>NC_139160.1:48648529-49272534 GCF_964270905.1 Leucopleurus acutus
TCATTTCTAAGGCCCACTCTGCATGTCAGGACAATTTTCATTCATCTCCGGGACATCCGGCTATTGAGAGGTTTCACTCTAGAAAAAGAAAGCACACACTGCGACCCATGTAGGAGCAGGACACCGCTGACCTCCTTCTCCTGGAATTCTCAGGAGATTTCTTCCCAGCTCTGTACAAACCATTTGCAGCTGGGTATTTTCCTACTTGTGAAACAATATTGACTTCCCAGCAGAACAAGACCTATTTGATGAATGGTGGCAGAGGGCTAAGGTGGAAGTGGGTTTTGATTGCCTTGATTGCAAGAATCCCGGCGTTTAAAAATGACCTACGTGGCTTAACCCCTTCTTATCTGTGCTACAGTAAATGATGTAACAACAACAATATTATGTATATATTCTGACACAAAGGAGAAGATAAAAATAGGTGTTTTTCTCAGTGTGTTTGAAGGACTGTGACCATACTTAGTCACTCTTTAAAAACTATCTTATTACAGAAATAATTCATTAATACATCATAGCAAAAAAAGATTCAAGCAATACAGAAGCATAGAGAGTGAAAGGTGCAAGTCCATTTTTCACCCCTCACCCATTGCTGTTTCCTCCCCAAAGGTAACTGTAAGGCCAAGTGGCCCGAAGCAGGGGAACACAATCAGATTCACAGGTTGCATCAGACCGAAACTCTCCGGACCACCCCAGTTCCAGGAACTTACCTGGGTACTTTGCACCCGGCCCAGCCTTCCCGCCTTTCGAGGGGCGGGACTAACGGTCCCCCAGGATACCCGAAAAGACCACCAAAGAAGGAATACCCTGCGCCCTCCCAGATTCACCACACCCCTTTCCCTTCTTCCCCTGTAAAATCTTGCCCAACCCTCGCCCGGGTGCAACTTCTCTGGCCCCTTTCTCTCGGACCAGTGCACCTCGCCCGGGAGCGCTCCCTAATAAAGCTCACTTGAAGCTTTCCTCTGTTTCGCGGTGCCGTTTGGTAAGATCCGACCTTACAGTAACCAAATTTACAGTTTGCTGTGGACGCTTCTGCTTGTTTTTCTATATGTCGACATAAATAACAGAATTTTTCCTAAACAATTTTTTCTGCCTCTTGCTTCTTTCACTTAACAGTACATCTTTTAGGTCTCTCCGTGTTAGTGTCTACAGGTCTGCCTCATTCTCTTTCATGCCTGCATAGTTGTGGTTCGATACAGCAGAAGATTATAATTGTGTGTCCCCACGGCTAAAGAGAACTTTGAAAAAGGAGTGTACAATTTGCCTGGATTTACAGTAACGTTTGCAAAAATTAAATAGGAGCTTGCAGAGGCATGCTTAAACTGCTAGTCACTGAAACAACGTTCAGCAAAACGAACCACAGAACTCACTGCTCCGGGAAGGCAGCCTGGCACGGGCCTTGCCTCACGTCTGCCTGGGATTGGAGGGAGGGAGCTCTTTGGGCAGCAAGTCTTTGCAATACCTCCTCAAAACACATCGAGGTCAAATAATTTCCAATCCTGCCAATGCTTTCCATATAACCTGTATCATCCCGTGACCCTGCGAGTGCCTCACACAAAGAGAAGGTTGTTGGGGGAAAAAAATGAAAATGAGAAATAGAAGAGCAACATTGATTTGTTAAGTTGATTTTTCTGACAGTGCTTCCTTGCTTTCCATAAATCCTGGAATGGCTGGGCAATCTTTCGTTAAATTAGGTGGGGTTTTTTTTTCCAGGGATTGAACCTGGGCCCTCGGCAGTGAAAGCGTGCAGTCCTAGCCACTGGACCACCAGGGAATTCCCAGGTTAGGTGTTCTTGATTGGGTTACTCATCTCACGACAACACTGGTCTCTATTTTCCTCTGTGAATTATTACTCTCTTGCTCTGAGCAAGTGAAAGATTCTTTAACCTTTTTAGTAACCAAGTTTCAGTTATGGCAGCAGAAATGCATCCTAAGGGGTTTTCTAGTGAAAACTTCCTTTTTCAGAAAGCAACATGACAGCCTGAAGTTTAAGGACAAAAAAGAAAAAACTAATTGCATCCTGTAACACCCTAGGATCCTACACTTGTAAAAGAAAGTGTATTTTAGCTTCTCCCCAGGAGCTAAGAACATGGTCATTTCATGTTAGCTTGTAATGAATTAGCACAACTCTTTGATCAATGGCATCAAAGGCCATTGACAGCGCCAATAATACAAATGTTAGAAAATTTTGCATTGATTTAATACCTGAAATTAACCTTTAACCATTCTATCTCCCTTCCATTGCTCTTGCAGACTTGGATAACATTCACATCCTGAATCTCCAGAGCCTCCTCTACAGAAGGGATTGGGATCCACTGGAGGGTCTAGTTTTCTACGGCTACTGGATTTGAACCACTGCAAGTTCCAACGGGTAACTTTACAGTCCCAAAAAAAAAAATCTTTCTGCAAGGAAATGTCAGAACTCAAGTGGTCATTGCCTTTGAGATGGCCTTATTTATAGAATTTTCCAGTTTCGTATCTCTTGCAATCCACTTTGGTTACTCCAGGCCAATGGCTGATGTTGGCAGCCAGGTCTCGCAGCCAAGATTGAGTCTGAATGCAGCTCAGGCTCCCCTTCACATTCCTTTCGTTCAAGTAACTTTTCCAGGGCTACGCAGTCAGGCCAATTATCTTAGAAACAGGCAATTATAACCACATTCACAGCTCCCTAAAAGGGTGAGTGCCTTCCAGTAACAATTTCTCATGAAAGAAAACAGTAATTGAAGGATTGGCAAGGCTACTGCAACAGACCAAGACCTCTGGAAAGACATTACATAGCACACGCACACACACGCGCACACACACACACACACACACACACACACACACACACACACACACAAGTCCACTAGATTTCCTACCAGAGGAATTTTTCCTTTCCATTCAAATCCACTAAATATTTTCTGGGGGAAGAATACAGGCAATAGAAAGCAAAATAGATGAAGCTATGGCTGGCCTTCTGGGTTCTGGTCATGCACTGCTCCTTAATGCCTATATCTGTTCACCTCTTGCTTATACTGTTGAATGTAAGTCACAACATAAAATATTTGCAAAAGACTATTCCTGAAATAATGATGTGAAAGTACTTTAGAAAAGGTAAGTCGTTCTATGAAGTTAAGGTAAATTCAGACCTTTTGGGAGCTAATTCACATCTTCATCAATAGAGCTCAGTACCCGCTCAACCCAGGCGTGGTGCTTTGAGGCAACCAAATCTACTTATCTAGATATATCGCTCTAAGTCGATAACAGCCCCCAGACCTCAATCTTGACTGAATACAGCACACACGCGAACATGCCCACACAGCCTGTGTGCACATATTCAAAGCCACACACACAATACTTTGGCTCTGTTGTCCAAAGGCTTTTTTCCCAGGACTAGGTGGTAAATTCTTTGAGAATAAAGCAATTACTCATCTCAGTACTCCCAACAACACAGACTTTAAGACTTCACACATCACTGCAGTCAGTACCTAGTTGTGGAATTGATTAACCATCAGATGTGCTTGATAGTTTTTTAGATATTGCACCTCTGAAACGCCTTATAAGCATATGCCTTGAGAAGAGTGGTAAAAACACTGCCCACAAACGTTTGCTTTTGCCCAAAGAAATATCAATATATAGAATTATTTTTATTCATTTATGTATTTCTCTTCTTTGGACAGAAGAAAATGTTTGTGGAATATATACACACAGAGACACACACATAGCAGGTATATGCGGGTAGCAGGGCCACTCATTCCATTTGGTTCTGGAAAACAACAAAAACCTTTCTGGGAGAGAAAGGGGACATCTGACCTTGCTGCTTTGTTTTTCCTGCATTCAACCGGAGTATCAGGACTGAGGGGAGACAAAACGTAATCGAGCTGGGATTCTGGGGAAGCATTTTGTAAGTGAATAAAAGGCCATAGTGATGAGTTCAGTGGCAGAGGGGGTTTGCAAACACATCTCCAGAGAATGTGAAGTGAACCCAAACAGAAAGGCTTCCTTTCTCGAAATGCATAAAACGCTAGGTTTGCCTCTTGCCCGCACGGGTAACAGCGGTTTTCGGTTCGGACAGCAGAGCCCAGCCCTGTGTCTCGGCTCCCCGGGCGGCTGAGTGGGGACTGATCGCCATCTACCGGCGGCAGGTGCAAGGCACGCCTCACATCCCTTTGTCAAGAGGGCTTTGGGAACCCGCTGCTCCAAAGTTACGATCCAAAGACAAATGAGGAAGTGATTACGCTTTACATCCCTTACCCATTTCCTTCTCCAAATATCCTTGGGAAGAAGACGCAAAGGAAAAGAAATAGAAACGTTCCCTTAGAAAAGCAAGGCGTTGTCGGGATTTGGTTTCTCTGGGGGAGGGGAGAAAAGGGGGCTGGCTCCTGCCTCCGTAAAAAAGGCTCGGCGAGGCCTTAAAAGAGGCTTAAAACCCATGCCGGGCGTCATCCCCTCCATCCACTCAGCTTGGCTAGCTAAAGAGGTAGCTGGTTAACAGAGAGGGCTCAGAGGTGACCTGGATCAAAGGGACAGTGGGCCAGGGCTGCAGGCAGATGGGCCAGGGGCTGCAATTGTGAGCCTTGTCAAACCCTGGACGAGAGGAGGGTTCACTCCGAAGCGGAACACAGAAGCCCCACCTTCTTCTGGAACACAGCCCACCGTGAGCGAATCTCCGCAGAGGAGCCTATTTTCAGACCCCAGAATAGTTTCATCTTGGCGGCCCTTCCTTGATTTCCGACCCCGACCCCGGGTGGGACTTCTCCACCACAAGCAGGGTCCCCCCACCCCGTCTCTAACTGAAGCGCCTTTACAGAACCCTCACTTCCAAGGAGTCCAGAGACCCACACAATTCTCCATTTCAAAGGGCTGGCATAAGCAAAGCCACAATTCACTATGAGACCCGAATTAGGAGCAGTGGCGGCAGATCAGCAGAGGTGAGGCGAGCAAGGGAGCTCACACGTTGTCTTCAGTCTGCTCTTCCGGCCACACTCCTTCCTCCGGGAGAGCTGAAGCCAGCCCCCCTCACCCACCCGGCTCTTCAGCAAAATCCCTCTGAATAAATCTCAGAGGTTAGCACGTCTTTGACTCCACAGAAGGGGTGGCCATCTCAAAATGGACACAAATGGTCACATACATCAGGACACATCTCTGTCCTTCCCGCTGGACCACTTTTCCATTTTATCAACATCACTACACACACATCCATGCTTACACGTTGGTTCATTAAGTGAACCTACTAGAGGTGACTAAGTTTTTTGTTTTGTTTTGTTTTTTAGGAAACTAAAAAAGGCGTTTTAGAGAACCCAAAAAGATGTTTTTAAAGGATGTGATGACTTTTTGTAAAAATGAGGCAAGAGACACTGCATTAGGTTGTTTTCATTTTGCCAAATACTCTTAAAATAAGAGTCATCCCAAGAAATAAAGCAGAGAAGTACACTGCTGATGTATTTTTCAGCCTTATAAAACTTAGCAGAAGGGGCCATACAATCGAATCGCTTGGGTTAGCGTTTTAAATTACTTTTACCCAGGAACAATCTCTTTGTGAAAGGATCAAGCAGGGATGATTTTAAGAATGGTGGCTACAACAGAAAGTTCTAGCATGTCTAGGACATTAAGAATGTGAAACAGGGGACAGGGATTTGAGCCCAGGTACGGGAAGATCCCACAGGCCATGGAGCAGCTAAGCCTGTGCACCACAACCACTGAGCCTGCGCTCTAGAGCCTGCGAGCCACAACTACTGAAGCCCGTGCGCCTAGAGCCCGTGCTCCGCAACAAGAGAAGCCACTGCAATGAGAAGCCCGCACACTGCAACGAAGAGTAGCCCCTGCTCGCAGCAACTAGAGAAAACCCATGCACAGCAGCAAAGACCCAACACAGCCAAAAATAAAAATAAATAAATTTATATTTTAAAAAGTTCTACAATAGACTGAGAAATAAAAGGGGTGTTGTAAGAGCACAAAACAGAAAAAAAATATGAAAAACACCTACTCTTTATATGACACCATGTCTCTTCCTTCTTTCAAAAGCTGCAATGTTTAAGACCCTTTTTATCAGGAAACTAAATCCGAGCTACCTCTAGTAGGTTCACTTAATGAAGCAACAGGTCTGTATGTGGCTGTGTGTGTAGTGATGTTGATAAAATGGGGAGGGGGGCCAGCAGGGAGGGCAGAGATGGGTGCTGATGTATGTATTCATTCGGGGCGTTTTTGTGTTGACCATACCTCTCTTGTTAAAGCTGCAGCTCCTCCTAGAGGGAGAGACTTTGCTTTTCTTCCTACTCCATGGTTCAGGCCCTAAAATAGTGGTGTATGGAAAGTATTCATCCAAGACTTGCTCCAGCCAGCTCAGCCTGCCTGATTTCTAAGCAAATCCATAACTCAGGGAAAACATAAAAACCACCTGGCTGGCTCACTGAGGCACTTAAGCGACCATCTCAGACTCAGAAGCAGGTAGCTCAAGAGCAAGACCAGAACGACTGTGTTCTCTTGTCCCCCTCTTAGAACCTGGATCCCCACGAAGTTCCTTCCTGTGGCCCCAGCACCCCCTCTACCAGCACCACCTCCCCATGTCGACCGACCCATAGATAAGCTCCTGCTCTGGGCCTTGTGCCTAGATTCTGGCCAGCATCTCCAGCCTGAATCTCTATCACTCCTGAGCATGAGTTTTATCTCGAGCTCCTGGATCACGGACCTCCGTTCTTGAATGATGAGTAGCCATCTGCTTGCCTGGACTGCTACATACGAAATGCTCTTGTCTCTCTGACTCGGACCTCTGGCCGCCTTCATCTCATCTTGATCTCCATGTGTGTAAATGACCTGCTGATTTGACCTGATAATCTGTGGTTCTTTGCACATCTTTGTATGCCCAAGTACCCAGCACACAAAAGAGATACATGTACAGTAAATGTGGAAAAACAAATGAGCAAATTAATAAATAGATGACAGTTGTATTACCCAATTGGCATCAGCCCCTGGGCAGCCCTCCAAATCAATTCATCTCAATAGGTACATAGTGTGCCTGGTCCCAGGGTCCATGGCCCCTGCCCTCCTCGTGTAGCTACAAATCTAATCTAACAGTGTTCGAAGTCTTCCTCCCCAGAGCCTGTGGGCAGATATTGACCCAGGTTCTGGGTCTTTCGGAAGTACCATCCAATCATGAGAAGAAGCCATACCTCTGGTGCGTTCCCAAGTTGTGGCAGACGTGGTGAGAGACAGGTTGGGACCCAGCATCCCCTTAGACCACCATTTGATTTAACTACCACTTATAGAGTACTTACTCTTTTGTGCAAGACATTCATTTAATCCTTATAATAAGCCTATGGTTCTCATCTCATTTGACCCAGGAGAAAACTGAGATGCAGCGATGTTATTACCTGCCCAAGGTCACAGAGTGGCAGGGCTGGGCAGTGACCTTCAGCAGGCTGACTCCAGAGCCCATGTTCTTATTCTCTATGCTACCCTGACTCTCCATTCTGTGACCATCCTATAGCTATTCTAGTCACCCTAGCAAGAAGACAAAGATAATTTGACACAAGCCAAATTGTGAGAAAACTCAAACTAGTCTCTTCATCTATTCTGTGCCCCAACAAAGTACTATGTAACTCAAAAATGGGTCTCGACCATGGCAGTGTTTCTGAGGTAAGACGAAGGCAGTAGGGATTCAGAAGAAGGGCAGATTTTCTTCAAGAAATAGAATTTAAAGGATATGATGTCTTGGTTGGGGAGGAGGTATGAGAGAAAGCAGAGCCTAGAATGTCTCCAATATTCTTAGTACTGTTGATTGGGTAAATGATGACACTTTTAATAAAGATTAGGAATAAGAGTGGGTTTTGACAGAGCAGCAGTAGAGGTGATGACTTAACTTTTATATGATCTGAAAAACACACAGACAATTAAGACATGCTTTTCCCCAGGATCACAAAGAGTGTAAAAATAGCACCTTTACAACATTGTGAAACAATCTGAAAACATTTCAGACCCACAGAAATGTCCATTTATCTAGACTCTGATTATGTTCTGCACACACTTTCCCATGTGATTTCACACTTTGAAACTTACACATGGACGTGATTACCCCTCCAATGTCAGGGCCATCCTTCTGTCCAGGGCAGCCGGGGAGGCAGAGGCCCATCTGCCTTCCAGATTCTGTTCATCTCCCCAGGAGGCCTCCAGGAGACCAGGCTGTGACTGAGGAATGCCTGGCCGGCCGGCCCCAGGTGTAGAAAGCATGCACAGATGCCATCTTAACCTCGCCCAGGATGGGCAGGGCCAGCTGGGCCCCGCTCAGAGGGATTCAGGATGGAGATGAAAAAACTGATTTAAAGCAGGAGTAAGGAATTTGGAGCAAAGGCATCACAAGGTCTAATATTAGAAAGATGTATGCAATGCTCCTCAAAGACTTCAGCTGGCAGTCAGGGGAAGCGACAAATGGTACAGAAGCATTAGAAAACTATTGGGGGCAGAGGGCAACTCAGAAATCCCTTCCTTAGAAAAGACATTTCATTGTAGTGCAGACAACCCACAACAGACCCACTTCCATGTCTGGTATCATGCATTCACATTCAGCCCGTTTTCCACAGACTCACACACAATTCTTTGCCATCACCACCCCCCTTGCTTTCCCTACTCCAGCCTCATCAGAGAATCCTGTGAAATCTAGACCCACACTTCCTATTACAAACAACCCGTGGCCACGGCAGTGTGCTGTCAGCAGGACCTACACTGTGTTTACTCTAAGTTCAGGGCAGCCAATCAAAAGTGTCTCCGTTATAAGTACCTGGGAGGATAGGGTTGCCAAAAATAAAAATACAGGAAGCCCAGTTAAATCTGAATTTCAAATAAACCAGGAATTTTTTTTTTTTTTTTTAGTATAAGAACATCTCGTGCAATATTTGGACATATGTATACTAAAAAATTATTTGTTGTTAGTATGAAATTCAAATTAACCTGGTATTCTATATTTTATCTGGGAACCCAGTAGATCTCCAAATTGTTTGGATTTTGACCGCTTTAGGACTGGGGAGAAAAAAATCCCCTACAATGTACAAGAGTCCACAGGAGAGACAATAAATAAATAAATAAATAAGCTACTGCTGAATATAATTTTACAAAGGGCTGGGAAATCATCTCCCCTCAAACCCTGCCAGAATCTTCTCCTCTCTCTGTTTTCCTAATCTTAATTAAACACACTACCAATCACCCAATCTGAAATTCTGGGAGCCAACCCAGACTCTGCCCTTGCCTTCAGCCTCCACACTCACTGGACTACAAATCCACCTCCTAACTAGCCTTCAAATTCACCCCCTCCTTCTGCTGCACGGCTCAAGCTTCTTAGCTGAAATATTGCCACAGTCGTCTAAGGGGATCTCCACCTCCATCTGACCCTATTAAAGTGAGCCTGGAGACACAGATCCGTCTCAAATCCAAATCTAATTGAGTCGTTTTGCTTAAAGCTCTTTCACAGCTAACTCCTTGCTCAGGAACTGGCTCACACAGGCTGGGGAGAGCCACTTCTGTTTGTCTCCTCAACTCTGCATTCAGTGACACCATGTCGGTAGCTTGAAACTGATCAAGGGGGGAATAGTCACACCACAGGAAACTGGCCAACACCACAAATCGAGGCTTTTTTTCAATTGGAGAGTGGTTGTTAAACGTTTACCATCCCAGTCCTGCCTAGGTCAGTCAGGACGTACTCAGCTACAAGACAGAAAATGCAACCAATGATACATAAACCACCAGTGCATCTCAAAATGTATGTGGTCCTAGACTAGCAGCATTGGGAACTTGTTAGAAATAAAAATTCTCAAGGCTTACCTTAGTTAGACCTTTTGAATCAGAAATGGAAATGCAGGGATTGGGCCCAGCAATCTGGGTATAAACAAGCACTCAGCTGATCTGATGCACACCCACAGTTGAAAGCTATTGACAAACATGATCTCACAGACTTTAACGTTCACATACGTTAACAGGAGAGCTTGCTGAAGTGCAGCTTCTGATTCAGTAGGTCTAGACTAGGGCCTGAGATTCTGCATTGTTAACAAGCTGCCTGCTGATGCCAATACTACTGGTTCACCAACCACAGTTTTAAAGTAGCGAGGGCTTAAACCACAAAGACGTTTGTCATTTATCTAATAAGACGATGAGAGCAGGCCATGCACGACTGGTTCAGTGGCTCAAAGACACCATCACGCCCCTTTTCTCTCTATTAATTCAAGTGGTGTGCTGGTAAATGTTAACCACTAGCTGGGCTGGGGGCCACCTGCTGATTCGCAGCATCTCCACTGTAGCATTTGCCAATTTCCATGATATAAATACTCCCACAATGGTTAATTTCAATCTACCAATGTGATGTTAACTAGTTTGAAAATTTAACAGTCAGATCTCATAAGCCAGCTCTCACTGGATGTAGAGCTGTGATCCCAGGGTTCAGGGACGGGTACCACTGGTGGGGATGGCAGTGCTCTGAGCATGGGAGTCTGCAGCTTTGCAGATTCATGGCAAGTCAGCGATATTTTATCAAAGGCCTATGGATGAACAGCAAACCTTATTACTGGTTTAAGTCATCCTAGACAGATGAGGACTATCTGGTATTTGGAAATTCTGCATTAATATATGAAGAGGTGAGGTGCAGAATACCTATGGGAGGTGAGTTCGGTTGATGGGGCTTGGGGCAGGCCACTCCAATATATGCCAAGGTGGCATATTGATTATTTTGAATTAAAGTTACTTGAGAAACAGCCAGTACAAGAATAACACTCTTACCCTCCTTCGTTCCCCTGAAAGTGGGAAACAAAGCTCCCATGGGAAGGTACCCTGTTTATGCCAGGAGGATGGAGGGCATCCTTATCACCGTATATAGTATATAGGGAATGTGCGGCCAATAAAGCTGTATAAATAAACTTTGTTACATCTTTATTAATTTGTTACCCTCCAAGCCCCTTTGTTTTCACAGATAATTGACTCTTTATCTAAAAAGTTACATAAACAGGGACTTCCCTGGTGGTCCAGTGGTAAAGAATCCGCCTTCCAATGCAGGGGACGCTGGTTGGATCCCTGGTGGGAGAACTAAGATCCCACATGCTGCAGGGCAACTAAGCCCACGTGCCACAACTACTGAGCTCGCACCCCTCAACTAGAGCCCGGTGCCGCAAACTACAGAGCCCACGCACCACAACTAGAGAGAAGTCCAAGCCTGCAGCGAAAAGACCACGCGCCACAATGGAAGATCCCACATACCACAACTAAGACCCAATGCAGCCAAAAATAAATAAATAAATAAATAACAAAAATGCAGTGATTTCATGTTTTAAAAAAAAATGTTACATAAACAGCCCGCTTTGGTCACTTCTTAGGTCTCATACTTACGGGGCCTCCGTACATATGCATGTTGTTTGTTCTTCTCCTATGAATCTGTCTTGTCAATTTGATCATTAGAGCAGCTAAAAGAACCTAGAAGGATAGAGGAAAGTTTTCCTCCCCTCCCTGGTCCATAAATGAATGCACTGCACGAATGTATACTGAGTACCCACTAGGTACCAGGCACAATGCAGCAGTGACCAGACAGCTCGAATCCCATTCTTTAAAGTGCTCACCATCTACAGGTAGAGCAGACACTCCAAGGGAAAAATAATGAAGTTTTCAATGTGAAAGTACAGGCGTAATGTAAAGAAAAAGCACAAGAAGGTGAGCTCCGTGAGGGCAGGAATTTTTGTCCATTTTGCTCACAGCTCCCACCTCCCATTGCCTAGCATATAACGCTCAACAGTTACTCGCTGAAAAGCATGAAGGCACGCCACCCTTGCCTGCAGCGTGGCAGCATCAGCATTCACACCAGAGAGGGCCAGGAACTGCTCGCTGGAATGAGCAGCCCAGGAGGCACTACTGTCAGAGTGCGTCTGTGAAGCCACACGATTCAAGCGATGGTGTCTGCTGCCCTGCAAGGCTGTGCAATTGATCCAGGAAGAAATCCCAGCAAATTGATACTAAGGCTTAGATGGGACAGAAGTTAAGAGGCAAGATACCCAGGCCTGGCAGAGGGCTCTGAGTCCCCATGTTTCTTGGCACTTCACTAATTCACGAGAAATTAGTTGGCGACAAACATAAATAAATAAAAGGCCACTTGGCCCTCTGGGTATGGTTTTCCCAGGGTTTTGACTTCCTTTGGTGAGTGGGTTTCTTTCCTTTTAATCTTCAGCTTTTTTCCCTCCTACTCTCATGAGCTAGCCCCAAACTTCATGTTCTAACACACTGTATTAGTCTGCCAGGGTTTCCGTAACATAACAGACTGGCTGGCTTAGACAACAGAAGTTTATTTTCTCATAGTTGTGAAGACTGGGAAGTCCAAGATCAAGGGGACAGCGGGGTGATATCTGGTGAGAGCTCTCCCCTTGTGTTGCAGACGGCTGCCTTCTCGCTATGCGCTCACATGGTCCTTCCTTCATGTGTGCACGTGGAGAGAGGGAGAGCGAGTTCTCTGGCGTCTGTTAGTACGAGGACACCAGTTCTACTGGATCAGTGCCCCATCTTCATGACTTCATTTAACCTCAGTTACTTCCTTAGAGATCCCACATTCAAATACAGCTGCATTGGGGGTTAGGGCTTCGACACATGAAGCAGGGAGATGGGGACACAATTCAATCCATAGCACATAACTTTTGTTCAATTTAAGTTAGTTGGGAAAAGAAAAAGGGTTCAAATCTAAATCCTGAGAATGAAGGAGGAGCTCTGAAAAGTGTAGGTGAGGGGGACGTAAAGCGTGAATACACAACTGGCCCAGGAGGAAACTCATTAGCTAATAGAAGCCTCTGTCAGCTAGAAATTCCACCCCACCTGAGACTCCAGGGGAACTCAGAGCTTCTTTAAATTCGTAACACTTTAAATGAGTCCTATGTACAAGTCTTCTTCCTAATTTTAATAAACAGGTTAGGCCGAGGTTCAAAACAACTGGAGTCACATATCAGGCAAAGAACATTAGCCTCCTTTGAGGAGGTGGGAACTCAAGCCCCTTTTCCCGCACTGGAATCAGCTATCCCCAGTACAAGCTGCAAAGGGCTGGAAAGGGAGGCCACCATCTCCTCTCCTCTGCTAGAGCTGAAGACTAGGTACAGCCCACTCCTTCATGCCACCCCAGCCAGGGGGAAGTCAACATGATCACAACAACAGTACAAATTGCATTTTCTTATTCTGCCCCCCTCCTCCATGAGAGGAATTTCAACCTCTTCCAAAGGTCCCTGTCCGCCTCCTGCAGAACGGTTTCTAAGAGTTCCTAGGGGATAACTTGAACCCAGACTTGTTCCTTCCATAGAAATCCTTGTGGTGCAATGCTAATAAAGGGGTGAAATGCTCCTGAAGAAACCAGGGCACCTCAAATGCACCCTGTATCCTCCAGAGCCTTCACCGCCCACGTTGCTGCTTTTAACCTGCCCACACTGGCATTTGCTGGGGCTGCGGCTGCCATTCTGCACCTCCCAGAACTAGAGAGAATCTTTCCCCACCTGGGTCTCTGTGCTACAGCACTAGACCCCAAGACTTTCTCAGTGAGTGTTGTCCTACATCTAGCTTGTGTGTCTTGATTCTTGCTGCCCTCAAAGTAGGTACTTTCCTCAAAGGCTGCTTGTTCTTTCCAATACATAGGAAACTCGGGATCACCTTACCAGCTCTCCATATGAGGTCAGCTATACTCAAGTGAGGTGAACACAACTTGAGTTAAGCTGACTTCCTTTCTACCAAGGAATCCAGAAAGAAAGCGTTGGGAAGGGAAATCTCAACTGAAATGACAGAAGGTAATTGATCAGAAAAAATAAGTTCAAACTAGACACAAAGAGAGCACTTCCAAAATGTAAGGATCTCCAAAAATTCACTCCTTCCTAAAAGCTACAAGAACACTAGCAAAAGTGGTCAAAAGCACCTTTTTCTGAACTCTGGAAACTAACCAAAGGCTTGCAACAATCCAAGGAGCATGTTTTCAAAGTAAAACTCAGCTGCCTCTCATTATGAACGGCAGGCTTCATGGCATTTTAACTTGTTCTATGCCCATCACGTTCTCCCAGGTCTGTGGTAGCTTTCAAAACCAGCAGTCCCACAACCATGGTAGTAGTGAATATCAACTAGTAACTACCTAACAACGTAAAAGAAAATTCTGCGGAATGAGACATCCATAGGGGACTTTACAACATTCAGATACATTCCTGGAGATCAAGAAAGCCCTGCACACATGTAGGTCCATGTGTCGACCAGAAAGACCTGAAAGGGCCCTAAGCTCTCATTCTGGCTGACCTTCAGGCTCTGCACAAGCAGGAAGCAAAGGCCAAGGCACAGCTGTAAACTACTGAGGATTGAAGGCATACCTGTAACGAGCTTCCTATTGCTGCTGTAACAAATTACCACACACTTAGTAGCTTAAAACAAAACAAATTTATTATGTTATATTTCTGGGGGTCAGGAGTCTTAAATGGGTTTCACTGGGCTAAAATCACAGTGTTGACACTGCTTTGTTCTTTCTGGAAGTTCTAAGGGGACAGTCCATTTTCCTTCCTTTTCCATCTTCTACAGGCTGTCCATATTCCTTATGACCTCATACTACTCTGACCTCTGCTTCTGACTCTCCTGCCTCCTTCTTTCCTTTTAAAGACCTTATAAGGTAACAGTATGAAAAGCTGTATACCAACAAATTAGATAACCTAGATGAAATAAAATGCTCCTAGAAAAACATACACTACCAAAACTAACTCAAGAAGAAATTAAAATATGAATAAAACTGTCACAAGTTGAAGAGATTGAGTCAGTAATTTAAAACTTCACACAAGAAAATAAATCCCAGTACCAGATTGTTTCACTAGTTAATTCTATAAGACATTTAAAGAAGAAAGCCAAGACTTCATAAACCCTTCCAAAAAAATAGAGGAGGGAAATGTTCCCAACTCATCCTATTACACTAACACCAAATCCAGACAAAGATATCACAAAAAACTACATACCAATATCCCTTATGAATACAGATGTAAAAATTGTCAACTAAATAGTGTAAACCAAATCCAGAAATATATAAAAAGCATTATACACCATGACCATGACCTGGGATTCATTCCAAGAATGCAAGGTTGGTTTAACATCTGAAAAATCAATATAATATATTAATAATACATAGAAAAAATAAAGGACAAAGATCACATGATTTTACAATAGATGCAGAAAAAGCATTTAACAAAATCCAACATCCTTTCATGATAAAAATTCAATGAACTAAAAATAGAAGAGAATTTATTTAATTGAATAAAGGATTCTATTAAAATAATATATAAGTATCAACAGCTTCTTAGCTGATCTTCATAAATGGTGATGAAAGCCTGAACACTTTCCCCATAAAATCTGGAAAAGACAAGGATACCCACTCTCACTCTTATTTAATACTTTTACTCAACATTTTTACTAAAGGTAAAATGGGGGAAAAGGTAAAAAGGCAAAGGAGAAAAAAGGCATCCAAATTGTAAAGGAGGAAGTAAAACTATCTCTATTCACAAATGACATGATCTTATAGATAAAAAATCCTAAGGAGTCCATGAAATACTATTAGAGCCAATAAACAATTTCAGCAAGGTTGTAGGATACAGGATCAATACACAAAAATCAATTATCTTTTAAACACTAGCAATGAACAATCCAAAAATGAAATTAAGAAAAATATTCCATTCACAATAGCATCAAAAATTATAAAATACTTAGGAAAACGTCAACAAAAAAATTCAAGACTTGTACACTGAAAACTACAAAATGGGGAAATGGGGAATGGCTGTTAATGGGTAAGGAGTTTCTTCTTGGGCTTATGAAAATATCCTGCAATTAGATAGTGGTGATGATTGCATAACTTTGTGAATATACTAAAAACCACTGAAGTATACACTTAAAAGGCTGAATTTATTGTATATGAATTATATCTCAATAAAATGTTATATTTTTAAATAGGGGCAAAAAAAGCAGTAAGAACTATACTCATTCGAAACATATTTAGAGCACCTGTTAAGTGACAACGGACTTCTACATAAGAATAGCCTGAGCACTGGGCAAAAATGTAGATTCCGAAGAAAAGAGTCACAGGGAGAGACCAGAACCCACATATTTAATAGATCTTTATGCAATGTTTATGTACACTGCTATTAGAGAACAATTCGTATACAAAAAAATATAAAATGCAAAAGGCACTGTCCCTGCCCTCAGGGAGGTTATCAAATAATATTGGATAATGTGTCCCCAGTCGTGGGATTCTCTCATTAGTCATGGCGTTTGGAGTCACCAGGGGTAATTTACGCAAAGATCAAGCTGAAAGATTAGATATTTAATTATCCTCAAGATGCTCCACAAGAGAAGAAGGCCTAGTTCATAGGGTACATTACTGACCAAAATTTACTTAGGTTGGGCTTCCCTGGTGGTGCAGTGGTTGAGAGTCCGTCTGCCGATGCAGGGGACGTGGGTTTGTGCCCCGGTCCAGGAAGATCCCACATGCTGCGGAGCGGCTGGGCCCATGAGCCATGGCCGCTGAGCCTGCACGTCCAGAGCCTGTGCTCCGCAACGGGAGAGGCCACAACAGTGAGAGGCCCGCGTACCACAAAAAAAAAAAAAAAAATTTACTTAGGTCACAAGGAACCCTATCCCCCAGCAAAATATTTCACACTTGTCTCCCAGTTTCTGGCACCTCTGCATAATTATAGTTATTGGGAGAATACGTTATCAGAAGAGGAGGATTCAAAAACTTCACCTCAAGTTCAGAAATGACTGTCTTCTGCAGTCCTTGACTCTCTTTTCTCTGTTAAGTGTTTGGAATCTCATGACGTCTAGTCTAAAACACTGAACATCTCAGCTCCAAAGGCATGACACAGGCCCCTTCTTCAGGTACAGGATCAATGTGCGAGAAGAAATTTGTTTCTAGCATCTACATATCTACAAGGGTAAGGAACGTAGATCTTTATCTCACATACAACTAAGGTAAAGACACACATTCTACGAAACCGAGGAGTCCAGGCTACCTCCGAATGGCACAGTTTAACAGATGAAGAAACACAGAGAATTACGACATTGCTTAATGCAAAATGACAAGAAACTTTTTGAATGTCTAATTTTTGAAGATAAAGAGAGTGAACTTTTCCCCGGAGTTGATTTGACGTGTCTTTAAGGGGAAAGTCCGTTACATTTCCCCATTTTCCTCTGTTTCAGTCTCCCCAACAGATACAACGTAAGTATAATTACCAGCTCCCAGAGTCCCCTTCCATCTTCAGAGGCCAAGTCTGTGAGAAGTTGGCCTTGTAGTTATAGGACAGATGTACCATGGACCACAAGGTACAGGGCAATGAGAACTGGATTTGGATTCTGAAGTCCTGAATTGGAATTCTGAGTACTTATTGGCTTTTTGGGTGTTTAATGACTATGCAAAACTGCAAAACCTCCCTAAGAGCCCTGGGCCTCCATTTCCTTATCTGTAAAATGGAACTCTTCTAAGGGTTTTTCCGAGAATAAGAGGATTTAGTGGCTGCTGTGGTGCACTGCCCAGATCTGCCCCCACTTTCCCTTAAGATCAAAGCACTTATTAGTTTCCTCAGCCGCTGAGAGTGTGGGATTGACAGCTCACCCAGAGATTGTCCTGGGCTGAAGACAGCTGCTCTTGGACATACCTCCTGGGGAGAGGCAGGGGGCGGGGAGGAAGCAACCTGCAACCATTGTGAAAAGACTGCATTCAAGTCCAAATCCCTGCAACTCTGCAGAGCCAGCCCAGCGCCAGAGCCAGGCATGCGGATGGGGTGGGAGGGTCAGCAGAGGCCTTGTCCTAACTGCATCGCAGCCCAGCTTCTCTCTCTGCTGGGGTTTCCTTTTATTCCCTCAATTAGCTGCCTGCTGGCCAACCTCAGAGTCTACTTCCAGAAATCCTGCATAAAAGGAGATAATGTAAATGAGTTCATTTTGCAAACTGTGGAGTACTACTCAAATGTTTCACGTGGTAACCCCAGCCTGTGGGTGCGTTAGAGTAAATCGGTAACAAAATAGCTGCATTGCACCCCCAACGGCTACGGGGACCAAACTCCCACTCTCTTCACCACCCCTCCCACCATCACTTTCCTCTAACCACTAAGCCAGGAGCACAGACTTCCCAGAGGCATGCATCAGCTGTTGAGCGCAGTCTGGGCGGCTGTGAGCTCCGCTTCCTCCATGACAGTAACCAGAGCTGCTGCCGCCACTGCTGCTCTTTTTTTTTTTTTAATTGATTTTCTTTTTTTATAAATTTACTTATTTATTTATTTTTGGCTGCATTGGGTCTTCACTGCAGTGCACAGGCTTCTCACTGCAGTGGCTTCTCTTGTTGCAGAGCACAAGCTCTAGGCACGTGGGCTTCAGTAGTTGTGGCATGCGGGCTCAGTAGTTGTGGCACACGGGCTTAGTTGCTCCGAGGCATGTGGGATCTTCCCAGACCAGGACTCGAACCTGTGTCTCCTGCATTGACAGATGAATTCTTAACCACTGCGTCAAAATCCCTGCCTGAGCTCTCTATATAGCCTGGTTCCACAATCTCTGCAGGATAAGACTCAAGATAGCCTACAGTACAGCTAACCTGCTCTCCTCCTACAGCTGTGAATTTGATTTTCAGCTCCGTTCCTTCCCCTGGGTCCTGGGTTGAGGGCTCTCCCAAAGAACCACGCTGCCTGGTCTTGGGTGTAAACCTGAATGGGGCTTTTTTTTCTTTTCTCTTTTCCCAGGCTAAGCAGTAGCCTTTGTCCTCCCCCTCCTCTCCCTCAACCTTGACAAGGACAGGGGCTTCCAAGGTATTCATGATACCAGCCTCTCTCCATTCCAGAAAGCTCCTTTCCCATTCCTTTTATTTTTTTTAATAAATTTGTTTTTTTATTAATTTATTTATTTTTGGCTGTGTTGGGTCTTTGTTGCTGCACGCGGGATTTCTCTAGTTGTGGTGAGCGGGGGGCTACTCTTTGTTGCGGTGTGCAGGTTTCTCATTGCAGTGGCTTCTCTTGTTTCGGAGCACAGGCTCTAGACACGTGGGCCTCAGTAGTTGTGGTTTGTGGGCTCAGTAGTTGTGGCTCATGGGCTCCACAGTGCAGGCTCAGTAGTTGTGGCGCACGGGCTTAATTGCTCCACGGCATGTGGGATCTTCCCGGACCAGGGCTCGAACCCATGTCCCCTGTATTGGCAGGCGGATTCTTAACAACTGCGCCACCAGGGAAATCACCCCATTCCTCCTTCAGTCAGCCACATTCCCCATAGGATCACAAGCACAAGTTCAACTCTTATTTCTTCCCCTTTGGGTTGTGTTGTTCCCTTTAATGATGAGCAAACTCTCAAGAGGAAGAAGAGGCAGAGTGGATGTTGTGAGGGAAGAAACCGCACAAAGATGGGAAGAAAGAAGGTGCATAAATTTTTTCTTTACAGGAATGTAATCTAGTGCATAGGAGACAATCTGAAGGGCCGGTCCATTCTCTGATGGACGGATCCTAATCTAGGGGTCGGATGTAGACTAAGGTCCAAATTCAGTTGCCTGGGAGACAGGCAATGTGTCCCACAGACGGAAGGAGACTCGTGAGGGAGTATAGACAGGAAAGGCTGGAAAAGGACATGGTGGTCGTAGGATTGTTGAGGGACTTAAAGGCCAGTCCAAGGGGTTAGAATTTGCACCACAGACTCGTTGTTCTCAAACTGATGTCCCATGGAACTAATCCCGTGAGTCTCACTGGGGAGACAAACCTCTAGGGGTGCAGCCAGAAGTGTTCTATGGTCAAATAAGTACAGGAAATAGGAACCAGAATAAGCAACATCTCCTCGAGCATATTCGAGACTCACAGAAGTCCCGTGTTGAAAACTACCACCTCCACAGCTAATTTGTTTTACTTTGTTTTCCTCACTGCTTTCAAATCTGTGAAGCCTTTATTCTGGTTGAAGGCAATTACCACATTCTGTAGGAGCACACTTCGGGAAAAGCTGTCATAAGTTAGGCATTAGTAACTGAAGACATTTGAAAGAGGGGACTGACACAGCTAATCCAATCTGGAAATTAATTTGAAGCTCAGGACCTACTGGAGAAGAGAAGGAAGAGAGGTTTGGGCAAAAGTTGAGATAAAGGGGCACAGATCCAGATTGAGGGGGCTTTAGCGAGAATGGAAAAGAGTAAAAATTAGTAGAAACTATTGGTTGGAGTCAGCAGAAAATGTTTACTGACTGAATTTAGGAAGACACCGAGGGGAGAAAAGGAAATAAGGCTTAGCACCTGGTTTCCAGTTAAAAGAAAAGTTTCCTGGCTGAGAGAAACAGGCACATCAGAAGGGGCAAGGTAATGGATTGGATTTCAGATGTGGACATTTTATTTCCATGTTCTCTGGGAAGCTGTTTCTCTTGTTCTACTCTGTATTCCCAAAGAGAGCTTACCTGTGGTAAGCTTTCAATTAATGTGATTGAATAAGTGAGAAGGACTCCAACAGGGAACATTAGTAAAATATGTAAGAAAAATACTTGGGACTTCTGTGCCTAAGAATAGTACTAAGTCTGTGAAAGAGGTTGCAGATAAACCAAAACTGAGTCACCTTAGTCTTGCACATCATTTCACTCTAAATCCACATGCAAAATGGGAAATTGGGGGTCCTGATAGCCAGAAAAAGCAATGATGGAGAATGGAGTATCCCTTTTCAAACACTGAGTTACCTTTTAAAGAAGACAAATGGGGAGACAGAAACATCAAAGGAGACAAAAATAATAATCACGGGCTTCCCTGGTGACGCAGTGGTTGAGAGTCCGCCTGCCGATACAGGGGACACGGGTTCGTGCCCCAGTCCGGGAAGATCCCACATGCCGCAGAGCGGCTGGGCCCATGAGCCATGGCCGCTGAGGCTGCGCATCCGGAGCCTGTGCTCCGCAACGGGAGAGGCCACAACAGTGAGAGGCCCGCGTACCGCAAATAATAATAATCATCATCATCATCATCATCATCATCATCATCATCATCATCATCATCACTAGGGTATAGGAAGGGATAGAAAAAGCTAAGATTAGTGATTGAAATTATATCAAAGAAAAGAAGAAAAGAAATGACTAAAGCAAAAACTCTAAACGTAGATTGGATTTTTAAATATACTTGATATGTTTAAATTCTTAAAGCTTATTTTTTTTTATGTGAAAAATACTCTCAACCTCAAGAAAGAGGAGGAGAAAAACAGAGCTTTAAAAATTGCATGCTTCAGGCTTGTGTAAATCTATTGTCTGCCAGCATGAGACACGGTATTTACTTCAAGCCCTATTCAGCCATGTACGGTATTTCAAAACTGCCACCTAGTAATTTAAAATGACAGGAAAAATAATATAATGGATGCATGCCCGATTTCTCCTTCTCCCATCCCACAATAAGGGTGATGGGTCTGAAGGCTCCTGATTATTCTCTCAACAGAAGCAGCAAAGACTTTGAAAAGAGCAAGGTTGGATTTGATTTCTACTTGGATGTTTCCTTCGATGACCTGGGACTCACTGATTCATTCCCCGAGAAGCGAAGGAACACACTCTGAGGATGTTAGCATGGGGAAGGCTGTGGCCCAATGAGAACCGCTCTTCTAGAATGCCCCATACACTCCGCTGAAAGGACATCTAAGAGTCTCTTTTGCTCACTTCCAAGTCTTAGACAATTTCCTGACAAGTCAGAACCAATCTTTCCCTCCATCTTTTGTACCCACCCTCTACACTAGAAAAGACCTTCTGAAGGGGAGGGAGTCTTCGGAGAAAGCCAGAAATATTCTGAACCTCTGCTCTCTTGAGTTAAGAACGAGGACTAGAGAAGGGGGAAGGGCAAGGACATTTAAATAAAAGGATTCGGGAGGCAAAAGAACCTGAGCTGTAGCTCCCCAGGTATAGTTCAGGGAAAGAGCACACCTCGGAGAAAAGTTCCCCACCTATGCAGTGAAGAGTGGAAATACCAGAGGACATCCCTAGACGTGGGAGAGCTGGAGACCACCCCTTGAGTTTTATAAGATATAAGAGTTCAAACCCTAATCGAACATAGTTTTGGTCAGAGAGATTGAGTCAGGAGGCCTAGGCTGAAGCTGAAACAAGAAGTGTTTATCATAGAGTGTAGCCTCAAGTCCATGGGGAAAGAACAAACCTCAAAATGTCCTGACTCTGACTGGGTCAAGTCTGAGGAGACTGAAAAATCACTAAATGTGACTGAAGTTCCCAGGAGGCTCTGGATTGAGTTCTACTTTACATTCATACTGGACGTTCAGGGCACCAAAATAAAATTTTATAGACAGTAATATTTTATTTGTGCATATTCAGGTTGGTGACTATAACATTTGTACCAGTGCAGGGATAGGGAAGCTAGCCCCTGGACTGCTTAGAAACCTGAGATGCTTTTCTATGGATAGACATGGAGCTTGTTCAGTTAAGACTGAACTAAAGATATTCAACAATAAGAGGGAAGAGATATGGGAACATATGTATATGTATAACTGATTCACTTTGTTATAAAGCAGAAACTAACACGCCATTGTAAAGCAATTATACTCCAATAAAGATGTTAAAAAAATAAATACAAATAAAAATAACTATTGGAAAAATCTGGTCCCTTCAGGAACTGAACCATCCCTCAGAACTGTAGGAGCCGTTGGCTAACGCTCATTGCATGGTTGTGAACTAACACAAAATGCCTGCAGCATAAAATGTAAATAACAGCTGATTATTTTCATAGATTATTTCTTTCTCATCCATCTTGGCTGCTATATCACAAACAAATGAGTTATTTTCAGAAAATAGGGACATCTGGAAAACAGATATTCCAAGAGCTCAATCTATTGATGGAGTTTCAATCAGAAGTGTAAATCATATATAAATTCAACAACTGTTCACTGAGCATTTTATGTGCTAGATGCTGGTCTAGGCACCAGAGACAGAGTAGTGACAAGTGGATTAATCCCCTGCTTTCCTGATGTTTATGCTCAGGGAGAGAGACAGGTATAACTTCCCCGCAAATAAATAAGTATATAATATGATAGATACTATGAAGAAAAAAAGAGCAAGGTAAAGGGACACAGAGCAACATATGTTAGGTGAGTATTCAGGGAAGACTTTGGTACAGAATCATGAATAAAATGAAGAAACAATCTACTGGCTATCAGGGAAAGAGTGTTCCAGACAGAGGGAAGAGTGGGTTCAAAAACCCCGAATATGCTTGGCCTATTTGAAGAGCAGCAGGGAAGCCCTGGGGAAGGAACAAATGAACAAGAGCAGAGCATGGTAGGAATTGAGGACACAGAGATAGGTGGCAACAAGGTTCGGTAGGTCATGGTCAGGACTTTTGGACCTTATTCTAAAGAGATGGGAATCCACTGGAGAGACGGGAATCCACTGGAGAGAGGAACAGAAGCATGGAATGATCTGACTTTACTGCTATATTGAAAATGGACTAAAAACGTCACAAATGGAAGCAAGGACACTACCTAGGAGTTTTTGCACATCATGTGGGATTAGTATGAAGGAAAGAGAGGAGTCAAAAATAACTCCCAAACTTTTGGCCTGCAGTTGTCATTTATTAAAGACTAAGGGAAAAGCAGTTTGGCAGGAGAGTCAAGAATCTGGAAATGTTAAGTAGACATTGGATATCTGAGTCTAGAATTCAGGAAAGAGGTTAGTGCTGAACATATTATATTCGTGCAAGTCATCAGCATATGGATGGTATTTAAAGTCATGTTCTTTTAGGACTTCCCCAAGAGTACATTTGTCTTGAAGGACTTCCAAATGTACAAGAAAAATGTTGTCAATTTTCAGACTAAAATTCAAACTCATAGAATACATATTTTTTAATCTTTAACATCTGTTAAAAAAGAATACCATCTACATATGAAAAAATTGTTTCTATCATGACAGATGGTGCTCCAGTTAGCTTAGGTCAAAAATCTATATTTATTAAAATTTTAAAAAGATAGACTGACATTTCTCTTTTTATCACTTTGTTCCATTGTATGATACATACTGAAAATAACTGTGCTCATTTTTCTGAAGCAGACTATACAAAAAGTGTCACATAGGAGGCCCCCTTTCTGGGCAAGATGGCAGCGCCCAGGTGGCTCTGAGGGCTGCGGTGACGTGAGCTGGAGTCAGGCCCAGAGAGGGGCGAGCCTGCCATGCCCAGGACTTGGACCCCAGGCTGGTCTCCTGTCTAACAGGGAACAGTGAGAACTGCCAGACTGGTTTCTACAGCAGCTGCACCATTTTGCATTCCCATCAGCTGTGCACCAGGTTCCTGTTTCTGCAGATTGGAGGGCAGACAGCAGAAGCAAGAAGAACTACAATCCTGCAACCTGTGGAACAAAAGCCACATTCACAGAAAGACAGACAAGATGAAAAGGCAGAGGGCTATGTACCAGATGAAGGAACAAGATAAAATCCCAGAAAAACAACTAGATGAAGTGGAGATAGGCAATCTTGCAGGAAAAAAATTCAGAATAATGGTAGTGAAGATGATCCAGGACCTCGGAAAAGAATGGAGGCAAAGATCGAGAAGATGCAAGAAATGTTTAACAAAGATCTAGAAGAACTAAAGAACAAACAAACAGAGATTAACAATGCAATAACTGAAATGAAAAATACACTAGAAGGGATCAATAGCAGAATAACTGAGGCAGAAGAACGGATAAGTGACCTGAAAGATATAATGGTGGAATTCACTGCCATGGAACAGAATAAAGAAAAAAGAATGAAAAGAAATGAAGACAGCCTAAGAGACCTCTGGGACAACATTAAATGCAACAACATCTGCATTATAGGGGTCACAGAAGGAGAAGAGAGAGAAAGGACCCGAGAAAATATTGGTAGAGATTATAGTCGAAAAGTTCCCTAACATGGGAAAGGAAATAACCACCCAAGTCCAGGAAGCACAGTGAGTCCCATACAGGATAAACCCAGGAGAAACACACCGAGACATACAGTAATCAAATTGGCAAAAATTAAAGACAAAGAAAAATTATTGAAAGCAACAAGGGAAAAATGACAAATAATATACAAGGGAACTCCCATAAGGTTAACAGCTGATTTCTCAGCAGAAACTCTACAAGCCAGAAGGGATGGCATGATATACTTAAAAGTATATCATGATATACTTAAAGTGATGAAAGGGAAGAACCTATAACCAAGATTACTCTACCCAGCAAGGATCTCATCAGATTCAACGGAGAAATCAAAAGCTTTACAGACAAGCAAAAGCTAAGACAATTCAGCACCACCAAACCAGCTCTACAACAAATGCTAAAGGAACTTCTCTAAGAGGGGAAATACAAGAGAAGAAAAGGACCTACAAAAACAAACCCAAAACAATTAAGAAAATGGTAATAGGAACATACATATCGATAATTACCTTAAACGTGAATGGATTAAATGCTCAACCAAAAGACACAGGCTTGCTGAATGGATACAAAAACAAAACCCATATATATGCTGTCTACAAGAGACCCACTTCAGACCTAGGGACACATACAGACTGAGTGAGGGGATGGAAAAAGATATTCCATGCAAATGGAAATCAAAAGAAAGCTGGAGTAGCAATACTCATATCAGATAAAATAGACTTTAAAATAAAGAATGTTACAAGAGACAAGGAAGGATATGACATAATGCTCAAGGGATCAATCCAAGAAGAAAATATAACAATTATAAATATATATGCACCCAACAAAGGAGCACCTCAATACATAAGGCAACTGCTCTCAACTATAAAAGAGGAAATCGACAGTAACACAATAATACTGGGAGACTTTAACACCCCACTTACACAAATGGACAGATCATCCAAACAGAAAATTAATAGGGAAACACAAGCTTTAAATGACACAATAGAACAGATAGATTTAATTCATATTTATAGGACATTCCATCCAAAAACAGCAGATTACACTTTCTTCTAAAGTGTGCATGGAACATTCTCCAGGATACATCACATCTTGGGTCACAAATCAAGCCTTGGTAAATTTAAGAAAATTGAAATCATATCAAGTATCTTTTCCGACCACAACGCTAGGATTTTAGAAATCAATTACAGGGAAAAAACGTAAAAAACACAAACACATGGAGGCTAAACAATACGTTACTAAATAACCAAGAGATCACTGAAGAAATCAAAGAGGAAATCAAAAAATACCTAGAGACAAATGACAATGAAAACATGACGAACCAAACCTATGGGATGCAGTGAAAGCAGTTCTAAGAGGGAAGTTTATAGCTATACAAGCCTACCTCAAGAAACAAGAAAAATCTCAAATAAACAATCTAACGTTACACCTAAAGGAACAAGAGAAAGAAGAACAAACAAAACCCAAAGTTAGCAGAAGGAAAGAAATCATAAAGATCAGATAAGAAATAAATGAAATAGAAACAAAGAAAACAATAGCAAAGATCAATAAAACTAAACGCTGGTTCTTTGAGAAGATAAACAAAACTGATAAACCATTAGCCAGACTCATCAAGAAAAAGAAGGAGAGGACTTAAATCAATAAAACTAGAAATGAAAAAGGAGAAGTTACAACAGACACCACAGAAATACAAAGCATCCTAAGAGACTACTACAAGCAATTCTATGCCAATAAAAGGCACGACCTGGAAGAAAGGGACAAATTCTTAGAAAGGTATAACCTTCCAAGACTGAACAAGGAAGAATGAAAAAATATGAACAGACCAATCACAAGTAATGAAATTGAAACTGTGATTTAAAATCTTCCAACAGGGTTTAGCTGGTGGCGCAGCGGTTGCGAGTCCGCCTGCTGATGCAGGGCACATGGGTTCGTGCCCCAGTATGGGAAGATCCCACATGCCGCAGAGCGGCAGGGCCTGTGAGCCATGGCCGCTGAGCCTGCGCGTCCAGAGCCTGTGCTCCACTACAGGAGAGGCCACAACAGTGAGAGGCCCGCATAGCGCAAAAAAAAAAAAAAAAAAAAAAAAATCTTGCAACAAACAAAAGCCCAGGACCAGATGGCTTCACAGGTGAATTCTATCAAACATTTGGAGAAGAACTAACACCCACCCTTCTCAAACTCTTCCAAAAAACTGCAGAGGAAGGAAAACTCCCAAACTCATTCTGAGGCCACCATCACCCTGATACCAAAACCAAAGATACTACAAAAAAAGAAAATTACAGACCAATATCACTGATGAATATAGATGCAAAAATCCTCAACAAAATACTAGAAAACAGAATCCAACAACACATTAAAAGGATCATACACCATGATCAAGTGGGATTTATCCCAGGGATGCAAGGATTCTTCAATATACTCAAATCAATCAATGTGATACACCATATTAACAAACTGAAAAATAAAAACCATATAATCATCTCAATAGATGCAGAAAAAGCTTTTGAAAAAATTCAACACCCATTTATGATCAAAACTGTCCAGAAAGTGGGCATAGAGGGAACCTACCTCAACATAATAAAGGCCATATAGGACAAACCCACAGCAAACATCATTCTCAATGGTGAAAAACTGAAAGCATTTCCTCTAAGATCAGGAACAAGACAAGGTTTTCCAGTCTCACTGCTATTATTCAACATAGCTTGGGAAGTCCTAGCCACGGCAATCAGAGAAGAAAAAGAAATAAAAAGAATACAAATTGGAAAAGAGGAAGTAAAACTGTCACTGTTTGCAGAGGACATGATACTATACATAGAGGATCCTAAAGATGCCACCAGAAAACTACTAGAGCTAATCAATGAATTTGGTAAAGTTGCAGCATACAAAGTTAATGCACAGAAATCTCTTGCATTCCTATACACTAATAATGAAAAATCTGAAAGAGAAACTAAGGAAACACTCCCATTTATCATCGCAACAAAAAGAATAAAATACCTAGGAAAAAACCTATCTGGGAGACACAAGATCTGTACGCAGAAGACTATAAGACACTGATGAAAGAAATTAAAGATGATACCAACAGATGGAGAAATATACCATGTTCTTGAATTGGAAGAATCAATATTGTGAAAATGACTACACTACCCAAATCAATCTACAGATTCAATGCAATCCCTATCAAATTACCAATGGCATTTTTTACAGAACTAGAACAAAAAATGTGAAAATTTGTATGGAGACACAAAAGACTCCAAATAGCCAAAGCAGTCTTGAGGGAAAAAAACCGAGCTGGAGGAATTAGACTCCCTGACTTCAGACTATACTACAAAGCTACAGTAATCAAGACAATATGGTACTGGCACAAAAACAGAAATACAGATCAATGGAACAAGAGAGAAAGCCCACAGATAAACCCACGCACATATGGTCAACTAATCTATGACAAAGGAGGCAAGGATATACAATGGAGAAAAGACAGTCTCTTCAATAAGTGGTGCTGGGAAAACTGGACAGCTACACGTAAAAGAATGGAATTAGAACACTACCTAACACCATACACAAAAGTAAACTCAAAATGGATTCAAGACCTAAATGCAAGACCGGACACTATAAAACTCTCAGAGGAAAACATAGGAAGAACACTCTTTGACATAAATCACAGCAAGATCTTTTTTGATCCAACTCCTAGAGTAATGGAAATAAAAACAAAAATAAACAAATGGGACCTAATGAAACTTAAAAGGTTTTGCACAACAAAGGAAACCATAAACAAGATGAAAAGACAACCTTCAGAATGGGAGAAAATATTTGCAAACAAATCAATGGACAAAGGATTAATCTCCAAAATATATAAACAACTCATGCAGCTCAATATTAAAAAACAAACAACCCAATCCAAAAATGGGCAGAAGACATAAATAGACATTTCTCCAAAGAAGACATACAGATGGCCAAGAAGCACATGTACAGCTGCTCAACATCGCTAATTATTAGAGAAATGCCAATCAAAACAATGAGGTATCACCTCACACCAGTCAGAATGGGCATCATCAAAAACTCTACAAACAAAAAACGCTGGAGAGGGTGTAGAGAAAAGGGAACCCTCTTGCACTGTTGGTGAGAATGTAGATTGATACAGCCACTATGGAGAACAGTATGGAGGTTCTTTAAAGAACTAAAAATAGAATTACCATATGACCCAGCAATCCCACTACTGGGCATATACCCAGAGAAAACCATAATTCAAAAGGACACATGCACTCCAAATTTCATTGCTGCACTATTTACAATAGCCAGGTCATGGAAGCAACCTAAATGCCCATCAACAGACGAATGGATAAATGAGATGTGGTGTATACATACAATGGAATATTACTCAGCCATAAAAAGGAATGAAATTGGGTCATTTGTAGAGATGTGGATGCATCTAGGGACTGTCATACAGAGTGAAGTAAGTCAGAAAGAGAAAAACAAATATCGTATATTAATGCATGTACGTGGAACCTCGAAAATGGTACAGATGAACCGGTTTGCAGGGCAGCAATTGAGACACAGAATTAGAGAAAAAAAGTATGGATTGAGAAACAGAAGTAGAGAAAAAAACGTATGGACACCAAGGGGGGAGAGTGGCGGTGGGTGGTGGTGGTGGTGTGATGAATTGGGAGATTGGGATTGACATGTATACACTGATATGTATAAGATAGATGACTAATAAGAACCTGCTGTATATAAAAAAAAAGTTCTGTTATTTAAAGTATCTTTCAAGATGTATGCAATATGTTTGATTTTTCCTTTTATTTGAATTCTTGGGTCAAATTTTACTTTTAAATGCTTTGAATAAATATGAATTGATTCTGCTGGAAAAAGAAGTGTCACATATAAAGTTGTTAAAAATCATTCAGTAAATATGTACAAATGATTAATCATTGTCAGTTAATAGAATTGTTAAAACAAATAGCAGGCAGTAGATTAAATGATCTGTGTTCCTGGCCAATGCTGTTTGTTCGAGTTATAGAAGCACTTTAGAAAAATTTATTGTATTCTTAACTCCTATTCAAGATTTTCCTGTCCAAGGGAACGCTTGCCAAATATTCAATAATCAAAGGTAAAGAGGCAATGTGATTTGTGGTTACTGATAGATATCACACTGCATATAAATGAGCTAAATTTGAAGCACCAATGAAAGGAAAGGCTTATCTGTGACCTAGCTAGACAAGTGCAAAAATTTATATTAAAGTTGAAATGTTTCATATTACATATAAGTAACAATATTCCATATTTTCCTAACATGAATCAATATGCAGAAGCTTTTGTGATTAGCAGTGTTATGTAAGTTCGCTGTGAAAGCTACAAGAAAAATTTGAAGAACACTTTGTTGATATTGATAAATTTAGAGTTCCTTTTCAATTTATATAATATCCCCTTTGAATTCAATGTTAACAATGCTGCACTGACACAAGAGTTAGCGAATTTACTTAACCTGGACAGATGTCATTTCAAAACTCCTATTTGTCTTCAAAGTTAAACAGATGCCTCTAAAAAAGATGAACCAGTTTTTTTAAATGTGAATGTGAATATAAGACAACAGCTGCTTTTCAGTACTCAATTTAGTTACTGGAAAATTTTAAATACATTTGGAAATACCTGGATATGTGAACTTAATTTCTGACTATGTACTTTATGAAATCTGAACGCAGATCAAGTATTGCCAATGAAAATTCTACATTTAACACTCAAATTGAGATGCGTTGTAAATGTAAAATCCATCAGATGTCAAAGAGTTGGTAAGAAATAGAGAATGTAAAATATTTCATTAATACTTTTCATATTGATTACAGGTTGAAATAATATTTTGGTCATATTGAGTTAAATAAAATATATTATCAAATGTAATTTTACCTATTTCTTTTTAAATTTTTAAGTGTGACTACTAGAAAATTTTAAATAACACATGTGGCCTGCATTATATTTTTATGGGACGGCACTGGTCTGGGATACAGGAAGCAGTGACTGTGCTTGCACATTGGAGGGTGAGAGCCAGAGAGACTGTTGCTATGTAACCAATATGTATTGGATGTGAAAAATCTAAATAGGAACCTCTCCAAGCTTGAGTATATATTACAAGTGTCATATTTGAGAAGTCATTTATTTTAATCCAATAAGATATTCATTTTCTGTTAAGACCTTAAGCAGGAAGATCAAACTCATCCACTGGTCTTAAACACAGTGAATTTGGCAGAGACGTTGCTGATGACAAAGAAGAGATTTTGAGCATTCAGATTCAAGGGACCTACAGCATATCCTCAGTACTTCACAGTGAAGCAGGCAATAAGCCTTTACAAAGAGTTTCATAAAGAAGTCTACTTACTTGAACTTAGTGCACAGGCAGACCTCGTTTTATTGTGCTTGACTTGACTGCACTTTGCAGAAACTGTTTTTCAGAAATTGAAGGTCTGTGTCAAGCAAGTCTCCTAGAGAATCCAGCTTGTGGCCTGTTTCCATCAGGATGTGCTACAGCTTCCTCTCCCATCCTCACAAATCAGCAGAGAACCAACATCATGACATCAACACTTGGACTGTACATACTGATTCTGAAGAATACTACATGAAAGAGATGACCTGGAAGATGTACTGTTGGAGGAAGTCACTGAGAGGATGTGACCACCAGTTGACCCATGAGCTGGAGCCGGCTGATCCCAGGCTCCCTACCACCTCCTTGTCCTTGGAAGACACATCTTTCCCCAAACTAGGAGCCACATGACGGATTCAGGCTTCAGTGAGCAGTGTGTTGTTGAGACCATCTGCACGGTGTGTACATGACTGAACCCCATTAAGGCCTCTGCATAAACTCTTAAGATTCTGTGGATGCGAGTGGAAGATCTTTGTCTTGAGGCCGCCCGGGACAAGCCTGGCATGTAAGTTCCTTGCTTATTAAACATGTCGCCTACCAATCAAAAATGGTCTGCCTTTTCTCCACCTCTCCCCGCCCTCTGTAGAGTTCAGTTTCAAATTTCACCCAGGGAACTCCTGAGGTTGCGAACCAACATACATTTATATTCCCAATGTCCTCAATAGATTTTAAAGAGAAATGGCCTGAGAATAAGGTACCAGCCTTGACCCTATCGTGGATGGGTGTTACTTTACTTCTCTTTCTTTTCTTTTCTCATTTTATGAAATTGATGGTTCTCAGCCAGAGGATCCTATCAGAATCCCCTAAGAAGTTTTTCTAAATACACGTTCCCATCTCTGGGGGATTCTCACCTGCCATGACTCGGGGGAGACAGGGGGTGGTGAGGAAGAAGGAGTTCGTCGCTGTGGTTTTGAAAAGACTCCCAGGCTGAGTCCCACAGGTTGCTCTACTTGAGCACCTCCCCCCCTCCCCCTGGTCCTCAGCCAACTAAAACAATCCCTGATTCTATGACTCAATGAATCATGAAATAATCTAATAGATACGGCATAATACAAAGCATCTCTCGACCACTGAACTCGGTGACATCTGACTGCAAACAGCCTATGGAGGACAACGAAATCCCTGTGACTGAGCGCTCCCACTGCCCCCCCACAAAATACCCTTAACATCCTCCCCTTAACTTGTTCAAATCAGTTTCACATTCAAACTAGAGCCAAATTAGAAAATTAAACCTAGCAGACAGAAATGTGCTAAACATTTGCAGAATAAGCACATGGAAAGTACAAAAATCAGTTTTTATTATGAAGTTTGTAAAAGCAACTCGCTTCCAATTTGGACTCTTCTTGCTAATGAAATCATTCTTCTCATCCTCCCAGCTGTGCAGGGAGCGTGAATTATGACAAGCCCCGCTGTCAAGCGCCAGTCCCACTGAACTCAGAGGAGTCAGCGAGGGCTCTCTCCCCATACTGAACTGATCCAGGGGATCTGGAATTTTCCTCAACCAGAGCACATCCTGCGTATGTTGTCTGTCTCAAATGTTTGGACACCAGTTACCATATATGACAGGGTACCTGACAAATGACAGTTCAACCAATGAATGGTTGAAACTGTTCCTCTATTCTGCTTTGCATTTAGAGCGTCAAGCATTGCTCCAGGATTATTTTGTTTTGAAGATATATTTTGAGATTACATCGACAACTAAAAATTGCATTTCTAAATAATAATGTGTGAAAGAGACTGCCTGAAAGATTTTGCCAGCCTTTCTGAAAAGATGCCAGTGGATGAGCCATGTCTCTTAGAAAATTTTAGATTGACAGTAAAAGGATATGTAAACACAAGTGGAGGCAACACTTTTGTTCACGTTCTGCACTAGAAGTTGTAAAATCGCTTTTCCATTTATATGCTTTATAAAAAAAATAGTATATTCCAAAACAGAGGACCATAATTTATATTCAGAGTACCATAACAACAACAAAAAATGATCCAATGTCACTAAATTGTCTTCATGGCTTGTCACCAGCAACTGCATTTCAGAAAGTAAGCAAGTACTACAGGTGACTAGATCTTTTTACAAAGTTACCTGTAATTGAGTTTGAAGTGAAACAGAGGATGAAACCTATAGACAATGTCACATTTTATTGCCAAAGATATTCTAGCTCTGGCATAGTTGGTTGATACCTTTTACTCTAAAGTTATGGATTTATCTGCTTTGTGTAATTATTTTACTAACTTAATATTTTATTGTTCAAATGACATGCATTCTTTGAGGAAAATAAGAAAAAATAAAGTCATGCTTTGTAATCTCATTATCTAGAGATGGTCCTTGGTAACACTCTCAGCGGACTTTAAGAGTGTCTGGGTGTGTGGTGGGGGTGTGCCTGTGTGTGTGTTGGGAAAAAATTTTAAAATAGCATTTATTCCCAAAACTCTTGCATCTATAGATGAACATAATAAGGCATCTTGGAGCAAATTTTCCTTTTTCAGGAAAGAGTTGCTTGACTGACCCTTCTTAGTTATTCAAAAGTAAGGGTAGCAGTCACCTGTTGCCTTGGAAAGACAGAGTAGAACCTTCTGGAAACTGACAGAGTCTTGCCCTCCCCATATCTTTTGATATGCAGAGTCATCATTTGTGGAGAAGGTGGACAAATCTGCATAAGGGTCTAGGAGCCTCTTGGGAGGGAAAGAATGTGAGCATGCTATTTTCCTTTTTCAAGTTCAAATGTTAGACTATTCGGGACAGTCTGGACAATGGCCTGAGGGTAGGAAAGGCCCACAAGGGCTCCAAGGGGATCTCTCCAGGCAGGTAGAGGAAGTCTGGGGTAATTCATTCTCTCAAAGTGAGGGACTGAAATCTGAGGAAAGAGCTTGTCCTCAGCACAGTGTGTGGCTGAGCCTAGAAGAGCCTCGAGACCCAACATATGAGTCCAATTAGATGCAAAACCTTGGGATTCTGAGTGTGGAGCCGCATGTGGCCTATGCAGATATCTGAAACTTCTAGCAGATGCTGTCTCACTGCAGCAGGGGACAGAGAATCATATGATAGTACCCCTAGCAGAGTATGTGACCCAGAGATGGAACTCATAAGGAATCGGGGAGGAAGGCAGCCAAGAAAGCACATGGACCCAGTCAACCAAAGCAATGACTGCTAAAGATGAGGCCCAACACTGAACCAATCAGACTGTGCACAGACCCTTTTAGACTGAATAAGCCCCTGAGGTTCTTCAACAATTCGGGATGAAATAATCCTCAAGAAACTATGGAACTTTCTGCTAAAATAAAACTCTGGAATCCCAAAATGTTTTAAAGGTGAGAAGGATGTGACTCGATTTGTAATTCAAGCTGCTGAAGTGACCATACCAGCAACATGGATGCATATATATATATATATATGTATTTTAAAACAGAGCATCACATGAAACATAAATCCTTATAAATTGCTGACTTTCTCTTAGGTTTATTATATGTTGATTCAAATATTCATTCAATAAAACATTTATGATGCACCAAGCACTGCATAGTGTGTTAAGGCACTGCCTAGCCCTCAAGGGTTTCATAGATTCATAGGCAAGAACAATAAATTACGGCAAAATTTGATAAGTGCTTTCATTGAGAAATAAACAAAGCGTCACGGAAGGCCAGATTAATATTATATAGAAGTGATTTTATTTCCTTTTTCTCTGACCACTACCCAGTCTCCCTTCTTTTCTGCTTTGCCCATAAGCAGGGAAGCCACAGAAGGAATGAAAGTCGAGAAGGATATTCAGCATGTCAAACGGTCAAGTCAGATGAAAGCTGATGACATCAATGGATTTGGTGCTTAGACCAAATCATTCAAAAAACATTTGTTTGGGGCTTCCCTGGTTGCGCAGTGGTTGAGAGTCCGCCTGCCGATGCAGGAAGATCCCACATGCCGCGGAGCGGCTGGGCCCGTGAGCCATGGCCGCTGAGCCTGCGCGTCCGGAGCCTGTGCTCCGCAACAGGAGAGGCTACGACAGTGAGAGGCCCGCGTACCGCAAAATAAAAAATAAAAAATTCTTGATGCAAGAGGGAAGAGATATGGGAACATATGTATATGTATAACTGATTCACTTTGTTATAAAGCAGAAACTAACACACCATGTAAAGCAATTATACTCCAATAAAGATGTTAAAAAAAATTACTTGACGGATACGTTCATTCACCTAAATGTACCTGGTTGAAATTGCAGCTGCCCATTCAATTTCTCTTTAAAAATTCACAAATGTGTGTGGCAATGGCTGTAGGTTCACTGGCAGCGGATCTGTTTTTACAAAGTGAAGGAGTCGCCATCTAAAACCTATAAACTGTCACAGTCTGTCATCATTGCAGAGATGTGGCCATTATTTAAATTAAACTGTGAATGTTTTTTTTTTTTTCTCTGTGATGGTTTTTCGGATGGTGATGTGCCATAAGCCCGCCACAATAAACTGGCGTTAAGCATTCTCAACCCGTTAGTCCTGCCCATAATAGGTACAGCATACAGATGACATAAAAAAGATTCTGTCCCTGTTTATGCCTGCTAGGGGAAAAATACTAAAAAGCCTCACTTATTCCCAGCTATGATAATACATCCTTGGTGGGAAATCTCTCTTTGAATCAGGGTGAAAGTAATCTCTCACCTGTGTTTAGTATTCAAGAGTTCATAAAGCCTTAAAGAGAAATAATGTCATTTAATTTCTACAATAATACTATGCATTGGTAGAGCACGTACTCTCATCACTATTCTCTTTTTACATATGAGGAAACTGAGGCTTAGGAAATGTTTGGTGACTTACCCAAAGTTACAACACAGTTAGTAAATAACAGAACAGCCCAACTCCAGCTTCCACCTCCAGAGCTCCTCTCTACTAAAGGCTGTCCTTGAGTCTTTTCTTGCCTTTACCTCTTCTGCATAATGAATTCATTTGAGTGTTTCAAAAAGATGAGCAGTCAAGTTCAAGGGACAGAATCTTAGTGGTTCACACACTCCTCAAGCTGCGCATCAGAATTACCTGGGGAGCTTTTGACAATCCTGATTCCCAAGCCACAGCCCAGTTCAAATAAATCAGAATATCTGGGGATGGGAGTAGATGCCGGTACTCATTTTAACTCCCAAGAGATTACAAGGTGCAGCCAAATGCACTGTTTCCAAAAATCACTGGGCTGGGCTTCCCTGGTGGTGCAGTGGTTGAGAGTCTGCCTGCCAATGCAGGGGACACGGGTTCGTGCCCCGGTCCAGGAAGATCCCACATGCCGCGGAGCGGCTGGGCCCGTGAGCCATGGCCGCTGAGCCTGCGCGTCCAGAGCCTGTGCTCTGAGGCGGGAGGGGCCGCAGTGGTGAGAGGCCCGGTACCGCAAAAAAAAAAAAAAAAAAAATACAGGTCTAATATAAAACAATTTCTTGTCAATAAAGAGAACTAGGTTCTTTAGCTTTCTTTAGGGAGACTCCAGTAGTTTCCCTGAAGGCATCTCTAAGTAAAGCTAGATTTTCCTGTACTGGAGATATTTTACTTGGAAGCAGAATACTGATTTCTTCAAGTAGCTTACTGTCCTATGAAGTTCATTCCAAAGAAAGCAGAGATCGATGCAAATAAATTGAAACAATAGTGTCATCTAGTGGAAAGCTCAGTAATAACACTCAATATACCAATCTATGATTGAATAAATCCCTACATACTTTGAACTTTAAAACTAATTAATTTTTTTAAAACCTAGATGCAAACCTGTTTCAAGATTATGTTTTCCAATTCATGCCTCAGCCACATATCCTTAGGGGAAAAACAAGCCAACTGGTGACTAAACCCTCCAGAGGGACTCACAGATGATAACATAAGTAGTTTGCTAGTCACAGTTTAAAGGCTAAACCCCACAGAATAGGAATATTTTAATTAAATTCTTAACAGCCACACTCCTAATGCATGCCTTGGGTTTTCCAGATTTGGAGCCAAGTACACATCTCTGTAGCTGAGATAAAGGGTGATTGCTGATGCGAAAGATCAGAAAGCTAAAATGACTGACAGGCCCTTTTGGCGGCCCTCCTCTAGTGTCTTCTAGGTGATGCCTCTCAGATGACCTTCCCGAAAACATCCCATTGTTTCTGGTGGTTTTCCTCACCCCAGCTTTGCTGTTAATCAGAAGAACTTCGGTTCACAAGCTGCTCTAGATTGAAGGTTTGTGGTCCACCAAAATTCCTAGGTTGCAACCTAATCCCCAGTGTGATGGTATTTGGAGATGGAGCCTTGGGGATGTGATTAGGTCATGGGTGGAACGCTCATAAATAAGATTACTGCCTTGTAAAAGAGACCCCGGAGCTGCCTTCCCCTTCTGCCACTTGAGGACATAGTACCACTCATCTGTGAACCAGGAGGTGGGCTCTCACCAGACACTGCATCTGCCAGCACCCTGATCTTGGGCTTGCCGGCCTCCAGAACGGTGAGAAATAAATATTTGTTGCTTATAAGCCACCCAGGCTGTGGTATTTGTTACAGCAGCCCAAAGAGACTAAGACACAAGCAGTGCCTCACGCCAGTAAAACATTATGTGGGACATACAGGGTTCCTGTCGGAAGTGAAGGAGGTTAGGTATGTGACTTACTTGTAGAAAGGTGCCAGTTATCAGTGGATTGCCTTTGAGATCTAAACGTACCCTTTATTCTTTGCGTTGCAATAATGACACCGGATCCCATGTTTTTCTTTGCAGCTTGCACGATGATCAAATTCGAACTCTGTGAGTAGAGGGTGCTGGAGGGACACTAGAGTAGGAAGGGGATCTGCCTCCTGGTTCCATGGTACACCTCCGGGTCCGCTCCTGCAGTGGGTACAGCTTCCGCGGTGCCCCGCTCCTGCGGCGCTGGTTGGACCCCGGTGCATGGCACCTCCCATGTATGGTATTCCTCCACAATCCCTAGGAGAGCTTCTCGGTGGAGTGCTACTGGCTTGGCAGTTCCCCATAAATGCCTTCCCTGGCACCCCCCTAGGGAGCTTTACAGGGAGCTCATCCAGGGAGTCTCAGCCCCACCTTCTCCAGTGAACTTGGATCTCAGTCCTGGGGCGAGGGGTTGAGGGTGACGACAGGCTTTTCCGGATGTGTTCCTTCCTTGTGTGCTCTCTCTCAGCCCTTAGTGGCTGCCCCTGTATCTGCTATTCTTCTATTCTTGACAGTTCTTTTTACTCCTTACTAGCCACTCCACATTACTCTAATTATCTGTTCCACTTAATAAATGTCTATATTACATGGTCCCTATTCAAATTACTTGCGGTTTATGTCTCCTGATTGGACCCTGATTGATACACTGTATAATAAATGGTAGCTAGGGGCATATCCAAGTTACGTGGGATCTGGAGTTTATATAATTTGGGGTACCCCTTCAAAAGAAATAATATGAAATTACTAATAATTAAGTACACAATCTTGGGAGGATCTCAGGCAAAAAAGGGACCCTGAAACACTGGCTTCACAGCAAATCCACCACTGAGTGGCTATTGTCTACTTAAAGGAAAAATGTGTGGAATACGTGTGTCTCAAGATTACCTTCTTCCTCAGCATCAAGGTGTTGGGGAAGCAGAATTAGTTACCTGTACACTACAGAGGTAAAGTGTTTTGAGGAACTGCTCATAAAGGAATGTCAAAGCCTGCCCAATAGTCTCTGCCTTCATGCTTTTCAAATGCCTGCCCACCCCCCAACTGTCTCTCTGTTGATCCTCTTCTGACTGTTCAAGTCTCAGTTAATATGTTCTTCCATTCAGTTGCTTTGCTGCCTGCCCTCCTGGGCACAAGTAATTGTTTCCTTACTTTTGCACAAACAAAGCTTAAAACATATCTTATGGGGCTTCCCTGGTGGCGCAGTGGTTGAGAGTCTGCCTGCCGATGCAGGGGATGAGGGTCCGTGCCCCCGTCCGGGAAGATCCCACATGCTGCGGAGCGGCTGGGCCCGTGAGCCATGGACGCTGAGACTGCGCGTCCGGAGCCTGTGCTCCGCAACGGGAGAGGCCACAACAGTGAGAAGCCCGCGTACCGCAAAAAAAAAAAAAAAAAAAAAAAAAACATATCTCATTATGGGACTCACCAAACTGAAATCTAGGTATTTATCTGTGTCTCTCTCTCCAAGTACAGTGCACACATTAGATATTCCGTAAATGTTATGTGAGTTGAATTAAATGAAATGATGCCAATTTCAAATGTTCAAAAGACATGCCTGAGATTAGTCATCGCTCTTAAAATCAAACCTTGTGGGTGACTGATTATTCCACCTATTCAAAGTTCTGACAATGAGATTATTCAAACAAAATGAGGTACTGTTTCCCAATTTGAGTTCTATATTGCATAATGCATGTGTTGATCTAATAAAATAAATAAAATAAATTCCCCAAAACCAAAAGATGATGCGAATCTGAAGAGAAACTAGGTGTCAAGAGAATCAAACACATCTACAAGATGCTTTGAAATGACTTCCATTTAAATGAGATTAACACAGAAGTTACAGCCATGATCAGTTATTTTCCATTCTGTATTCTCCCAATAACAAGGAAGCCCATTTTCTAGCAAGTTTAGACCGTTCTGTTGTGGGAAAATGGCCTAACACTGTCTTTCTTTTTTTCCCCAACACTTTCTAATGATACTGCTTAATTACCTTATCAAACACCAGTGCTCCAAAATGCTGAGATTTTCTTCCAACCACTCACCAAATCATCCACCCAGTCAGCTAACAGAACAGCGCCAAGCACAGGTCTAATCTCAGAAATCCCACATCTCATCTAATTGGTCCTTTCTTTTTCCACATTGTTCCTCAAAGTAAAGTAAAACTTATTTTCTACCTTACACGTACATGTCCCTAGAAATCCCTAAATAGATTCAGATCCGGTCAGGTAGCACAGCTTTCGTTTCAGTCACACACAAACATCTGGAATCAAGACAGATAAACCTGATTGATGGTCCATCTTGAATATATGCACTCAGACTGTTTCCATGGTTTCATTTCTCATCCATAAGCTCATTAGAACTAAATACTGTAGCTCTGGCTCTGTCCTAACAGTGATCAGCTTTTCTAGTCAGAGCTGGAGAGTAAAGCTAGAGAAAGAGATGAGAAGCAGAGTGGGAGAACATGAAGACATTTCCTCTTCTTGACTTTCGTCCAAGTCCCCAGACTGTACAACCATGGGGATGGTACTTGAGGGATACAGATTTCTCTCTAGGGTTTTTCTTAACCTTTAATAGAAATCCATTAGAATGGAAATGGATATTTTCCTAATTCATTGTGCAGCTACAAGGAAAATAATCATTGTTAAGGGCTATAAATTGGTTTAGATATGGGAATCAGTAAGAAGTCAACAGGCATTCACAGTCCCTCTCTGGCTTTATTTAAGGCCCTCTTCACACAACTTTTGAACATTACAGGTCATCAGAGACCAGAAGAATCATGTCTCTCATCTTTCCTTATTCATCCTCCACACTTTTGACCCTCCTGATGTTTAAATATTCTTTGCTTGATGACTCATTCCTAAATTGCTTATCTCAGTAAAGCCAATATAAGAAGCATTCTCACCTTGAACAGATGCACAAGAATCCACACTGCAAGATTTTCTGAGACTTGGAGATGATGTAATATAGATCAACGTGGGAATACTGCTCATTGACCCAAGGACGCCTACAGTAGCACGGCCAAGTCATCGACAGGACAAATTCTGCAGTCAGAATATGCAGCGTATGAGTCCCAACTGCACCACTTACTAGCTATGTCATTTTATTTTTTCATTTGTGAAATAGATAAAAATTGTACTTTACTTCATAGAAACGTTATAAAAATTAAATGAGATAATGCATGTAAAATGCATTGATACAGTTAGCTATCAACAGTGATAGTTACTATTAGTTATTATGGTTGTTGTTCTGACAGAAGCCTTTCAGTCACTCTTTCAACTTTCATGTCATTGAGAACTGATGAATTTACGCCATTTTCAAGAGGCCAGATGGGCAAACCAGAAAGCTTTGCAGGGAGATGCTCTTAGGTGAGATTAACTATGATCTTTTTCTTATTTTCCTATGTTACTTTTTCATAGTATGCTTGTTCATGAATCAGGCATCCTTCAACGTCCTCTCATAGCTGTTCAGTGGTCACCTGCCACAAGGGCCGACTGTCACAGGAGTGGCAGAGGCAGCCCTCTGTAAAGATGGGACAAATGAAAAACATCATATATTTTACAACTGCATTTAATAAAGCTGCATTTATAGCTCATGAATCTCTTCTCTTTCAGTGGTTTAGGGTTAGGAAAAGAGTATATTTTCAGATTTTATTTTTGTGGCTGTGGATGTTAATTATTTGAGATGGCACAGTTGGGGGTGGGGGGTTGAGGATTAGGGTAAGAAGGGGTCCAGGGTGGCAAAAACAGCTTCATAGTTTGGAGGTGACATGACCACAACCATGACCTTCTCCTTGGGCTTCTGGAGAGAAGGATTTTTGCTTACTGGATGAGGATGGGAAAAGACTAAAAGAAGCAGAGAGGCCAGTGTGATCTATAAAATAGAGAACTGGAAAGCTTCTCAGGATGAGTGTTGGGGAAAGTTTTGGTAGACAGCTGAGAATGAAAGATTCCAGTTGTGGCAGAGTCAAGAGAATTTAAGAAGTAGAGCTCTGGTTTATAAATTGGGTCTTTTTTTTTCTAGAAGTTTCTTTCACTTTGATGTAGAATTTGAAAGCTACAGGAAGGTGAGACTGGATTACACAGGGCTCTGGCTAATATTTGGGCTCTGATCCAAAGTGGAAAATTATTACAATTTCAATAGAACTTATGTCTGCATATATTAAGCAAATTTTATCATTTTACCCATGGTACAGATATTCTCTACTCTTTCCAGGGAAACATTGAACTAGATTAAAAAATTATTTTTCACGTGTTGCCATATGATACGGGGGCCAAAACACATCTAAAATGCATGGAGCATAGAAATTCTGTTTAAAAAAAAAGATTTTAATTTACATTGCTTGCCTAGATAATCTACAGATATGCTTAATTCACCATACACTAGGAAGTGTAGTCTAAGCATTATTTTTACTTAATAATGAAGGAAATGCCAAATACAATCTTTAGGGCACAGATTTTAGGAAACAGGAAACAGCTGGTTATTTTAAGTTCATTTTTAGTAGGTAGTTCAATGACTGAAATCACATGATTTTACCTGAAGAATGTATGAAACTATGTAAGTACGGAAAATGGTAGTAAAATTTGGTTCATTTTAGTGGCCACTTAAATATTATGCTTATATAGATTTGAGAGATTTCTAATGATGTATGTACATTATCATATTAACAATACCAGATACAGAATTGTATTTATGACTCTATGTCATAATGCATGGAAATGATGACAAAGGAAATATATCAATGTATTAATTATTTGTAGATGGTAGCAGTGATGTAAGTTTTCTTAAAATCTGCAGGGTTTTGTAATTCCCTATACTGACTATACTTAGAAAAAGTAACAATAAAATTCATTATTTTAATCTGCAATATTCTAATGAAGTGCTGTGTACTAGAAGACGCTGGTCAATTTAAGCCTGAAATTCTTTCAGTGTCATGTAGACAAAGACAAATGACTATTACAATTCCATTCATTTAATTAAGAGGCTTTCCTGATCTCACAAGATTGAGTTAGGTGGTCCCCGATTTGCTCTATTAATACTACCTCATCACATCTAGCTTGATACATATCCCACTATATTGTGTTGCCTCTTCTTGTCTGTCTTCTCTGTTAGAACATGATCTCAGAACTCAGCATACTGACCTGCATACAGGAGGTTTTTGATAAATGTTTGCTGAGTGAATAGAAGAATGAAATTTGTTATTTACCTCACTATTGGATGTGTATGTTATTTATGAATAACAACATGCACTTCCCCACTGACAAAGGGAAGACAGATATAGCACAGTGACAATAGAAAAGGACAGTTTATTATTGTAAAATCATAGAAAAAATATACATATATGTTTCTCTGCCCCAGTTCCTGCACAGAGCTGCTAAAACTCTTGTGACTTCCTAAGTGATAAGAACACTAGGAACATCTTTTGTTCTGATATTTGGTCTTCCACCCTGGTTCCTGACACTGAGCTCCTAAATCCTTTGGAATTTCCTAGATGATAGGAGTGTCTTTTGTTCTAATGAGGTGACTCTTAGAGGGCTCTTGGATAGCTTCAGGATGGGAGCTTGTCACCAGAAAGACCAAGTCATCATTCGAAGCTTGGAACTTTCCACCCACCTTCCATCCCCTGGGGAGAGGAGAGGGACTGGAGACTATAGTGATCCGTCACGCCTATGCAACGAAGCCTCCATAAAATGCCTAAAGTTTAGAGTTCAGAGAGCTTCTGGGTTGGTGAACACCTAGAGGTGCTGGGTCAGCGGTGCTCCCCAAAAGGACATGAAAGTGCCACGTCCCTTCCCACATACCTTGCCTACAAATCTCTCCACCTGCGTGTTCATCTATATCCTTCATCATATCATTTTATAATAAACTGGTAAACATAAGTGTTTGCTTGAGTTCTGTGAGCCATTCTAGCAAATTACTGAGCCCAACGAGGGGATCAAGAAAGCCCTGATTTATAGCCAGTCAGTACAGGTGACAGACTGGGACTTGCAATTGTTGTTTGAAGTGGGGAATGTTTTGTGGGACTGAAGTCTTAGCCTGTGGGATCTGATGCTGTCTCCAGGTAAAGAGTGTCAGAATGGAATTAACTCGTAGGATGCTCAGCTGGTGTCAGAGAACTGATTGCTGGATTTGTGGAAAACCCACAGACCTGGTGTCAGAAGTGTTGGGAGCATGGAAGTATTGTAAGAGTAAAGGAGAAACACAGGAATGTTTTCCTTATACAAGTGGGCCTTTCGCTATTTACCAAGGTTTATTCATTCACAGAAGGATGACCAATATCACCCACATGACAGAAGTTGAGTATAGAGTCATGAAGGCAACACTTAAGAGTTAAGCATTTATGTAAATACATTTGATGATATAGCCTTTATCTTTTCAGATTACAGGCTTTTAAAAATAAACTAGAAGTTTAAAATGAAATTTATTTTCTTGGTTAAATTAGAAGAAAATATGTATCAGTCTTCTGTATATCTTTCACTATTCCAAGGAAACAAGACAAGACTATAGTAAAAAGGCAGTCACGGGCTTCCCTGGTGGCGCAGTGGTTGAGAGTCCGCCTGCCGATGCAGGGGAACACGGGTTCGTGCCCCGGTCCAGGAGGATCCCACATGCCGCGGAGCGACTGGGCCCGTGAGCCATGGCCGCAGAGCCTGCGCGTCCGGAGCCTGTGCTCCGCAACGGGAGAGGCCACAACAGTGAGAGGCCCGCATACCGCAAAAAAAAAAAAAGAGAGAAGTCAGTATGTGACAACACCAAGAATAAAGAGGGGAAAAATGACTTATTCATCTATTTTTTTAAAAACAAGTCTAACCATACAGTTTCAACTTGACTTGCAGTACTTACCAAAAAAAAAAAAAACTTACTGGTAAAAACATATTTACTTGGGTCATTCACTTTATGTTATTTTTTAGAAAGCCGTCTATAATATAGAGATGGATTATGACAGACCAAATAGCAAAACCAGAATTCTCTTTCCAGGTGCCTTAATTTAGCTGGAGTTTTGGAAAATCAATTACTGCAGAAATCATACAGCTGAGTGGAGCCTTAAGCTCTAGGTGAAGTCCATCATCTTACAAACGAGAAAACTCAGTTCTAATGAGTTTGCTCACTGGCCTCAGGTCAACAAGTACTAAGTGGAGGAGCCAGAACTCAGCCTGGTCACATGCTGACAACCCCATGCTCACGACACAGGTTAATACATTCGCCTTGTCCACTCCGTGCCCCTCCTGAACAACCACTGCAGGTTTACGGGTCTGGGAAGCCCTGCAGTGGAGAATTCTGTGTAATGTAGCTCAGTTGATTGTCTCCCAAACTTATTTGGCCACAGAACCCGTTTACCTTTTAGCAGCTATAAACATTCTCCAGGAATAAATTTCAGGGACTCCTGAGATAGTCCAAGTATCTTGGCTACAGAACCACAGGAACTAGAGCTCACAGATGCTACCAGCAATTCATGTGGTTACGAATCCCCAAATGGACTGGGTGAAATCAGTTCTTCTATTTCACCTGCCATAGACACACATACTCTGGGGCTGGTGACAACTCAGCTCGATAAAATGCCTGCAAAAGCACAAAAGTTGACTCGTGCTATCAGACTGTGCCACTCACAGGAAAAGGTAACTTGCACAGAGAAACAGTGCACAGCTGTCATCCCTTCAAACAATCCTTCAAACAGGATTGGTGCCGTTTCTCAGGAAGTGGTGTTTTGCTGTGACAGGGACTTTCAAGGCAGAAGACTCTGCTCTTAATAAGTCTTGCCAACTTCCTCTAGGCTCAGAAAGAGCAGAGGAAGAGAAAAATACAGTTGTAAGCAAGTATATTTTCCAAATTTGCGCTTGTATTCTGGCTTGCAATCCTTTCATAGGAACAGCATGTAAAACATATTCTTTTGATTCTTTTAATATCTAGGAGAGTTTATTCAAAGGCATACAGGTTTGAAAATAAACTTAGCTTCAAAAGAAATGGGAAGAAAAATCAAGCATATTAACTCATTCATGTCACTGGGACATCCCTTCCTGCCTTGCCCTGTGACTTTAAAGATAAGTACTATTAAAGCACTAAAGAACGCTCTGATTCACAGGGAGATCAGCTTGGTGCTTTGTGTCCATCTAGAGGGGTGGGATAGGGAGGGAGACACAAGAGGGAGGAGATATGGAGACATATGCATATGTATAGCTGATTCACTTTGTTATAAAGCAGAAACTAACTCCATTGTAAAGCAATTATACTCCAATAAAGATGTTAAAAAAAAAGAACACTCTAATTACATAGCTTTAATAGACTTATTAAACAGTAAATGGTGATTTCTCCCCATAGTACCCAATTTAGTACAGAAAGACTAAATTTGAGACCAGAGAGGACTCAAACAGAGTGATTGTTGGGCTAGACAAAATAGAATATAAATGTATAAGGAAAACTGAATATGTCCAAGTAATTCCTGCATTTCATTTTGTAAAGCCCCCTGAGATGTTCCTGAACACAGACTACAAGATGCGTGTTTAACTGAAATGATTATTTCTGAACAATAGCATGTTCTATTGAAAATAACATTTATGAATGTACAAATTAACTCGGTTTGAGAAGGGGACCAATATCAGACCACAGAAGACTTTTCCTTTGCAAAAGAAAACTTGAATATTAGCAATATTTGAACATGTCTTAGCAAAAATACTCTTTCCCTGTGTTTTCAAAAGCAGTAGTATTATTAAGAAAACCAATCTGCCCAACACCCAAGCTGCACATTCTAGGGCTCTTTTCATATAATCAAAACAATCATCCAAAACATATCACTAACCTTAGTGAGTTTGCTCTAGTTCAGGGCCTTGAAGGTTCAACAATTGATTTCATCAGCACACAAATCACATATTCATTTCTCAGGAATGGACTCCCAAAAACTCAGTCCTGAGACTGATGTTTAAAATCAGAAACCCAAAGAGATATTTATACACCTGTGTTCCTAGCAGCATTACTCAGGACAGCCAAAGGCAGAAGCAACCCAGGTATCCACTGATAGAAAAATGGGTAAACAAAACGTAGTATATGCATACAATGCAATACTAGCCTTAAAAAGGAAGGAAGTTCTGATGTATACTGCAACATGGAAGATCCTTGACAACCTTATGCTAAATAAAATACGCCAGTCACAAAAAAACATACTGATTCCACTTATATGAGGTACTAGAGTAGTTGAATTCATACAGACCAAAAGTAGAATGGTTGCCAGTGGCTGAGAGGAGGGGGAATGTGAAATTATCATTTCAAAGGTACAGAGTTTCAGGTTTGCAAGATGAGAAGATGGTGGTGACGGATGCACAAGGTGAGTACTTCACGCCACTGAACTGTACACTTAAAAAGGATTGATGGTAAATTTTATGTTATGTGTATTTTACAATTTTAAAAATTCAGAATTCCTGTTTTTAATGTAGATAGAAAAAAAGACTGTCGGGGACTCGAGTACTTGCGCTTTCATAACTAGCCTGGCCTCTATGACAGAGCATCACCCAATCGGAAATGGAAGGCTGCTTTGAGAACATACATTCAAACAAGGGGAGTACAGTGAACTGGATGTTTGGGGCCTCCGTCCAACACAGACACATCAATGTCACAACAGGGACAGACTTGTCAGACTATCCAAAACACTTGGATTTCTGGAGGCCAGGACTTGCTGTGTCCATTTTATCAATGAAGACAGCCTTGCCAGGGCTCTTGGCTAAGGTTCCCTCCACTGGACTGCCAAAACCTGCCTGGTTTTCTTTCTTCCGTCTTCCCAAGACTAATCAATCCTCTTCTGATTAACCTAGTCATTCTTTCGCTATGCAAATATATTCAATTAGATCACAGCTGAAGCTCTCAGATCCAGGTGCTATTCTGCCTAAAATAACCTTACAGATGAGAGCAAAGATTGCTGATTTTACTTTAAAGAATCTCATGTTTCCTTTATATGAGGTTTCAGGGGATACCTCCTCTGAATGCCTGGGTATTGACATTTATAGACCTTATCCATGAGAGTCAATAAAATATTTAGTTCAAAAAATTTTTTTTCTGCTTTATATTGTTGGTATCTAGGAAAGTCAACACTTACCCTATTCTTAGGAGCCACCAGTTATGGTATGAAATGTTGATGGGAATTACCAAGAGATACGAGATAAAACACTGCTTGGGGAAAAGGGGATCAGGGTAAGAAAACAGAAATGAAGCATGAGATAAAGTAAGAAGGAAAAAGAGAAATTAACAGCACGTGTCTCATGGAGTATCTGTGTATAGAATAGATAATATTATTGAATGCCCAGCAGCTCCTAAATACCACAACACAACCCGTTGATAAAATACAGCTGAGTTTATTATCACGGTAAGAGAGAACACCAACTCTACAGAGCATTGTTTGTAACTCAGGAGCAAAGTTTATGGTAAGTATTTCAATGTGGTGCTTGATTAAGACTGGGTAAAGATCAGGATATAATAGTTTAAGATTGGTGAAAGAGCAAGGTGAGAATTTTGAGGTGAGGGATTCAAAGAGTCTTGGGGTATAAACTGCCTATTGAAATGTTTAAGGGTCTCTGGGGAAGTTCCTATAATGAACAACAAATTAACTTGTCTGGATAAGAGTCTCCCGGAACAGTAAAATTATGCCAGTGAAAACAATGCAATAGTAAAATCATGTTAATGTAGCCCATAAGCTGTGTGGGATACACGGTCTCAGTTCTCAGTATAATATGTATATGTGTAATGTTTCATATGTAATATACTTTATCAACTGCTATATTACACAGCTCCAGGGAGCACCTTCCACATTCTAGCCTTGAAAACAGTGTTCCTGAATTAGGCAGTGTGAGCGCCCTATTATATTTGTAGCGTGTATTGTTATATTTAAGGTAAAGGAGATAAACAACAAGGGCTAGTGTACAGCATAGAGAACTCTACTCAATATTCTGTAATAACCTAAATGGGAAAAGAATCCGAAAAAGAATGGATATATGTATAACAATCACTTTGCTGTACACCTGAAACTAACACAACATTGTAAATCAACTATACTCCAATGTAAAATAAAAATTTTAAAAATAAGGTAGAGAATATACTACATATGTTATAAATTATATATAGCACATAGCATATAGCACATATTTATGATAAAAGGTAAAGCACCACAGTCTTTTCACAATTTACGAAGTATCACTCAGTACATTCTGATTTTTTTTTCTCATAAGAACTATGAATTTATCAGGTAAGAACTTAAGCTAGGAGAGAGACATTTTTGAGGTCCCAACATCTAGCAAAGTACCCCCCCAATACTAGGCCACCAAGAAACATAAAATGCCGAATAAAATTACACCTACCTCTCAATTTACCTAAAATCCGTTAACATTTTTCTTATGACAGAGTAATGATGACGTTAGCTTTTTTTTAATATGCATAATCCCCTCTGGCCGGGCCTGAGCTGTCTGTGAAGGTCACCAGTACCCCCGGGGTGGCCCACGCTGCGATAGTACACCCTGGCTACAGGGCGGGTGGTCAGTTCATCCCACAACACAGACCTAAGCGTGACCTGAAGGAGTGAGCCAGACGGAGTGCAGGAAGAAAGGAGCACTCCCAGACCCCCCAGGGCAAGAAGCAGCCGGGGCGAAGCAGAAAGATGGCAAGCTCAGGAACGGAGACAGAGCTTAACCATTTGACCTGAGCAGAGCACGAGGTAGGAGATCAAGCTGGACAGGCTACCTGGGACACACTCACGAAAGGCCAAGTGGGTCGTCTCAAAGATTAGATGATCCTGGGAAGAAAGACGAGCCCTCGAAGGGTTTTAAACTGAGGATAAACTTGGTGAGATTCATGTTTTAGGAAGGTCCCTCTGCCTGAGGTGAGCGCAGTCCAGGTAAGCGATGAGAACCCATATCTGGGCAGGCACCCTGTGCCAGGCCCTCTGGTGCTGCACTCACCTTGAAGTAGGGTTTGCAGTGAAGCAAATGTGGTTCCATCAGGTGGAACCCCAGGAAACTGACACAGTACTGCATGTCATGGGTAGACTGGAGGGAGACCAGGTTACTAGAGTCACCAACGCTTCACTCCAAAAACTCCCTCTCAACATCTCTTCTGTAGCTTTTTCCCTATGCTTCCAGCTGATTCCCTCTCTGTCCTAGATCCTTCTCCTCTATTTGACTGAGACATTCTGCTTGCGTTTCTCACTCATCAAAACAAACACCAAGTAGCTCAATGTCTGTGACTTGAGAGCCCCTAGAAATGGGGTTGGTCTCAGTTTAACCCACCAGCGCAAGGACATGAACAAGGTACCTGCAAAAGCGATGGGGATGTTACAGGACCACGTTCTTCTGCCAGATGCGCAGCGAGCCGAACGCTGAGACGCCGAGGTTTGCAGCAGAGAAGGGGTTTATCCGCGAGACAGCCAAGCGAGGAGTCTGGAGAACAAACCTCAAATTCGCTTCCCAGAAAGTGAGGCGCTTGGGGTATTCAGGGATAAAGCTGAGGCCTGGGGAGCACGGAAAGCTGATTGGAGAGAAGGAAAAGCTGCGGTAATCGTCATTCTGAGCAGGCGCAGCAGAGCTGCGCGCGCTTCCGAACACGGGACGCACGCTCTGAGGGTGGAGTTTGGTGCCTTCTGACCTCAAGACGCCACCCATCGGGCACTCGCACATGCTCAGTTGGAGGATCATTGGTCCCACCCAGTCTTAAACAGCCCCGAGCTTTAACTGGACACAGCTGAATCCAAGTTCCTGGAGAACAGCTTGGGCAAACAACTTATTGTTTAGGCTACGTGAGGCTTGGAGGACATGCGAGTTTTTGTAAAAACAATTAAATTGAGCTTGATCAGTGTAGGCAGGTTAAGTTCATTACTCATTAGGCAAGTTGTAGTTTAAGGGATCTGATAACTACCCTCAGTTTCAGGGGGATATGGACAAATATTTAGCAGACAAAACTAGCGGGTTTCGGTGACCAATTATATCAGAGAGAGAGCGATCTAGGCTGACTTGCTTCCCCAAGGCCACTGCCATAGACCAGGTTTTTACTAATTTTTTTGGCCTAGATTTTTTTTTTTTTTTTCTTTTCTGCGGTACGTGGGCCTCTCACTGTTGCAGCCTCTCCCATTGCGGAGCACAGGCTCCTGACGCGCAGGCTCAGCGGCCATGGCTCACGGGCCCAGCCACTCTGCGGCATGTGGGATCCTCCCGGACCGGGGCACGAACCCGTGTTCCCTGCATCGGCAGGCGGACTCTCAACCACTGCGCCACCAGGGAAGCCCTGGCCTAGATTTTGATGGCATTCACCTAACTGCAGTCTCCCTGTCCCTAGTTTCTGTCCAGATGTATTAAGTGGTTTGGAACAAATCTGAGCATGTCTCTCTCCAGGTTACTGGCCTTTAATGGCTCCCATTTCTCTCTAGGTGGAGTTCAGACTCCTTCACAAGGTCTGCTAAGACCTTCATGAAAAAGCCCTTGCTTTTCAGGAGCCTTCTCTCATCACTCCCCTATGAGAACACTAACTGTACTTTGGGATTAAGGAATGAGTTTTGATTTCAGAAACACACCATCTTCTCTCGTTCATCTATTGTTTAAACACAAACCTGCTCAACTTCTACTGGCTATTCTAGGCTCAGGGCAAGCACCACCTCTTCTGAGTACTTGTCACCTACTCCAAAGTGCTGCTAGGCCCTCCTGTCACCTTGAGTGTAATGAGTGGATTACTTTGCATACCTGCTGTAGTATAAACTCTCTCTTTTTCTGGTTAACCTCCTGCCACTAGACCACAAGCTCACTGCGGACAAGGACTGTATCTTCTCCACCTCTGAATACTCAGCATCTAACTTGGCTTACACAAATTACTTGTTGAGTGAATGAATAAAAGGGGTGGAACCAAGACTCAGATCTAAAACATCTCACCTTAAACCCAGTGCTTTTCTCAATATATCAAAGCGAGTAAGAGTGATGCATCATGGTAGAGGACTAAATAATTCAGGTGGCAGATTTCCTATTTGTAATCCAGCCCAGGTGGGGTGGGAAATGCTGAAATGGTGATAAAATGGGTAAATTAACATGGATATTAAGAGACCATTCTACCTAAGCCTACACTGGCTCCTCAAACTACTACATATAGTACAAAATACTTAAAAGATTTAGTCCTAAAGTTAGCAAGAAGATACAGTATCCTTTTACTGAAATGCAAACATGCTTGAAAATATTCTGAAACATATTTGTATGTAAACACATTCATATCATATCCACCAATAAGTGCCTTTAATCCTTTTATTTGGGAGCTAACCCAATTTAAAAGTTTTGTATTTTCTTAGCCTCTTTTTCTCTCTTGCTCTCTATGAGGGGGCATAAAAAACAAACGGGGTAGAATGCAGTACTGTCAGTGTGGTTGTCTTTTTTTACATTTATCAGCAAAAGGCTCCATTGGGAAAGAAGTTGAAAATTAGTACTGAATGACTGACCATGTACTTTCATAAATGTTTCTAAAAATTATCTTTGTTGTCTCTGATTCAAAGAATTATCAGTGTGCAAATTTTAAGTAGCAACAATCCAACCCGTGCAGATTTTATAAAGGACTCTAGCCAAGACCTTCTTCTCTTTTACTATGAACAAAAGTAAAACCAATAAGCCAAGGAAACTGCAGCAATGTATTTATTGGAAATGAACTAGACATTACATTAATAGGATGAAGATGTAACAATGCATGAAGCATAATCGTGGCAACATTTAAAAGATCACAAAAGAAAAATTCATTTTCAAAAGAAATATTGTATCCAAGACCACTTAAGCTCCGAACACCATAATACAACTCTAACGTTGACTTTGAACACCCAGAATAAAATTTACTTTAAACGGAACAAGTGAAAGGAAAAGTTTCTTTTCCCAACTTGAAGATTCCCTGGCTACCACCTGTGTATTACACATGAGGTAATTTTCATCACCAGACAGTAACCAGATAATATTTGTCATATTCCTCATAGGAAAATACCTCTCCTACAAATAGAGAAATTTGAGGGAAATCCAAGCAACAAATGAGTTGGTGGCCCCACCTGATTGGGTCAGCATTTTCTAGAACTTAGAAATTATGTTAACTTTACTAGTAAGACTTCATTTTCTTTTGAGAAACTGCCTGGATTAGAGGGCATGCCGATTTGTAACAAGAGTCACTATATTACACTGAGTAATGGGGTTTGAGATGCTTATCATCTGCTCATCAAGGTTTTCTGAAACCTTTAGAGCTTTATTCTTCTACTCTAAAATACATTGTAGCTTGTGTATAACAAACTCTCTCTGAAGAAAATTATCCCAGGTAATCCATCTGTGATGACACAAGTACTGCAAAAAGCAGTAACGAAAAATATTGTTTGGAAAGGCAAAAACGCTGTTATCAACTTTCCGAGGCACTATCATAGAATCATCTCTGAAATGGAGAAATTCCATGTGTAACTTAATTTTTACTTTACTTCCATTCACCCAGCATGCATGAATGTCTACGAATAATCTATCTGTAGACTGAGAAAGTCAGGCGTCCAAGTGCAGAGTTGTAGGTTTCAGAAGGGCTTTCTCCTTCCCTTCCCATGGATTTCAACAGTTTACTTAAAATATTCCACAGTTCTCATAAATTGTCACATGGAAGGGGAAGATGATTACAAGTTTATCAGACCTGTCAATTGGCAAAAAAAAAAAAAAACAACAACAACAACGTATCTCAACACAGTACATCATCTTTAGAAAACCAATCATAATTTCATTTCCTTATCCTCCATTTAAGGTAGAGAGAACTAAGGTAAGAGTGCCTACATTTTAGTGGGAAATGGCAAATCCTTATCACCAACTGTGGCACCAAGGAAAGGGGAGTTCATTCACAACTGTAGGAATAATTTGAATAAAAAGGTAGAAAGTAGATCTAGACAATTTAGGTCCTAAATTAAATTTTTGAGGACTGATATTTTTAGTTTAAGTAAAAATGCTGGTCTAATTTACTAGAAAATTAGTAGTGTTCTCTTTCACTTTGAGCTGGGTGGGCAAACTCAGCCGCAGTCTTGCTTTCTCCTTCCACACACCCAAAGTAATGCCTGACCAGACTCAAAACGCATGTAGATGCAACATGCTCGTTGGCACAAAGCAGGCAGCAGGGGACGCCCCTACGTTCCTGAAAAACCCATAAGGAGCCTGACTGGCAATCAGTCATTTCCTCATATACATATATATATATATATATTAAAAATGTCCGTAGATTTTAAGACAGATGCACATAAAGCGACACAAAGGTTTCCACCTCTCCAGCACTGAGTGAAACATGCTGTTCTTTGGAGAAAAAAATACATTCATTTTTTTCAAGTATATTTCAATATACAAAGATGTTCTAGCTTTGTTTCACTACAAAAACAAATGATTTCACATGGGTCCAAGGGGAATTTCATTTTAACTTCCCTTTGGTTTGGATTTCATGAAGTGTTGATTTTTTTTAAAAAACTGCTCTAAATATACACTACTCCTTTATGTGAAAGCATGAACTCTTTATGTCCATTATATATATATGTACATAGTCAACAAGGACAGCAAAAAACAGTCTACATATGTACAATGGCTTAGAACTGGCATGCTCTAAGGAGAACGAGGGTTACCGGCTCTGACTTGGGCTCGGAACCAGTTCAGTGGTTCTGTCAGCTCTGGGCCAGCGGCATGCACACTCCTTCTGTCAGTAGCATCCTCAGAGCACTTCCTGCTGGGGTGGCACGTCTTCAGTTACGGCTTGTTTCCTGTCTTGGCTTTGCTGTTAGGGTTGCAGTTGAAGTCTCTCAGCAGCGGTTCGCAATTGGCCAGAGCGTCCGCTGGCAGCAGCTTCCGAATTTGCTCCACTGCCTTTTGATAAGCCATTTTCTCTTGTTCCAGGGTCCGGATCAAAGACTTCATTTTGGTCTCTCTGGTTAAAAGATTTTCCAGGTTGGATTCCAAGGTCTGGATTTTAGCATGAGCTATCTGTTTGGGGCAAAAAACAAAATCCTCCAAATCAAAAATTTGAAGGTTTTGGTTCTTCATCATAGCAGCAGCCAGACCTTACACATGTTAACTAATCATGTCATATTACTTAATAAAACAGTATAAGAAGCAAATACTCTGAAACCTCCCATGAAATGGAGATTTCTTTAGGTTTCTCAAAAAATATAACTAGGGTACTAACAAAATACATCCCATTTCACTGAATACACCAAAAATGCAAAATTAAATCAACGTCCCACAGTGGTGAGGGTCCTCACTCCACACACAGGTCTTCTCCTGGAGTGACTGGAATCTGACAGGGAGAAACAGGAGATTGCTGACTGCCCTGAAGTACTAAAAGAGGCTTTTTGCCCTCTGAGTGGAAATGCAGGGTTTTCTCAACACATACTTAGGACCCTATCAGTTTTAACAGGTGTCGGGTGTGCCCACGTAACTTGAGAACCCAGAGGTTGATGAGAACATTGAACTGTGAATGAAAAGGTCTGTAACCATTAATAAAAATCATTATAATATAAAGCAGGTGCAAACCCACTTTCCCTAATAAGGAAATGCTCAATTAATCACCACTGAAACATCCTAGCAATAAGGGTCAATACCCCAACTGTTTTTCTTTCTGAAAATAGACATTGTTGGCTCTTTTTTGGAACAGGAAAAGGCATAAAATTTTCTATGGGCCAGAGCTAACGTAGATGAAGCGAAGGAAGCCTGAGTTCCTTCTCTGGGAGCAACTACTCTAGAGACCCTCATTTCTCAGCTGTTTCTCTCCTAGCTATCCTTGTCAGAGGATTCACTGCACATCGAAGCAGAGTTTTAGTGTCCTCTAGTGTGGGGACGTGCGCAGTGCTGGGGAAGTGGCGGGTAAGCAGAAACCAATGAGCCGTGGAACACTTAAGCTCTAACTCAGCACTTAAGCTCCACCTCCCCCAACACCCAGCCCCCAGCTTCACCTTCTCACCTCCCCGTCCTCTGGTCACACTGAAGCCCCACCCCTCAGGGCTTGGATACACAGCGCACTTCATACAGGTTGCAGGTGCGTAATATTAATTTATACTTAATCGCTTACACATTGGTAAGGGTGCATTGACAAACAGCTAATATTTTATATTCCAAAATAACTGTAAACTCCCTGATGGCACGGATTATGTGTTACCAATGTTTTAATTCAATTCTCTCAAAAATGTCTCCTTTTCTTTCCATTTCTGTGAGTTTTACTCTAGACAGCTGTCATCATCCCCAGTCAGATTTCTGCAAAATATTGCTAGCTGGTCGCCCTACCTTCTCTCCCCACCTTCTCTCCCCATTCTAATCTGTCCTCATCAAGATTTCCAGATTGATCTTTCTAAAATATGGTTCAAAAACTTCGAGAGATTTCCTTCTCAACATGATTAAAGCCGTGTTCTTCTGCTTGACCCTGAAAGTTATCTACAATTCTGTCTCCATCCTGTTTATCCCACTTCTTTCCAACGTAAATCTTTTTTTTTTTTTTTTTTTTGCAGTAGGCGGGCCTCTCACTGTTGTGGCCTCCCCCGCTGCGGAGCACAGGCTCCGGACACGCAGGCTCAGCGGCCATGGCTCACGGGCCCAGCCGCTCCACAGCATGTGGGATCTTCCCGGACCGGGGCACGAACCCGCATCCCCTGCATCGGCAGGCGGACTCTCAACCACTGCGTCACCAGGGAAGCCCCAACGTAAATCTTAAACTGATGTTAAGCTTCCTCTACTGCTCTGCCACATCCTCCTTATTTAAACACCCACTACTGCTCACTCCTTTCTCCCACCAACCCTCCGGAGTCCAGCTCCAGGCCAAGTCCCCTACAGCTTTCCCAGCTTCCTATAGTCAATCCCTCCTCCCTTGAACTGAAACCAAACTTGTACAACACCCAGTAGGTATTGAACAAGATTCTGCTTTCAGCTGCCATTTAACTATTTTGTGAGAGCAGATTTCCTCTCTCAATTGGTACTCAAATTGATATGTGCATTTGCAGCCCCCAGAGCCCTTGGACACAGTCCAATACACAGGCCCACAGTCAGCAACGGTTCAATCCACACCACAGCTCTATCCTTTCTGGTATGGTTCTGTGCAGGCAAGGAGGCATCCAAGTGCGTTTTTGATCAAATTGTTATCTCTTTACCTGTAATTTTTCTAGGAGGTCCATGTTTTGTCTTTTCAGTTGGCTGTTGGCCCTCTCCAACTTCTCCATGGGTTCGCTCTCCTCGCAGGGATAGGAAGATTCCTGGAGCTCATCCTGCAGCACGTGATACTCCACCTCATAGGCGTGTAACTGTTTAGAAATATCCATCTCAAAAACCTGCCGTGGAAACACCGTGGGTTAGTCTGACCTTCAGGATGTGCACCAAGATACAGTCTGTGTATCTAGGGTACTTCAGGTAGATTTCCCAATACTTATTAATGAAGAATAGTATGACATATCAAAAGGAAGAATAACAAGTGTGACTGTCAAGTTAGGGACAAACGGATGATTTCTATACAATTGAAACATTCTCATGATAAGGCCAAGACTAGAAAAAGTTAATGCTCAAAGATATTTTGCAACCAATATATACATAATCTAGGAATGGTCTCCCAAAATGTAGCACACCACATAAACAACATTAGTTACTGAGTAACTCTTCCCTGAGTTACTCAGGGAAGCAGATGATCATCTTTGCTGGTTATAAGCACAATTGCAAAGGGTATTTCTATAATAATGAGACCAAAAGGCTTTCTAATTGTTTGTCAATGGGGCAGAAAGGTTTTGTGCTAAATATTTTCATCTACTTGCTAATCCATGTGAGCCTTTTGGAAGTCACTAACATATCCTACCATAGAGAGAATCTTCTAAATTCAAAATCTTCAGAAACCCTGTGCACTATACAGAGCTATTTAATTGGGGCTACCTCTGCTCTCCCATATCGCCACCCACTAGAAACAGTTTGCTTGGAAGTCAGAGGACAGGCAACTCCTCCTTAGTCTAAACTGGTGAGGGAAAGTGAGGCCGCAGCTGCCATTTAAGCATCTGTATCTACACTAACAGTGTAGGGAGAAAAGAAACCTACAGTGAGAAAAATCTCACTTGCTTACTTACCCTCCTACTGTTAGAGATACTCAAATCTTAGAATTTAAATGATATTTCGAGACAACCTGGTTATTCCCCTCAAACAAGCATCATCTTTTCCCTGTGCAGTGGGTATGAACACAAAGGACTACTACACAACCATTAAAAATGAGGGCATGGATCTACATTTATTGGCATGGAAAAACATCCAATACTCTGCAAATATTTTATTAAAAAATCAGGTTATACAATAGCATGCATAGTAAGATTTCACTTAAGTAAAACTGTATACATATTTATTTGTGTATATAATTAAAGAGAGATTATAAAAGGATATTTAAAAGGCTTTAAATCTCAAGGTGTTGAGATCTGTAGTTACTTTTACTTTCTTCTCGGTGCTGTTCTGTATTATTTGTGTTTTTTACAGTGACCATAAATAAACTTTATTTATTTATTCATCAAAGCCTCCTTTAATATTAACAGTTCATTGCATATTCAACTCTATTTGTTAGAAAATTATCTCTAATATCAAGTCCAAATCCACCAGCCTATAAATTCTATCCATTAATCGTAGTAATAATCTCTAAAGCTAGGCAATTCCCTCATTAATTTTAGAAGAGAGGTGATCTGATTTCAAATCAGGTATCGTCTCTCTCTAAAAGCACAATCGCTGCTTGCCAGTCCAAAAAGATATTTCTGAAGAATTAGTAAACAAGTGAATGTGTAAGTACAAGTTATATTTTTCAGTTTCCAGAGCATTTTTTTTTTTTTTTTTTTTTTTTTTTTGCTGTATGCGGGCCTCTCACTGTTGTGGCCTCTCCCGTTGCGGAACACAGGCTCCGGACGCGTAGGCTCAGCGGCCATGGCTCATGGGCCCAGCTGCTCCGCGGCATGTGGGATCTTTCCGGACCGGGGCACGAACCCGTGTCCCCTGCATTGGCAGGTGGACTCTCAACCACTGCGCCGCCAGGGAAGCCCCAGAGCATTTTAACAAATAAAAACTGTTCATAGATATTTACAGAATAATCTGCTTGTGATTTCAATTCCACATAGTGGAAAGAAAATTTTATGTGTAATAATATGAGTTTTTCTTACAGAGTGAATAATAGTGTACAAAATTCTTCAACTGAATTGGTTACATTTCCTCCTAAAAACGATGTTATTCCCATTTTGCAGGAGAGGAAGTTGAAACTCAGAGAGGTTGTAACTTGCCCAAAGTCACACAGCTAGTAGATAGCTGGACACCAGCACAAGATCTCAAACTCCCTTTCTCTTGCTCTAAACTCTGTCTTTTACCTGCTACCCTAAGGGCCTCTAGGAAAGTGGTAAATTTAAATGTTATCAATACTCATAAGGCATGACTGCTGTATCTACAAATCTGGTCTTAAGTGTATTCATGTCATCTGAACAACAATATATAACTACCACTTACCTGGTCCCTATGAAGAGCCAGGGACTAGATATACGGTGTGCTGATTACCCTCCATTTGCTTCCTAGATCCATTCTCTGCCCTCATCCATTCTCTGTACCCTGGGAGGCAGACCCCCGTGACCTGTTTTCCTTGTTGCAGGCTTCTGGTTAGGTATGGCCAATGGGAAAAGTCATCAGGAGATCAAAAGGGGCAGGGGAAAGAGGTCGGGTACTTCTTCCCTGCTCCTTCCCTGTCTGGCTCACCAAGAGCACAGCAACCTCCAGAGCTCTGGTACTCGCTAGGCCTGGTAACATTGTTCTGTCATCCTTCTCCTGATGGGAGAAGCACCATGGGTATGAACAGTTTCCCTCTGTTACTAGTTCCTGGGTAACTAGACATCTGTGCCCAGTTCCCTTAACCCTGCCTACACCCCTGTAAATGGTACCTTCCTTTGAATCATTGGAGGTAGACTCTGTTTCCTGCAAGGGACCCTGACTGATACAGCAAGTTTCATTTAAACCACACAAAACCTCTTGGATCAGAATTGTCTCATTTTGGAGGTGAGAATACTAGGGTTCAGAAGATTAGGGTGATGTGTGCAAGCCAAACAACTAATAAAAGAGCTAGAAACTGATGTAAACCCAAGACTGTCTAATTCTAAAGTCTGTGCTCTTGTCACATATACTCCTTATATATTTTAAAACAGAATTAACAATATTACAGAGGTAAATGAGTCTCAGCTTACTTATTTATTAGGTACTCCTAACTCTGTCAGTTCTATCTTCAGTCTCACCATTGGTCTAAGTTGGAAGGTTCCTGAAAAACTCATGATGTAGCACTGAACCACCTTGCCCAGACACAGCCTCACAAACAATGTCACAAGGGAGAAATTACACAATAGTCTCGTTTCTAGATAAAATGTATTTGATCAAATCAAAAAGAAAAAAAACCTGTCAAGCAAAACTACATCTTTATGCTAAAACATTTAATAAATAATCAGTAGAGAAACTGCTGTCTCATCTTATATCTTATTATTACCATTTAACTCATACCTGGGTGATAAGTTTTTCCATTTCAGAGGAATTCATATCAGGGAGCGTGATTTTAAGGAATTCAACAATATTTTCAAAGTTTTCACATTCCATTATGAGTGCCTCGTGGTTGCTCAGCAGGCTGAGGGCAACCTTAAATATAACTTCAGTTCCCTGAAGAAAAATAATATCTGAAAAAAAGAGAGATAATTTTCATGATCAAAACTATGCATCTACTATTGTAAAAAGTGACCTCTGTGTGTTAAAGGGTTTTTTTGGTGTGTTTTTTGCGTGTGTGTGTGTGTGTGTTGTTTTAATTACTGCAACAGAACCACAGAATATTTTGCAAAATAAAACTGGTCAAAATCACCTAGATTTGAAATAAATAATAATATGACTGGAACAAAAAAACAGTTGTTTAAATATTCTTACTTATTTAGGAACCTCAGATAAGGGCAGGGTAAAAGGGAAAAGATAAATTATATATCTGTTTGTCCATGCATTTATAATTTTTACTGCCAAATTTAACGGAGACTAGATATACCTCAAAAACACTGAATCCGTTGATATTTAGATTTTTCTTCACAAAGGGAATACAGAAACAAATCAATGTAACCAATTAGGACTATTTAAACTCTCATGACCAGAATAAAAAACTAAATGAAGCAGTTAATATGTGTGCAAGCCAAACAACTAATAAAAGAGCTAGAAACTGATGTAAACCCGAGACTGTCTAATTCTAAAGACTGTACTAGAGCAGTAATTAAAAAAAAAAAAACTTTAAAAGAAAAATCAAAACCAGTATATAACCTAAATCAGAAGAGAAAAAGAAAAGCTACCCTAACCCTGAACTTTGCTTCCTAACAAATACAAACATGCAATAGTTTTGAAAAGTACTAAATACTTTTGTGTGAGCGTTCCTCTCAGTCCATGCCATTCCACAATCAATAATAAAGAGGGGGTCGTTAAAAATGAGGGAACCGTGGAACAATTACTTCAAACATGGTCATTCTTCTTGCTCATGCATCTTTCCCTTTGCTGACAGTCTCTACTCTTCACTAAATTCTAAGAAAAGAATGGAGCACCTATCGTAGAGCTGACAGCATCATTCATATTCTCTTAGCAAAAAACAGACGACTGGGGAGATTTGTTTCCTGAATTCTGTTATCAAGCTTCCAAGGGTAGATCAAAGAGAGATACCCTAAATATTTAGAGATACCTTAAATATTTTGATTTGATAAGCTATTTTCTGAGAAGCAAATATATAAATGAAAAGATTTATAGAAGACCCATAAATAGGAACCCAAGCTCCAAAGAAAACTTCCCTGGAGAAAAGCAATCGCATATACTCAAGAAGAGAAATTTGGTAAACATTTGATTCCGTGCATCTCGGTTATACTCTTTTGCTGCACTCTGCCTATAAATTGTATTAGTGCTAATGCAGTGTTTAACCTTTAAAACCACCGCCCCCAATAAGAAAGACACTGTAGGGCTTCCCTGGTGGTGCAGTGGTTGTGAGTCTGCCTGCCAATGCAGGGGACACGGGTTCGGGCCCCGGTCCGGGAAGATCCCACATGCCGCGGAGCGGCTGGGCCCGTGAGCCATGGCCGCTGAGCCTGCACGTCCGGAGCCTGTGCTCCACAACGGGAGAGGCCACAACAGTGAGAGGCCCGCATACCGCAAAAAAAAAAACAAAATGCCATTAGAAACAACATTGGAAAATGTACTTCTGTTAACCCAGTTAGAGAACATGTTTCTCTGTGTTTTGAATCCAGGTTGAAGAGGACAGTGGGGAAGGAAAATAAAAAGAGGTAGTAAAGATGTGTTTAAAAATCTAAAAAATCATACAGAGTAAATCCTTAATTCATTATACTGTGATTTTTTAGGTATAAAAGAAAACAAGAACTCCATTACAGCTTACTCAAATAAAGAAGCTCAATTCTTCTTTCGCTTTGAATTTCAATTTTATTTAAGAACAATATGGTTTCAAATTACTCTCAGAACAGAGCCAGGCTTATTTACTAAATTCCACTAGCAATTTGCGATTCTGTGTAATGCTTGATAAAACAATTGGAGCACCTTATGGCCTAGAAGTATATCCCTTGGAATAAATAACACTGTTTCACTGGATCATCAGCATCTCTTACCAAAAACTCTGGCTACAAATCCTAATGGAAATTGAGAGGCAAACAATGTGAGGAACCAGGGGGCAGCATAAAGACTGGGGCTGATTTCATTTTCTTCAAGATGATTGTAGAGATCTCTGTGATAGTCATGAAGGAGCCTGGACAGCTGGTACATTTGAATCTAAAGTTAATTTGGAGAAAAAAAATAAAATATTATGCATTTATCTGAGTGTACATAAAATACACTAACTTTAATTTTATAACACTAATATTTAATAATTAATTCACAGATATTTGATAAATTTGAATCTAAAGTTAATTTGGAGAAGAAAAATAAAATACTATGCATTTATCTGAGTACATAAATACACTAACTTTAATTTTATTACTCTAATATTTAATAACTAATTCACATATATTTGAGAAATAAAAGTAGTATTTTTTTAACTTTTTATTTTATGTTGGAGTATAGTTGATTAACAATGCTGCATTAGTTTCGGGTGTACAGCAAAGTGATTCAGTTATACATATACATGTATCTATTCTTTTTCAAATTCTTTTCCCATTTAGGTGGTTACATAATATTGAGCATAGATCCCTGTGCTATACAGTATGTCCTTGTTGGGTATCGATTTTATTTTATTTTTAACATCTTTATTGGAGTAAAACTGCTTTACAATGTTGTGTTAGTTTCTGCTATATAACAGAGTGAATCAGCTATATGTATACATATATCCCCATATCCTCTCCCTCTTGCATCTCCCTCCCACCCTCCCTATCGCACCCCTCTAGGTGGTCACAAAGCACCGAGCTGATCTCCCTGTGCTATGTAGCTGCTTCCCACCAGCCATCTATTTTACACTTGGTAGTGTATATATGGCCATGCTACTCCCTCACTTCGTCCCAGCTTACCCTTCCCCCTCCCCGTGTCCTCAAGTCCATTCTCTACGTCTGCATCTTTATTCCTGTCCTGCCCCTAGGTTCTTTAGAACCATTTTCTTTTTTTTTTTTTTTAGATTCCCTATATATGTGTTAGCATACTGTATATATTTTTTAACATCTTTATTGGAGTATAACTGCTTTACAACGGTGTGTTAGTTTCTGCTTTATAACAAGTGAATCAGCTATACATATACATATGTTCCCATATATCCTCCCTCTTGTATCTCCTTCCCTCCCTCCCTATCCCACCCCTCTAGGCTGTCACCAAGCACTGAGCTGATCTCCCTGTGCTAGGCGGCTGCTTCCCACTAGCTATCTATTTTACATTGGTTAGTATATATAAGTCCATGCCACTCTCTCACTTTGTCCCAGCTTACCCTTCCCCCTCCCTGTGTCCTCAAATCCATTCTCTACATCTGCATCTTTATTCCTGTCCTGCCCCTAGGTTCTTCAGAACCATTTTCCTTTTTTTTTTTTTTTAGATTCCATATATATGTGTTAGCAGACGGTATTTATTTTTCTCTTTCTGACTTACTTCACTCTGTATGACAGACTCTAGGTCCATCCACCTCACTACAAATAACTCAATTTCGTTTCTTTTTATGGCTGAGTAATATTCCATTGTATATATGTGTCCCACCTTCTTTATCCATTCATCTATCGATGGACACCTAGGTTGCTTCCATGTCCTGGCTATTGTAAATAGTGCTGCAATGAACATTTTGGTACATGACTCTTTTTGAATTATGGTTTTCTCAGGGTATTTGTCCAGTAGTGGGATCGCTGGGTCACATGGTAGTTCTGTTTTCAGTTTTTTAAGGAAACTCCGTACTGTTCTCCATAGTGGCTGTATCAATTTACATTCCCACCAACAGTGCAAGAGGGTTCCCTTCTCTCCACCCTCTCCAGCATTTATTGTTTGTACATTTTTTGATGATGGCCATTCTGACTGATGTGAGGTGATACCTCATTATAGTTCTGACTTGCATTTCTCTAATGATTAGTGATGTTGAGCATCTTTTCATGCGCTTCTTGGCCATCTGTATGTCTCCTTTGGAGAAATGTCTATTTAGGTCTTCTGCCCATTTTTGGATTGGGTTGTTTGGTTTTTTTTTATATTGAGCTGCATGAGCTGCTTGCATATTTTGGAGATTAATCCTTTGTCAGTTGCTTCATTTGCAAATATTTTCTCCCATTCTCAGGGTTGTCTTTGCGTCCTGTTGATGGTTTCCTTTGCAGCAGTGTGTAGATGTCAATCCCAGACTCCTTAACTATCCCTTCCCCCCACCCTTCTCCTCTGGTAACCATAAGTTCATTCTCTAAGTCTGTGAGTCTGTTTCTGTTTTGTAAATAAGCTCATTTGTATCATTTCTTTTTAGCTATAGTGGCGCAATGTGTTAGAATGCAGTACTTACACAGTACTGTTTTATTTTATTATTATGTTCACAAATCCAAGTTCATTTAACTGAGTTCATAAAGCAAGTCAGTGTAAGTCCATCTACAACTATGGAGCACATTTCTCTACCATGAGTGTTTTGGTATCACCATACGTACACGGAAATGGTAATTTTTCCTCATGTAGGAAGGTATTGCTTTTGGAATTTAAATCAGAACTGCCCTGGCTCAGGACTCTCATGGAAGGCACATCCTAATTTCAGACCAGTTCCAGAAAAGTTTCCATTCTAAGGAATCTACCACATCCAGTTCAGAAGCAAGAACTTCTCTCTTTGCTGAGCCCAGCATCGGATTTACGATGGAACTTGCCAGGCAGTCTGCACTGCTAAGACACTGTTAGGCCTCCAAGGTTATGGAGCCAAAAGCTCGAGCTGTGATTTCTAATATCCAAGGTATTCCAGCAGCATATTTTTCTTGACAGAGGAGATTAAAGCAAAAAGTGCAGTCTGGGGCTTCCCTGGTGGCGCAGTGGTTGAGAGTCCGCCTGCCGATGCAGGGGACACGGGTTCGTGACCCTGTCCGGGAAGATCCCACATGCCGCGGGGTGGCTGGGCCCGTGAGCCATGGCCGCTGGGCCTGCACGTCTGGAGCCTGTGCTCCGCAACGGGAGAGGCCACAGCAGTGAGAGGCCCACGTATCGCAAAAAAAATTTTTTAAAGTGCCGTCTGAATGTTTCTAGTACTGAAAGAAGAAATTATTTTATTTGGCTACTGAGTTGACTACTCATATTTCAAAAAAGAAATTATAAGCAGCTTATAGTAACTTTTAAACTCTCATGCTTGGGGTAGCTAAAAGTAAAGCAGTAGTAAATAATAAACAAATCTGTGATTTGTGCTTTAATTTAAATTTTTATCTACACAGTAACAGATTGAGTAGTGGGTCCTTGTCAGTTATATCAGCTTCACTTTTTGGTGTGAAATACATCCAACATTTTATTAAATCTAGCAGAACTTCTTTCTCTAGAAGATATCATCCTTAAGTAGTTAGTTCTATAAAAATGCCTTAAAAATAGCCAATTATATTGTGAATTCAGCAAACAACTGTTTTTCAGAGCACAAAACTAAAAATCGAAGTACTAGACATAAATATAGCAAACGGTTGATCTCTGGAGCACATATCTGTGCAAGCTACGGTTCCACACACGCTGTAAAAGGAAAGAATGAAAGAGCCACAGGAAGTCATAACTCTCAAATAAGAAGCGCAGCAGCAGTCAAACAAAGAGGCTTAAAACAATGAGATTAGAGGGCTTCCCTGGTGGCACAGGGGTTAAGAGTCTGCCTGCCAATGCAGGAGACATGGGCCCGAGCCCGAGAGGATCCCACATGCCAGGAGCAACTACTGAGGCCTGCACACCTAGAGTCCTGCTCCACAGCTTCTCCGCAGTGAGGAACCCACGCACCACAGCAAGGAAGGGCCCCCGCTCACCACAATTACAGAGGGCCCGCGCGCAGCAACGAAGACCCAACTCAGCCAAAAAAATAAAAATAAATTAAAAAAAGAGAGAGAGAGATTATAATCTCATTAACTCATGTTGGAAAAAAATCATATATTTCCCTTAGGCCATTTACAATTTTAAAACTAGATATACTGGGCTCTATCAATAAAAAAAATTGGTATTTTTGGTAGCTCAAAAATAAAAGAAGTCTCATTAGCAGAATAAAAAGAAAGCCTAAAAAAAAAAAAAAAAAGAAAGAAAGCTGTTCAGCTATGATCTTAACACAGAAGCAATACTTTTTTTTTTATAGAACCTTACTTTTTTCCTACATTCTAAACTAGAGGTTAAGAATATTTCTTCCATCAAGGTGTATTTACATTAAATTTTTTTTGACAAATAAAACACAATTTAGTCTTCCTTCAAAGGAAACTTTCATGATAAGATGCCATTTGCTGAGAATAAATCATTCTTCAAATCTACCTTACACATAACATGAAAATCTTCCAGTGGAAGAGACAGAACTGGAGAAAGGGAGATGAAGAGTGTAGCAGAGAGAAGATGGAAAAAAGTAGAGACCAAAGACTTCAGATAAAAAGATATAACGCTTTGCACTTAACACAGAAAATGGCAGGCACAAAATGTGATGGGCCATAGTTAAAAGGGACCTCGACCCCCTCCCTTTACAGATAAGCTCAGTGCCTGCAGTGCCCAACCCCAAACCACACAGGTAATCAGAAATCCTATCAAGTGATCCCAAGCCTGCTGCCACTTCCACTTCCGAACACCATGTTGATTGGATAAGAAACACTTTCTATTCTAGAAAGTAGAAAAGTGTTGCATCTCACTTTATAGATCAAATAGTTCTACTTTCCCAGAATAAGGTCCCCAATCTCATGGTCTATAAGAACGCTGCCCCCAAAGATTCTTAAACATCTTCATTTTCATAATTATAGACAGAAAATATTTCTTGGTAATTGTGGGTCATATTAAATCAATGTATAAATCCAGTTTATATGAATTTTTATGATGTCAAATGGATGAGGAATTTTTAAATTGAAAAATGATTGCATTTTTAAAGTGAAAGCTGTATCTACCCTTTTATTTATGAACCAAGACTACATGCTACTCACAAATACTTTTCATTCTTTGAAATTTTAATGAGAGATCGCAAACTGTTATTTTTGAAAATCAGACCTATTGAACTCCTTACAAGGGCACCAATGCTTCCTACCCGATATGATACAGTAAACTGTTTAGAAATAAAGTAAAAAATAAAACCTTTCACAGTCATTACTATTTCACTTGTGGAATGTTTACAGACCTATGCATAGTTATCAACTAGGAATCACTGTATTTGATTTCTGTATCCTGGTGAACACCCTTCATATGAACTCACAGCTGAAACCCAACATTGAGTGCAAAGCCCTATTTCCCTGCCAAAACTTTCATATTGAAGAAGTAATGAAAAACGGAGCATTCCCTCTCCACTCATCCTTTCAAGAAAATATCACTTACTATAATATTCATAAAGTGAAAACAAAGTCCTTTTTTGTCCACGGATTGGTAAGACTGAAATACTAAATGTAAAAACTGATCGTTGGGAATCAGGAAAAAGTATATTTTAAAAGCATTTAAAAAATATTTTAGTTCTTATCTAAAGCATAACATTATGACTAACTGGGCATCATGCCTATCTCATTTCAAAGGAGGAGAACCCTGACATTCTTCCCTTTAAAGCCTTCCTTTATATTTTTACGACCAAAAGCTTTATATTGCAAGGTAGTGGTTGTTTAAGATAGCATATCTACAGAGAAAATTTAAACTTTTTGTTAGAAAACAATATGTTAAGGAAAGTGAAGTTTAAACTAGAGAGGAGAAATGCGTAAACAGGGAGTTTGAAATAGGTTGAATACAGCCATGGCAGTGAATACCCTACTTAACTGAAAAATCTTAATGGTGCTTCTTCAGAGCATGATAAGAAAAGCAGACGGAGAAAGCACTGCTGACTCTGAACACTTTTTCCTCTATAAGGGCCTGTCTGACCTTAAGATAAAGCAGGGGAGACATGGAAAGTTCATGAAGAAGCATGATATAGATACCTGCCATTTATACACTCAAAGAATAAAACATTATATTTTCAGATTTCAAACAAAATATCTATGATTTTTTTCAACTGACAAGGTAAGGAAAAGTTATAAAGGAAAAGTGAATAAAGGAAAAGTGAATAAGGAAAAGTTTTAAAGGAAAAGTGAATAAAGTTGACTTGATACTTTCTCCAGGTAACTCATAGACTGAGGAAACAGAGACTTAAGTACACACTAGAATGGCTTATTTATTTACTTCAGAAACAAAGGAAAAGTTACTCTGCATATGGATGTCATACACTTAGAGGTTTAGCAACATCGCAAATCCCACACTAGAACCATGAACTAAAACACGCCTCTACATTTATCCAAGTTCCAAGACAATGGGCCCAAATTTCTTTAAATCTTAACCGTAATTTAGAAGAGGGCTCCCGCTAAGATTTCTGGTGAGAGTGTTACACATTCCTTGTGAAGATCTGCCACTCACCTGTAGAGACATCATGTCAGGTCGGTACTGCTTGCGAAAGCCCAGGTCATACATGAGGAATTTCAGCATTTCAAAGGCTTGCTCTTCACTCATGTGCAGAAGCAGGACTCCAGCCACAAAGCTGATCCCCTGACAGTAACCCACTTCTTTGTCCAGCAATGAGTAGGCTTTCAAGAGGTTAAAGAGAGACAGCTGCCCTGCCCCAAGCTGTGCTGAAAAGTAAGGATGAGTAGGAAATGTCCTCCCTGCAGAAGAAAAGAAAAATATTTTTGAGATGACCTGATGCTTTGGAGACCAGAGTGAAATTGCAATTCAGTGATTTCCAGGAATAAATAAACGCTCTTTTCCAAACCACTGAATGCTGCTTGGAGCACCCCTCTAACTAACAGTCTCTCTCCCTCTAGCCAGTCCCAAGTCCTACCTGCCAGACCGTCACCCCATCTCCATGTATATGATACAGGAGCAAACATTTGATGCTAACCAGCGCTTCTTTTTAGGAAAAAAAATTCCACAAACAAATCAAAGACATATTCAGGAGAGATCCCAGGAGAACAGAATATAAAACTTATTCTGACTATAAATCAAGGCTAATTCTAAGTTCACATAAAAACTACCTGCTAACTGAAATCAGAATTCTACAGGAGGTATCATATGATTTAGAAAGAAATCTTAGTGGTCCATAGCAGACTCCTTCCTGCTTTTCTTGTATTATGACACTAGAGGGACTTTCCTAGGGTTGTTTTGTTTTACATTCAGCCTATCATTCAGGAAATACTTTTTTCACATATTTTTGGCTTTGTTTCTTAAACTACTTCCATGAGCCACGTAGACCTCTTTTCTTTTTTCAGTATATCCAAAAAGGTCAAGGATAGTGAAGGGTCAAGCTGATTTTAAATAAATTCCCCTCCAAAATTCACCTCTGTGTACAAAATTACCATAGAGACACTTCAGCAAGCAAGTTAGTCCCGGATTTTCTAAAAAGTTGGTACTAAATGCTGAAACAAACCCATCTTCACCACCAAAGCTGTATACAGTGCTTCGGGACTTTCCTTGTGCCATGAAAATGAAGGGGATGTTAACTTCCTTGTGAAATGATTACTCATGTCAGTTAGAACTTGTAAGAAGGCCAGATTTTTAAATGTTTCCCACAAGATATGCTTAAAAGTGATTTTTCACCTAGGAACTGATAAGATTAATTCTGCAGAGCAAATAAGGGGAAGATATGAGAATATAACAAGAACACACTGAGGAAACACAGATGGCTACAAGCAAAGTCAAATAAGCAATTTTTAAAATTATCATTTTACTTTCTCACTTAAAATGCTTGCTACAGAAAACTATAAATATACCGTCCATCCGTGACATTAGCTCCATTTTTTTCCGACCAGCCTTTTCCCTGTAATGTGATCTCATCATCGCCTTCTCTTTAAGGATATCTTGACTAGCTCTAAATACGACATCCCAATTTCTAGTCTCATTATCAATTTCCGGTCACAGAACCACCGATCTGCAGAGGCCCATAGTTCACTGTCCTTATTTAAGAGACAGGATTGAAACTCAGAAGCAAAGTAATTTGCTTAAAACTACTGTTCAGTGATAGAATCGGGACAAAAACTGAAGTTTTCAGTTTCTCTGTAAAATTCTCCATTTCAATTCTATTGGGCTCAAAAACTATTAACTGAGTTGGCCTTTTCCCAACAAAAGCTGTTTGTCATCCAAAAGGAGCAGAGGTCCGTTTTGGCCTGTGATTTTTATATATCTTAAAATAAGATGAGCCCGAATAAAAAGTAATCCCGGGCTTCCCTGGTGGCGCAGTGGTGGAGAGTCCGCCTGCCGATGCAGGGGACACGGGTTCGTGCCCCGGTCTGGGAAGATCCCACATGCCGCGGAGCGGCTGGGCCCGTGAGCCATGGCCACTGAGCCTGTGCTCCGCAACGGGAGAGGCCACAGCAGTGAGAGGCCCGCGTACCGAATAAAAAAAAAAAAAAAAAAAAAGTAATCCCTTGTTTTCCCAAATGGGCTCAAATAACGTATCTGGCCACCTTAAATATATCAACCTTTAGGAATACAGATGAAATAATCCAAATGTCAATGTACAATATTTAATCCAATAAGTTAGATATTTTAAAAGAATAAAATATATTAATTTAGAGAAAAATTAGAGACATATACTTTTTAAAATCACACCATTTTTACTTTCCATAAGTTATTTGAAATTCAGCATTTAAAAGGATGACTTTATGATGCTGCCACTGGAAATGCACATAACATTAGGACAGCTAAGTTTTCTTTCATCCTATAAGGATGTATTCATGATTTCCACAACATAACCACATATTGTATTGATTCTTAAAGGCTTACTCCAAAGCTTGTTTTCAGCAATATGTCCAGGAATACTTAGTAGACCTTTGTTAAATTTTCTGGTGCCCCTTTAAACCTATTTCAAGACCAGTGTTGACCAAGCTAATAATTATCTATCCCAAACAGAAGTCAGTTGTTCGAAAAACAGGAACTGAGAGCACCCAATAATATGACCTTTACAATGATTCAAATACAAGATTTTTCAGAGGACAAGTCTGAGGATGAAAACTTCACTTTATATTCAGGCATTTAGGGTATCTTCAACCATACATAAGGCCAACTTGCCCTCAGGAAAGGACAAAGCCAGCAACTCTGCCGACCAATAGTTTGTCTTTACCAAAACTAAAAACAAATAGAAAACCCCCAAATACTCAACAAAAGGACCTATTATTTACTTTTGTAAATTATAATCAATATGGCAAACATACCTAAATCCACGAGAATAGCATGCTGCTGAACCGTGAGCTGCTTTAAAAGCTCTTTATAGGATGTGTCAGGAGGTTGCTGTTTATTAGGCAATCTGTGTCTTAGACGATACTGCAAAGCTAGGAACTGCCAGATTTCTCCTCGTCGACTTTTGGGAACACCTACAGTCAAAGAGATAAGAAGGCAAGGTCTTGAACGCTGGAATGCAGGTGCTAAATCACAGCTGATTAACTATGTAACGCATGAAAATAGGCAGCTCTACTGTCCTGCGTGTCACCCTATAATCACACAGTACGATGTAGTGACAGAAGCGTATTTTGAAAAGTTTAATCTTGTAGCTGGTGTCTTGCAAAAGAAAACCCTCAAATAACAAGGATAATAATGGCAATATTAACAAGAACAGCTGCCACCACTGACTGAGAACCTAATACAACATTTATTGAGGACAGTTATTTTCTGAGCATTGTAATTACAGAAACTGCACCTAATTTATTCACAGGTGCTCAGAAAACAACCTAATGAGGCAGGTAATTACTATTATCTACACTTTACAGATGGCGAAGCTGAGGCAGAAAGAAGCTAAGTAACTTGCCCAAGTGCTCACAGCTAGTGCAGTTTAGAACTCTAGTTTCAGAGGCCAAATTCTGAAATACTGAAATGTATTACTGCCTATTTTCACCTTTTATTTGGTTTGAAGCTGGTAATAAATGCTAATATTCATACTCTGATTTCTAAATAGCTGTCATTAAAAAGTAACTTTGTAAAAGAGAATTAAATAGCATTCTTATATGGTGACAAGAAAACGTAATGATAAAAATGGTAAGTACAGTATGAAGGCAGTGCTCCAGAAAATCATTCAGCCTTTGAGAAGAAAATAGCTAGCGTAATTGCTATATTCATGTATAATGAAACACTAACTCCAGTCTGCTTGAAAACCAAAACAAGCAATTCGAAGTATGCTAAAAGTATGGGGTTTTTTATGCCAAGGGACATGAAATACAGCACTGGGAGGGACAGAATTCAATTCTGTACAGTGCAGCCAACTTAATTTCACTGTTTTCAGTCCAAAAAGACTAGATATGGAATAGGTTCCTGAGCTCCAGCTGGGTAGAGAAAGGTATAATGGCACTGATCTCTTTGGGATGCAATGTCACAGTTTGCAGAAGCTCAAAGTATTATTGTCCAAAAGGCATAACTCAGGCTCACAAACATGAATTCTAACGCCCTCTACAGGGTATACCTCCAAACTACCTTTTTTTAGTTCCATCACCTCCCGTTCCCTGCCACACTAAGTGTATATACTAAGTATCTAGCTATACTCAGTGTAGGGCCATAAGAAGCTTATGGTGATTTTCACACTTCCAGTTTCTTGTTCCTACTGTTGCGTTTATGAAATTCCAAGCTCCTCCAGTTGATTGCCTAGTGTATCTCTATTTGTCTTTTTTTTTTTTTTGCGGTACGCGGGCCTCTCACTGTTGTGGCCTCTCCCGTTGCGGAGCACAGGCTCCCGCACCGGGGCACGAACCCGTGTCCCCTGCATCGGCAGGCGGACTCTCAACCACTGCGCCACCAGGGAAGCCCTATTTGTCTTTTAAGGATGAGCCCGAATACCATTCTTCTGCAGAAACTCTCCCTAACATCTCTAGGAGTAAGAAGTCCCTTTTCATATGCTACGTGACTCAGACTGCACCATTACCATATTGGATTACAGTTAGCACTATACTGTATGTTTGTCTAGTTTCCTCACTTAGATGGTGAGCTCCCTGAGAATAGTTAGCATACTTTCATCTCTGTATGATGAAGTCCAAGAATATACCTCTCTACTCATACATTTGTTGAATGAATGAATGAATGATATCGTGCAAAAAGTCATTTTTAGAGGGTAACTTTCATTAGCCCATTAAATGAATCATTGATAACAGGAGAGGGCTGTCTTGTTATCCATCCAGTAACAATTCTACAAAAAAGTAATTCACTTTAATTAAATATTTATTGAGCATCTAACATATAGCAGAGAATAGAGCATGGCACTGAGGATACCTCATCACTGAGAGATGAATAAATCCATTCTCAGGAAAATTAGTCTCATTCATTCATTCAATAAATAACTTATGCAAGATGCTCTCTTAGGTGCTAGGAGTATGGGGGGTGGAGTGAGAAAACATGAAACAGATATACACATAGATACAAAGTTATAAATTATGATAAGCACAATTAAAGGGAAAGAATCATGAGAAAGAATAATAAAACAAAACTAATTTACTGGGGGAGAGAGGGGCACTCTGAGGAAATGGTATTTGAACTGAGAGCTGAGAGATAATACGATTCTCCAGGCTGGGAGTGTAGGCAGCAATCACTTTGGGAAGAAGGATGTACGGAGGCCCTGAGAGGGGCAGAGAAAGAGGGGGACAAAGGAGGAGGGAGAAGAAGATGAGGTGGAAAGAAAAGGAAACGGGAAATGGGGAGAAGGTAGAGAGGATGGAAGAGGGAGGGTAGGGAGAGCTGGAGCATCCCTGCAAGAAATAGCCTGTGCCAGACTGGGACCCAAAGTAGTTAGCATCCCTGAAGCACAGGCTACAAGGCAGGGCAGGCTAAAAAGTGAGATGAGGGCCTCCCTGGGGGCGCAGTGGTTGAGAGTCCGCCTGCCGATACAGGGGACATGGGTTCGGGCCCCGGTCCGGGAGGATCCCACATGCCGCGGAGCAGCTGGGCCCGTGAGCCATGGCCGCTGAGCCTGCGCATCCAGAGCCTGTGTTCCGCAACGGGAGGGGCCACAACAGTGAGGGGCCCGCGTACCGGAAAAAAAAAAAAAAAAAAAAAAGTGAGATGAAAGATGAAGGAGAGATCATGGAGGGCCTTGGGCCCAGTGCTGAGAAGTTTAAACTCTGTTCTATAAGAAATGGGAAGATGAACACCCCTAAAACATCTTTGAGTCATACCAAAGAACAGTATGTTCTACATCTCACACACATTCTATTAGCCACTATTTTGTCTCCCAAGTAATGCAGTCAGCGAAAATCTCTAGGATTTCCATATCTTCAAGGAAAAAAACATGTATCAGGTTTGTAAGTGTAGCATCTTACAAAATTAATTTTAATTTAAACCTAATTGGGCAACAGTTTCACATTACCATAGTCTTTTAAAACAAGATTCATGATCAGGTTATTTTGGGTACTTTGGGATCTTTATTTATGCAGATCATAGAGATTCTCATTTTAATACAGTTAATCTGAGTCACAGAAATTGCATCTAAGCAATTCACATATTAGTTTTAATTTTAAATTTAAGATGTTTAAATATCAGTCATTTTATATGACAGAGCAGAAATGCAATATAAGGCTAAATAAAAGCGTTTTTCCAAAATAAATAAAATAATGGATGGTAGGAAAACTGATTGCTAATAATATATATCTGTACAAACATGTACATGAATATACACATATATTTATAAATAAACACTTCTGAGCAAATGACAAATGAGTCAAGTTTAAAAGCCTGAGATATTTTTACGGATATGATCAAAGATTTGTACTAATGCATGTGATCTTTCCTTGGCAAACAACAACACTGAGTTGAAACAGCTGGTGAAGAGGCAGGAAACTGTGTAGAAAAGGTGCCTGCTGTCTCCTCAGGGACAGAATATCTCCATGAGTACCATGTGCTTACCAATACAGTCACCAACTACAGGCAGAAACAAAGACCTCTCCTTTTTTTATAGGCAAAGCACGAAGAGAAAATTATGCCTAGGCTGCACGAATCAAAAAAATTTCTGAAGCTTTTCAAAAAAGAAAAAAGATTGATTGAGATGATCCAAGATACCTTCTTTAAGAGAAGTATGAATATCTTCCATATCACATCTGATTTTAGTTCTGCAGTTTAACAACTTCTTATCCCAGGTTATTAAGACCTCCTTCTGACATACTCCAACTTCTTCATAATCCAATTTAATTTTTCTGGACTGGAGTTCATCTCTGCTTGCTAAGGAAGACAGAATTTACATAAGACCTATATGCTTTTAAAACACAGTATTTGTAATGTTTCACTGCATTTGTAAAACCATACCAAATAACATTTGCTCAAAAAGAAAACTTAAAAAAAAAAAACTGAGGATACATGAAAGGTTTCTTAAATTTTGAGCCATTTCATGTAAAAACAAAAACAAGGAATAACTTCCTAAGGAGCTTTTACTCGGTATGTTACAGATGATAAGTCTTCTAAGCATAAAAAACAAAGCATGTTTGAAATATCAATTTTTTGACAAATGTAATAGATAACCACAGAAGTGACAGCTTGCATCACTTTAAACACCATTAAAATGTTAATATTTTATATAGGACATATGAGCAAACAATGTCTCATGCTAACCTTGATTTGAGAAATATTTGACCATGATAACCTGATACATTTTTATAACTATTTCCAGAGTTACCAATACTGCCCTTAACAACAGTAGGTTATACATTCCTGTGTCCATTTTTATAACCTTTAAGAGGAAAATTCATTTTTCTGAAGCTAACACTACTTTCATTTTTCAAAATAATACAGAATTTTCTCTCATTTGATGGTCTAAAATCTAAGCCCAGGGTTCATTAAAAGAAATGCTTATGAAACAAACCACTATCTGTATTTGGTCTTTATCTTGAAGAATCGATTCCAAAAGAGGAGAAGGGAGAAAAAAACATGTGAGTGTATTTCTTCTCTTTCATTAGGACCACATTGAACAGGAGCCTCTCAGAGTAATCTGTATCCATTCAAGCTCCAGGGCTCAACCACCTTACCTGCTGCAACACAAATCTTTGTCATGCATCCAAAGTCCTCGACAGCACAAAAACAATAGCAGAATTAGTATTACTCTTTACTTAGTGTTTGAAACCATTTCAAAAGAATTAAAATATCTTACAATAGACTGTTATTCCAACAGGCCAGTAAAAATGTCTACTTAAAATTCCAGATATAATCAAAAGATAAATCACACTACAAAAAATTCCTCCTAGATACCACTAGATGGCTTTCTAACAGTCTAGCTTTGCTTCTCGATATTTGCTTTATATTTCTCTATGACCATCAAGTAATTTTTAAAAAGTTAATAACAAATATCATTCTAAATATAATCCTAAATATAACTTTATTAATGATGTTTTTCCACAATGGACAAAGAATAAAATTTCCTCAGATTTCTTTTTTCCTCCAACCTTCTCTAGATTATTCATTTAAAATAATAATAATCATCTGCTATGTGCTAGTCACAGGCCCTGAGGATGAAGTGCTGAGTAAGAGCAGTTAATATTTGCCCTGGTTAACTAGGCAAGAGCAAAGAACCATGAAGAAATGCTTATCCATTAGATAAATTTTTTTTTTTTTTTTGCGGTACGCGGGCCTCTCACTGTTGTGGCCCCTCCCATTGAGGAGCACAGGCTCCGGACGTGCAGGCTCAGCGGCTAAGGCTCATGGGCCCAGCCACTCCGCGGCGTGTGGGATCCTCCCGGACCGGGGCACGAACCCGTGTCCCCTGCATCGGCAGGCGGACTCTCAACCACTGCGCCACCAGGGAAGCCCCCATTAGATAAATTTTTAATGGGTTAAGCTATTTTTTGTGTTTGTTATTTAAGTACAGAAGTAAATATAGAACCGACAGAGGTTTCCGATCATATATTCTAAATGTCACCTCCTCTCTTATTCTGTCAATTTATGTAGTCGTATGTAATACACAGAATACACAGAGTCATTTGTATTATCCATTCCCTTATATTAACACATATAGTTGAGAAATACTATGGCATACTAGGAAAAAGCCCAAGAACCGTGATAAATAAACTGGAGTTTTAATACTTGTTCTGCCAGTACACCACTGTTTGACCTTAGGTTAATTTCCTTAACCTCCCAAGCCAGTCACTAACTCAGCTGCAGAATGAAGAAGGGAGCTAAATAATCTCTAATCTCCAGTTCACTCTATGATTCTAAAATTATCCATTAATATTTAATATAATATTCTACTGTACATATTCCCAACTGTTAATGAAATACAATTTCATGCTTTAAATGTTTTAAGGAAATCATAACCATCTTTTTTCAACCTCTTTTTCTGTTTATGCATTAGTTCAAGATATAATCAACTACAAAAAACATAAATTCAATTCCTTTCAAAATCTATGGAAGCTTGAGTAGGCATACCCTTTATCACATCAAACTTTTAAAAGCTATGTTAATAACAATTAATTGCATTTTTAACTTGAAAGAAAAGAAGATTTATTTCCTAAGGACGTTTAAAACTTGTATGTACCTTTCATTCTGCTAAGAACATAGCAATAATATATATAAGATTATAGCTGTTGGGCTTCCCTGGTGGCGCAGTGGTTGAGAGTCCACCTGCCGATGCAGGGGACACGGGTTCGTGCCCCGGTCCAGGAAGATGCCACATGCCGCGGAGCGGCTGGGCCCGTGAGCCATGGCCGCTGAGCCTGCGCGTCCGGAGCCTGTGCTCCGCAACGGGAGAGGCCACAACAGTGAGAGGCCCGCGTACCGCAAAAAAAAAAAAGAATATAGCTGTGCCCTAGCAAACTAAAAAAATATTAAAAACTTAATTGAGCAATAGGTATAGTAAAAGGAATCTTAAGGCAGACGATGAACACAGAAATGTGAATATCTGCCTGTACTTAAAAAAAGGCTTTTTTTGGAAGACAGCATAATAAAAGCAAGTCAGAGAAAAATCTAGATTATACATTTTCTAATAATCTTAAAAGTCAAAGGCCCACTTAAGCTAAATCTTTCATTTCATAAATGTGAAAAACAAGGCCCTTTTATGTTAATGATTTGCCCAAGATAATGGCATTAATAAATTTTTCAGATTTTGGTACCATCTGCACATCTCCCTGTCTATGATTCTATCAGCACTGGCGTAAATAACATTATTATTTTAAAGTCTGGAAAACACATTCTAAAGCATTTGGTATGCATAAACTTAGCAATAAAGCACTACAAATAGCACAATAGCTGTTATAAATTATCCATTTATAAATTTAATGATTTCAATATGATTTTTTAAATAGAAAATTTAAAAAACAGTAACAAAACATAGAAACTTTGATTTGATAATAGGTAATTAGTTGGAATGGATACAATATAATTTATTTGAAATAGGCATATTTATCATATTATGAATACAATTAGCCTGAAATTTGAAAATCATATTCGAAAAGAAGAGAATTTGCTTTTTCATATTTAAGGTTTTTTTTAAAGTAATACATGATGATATTAAACTTTCAGTCATATTAAACACATTGACTTCGTTATATACATTCTATTACCTTCTATTATTCTATCACCCAAATATACTCAAAGGATGTCTGATGTTTTAAATCTGCTAAACAAAAATGCAAATTTCTTAAGCTGGTCAGCTTCCCATGTCATAACCACCTCACGAAATAGCACTAAACAATTTTAATCAGTAGATATTCTGGTAAAAGTGTGTATACAGTCCGAGAATGAGTTTGAGTATGTGTGGCGTGGGGGGAATAGTATTAATAAACGACACCTTTAGATTATAGTATCATATCATATGATATCATAGCCCTGTTTGAATGGCTAACCTTCAAGTTTCTGGTTTTCTTTTTCCATTCGAAGCAACAGGATTTGCTGGTGTATAGCTTTTCTCCACAAACTCCTCAGTTCCTCCGACTTTTTTCCTTCTTCAGCCTTTTCTGGGTCATCGTCACCAGACACAAATATAAGCAGCGGTTCCTCCTCCATGGGTGGGGCAAGAGGGGACAGTGGCAGCAGCTCACTCGTGTCCAGTCCATCTGCAGAGAAGAAAACAGTGAGAGGCATTCCTAAGTCGTAGCCCAGACTACAGAAGTTCTCTCTGGACTTGACGCTCTCTCCTCCTATATTCCACTTTTAAAGTTGTTCACAAAGCTGCTCTCCCAGTAACTGTCCGTTTCTGGAACTAATGATTTAAGTAAATTCGCTAGACTGAATTCCCCTTCCAGATTTCCCTCTCCTAGTGAAACGAAAGTATATGTAATTTCACCACTTCTTCTTTCCGCACAAAATGACCTATAAGATAGGTGCTCTAAAATGACCTGGCCTTCCCCCAGAGTTCAACACTTCTGCAATTTTTCTGGGTATGTTCTCTGTGCAAAACAAAAAGATTACATCAGTAAGCATTAGTGACCTCCTAAGGTCTACACCTACCATCAGAATCTGTCAAGAGTAAAGCAGCTGAGCGACTCTGGTCATGGCTCAGCTCAGCACTGCTCATTCCTGCAACACTATAACCCAATTTCCGGAGCTCATTCTCTCCCTCCATTCTAGACCATCTTTTTCACGGTTGCCAATTATTCTCCTATTAATAATCATGATTTTGTGTCTTAAAACATTTCAATGGATGCATATATTCCATAGAACAGAGTCCAGACTCCCGGGAATAGCACATAGACCGCTTCAGACTTTGACCTCAAGTAACCTTTCCAACTTCTTGTCTCCATCTGCCATCTGCTCTCATGATGCTGAATTTCTCATGACTCCCTGACCCACAAAGTTCTCTGCAATGACTCTAGAGCTTTTCTCGTCCCTTTTTCTGAAAGATGCTTCTCCCAGCAATGAGTTTAAATAAATACGTAACTTTTGTGTAAAGCTTTCTTTGCCCACCCCAGACAGAGTTAATTTTATCTCTAGAAATGTTTTTTCCTTGTTTTTTTTTCTTTATTAATTGACCTCGGCCCTTACCCTTATTATTTACTTCTTTAATAAATAATTTTTTTAAAAAATCTTACTGTATGGATTGAATACTTAGCACATTTGAATTCTGGCTTTCTTGGTTTTAGAACTGCCCTTTAAATACCACTCAATTTTGATTTCTAGGGCCTGATCATATTTTCTTCCTTCTAGTTTCTAGCAATACAGTTTTCAGCCTCCAAACACATGAAATTTTTCAGTTGTCCTCTAATTCTTTCTCCCTTCCTCCCTCCCTCCCTCCTTTCCTCCCTTCCTTCCTTCTTTTTGCAGGGTGATCAGAGAATATAGTATAAATAACATGATTATCTGGAATTCATTTAAAAATCTTTATAGCCAAGTACATAAATATTTTTTACGACTGTTCCATGTGTGCTGAAAATGAATGAACTTTCTCTACAGGTGGCAAGGTTCTATACAAATATCAGATCAAGCTTGTTTAATTGTGTTTCTCAAATACTATCTACATTTAATTTCTCTATATTTAATTTTCAGAGAGGAATATGTTAAAATCTCCCATGAGAGTTATTTATTTATTTCTCCCTCAAATTTTGCTTAGTGTTATTTTCTAGCTCTCCAAGCTATATAATTATGAGTGTTCTCACCATTGTTAAATCTTTTTGTTTATTGGTACATTTACTTTGTGCCTTTGGGCATTTTGCTTTAATTTCTTCTAGGTCTGATTTGCAAAGAGAGCTGCCACTGCTCTCTTTTGATTGATGTTTGCCTGGTGTATCTGCATCCACTTTTCTATTGTTAAATATTTCTATGTTACTTTGTTTTATGTGTGACTCTTGTAAAAGAATGTTGCTTTTCTAATAAAAAAAATCTATGACTTCTTTTCTATCACTATGCTAGTTCCCTATGCATTATGAAGCAGGCCCCAAAACACGTTTTGAAAATTCATTCATTCATCCATTCATCCATCCATTCAACATGATTTGCTGAATGTCTAATAGGTTCTAACGATATCTGACACATTAACCGCTATATCGGATATAAAAAGGGAAGTTGTTTCTCTACTGTAATCACTTAAATCTCTTTGTACACAAAGCATCACATTCCACTCCCTAATTTACGATGCTAGTGAGGGGTAACTGTAGTAAGTGTCACACAAACCCTGCTGCTGCATGGCCGAGGGAGATTTGTTCATTGGAGAGGCAACCCTAAGGAAGATGCGCTGCCGCCAGGAAATTCGGCGAGGAGTGACGGGGGTGCCTCCAACGTTCAGGGACTCATTGCTGCAGGTAGATGAGGTCCTTTTTCTCCCCTCTCCATCACTGTAGAAAGCACATAAATATATAACTTGTAAGGGGAACTGGATAACATGATCCTTCACAACAAGATGGCAGCACAAGCCATTCACAAGTTCTACCACGGGCAAGCAGAAGCCACAGGCAACATGGAGCGATGCATCGCCAGGCACACTGGTCACCCAGGCCACCACAGCCTGGGTCAGATGCAGTCCAGGCCACAGCCCAGTCATCAGAAGCCCACCTGTTTCTACTCATTCCACAGTAGCCAACCATTTCAGGTTCTAGCCTGAGCAAAGGAAGTACTTATACAGAGGAGCAAAGGTTGCTTGACTAATGAACTCATGCTTTCCTAAAATTGGCTAAAAACTAAAATCAGCAGTTATTCTAAACAATGTCAATGTTTCATAAAAGGCTCTTAAAGAGCTTTTCTTATAGCTCTTATAGGATGGCTGACAAGATAGCTTCTAGTTGCCTGTAACTGTTACATCTGTCTCCAGAGTGTTAGCTACTAATAGCTGGATCGTGATAGAAAGTAACCAGAACAAAGGCAGAAGAGTCAACCTTGGGATTATTGTTAGGCGATATATTAAAGAAAAAAGTGCGGCCAAATGAGATTGGATAGGTTACATTTTAAAACATTAAGCAGATTTCTTTAGAGCAGGACTTCTTAGAGACTAAAATATGCTAGCATGCACTGTGATTCTCCAAAGGGATATAATATACAGAAATTCCCTAACTTACTTAAATTATTTGACCCCAGAATCAACTTCCTTAACTTTTTGGGGTGGTGAGGTAGGCAGCTGGGTATGTCACATCTTTCTACATTGGTGCTTTGGGAAACAAACATACAGAAATGCTGGTCTGCTCTAAGAATTTCATTTTCTAGGAAAGAGCACGCTAAATTCTGCTGGGGCTATCTGCAAGAAAAGGTCGTTATTTTTTAAAAAGGTCATTATGACTCAAACTTAACTTTTGAGACCAATTACGTTAGCAGCCAAAATACCATGCAATAACTGTTGCTGCTCGTGGTGGGAATATTTTGCTCTTTTAAGTTTTAAAGTCTCTGAGCTTTCCTGAGAGAATGATGAAGACAACAATATTTACACGTGGTGATACCAGCAAGTGAAGGTGTGCAACTTCTGATGGAACCAAGAAGTGTTAGTAGTTAGGGCAGAAAGAAACTCAGCTAAAAAAGCCACAACCCCACGTACGTACTCAGAGGAACTCACTAAGGCGAAGAAAATCAAAAGTCCGAAGAGCAATTCAGCCCTTACCTGTCATCTTTGTATTTACTTTGTGTAGCCATACTCACCGTTATCAGGTAATTCAGTTATTTCTAATCTTGATCTATCTTTCTGGAACTACTGCTTCTAGATTAGCTAAATTAAGTTTAAGAAAGAGACGTAGCTTTGAGCTGCTACACAGACAGCAAGTGACATGCTGGATCATGATACTTCAGAAAGCAGCTGATACACACATCCCAATACAGTAAAACCCACTTTGTTATGTATCCTGGATAAAGTTATAACCCTAATATGTGTCCACAGTTCACAGCTCTGCCATACTGAATGAATATATCCACCTTCACTTCCCCTTTGGAAAGCATTAATCCAAGTATTTCGCTTTGGGGAGCTACAATTCAGATGTTCTATATACAATAGTTATATCCTAAGAAACAAGTTTAACCTACCCTGTATTCTCGTTTGTGTAACTATTTCACTGGCAGTTATGTGCTAAACGCCCAACTCAAGGATGTATTTCTAGCTCCTAGTGTAGCAACTGGCTATTAATAGTAAGCACTCAACAGATATCCATGGAATAAATTAATATTGTAAAACCATTAAAAACATTAACTCAGAAGGGTAAGTAAAATGGACAAAAAATATCGGCTAGGCTAACATGTCAGGAATAAATAAAAGATCTACCTTCTTAAAACCCTTTGTTGGTAGTCACAACTTTTTACGTTTTTCTTGCAAAAAGTTCTAATGGCTCTGTTTCCCAAAAGCACAGACTGAGGTGTCGATGGCACTGGTAGGTACTGACGATGACAATACTGGTAATAAACAACGTAAGGCATCTTTTTTACAGATAGTGAAACAGCTATGTAAGGGTATCTAATTTATAATTTAAGCCTAGAAAGCTAAGTGAAATACATATGTAGAAGCAACTATTTCAATGCCTCACAGGATAAGTGTTCAATAAATAGTAGTTTCTCTTGACTTTTTAGTACCTCTAACAACAAAAATAGAATAAACCAAACCTAAGGGTTCTGAAACTTTTATATTTTAATGCTGGAATTAAAACATCTTTTCCAATTCAGTGTTAATGACATATCAAGCATTTGGGTAGTACTAAATTGTCTGTAAAATATACAGTTTTGGGGGAAATAGACTATAAAATTGGTGCATGGTGTACCCTTACATTAGCTCAATATTACAGATTTGAAAATTTCGTAACATCTAAAACTTTAAATCCTGTAATCTAAATAAATTGCCAAATGATACATTTTCTTCGTATGTCTGGAATTTAATGGCCAGTAACAAGCCAAAAATTAGCTGTCAAAATATAAGATAATGCTATACTAAAAGGAAGTACTTACACAACAGACCATTGACCCTTTATCATGTACTAAAAAACGACATCCTGAAAAAGCAGGTTGGTGGCCAAGATAAGGCAAAAGCTGCCCTGCTTCATCTAGTAAGAGAAATATGTCTTCCAAAGTCAGGGTCCAGATAAGGGTTTCAACAGTCAGTGCATATATGCAACTTACAGCAATTTACATTTAATCAGCAACCTGACATTCCTAAGGCAGTAATTTTAAGAATCAAAACCAAGTGAAACACTTCTGTGCATCAAAATTCTTACATCTCACGTTGGAAACTTTCCTGGGCTGAGGGGGGAAACTTTTTGTTTTGTTTGTTTTTTGCTTCTTTACTACCACATTAGTTTTCACTTCAATTTCTCCTTTAACTAATCCTAGGCAAGCAAAATGTCCACCTTTTGAGTAAAAATAAAACAAAACAACGTGTGGCATTTATTGTAGTAATAATAAAGCAAATACAAAAAGACATACTATGTGCCAGGCATTATTCAAAGCATTTTACAAGTATGAACTCATTTCAACCTCACAGCAACCCTATGGGGTAGATGGCACTACAATTCCCATTTTTAGTGAGGAAATTGAGGCAGAAAGAAGCTAAGTAATTTGCCCACAGTCTCTGGAATATAAGTAGAAGGGTCACGATTCAAACCCAGGCAGTCCAGAATACAGACACTTAGGCTCTGTACTTTACTGTGTCAATGTAAATACTCTTTGCATTAGTTCAGACAAAGCTCTATTGGTTCATAAAAATAAAGCTGTCAGGACTCACAGGATCCCCCACATTTCTAGTGAAAAAAAATCAGTCTCTAATTAGCCTTAAGTCTTTAGGTCAGTACTTCTCTTTCCATTTCTTAATGGAAGAATGTCATTTATTTTCGCAGAGAAATAAGTTCAGAGTATCATTACATTACATGTTCATTTATGTAAATGTCTCATTTCGTTTTCTTTGCTTTTGAAATCATTGCATTCCAAAATGCAAACACTTTTTTATTTTTAAATAGGAAGATCAAATCAAAAACACATTAATATATATACCAACATACATTGGTAAATTAATTATCTTTACATTTTTTAAATGATGAAGCAAATAAGAACCATTACCATATTTTTTCAAATTATCTTTTCCCTCCTTCTTTTGTATTTTGGAATATCAATACATGCATTATAAAACTGTTTCCCAAGAGACATATCCAGGAAAAGTATTCTGTGCCAACATTACCTCTATGTAAATTTGTTAAATTAAAAATTAATAACTAGGAAGGAAATACAACATAGAGAATGTCCATGTATTTTTGTACTGGTATATTCTATATATACTTTCTATTACCAGTCACCAATTAATCAAGAACCACAATCCACGAACAGAAATGAGAGCTTTATAAGGGAAGAAAAAAATCCTCTTCTACATGTATCACGGTGTAAGCTGGGAGGCACTTCCAAGTCCTTCTGGACACAGCATGTATCAAAAGCTATGGATATGATATGAACCTTCCCACAGAGCTTCAAGATAACTTTTTAATATATCCTTGACCAAGCAGTTATAGCCTTCAGCTATTACACTAACATTACACTTCTTATATTAACACAGAATTTTTAATGCATACTTACTAGCCTGCTTTAATAAAAATTAATTCCAATAACAATAACACTGGACATGGCACGGAATGAAGGTGTTTTAGTGACCACGCACAGGGACTCAACTTTAAGAAGGATGCAGTCATGTTTTATTTCCCACCAGGGCAACACACACACTTTTCACAAAGGTAAATAAACTCTTAGGCCAGGACCAGTTTTACAAGGCATTGTTCTGCGGGGCAGAAGCCCCCATCTCCCAACCCCCTTATTAGCACCCATCTAAAACTACCAGTATCATGAAGTCCAAATAAATGTCTACAAGCTGATTGAATCTATATCTAAATCACAATGTATTACACTCAAGATAGAAACAAAACTTGATTAATGGCATAGCAACCATTTAACAGAAATCTGAAAAGGCTTTCTCTCTGTAAATACCTCAAGAAAGGTTACATGGAACAGCACAGTGTTGAAACTTGAGTTTCTTCCACAGGACCCATAGTACAATTTAACTCATAATTGCTTTAGGTGGACTAATAGTTTACCTAAGCTGGGTAAGAATCTGTCATCCTATGGAAAATCTTTACTAATTAAATAAAACTGAGAATGAGTTATTCTAGTGGAAACTAATATATAGCATCTGAGCTGAGTCAAAAGAGATAGATTAATCAACGGGCAAAACAAAAAAAGAACAAAAACAAAGAATTTTATTCCCTAAACTCTACACTGAATGAAAAACAATTTAATTAAGTTTTTTGCATTGGAATTTAAAATATATCTGGGTAGCTCATTTGCGTACTCACATCCTTATAACCTAAGGTTATGAAAATGACATCAAGCAAGATATTAAACCTCCTTGGGGCTCAGTCTAACCCTATCTAAAATAAGGAAATTATGGGCCAGATGACTCCTAAGATAATACACAGACCTAATTCTATGTTTGTAGTAGAACCTAGAAAGACACACAGTAAAGCCTAACATTTCTGTTGGGCTTTAAAATGTAGATAAGAAATTATTATTGAAATGGTCTTACACCCAACCATTAAAAAAATGTAAGCCAATTACAAGTCTCAAACAAGTCACTTTTTATCTTATCAATGTGGCCAAAAAAATTTTTTTCCTTTGAATATCTCATTCTAGTCCAATCTTCGATACTGGATTTTACTCCCACTAGAAAGAAATCTAAATGGCAGTGGCCCCAAACAGGAAGATGCGGATATCTGTTTTCCATTGGGCTTGTGATATGAGCAAAGCATAGAAACTAGAACAAAGTAAAGAATAATCATTTTCAGTTAAGTTGTTCGTAGTGATTCTGGACATTTACCACAAAAAGCATATGGGTCAAGAGGAAGAAATGTCATCACAGATGTGGTCAGACTTCCATAATGAGGAAGTAGGTGTTTTCCTGTGTCCAGCCCAGTGGGAGGTCTGGAAGGCCTCGGCAGTGTCTCAAAGTAACCAGTGTGTCAGGAATTAAGATGAACAGAAGTAAACTAATAATTCTCTTCAGTGAAAACCAGATTCGATTTTATGAGTATGTTTCTTTTAGGGTTCTGCTTTCTGCATCTTCTTGGGATTTGAAATAAACTCCTCTAATATACATATGTACCTCCAAACCAGCAAATTAACTTCCATTAGTTCAAAATTTTAATTAGTTTTTGATTGAAGGCCACAGCACAGTCCTAAAGAACTCAACATGGAATAGACTAGAAACAGGATTTCTATTTGCAATCAACCTTTTATATGATCATTCATGATCTTTGATTACACCAGGCGTCACATTTCCCCTACTATAGACCCTTCACAGCATTGGAAGGATGGCATGCATTCAGGAGACAGCCAAAACTGATTTTTAAATCAATGGTGATAATCAGTTGGAAGAATTAATAAATTTTAAACAAAAATATTTAGGCCTCTAATCACCTTGATTCTAAAGCAGTGTCCCGTCTAGTACAACAGGAAAACAAGGAACAGCATTAGCATAGAGAAAGAGAGATGTCCCAAACCAGGATTTAGAATAAAAAGGCATTCCCGTAAGACATGAATAAAGCACAGATAATTTCAATAATGTACCATAATGAGTGATTACACTATTTTTCTCAGTCAATATGAGAGAACTATAGAACCAAAACTACCACGAAGTACTTACCAGCAAAAATCTATTTTCTCATTGAAAAGTTTTATAAGCAGAAGTAATGACTACCATTTGACCAATGAATTTCAATATAAATATTTTTAAAATATAGGCTTAAAAGCTAAGAAGCAATAATAAGGAGGAACAAAGATGCTTGTTTATAAAATGATATATTATATTTGATAAATGGATGTTATATAGATATACCATCTCATCATACACAATTATATTTTAGCTACTACACAATAAAATAACATTAAATTTTTAAGAATTAATTTGAAAAAAAAAAAAGAATTAATTTGAAGGTAAAACAAAACATATGTGTACTCCCTTTCCTTTAGCATCTCAGTGCTGTGCAAATGAACCTACTAATCAATAAACCATGATATTAAAAAGATCTTGGCTTCTTTTTCTCAGCCTGCTTAAAAACAATAATCTACATGTTTTTAATAATTCCGAATCGTGGTCCTGGAGAAGAATGCCTAATCTGAATTTAAAATTTCAAATTAACATGCTCTTTAAATAGTATTTGTTAGCCTATGTGCTAACCTACCATATATCTTACTTGACTATGAATATTTAGAGATCCGCTCTATGCATCTAATAAGATGTGAGTTATCCAAGTGAAAAGAAAATACCTGGTGTGGGAAGACACACAGTTAGCATCTCCCCACAACTAGGGCACCTGCCGGCCACTGGTACGGGACTCTGATGCCCAAGGAGACAGGAGGAACCCCAAAGTGAACTGGTAGGACGAAGGGGAACTGAGGGGGGAGGAGAAGTGGAGGCCAGACAGGATCGACACCCCTGAAGCTGGGGAGATCAGAAGAGGCAGGTGGGAGAGACTCTCAGGGAAGAGCAGGAAAAGAGCGGAGGGCAATCGCCTCACCCACTCGGGCCAGGGAGCCTGTTAAGCTGCCAAGCTGGTACCCCCCCATCCAAAGCCCCATCCAGGCCGCGTGGGTCCTGGGGGCATAGGAGGGAGGCCAGGGAGATCAGGAGAGGAGGCGGGAGGGGCCCTCCAGGAGGAACGGGAGAGGAGTGGAGAGGTTGATTGCCCCACCCACTCGGGCCAGGGGAGCCTGCTGAGCTCCCAGGCTGGTCCTCTGCCCTCCAAGGCTCCCCAGCCCGGCCAAATTGGTCCTGGGGGCTTAGAAGGGAGGCCAAGGAGATCAGGAGAGGCAGGTGGGAGGATCCCACCGGGAGAAGTGGGAGAGGAGAGGAGGGCGTTTGCCCCACCTACTCAAGCCCAGGAAGCCTGCTGGGCTCCCAGGTGAGGTCCCCTGCCCTCTGAGACCAGGGCTGGGGGGGCACGCCTGGGCCCCTTCTGTTCCTTGAGCCTAAGCCCCACCCCCCACAGCTGCCAGGGCCTTTTCCAGCACTGTGGGTCCTGAGCATTGGCCCCGCCCACCACTCAAACCTCTCCCTTGCTTAGGCCCCGCCCTCCACAGCCAAGGCCTTCTCCCTGCTCCCCCACTCTTTTTTTCTTTTCCCTCCTCCTCTTTTTTGCTATTGTGGTACTGATGTACCTTCTGGTTGTTGATTCATCTATATTTTTATTTTTATATTCTTCCTAATGTATCTATCAGTTTCCCAGTCTAATTTTATTTTTTACTTTGTTATTGTTCTTTTTTTTTTTTTTTTTTGCCACCCCAGGCATCTTGCAGGATCTTGGTTCACGAGCCCAGAGTCGGGTGGAAGCTCCTGCAGTGGGAGCTCCGAGTCCGAACCACTGGACAAACAGAGAACCTAAGACCCCAGGGAACATTCATCAGAGTGAGCTCTCATGGAGTTCCTCATTTCAGCACCAAGACCCAGCTCTACCCAACAGCCTAAAAACTCCAGTGCTGGAAGCCTCAGGCCAAACAACCAGCAAAACAGGAACACGATCCCACTCATAAAAAAAAAAAAAATTAGATGACAGAAAAATACCTCACAGATAAAGGAGCAAGGTAAAAACCTACAAGACCAAATAAATGAAGAGGAAATAGGCAATCTACCTGAAAAAGAATTCAGAGTAATGATAGTAAAAAGGATCCAGAATCTCGGAAATAGAATGGAGTCATGGATTGAGAAAATACAAGAAATGTTTAACAAAGATCTAGAACTACAGAAGAAACAAACAGAGGTGAACAACAATAACTGCAATGAAAAATACACTAGAAGGAATCACTAACAGAATAACTGAGGCAGAAGAACGAATAAGTGAGCTGGAAGACAAAATGGTGGAAATAACTGCCACACAGCAGAATAAAAAGAAATTATGAAAAAAAATTGAAGACAATCTCAGAGACCTCTGGGACAACACTAAACGCACCAACAATCGAATTATAGGGGTCCCAGAAGAAGAAGAGAAAAAGAAAGTGTCTGAGAAAATATACGAAGAGAGTATAGATGAAAACACCCCTAACATGGGAAAGGAAATAGTCACCCAAGTCCAGGAAGCACAGAGAGTTCCTTACAGGATAAACGCTAGGAAGAACACACCAAGACACATATTAATCAAAGTAACAAAAATTAAATTCAAAGAAAAAAATATTAAAGGCAGCAAGGGAAAAACAAAAAATAATATACAAAGGAATCCCCATAAGGTTATCAGCTGATTTTTCAGCAGAAACTCTGCAGGTCAGAAGGGAGTGGCAGGATATACTTAAAGTGATGAAAGAGAAAAACATACAACCAAATTACTCTACCCAGCAAGGATCTCATTCAGATTCGATGGAGAAGTCAAAAGCTTTCCAGACAAGCAAAAGCTAAAAGAATTCAGCACCACCAAACCAGCTCTATAACAAATGCTAAAGGAACTTCTCTAGGCGGGAAGCACAAGAGAAGGAAAAGACCCACAAAAAACAAACCCAAAACAGTTAAGCAAATGGTAATAGGAACATACATATTGATAATAACCTTGAATGTAAATGGATTAGATGCCACAAACAAAAGACACAGACTGGCTGAATGGATACAAAAACAAGACCCATACATATGGTGTCTACAAGACACCCACTTCAGACCTAGGGACACATACAGACTGAAAGTGAAGGGATGGAAAAAGAGATTCCATGCAAATGGAAATCAAAAGAGAGCTGGAGTACCAATACTTGTATCAGATAAAAAAGACTTTAAAATAAAGACAGCTACAAGAGATATGGAGGGGTACTATATAATGATCAAGGGAATCAATCCAAGAAGAAGATATAAGAATTATAAATGTTTATGCACCCAACACAGGAGCACCTCAATACATAAGGCAAATGTTAACAACCATGAAAGGAGAAATCGACAGTAACATAATAATAGTAGGGGACTTTAACACCCCACTTACACCGATGGACAGACCACCCAAACAGAAAGTAAATAAAGAAACACAAGCTTTACATGACACAATAGACCAGATAGATATAACTGATATTTATAGAACATTCCACCCAAATGTGACAGAATACACTTTCTTCTCAAGTGCACATGAAACATTCTCCAGGATAGATCACATCTTGGGTCACATAGCAAGCCACGGAAAATTTAAGAAAATTGAAATCGTATCAAGCATCTTTTCTAACCACAATGCTATGAGATTGGAGATCAATTACAGGGGAAAAAAACTGTAAAAAATACAAATACATGGAGGCTAAACAGTGTGCTACTAAATAACCAAGAGATCACTGAAGAAATCAAAGAAGAAATTTTAAAATACATAGAAACAAATGACAATGAAAACACGATGACCCAAAACCTATGGGGCACAGCAAAAGCAGTTCTAAGAGGGAAGTTTATAGCAATACAATCTCAACTCAAGAAACAAGAAAAATCACAAATAAACAATCCAACCCTACGCTGAAACAACTGGAGTAAGAAAAACAAAGAAAACCCAAAGTCAGTAGAAGGAAAGAAACCATAAAGATCAAAGTAGAAAAAAATGAAACAGAAATTAAGAAAACAGTAGCAAAGATCAATAAAATGAAAAGCTGGTTCTTTGAGAAAATAAACAAAATTGATAAACCCTCAGCCAGACTTATCAAGAAAAAAAGGGAGAGGGCACAAATCAATAAAATTAGAAATGAAAAAGGAGAAATCATAATTGACTGCAGAAATACAAAGGATTATAAGAGACTACTACAAACAACTGTATGCTAATAAAATGGACAACAACAAAGAAATGGACAAATTCTTGGAAAGGTACAATTTTCCAAGACTGAACAAGGAAGAATTAGAAAATACAAACAGACCTATCACAAGTAATGAAATTGAAGCTGTAAATAAAAATCTTCCAACAAACAGAAGTCCATGACCAGATGGCTTCACAGGCAAATTCAATCAAACATTGAGAGACCAGCTAACACTGATCCTTCTCAAACTCTTCCAAAAAATTGCAGAGGGAGAAACACTCCCAAATTCATTCTGCGAAGCCACTATCACACTGATACTAAAACCAGAAAAAGTTATCACAAAAAAAGAAAATTATACAACAATATCACTGATGAACATAGATGCAAAAATCCTGAACAAGATACTAGCAAACAGAATCCAACAGCACATTAAAAGGATCATACACCATGATCTACTGGGATTTACCCCAGAGATGCATGGATTCTTCAATATATGCAAATCAATCAATATGATACACCACATTAACAAATTAAGGAATAAAAACTATATGATCATCCCAATAGATGCAGAAAAAGCTGTTGACAAAATTCAGTACCCATTTATGATAAAAACTCTCCAGAAAATGAGCATAGAGGGAACGTCCCTCAACATAATAAAGGCCATATAGGACAAACCCACAGCAAGCATCCTACTCAATGGTGAAAACCTGAAAGCATTTCCTCTAAGATCAGGAACAAGACAAGGATGTCCACTCTCTCCACTCTTATTCAACATAGTTTTGGAAGTCCTAGCCACAGCAATCAGAGCAGAAAAAGAAATAAAAAGAATACAGGGCTTCCCTGGTGGCACAGTGGTTAAGAATCCGCCTGCCAATACAGGGGTCACGAGTTCGAGCCCTGATCCGGGAAGATCCCACAGGCTGTGGAGCAACTAAGCCCGTGTGCCACAATTACTGAGCCTGTGCTATCGAGCCCACAAGCCACAACTACTGAGCCCGTGTGCTGCAACTACTGAAGCCTGTGCGCCTAGAGCATGTGCTCCACAAGAGAAGCCACTGAAATGAGAAGCCTGCATGCCACAACTAGAGAAAGACTGTGCACAGCAACAAAGACCCAACGCAGCCAAAAATAAAAATAAATTTTAAAAAAAGAATACAGGGGCTTCCCTGGTGGCACAGTGGTTGGGCGTCCGCCTGCTGATGCAGGGGGCGCGGGTTCGTGCCCTGGTCTGGGAGGATCCCGCGTGCCACGGAGTGGCTGGGCCCGTGGGCCGTGGCCGCTGGGCCTGCGCATCCGGAGCCTGTGCTCTGCGGCGGGAGAGGCCACAGCAGTGAGAGGTCCGCGTACCGCAAAAAAAAAAAAAAAAAAAAAAGAATACAAATTGGAAAAGAAGAAGTAAAGCTGTCACTGTTTGCAGATAACATGATATTGTACATAATAAATCCTAAAGATGCCACCAGAAAACTACTAGAACTAATCAATGAATTTGGTAAGGTTGCAGGATACAAAATTAATGCACAGAAATCTGTGGCATTCCTATACACCAACAATGAAAAATCAGAACGAGAAATTAAGGAAACACTCCCACTTAACACTGAAACAAAAAGAATAAAATACCTAGGAATAAACCTGCCTAAGGAGGCGAAAGACTTGTACTCAGAAAACTATAAAACACTGACGAAAGAAATCAAAGATGACATAAACAGATGGAGAAATATACCATGTTCTTGGATTGGAAGAATCAATATTGTGAAAATGACTATACTACCCAACGCAATCTATAGATTCATTGCAATCCCTATCAAACTACCAATGGCATTCTTCACAGAATTAGAACAAAAAATTTTACAATTTGTATGGAAACACAAAGGACCCCGAATAGCCAAAGCCACCTTGAGAAAGAAAAACGGAGCTGGAGGAATCAGGCTCCCTGACTTCAAACTATACCATAAAGCTACAGTAATCAAGACAATATGGTGTTGGCACAAAAACAGAAATACAGATCAATGGTACAGGATAGAACGCCCAGAGATAAACCCATGCATACATGGGCACCTAATTTACGACAAAGGAGGCAAGAACATACAATGGAGAAAAGACAGCCTCTTCAATAAGTGGTGCTGGGAAAACTGGACAGCTACATGTAGAAGAATGAAATTAGAACACTACCTAACACCATACATAAAGATAAACTCCAAATGGATTAAAGACTTAAATGTAAGACCAGACACTATAAAACTCTTAGAGGAAAACAGAGGAAAAACACTCTTTGACATAAGCCACAGCAAGATCTTTTTTGACCCACCTCCTAAAGTAACGGAAATAAAAACAAAAATAAACAAATGGGACCCAATGAAATTTAAAAGCTTTTGCACAGCAAAGGAAACCATAAACAAGACAAAAAGACAACCCTCAGAATGGGAGAAAATATTTGCAAATGAAACAACAGACAAAGGATTAATCTCCAAAATATACAAACAGCTTATGGAGCGCAATATCTAAAAAACAAACAATCCAGTTAAAAAATGGGTGGAAGACCTAAGCAGACATTTCACCAAGGAGGACATACAGATGGCCAAGAGGCACATGAAAACATGCTCAACATCACTAATTATTAGAGAAATACAAATCAAAACTACAATGAGGTATCACCTCATACTGGTCAGAATGGCCATTATCAAAAAATCTAGAAACAATAAATGCTGGAAAGGGTGTGGAGAAAAGGGAACCCTCCTGCACTGTTGGTGGGAATGCAAATTGATACAGCCACTATGGAAAACAGTATGGAGGTTCCTTAAAAAACTAAAAATAGAACTACCATATGACCCAGCAATCCCAGTACTGGGCATATACCCTGAGAAAACCATAATTCAAAAAGACACATGTACCACAATGCTCACTGCAGCTCTATTTACAATAGCCAGGACATGGAAGCAAACTAAGTGTCCATCGACAGTTGAATGGATAAAGATGTGGCACGTATATACAATGGAATATTACTCAGCCACAAAAAGAAACGAAATTGAGTTATTTGTAGTGAGGTGGATGGACCTAGAGTCTGTCATACAGAGTGAAGTAAGTCAGAAAGAGAAAAACAAATACCATATGCTAACGCATATATATGGAATCTAAAAAAAAAAAATGGTACTGATGAATCTAGTGGCAGGGCAGGAATAAAGAGGTAGACATAGAGAATGGACTTGAGGACATGGGGTGGGAGGGCAAAGCTGGGGCAAAGTGATAGTAGCATCCATATGTACACACTACCAAATGTAAAATAGTTGGCTGGTGGGAAGCAGCAGCATAGCACAGGGAGATCGGCTGGGTGCTTTGCGATGACCTAGAGGGGTGGGATAGGGAGGGTGGGAGGGAGGCTCAAGAGGGAGGGGATATGGGGACATGTGTATGCATATTGCTGATTCGCTTTGTTGTGCAACAGAAACTAACACAGTATTGTGAATCAATTATACTGCAATAAAGATCTATTAAAAAAAAAAGAAAATTACATACCTTACTTGACTATGAATATTTAGAGATCCACTCTATGCATCTAATAAGATATGAGTTACCCAAGTGAAAAGAAAATTATATTTCATAGTTTTATGGACCTCCTTTCTATTCTGAATAGTTCTAGGTATCATGGTAATTGTGTGCATATGAAGTTTTCTCTGAAACCAGTAATAATGAGAGATGTAGTGTTCAGAAATTGCCAACATAAAACCACACTCTTGAATATCCTCATTCTTAGGAAATTCACACTAAAGTATTCAGAGTAAAAGGACATGATATCTGCAACCTACTCACAAATGGCTTAGAATAAAAAAAAATGCATGTATATATATATATATGTATGTATGTATACATGTAAACAGACTGATAAAGCAAATGTTAAAAGTTGATGAATCTGGAGAAAGAGTTAGCAGTTCTCCATAATATTTTTGCAACTCTCCTGTAAATTTGGAATCGTTTCACAATACCAATTTTTTAAAAACTCTCTCCAAGATTCTAACTAGTAAATTTATGTCTAAGTGACTTACTAATTGAAATAAACCTATTAAGAGTGAATTTTGTCCAATAATTTTACTACTGTGTAGATAGTCATCAATAATGCATGGGTATGTACCACTATAGGCATGTATAATAATATCCAGGAAGAGTACACTTTAAAACCCAAAAGACTAGAAATAACCCACATGTCCACTGGCAAATGAATGCACTGTGATACAGTAAATGAAATACTATCCAGCAATAAAAATGAATGAACTGAAGTGCACATAAAAATAGGAATGAATCTCATAAATTAATTTAGGTGAAGGAAGCCAGATATAAAAGAATTTATGCTGTATCATTCCATTTATAGGAAGTTCAAAACCAGGCAACACTAAACTATGGTATTTGAGGTCAGGATGTGGGGTAGAGATTGGGTGGGAACATGTGAGGAGCTGAAGGCGTGCTGGTAGCATTCCATGTATTGACTGGGTTGGGGTGATGTGGGATGTTCACTCTATGATAATCCATGGAGCTGGATGCTTACGATTAGCGTACTTTTTTTTTTTTCCGGTATAGTTTTTAGTGATTAGCGTACTTTTTAATGAAAAATGTTAAGTGTCTTTTTGGTTTATTGATTCTATGCTGTCAAATTACAAAGCAGCATACAAAAAGTAAACAAAAACATGCCAAAAATTGATCTCTGATTTTTAGAACTTCTCAGAGACAAGAGAACACTACAAAGTACAGAAAATACGATGATTTTTAATGATCCTATAAATTTAAAAGTTCTCCACATGTTTAAATATAGCATTTCAAATAAGATCACTGCAAAGTTAATTTTTTTTTCAATACAAAACTAAATATTTGGGCTTCCCTGGTGGCGCAGTGGTTGAGAGTCCGCCTGCCAATGCAGGGGACACGGGTTCATGCCCTGGTCCGGGAAGATCCCACATACCGCGGAGCGGCTGGACCCGTGGGCCATGGCCGCTGAGCCTGCGTGTCCGGAGCCTGTGCTCCGCAATGGGAGAGGCCACAGCAGTGAGAGGTCCGCGTACCACACACACACACAAAAAAACAACAACTAAATATTTGTCCTCTGACCTCAATATCCTCCTATTAGAATGAGGCACAGAAGGCTTAAGGGATGCTAGGCACAAGAATGATACATACATCTAGGCAGAAACTACCGAAGATGAACATATAACCATACATTAAAAACTATAAATAATCTTTTTTTTTAAAGTCACTGCTTTTGTACTCTATAACCTATTCACAGCTAGTCTTTGACCTTCTTATGGCTGTTCCTAATTGTCACCTCAGGCATGGTTCTATTTCTGGAAGGAAACAGGGATTCTCCAGATGCTCACTGTAACATAACAACAGGAAATTGCAGATGGGTGTCATTGAAAGCACCGTATTCTTAATAAGTAGTACTATGGAGATGAGGCAAACTGACATTTTTATATGTGTACATCCTCAGTTCTCTAAATTCATTGCATATTCCATATACATTATGCTATTTTTATGGCTATCTTCTTTTACATCTTCTCCCATAAGGTTGTCGCTGAAAAACTCTTTAAAATTGTCTTCATCAACTTTCTTCACTAGCAATTCAATGTTTCAACATAATTTTGTACTAATTCAGAGGAAGGTTCAGATTCAAAATTTTATTAATCCAATATTAATCATCTTTCTTGGGATGAAAAAAATGGACACACATGGACAAAAGATATTCAGGGATAATTCAAGGGTTATTCTAATTTAACTAGTTACTGTGGGTTACCTAATTATATGCTAACTTTTTGGATTCCCTAAGTCTAAAAGAAAGGAGGTCAAAAGAATACCCAAGAAGATTTTAGTGGCACACAGGCTAGTTGATAGCATGTATTCCTCTCCCTGACTGCAAAAATTGCCAATTATCGAACAATAGAAACAACCCAAATATCCATCAGCAAGAGAGTGGATAAATTCTGGTGTATTAAATGGAATACTATACAGCAATAAAAATGAATGGCTCAAGCTACACATAAAAATAGGAATGAGGGCTTCCCTGGTGGCACAGTGGTTGAGAGTTCGCCTGCCGATGCAGGGGACACGGGTTCGTGCCCCGGTCCGGGAAGATCCCACATGCCGCGGAGCGCCTGGGCCCGTGAGCCACTGCCGCTGAGCCTGCGCGTCCGGAGCCTGTGCTCTGCAACGGGAGAGACCACAACAGGGAGAGGCCCGTGTACCGCAAAAAAAAAAAAAAAAAAAGGAATGAATCTCAGAAGCTTCTAAGCCAACAACAACCCCTTGAGAAGAATTCCCAAGTTAATCCACCCCATTCCAAAGGCTAGAATATCCCACTGAGAATTTGCATGATCAGTAAGATTTCATAATTTCAAAAAATTTTAAAGGCAATTCTTAAAAAATCACTATATTTAATTTTGTGTAGCTATAAGAGCAAGGAATAAGATTGAATAGGCTACACGTTTTCGATTCTGGGGACAAAAAACAAAGCAAAATCAATATCTACAAGATTCAAGAGCTCCCTCATGTTGTCTGAAAGAGTTGCTATCGACATGATCCTCTACCCACTATGTGTCTTACACTGAGATTCAGAAAAGAAGGTCTATGTCATTGAAAAAATCAGAGAAACGTCTAGGAAATATTCTATATACTTAAAAATAAAGATATATCATATCCACTACTTTAGTATAGTTGTTTAAATCAGTGGCTTTTGGGTTCCATAAGATATGTCCAGAGAAGCTAAGAACAAAAGGCCTGATCAGGGGAGGTTTGCTTAGTATGTGTTAGCGCCAGGTCTTGCCCCAAACAAAACAAGGCTTAGACTCTGGGGCCAAAGGCAAAGAAACATACAAATAGTACAAAAAAAAAAAAAATCCCTAAAGTAAGATAATCATGTCATCAAAAAGTTCTGAAACACTGGTTTTAAAAGTTTTCTTCAAATTAATTGGAAATGAAACCGATATATTAGAAACAGGTTAGAACAAGCACAACATACGGATGCATTCATGTCACTCTAAAGTTAATTAGCCACTTCTTAGTAACATATCAGTATATCACTGCAGAAAATGTTGCTTTGCAAACAAAGGACACTGATCTCACCTGATTTCATTTTCATACTGTGGGGACAGTCTACCTGAATTCTGGTAAAAGCTTTTCAGGAAAGAGGGGGCAGTGACGGAAGGGGCAGAGAAGGAAGTGTGAAGACTTGGAAGACTGGAGGAAGAATTAGTCTCCTTGTGCATGCGCCGAACTGATGAAAAGATGCTGGGTACAGAAAATACAGCAAATTCGTCTTAATTTACATTTTGGCACAATCTTCATTCACTATGAAATAGCATATACACAGGTTCTCGCTATTAATGTAATCAGGGCTGAATTTATATGGAAAAAAACTTACATGCATGCAGTTCTCTATTAGATGACTATGACCTAGTTCATTGTCCACAAACTGAATTCCTCATCTATGCAGCGTGTCTAAGCATACGTGTTTGTCTCTAAAAAGCTCTTAACAATTTTAGGACAAAAAGTGTTTGTTTTGACACGCAAAAGATACTTCAAGGGGGAAAAGTAGGAAAGCACAAATAATTACAGGAAACAAGTTCCAGAAGGAAAAACTGATTATCAGTAGTTCAAAGACTTAATTATTTTAAAGATATAAACCCTTCTAAAAATTTAAGAACAACATGTTTGGTTGTTGGAAGTCATCATAATCATAATACCTTTGGCTTATTAACAAACGTTAATGTCCATGTTCTTTTCTTGCAGCCTGTGGAATTGTGCAGCCATGGTTTTATCTGAATCCCTAAATCTACAAAGTTTTTTTTCCAGAAGATTCTTTTCATAGCAAGTTTTTACCATGATATAAATAGCATCTTTTCATATGGACAGAAATTCTTTGAGCATATACTTTATGAAATGTGGAAAACATAAGGAAAAACAGACATCATTAATAGTTAAAGATAATTAATGTTTTAAATTCTTGAAAATAATTTTTCCTGGAAAAAGAGACTTAATGTCTTGGGTAAATATAAATGATCATTAAAAATTTTCATATATACATGAATACTTAATCCTTTTTCATAAAAGAAAATCTGAGGATAATTAGTTCTATTAATGTACTTTATTTTTATATATCCTAAATGTTTTATTTTTTAATATCAAATTATTCAAAAAACAACAATCAGCATTCAATTGCATCCTTAAAAGAAATGCTAGTAAATTTGATAACAACTAATATAAAAATTAATCTTCTTTTTACTTAGAGTTCTGTTTTTGTTTTTGTTTTTCTCTCTGACTGGAACCCCTATCAGACCGTTTCCTGAACCAAACTCAAAGGTAACGAAGAAAAACAAAATTAGTTCTAGGATATAAATTCTGATTTGTACTACACGGTAAGAAGTATAATCATTCTACAATTCCAAATTTACCCCCTTTATTATCTCTTACCAAATGCCAAATGATTTTGTTAAATATTTTTTAAATACCATGCAAGACAGTTTCTAATGGATACCTCCTGTCAATTATGGTATATGTATTCTTCTTTGTAAACATCACTTTATTCTAGATAAAATTTTTAACAATTTTCACATTTGGCTTTAATTTATTATGAAATAAAACACAGCCAATTTTTATCTCATGTATAAAGGTAATGTAGGTGATTTTTTTAACCCCTGTGCTTACAGGAAGTTCTGCTATGTTATTTGCAAATTTGCTGACCGTTTCATGAAAGCCATCGTCAAAGAGACACTGAGGAACATGCGTTGTCAGAGGTTTTTCAGACAAAACAACTGCCTGATATCTTGTTTTCTCCATTTTTCTGGGGAAAAAAAAATATATTTCCATCCAAAATGCTTTAACTCTTCTCTTTCGGGGTGCCTTAAAGCTTGCCTGTTTCCCTTAGTAACGAAGGTTTTTATAATTCCATTTATTTTTCTGAAAACTAAATGTTGGCTACAGCATGAAGTCACAATAACTCTTGACTCCACGGTGGTCAGAAGAGAGTGACAGGAGAATTTTGTTCCAGCTTCTGGAGAGAGGTTTGGACTCACCTGCACTGTTCGCTGGAGCTATGCCTCAGAAGAGGGGAGCGAAGCCCGTGAGCCTTCCCATCCTGTAAATTCAGCTTTCTCTTCGTGCTGGAAGGTGGGTGGCTGAACGTGTGGGCCCGTCTTCGAAACTGCGGGGAGTCGGAATCCTCTTCAGGGAACGTCTGCCAAGCTGAGGACAGTGGGGAAGCTGGTGGGGTCCCTGGCGGGGAGTCTCCTGGGGAGCAGTCCTGAAACGCAAGAAGTCAGGCCTTTCTTTCCTACACCGATCATGGCAGACCTGCTCAGAAGCAGAGCTCAACCGTGACAGGGTGCCTCTTCTTCCTCCTGAGTCATGACAAACTGTTGTAGCTTTTTTTTGTTTTTTGTTTTTTTTTACTCAAACCATGCTGAAGGCTGATCACTATCGCCACAACCCATTTCTTCTGATAAGCAGCTGTAAGACAGCATCCGTAAAGGTAGGCCAGAAAGTGAAAGGGATGATAAGAAGAGGTATTCTCTCCCCTAACCCTTTGTGGTAAAATGCTCTACAGCTACTGTACTGTTCTCACTGTTGCCAGAAAGATGAAAAGAGATCCTGACTGAAAGAGGGTGGAGTCTGTATTTACGTATCTACTGATTTCCGTGACATATCGGTTGCATGTTTCCTGTACTGTCAAAACAATATCACAACGCTTAAGTGTCCAAGTCTCATGGCAAAGATTTCAGGAAAATAAAATAAAGCCTGTTAAGTATCTTCCCTCACCATGGATGCTTCTATCTAACTACGTGTTCCCTGAGGTAAAAATGTTTTAAAAGACATGAAAAACAGGAATTGAATGAAAAGTGAGCTATGCCAGAATGCCTCTCATATTGCATGGGTAGACATCATAAATCTTTCAATTTAGACAACTATGCTGTTTATACTTTCCAGAACAGGCTCCACTGTTGAAATGTTTAGCTTGATAAACTTTGGTTAGGGCTAATCGACTCATAACTGGACTAAGTCCTCAATTCTACCAACAGAAAGTTTAGTGAACATATTTTAATATTTTTCCATTAAAAAAAAAATAGGTTGCATTTGCCTCAGGTTACATGTTACAGGAAACAGGAAACCAAACCTACTGAGAATTGTCTATGAGATAAAGAAGAGCCTAATGTTGCAGTTAAAAGGGTTAAATATGGGGGAGGGGGAAGTGATAAGAGGAGAGAACAAAAGATAAAAAGATCACTGTATAGGTGCAATAATCATACGGCTCCTTTTTCTATGGCCTTGGATCAACAGTTGCTCAAATATTGTCCCCCAAAGTATACTACCTCCAAACAGTAAAAAGCCTGACAGAGCAGAGTCAGACAGCAAGGGATGTGTTCTGTCCCAGCAAGAGAAATCCTCAGTTGAATAAAGAGCAACATGCTAATAGCCAGAATCTTCTTTAAAATAATAAAGGCTCAAATAGTTACTTTTTAGAAGTCATAAAGAGCTCATAACAAAATAACTAAGCACGCATATTATCATATTAGTGTTGGTTTTTACCAAGTTGCAATAGTAGGCAAAAAGGAAGCTCTGCTTAGATACCTTCTCTGAAGCAACACTGTTGGATCGTTCAAAGCTGTCCACACTTCCAAGCCGACCTCTCATTCTGTTAGCTCCCTGAGTGAAGAGAATAAAATTCAATCGTTCATAGGGTTTGAATTTTTACTTGAAAACTATAAAAGGCAGTTGCCTCTTCATGTCAGCATTACATTGATCCTTCTGGGGTTCACTCAAATTTGTTGGCAGTATTAACAGCCATTCCAGCATGGCAAAGAGAACTGTCTGCAATCTACTTCCATTACTTCTAAATCATCCATTAGATAACCAGATATTCAGACCAAGCTTACTGAAGTGACTTTGGTTACAAAGTCAAACATTATTCACCCATAACATCAGTGAGAGTCCCATGAACTTGGTGTCACATACAGATAAACACCCGTGTGGAAAGTACAGCACAAAAAACCACAACAGTTATAAAAGAAAATGGTTTAATACATACAACCTCCCTACAACCTAGATCATAATTTACATTATAGGATTATAATAAACACAGGTTTAAAAAAGAAAACTGCATCCTAAAATGTATGGATTTAGCTTCATTCATTATTCCATAATGCAAAACTACTTCAATAAAGTCTCTCTAGAAGACTAGATAAAAGTCTGCTTCAATATTGGTGAATTGGTTCTCAATTTTCTTTTCACACAGTGCTTTGGTGATGATCTAAGTAAATAACCAAAGGGATCATCTCATCTATTTCTCTCTATACTTCATGTAGGAAGAAACTGAAGCCAAGTATTGAAGGAAAGAAGATGGAAAGGCTGGTTAGGAACCACATCACATAGAAGGTCTTAAGAGACAAAATACAGACTAAGATGTTCTATATAACTCTAAAACACGTGGGGAAGTTCTAAAAAGAATAATTAGAAATACGTCAAGTCAGTGTGACAGTGATGCTCCACAATGAAAAAACGCACAATATTTTTATAGCACTTTACAATTTTAAAGTGTGTCTCCAAACATTTCTTGGGTTTAATTGGGGGGGGGGGGTTAAGTTTCATTTTAATTTTTAATCAAAGTGATACCTACACAAAGTTTCAAAAGTCAAACTGTGCTACCAAACTTATGATGTTAAGTGGCAATCACCAGCCCGCTCCTTCACATGCTGAATCCCATTCCCCAAAAGCAAACACTTGAAATTACTTATATCAATGCTTCTGTTATTCAACTTACATTCCTATTCCTTAATCTTTCCATTTTAGGCACTATCCATTGACTTCCTACTCTGGAAGATGAGACTTTAGGATTCTTACTTCATTACCCATCCCCATACACACTTCTCTCTTCCCCTCTTCTCTCAGTAGAGTTATACCACGTGTTGGTTAAACCAATATTTTGTGCTTAGATTTTTACGACCTTGTAAATGCTGCTTGCACCTGAGCTACATATTTTACTACTAACACAACTCACATCTTGTACAATTTGTTCTTCATAGAGTTAACAACTACCTCAGTAATCACCAGTTTATTACTACTAATTTATTTATCATTAATCTATTACCAATAAATCTCAATATGGTCAAACATTACATAATCCATTAATTGCATATTTCTTTCTTTGAGCTACCCATTTTGGAGATCTCTGTCTTCCGGCCCCAGTCAGGACTGGTAGCAATTTAGGTTTGCTGAATAGATGTTTCCAGTATTATCCTTCACCATCAACCTAGAAATTTCCTTTGATGCTATTCTATGTTGGAATTTCTGCTTCTTTGAGCCCATGTCTTCCTCTTTTTTAGTTTACTTCCTCATTTTGGTGGAACATATACTCCAGGTGCTTTCTGAGAACAGGAGACTTGGAAGTAAATTATTTTTTCATTTACATGTCTGTAAGTGTCTTTGTTCTATGCTTATATTTTATTAATAGTTAGGCTGAATATACAATTCTGCCTGGAAACGTGCCTTCAGAATATGTAAACATTGCACAACTGTCTTTCGGTACAGAAGTCGAATGTCATTGTGATTCCTGAGCTGTATGTGTGCCCTGCTATTTCTCTCTGGAACAGAATCTAAGTCAGTCTTTCTATTGTGCATCTTCAGAGCCCATTACATTTTGAAACATGTCCATCAGCTCTAAGAAAACTTTTAAATGATTTCTTTGAAAATTTCTGCATGCATTTTCTTTCTGGAATGCCTACCATTTGGCTTTTGGATCTCCAGATAACTTTTAACCTCGTTCTCTTATTTTCTATTTCTTTGTCATTTTGCTTTACTTTCCGGAAGTTTTTTTTCAACACTAGTTTCCTAGCCTTCTACTGAATTTTTCTTTTTATGTCCACCGTCATAAAGTTGTAGGAGTTCTTTCCTGTTCTCCATGGACTCTTATATTTATGGTATCCTACCTTGTTTCATAGAAGCAATATTTATTCTTATCTATGTATATCAATTATAGTTTTCTATTTCCGGTGGCTCCCTAAATAACAACTGTATCAATCATAAAACAAATAGCTGCATCTATACTACTGAATGCTTACCACGTGCCATGTACTATGTTAAATATTTTACCATGCATTACCCCCTGCATTCCCACAACAGTTCTAATGAAGTAGGTATAGTTTTTTGGCTCAACTTTACAGATAAGGAGACTGAAGTTCTTACAGATTAGGTTGCCAATGTTTACACAGTTCAAGGACAGAGCAGCAATTTGAATTCAGGGAGTACAACTTTAAAGTGAGGTTCTTGAGCTCTCACTCCATACTACCTCCTGAAGAGAGAGCTTTGTGAAAAGTAGAATTACAAATAAAGCCAATTAACCTACATTGGTTAAGGGTTATTTTGCAAATGTCCCAGAACTTGATGAAGGCTCTTTCAGTTCTTCAGTTCTATACTATAACCTGACATACTTCCAGCAATAAACCACACATTTAGCTGATAAACTACTGGGTTCATGTGTGTGGAAAAGAAAAATGGGCCACGTTGCTTTCTGCTATTTTTTAGCTGCTACTTACATGCCAACCTGCCTGGTTATCTCAAACAGGTTATTTGGTCACAATAGAGAAAGCAGTCAGATGGATATCAAACAACTTCCATCATTAGAAAAACACTTAGATGACACATATTACTCATAGGAGTGTTTTATCCAGGAGTTTTTCTTACACACAAAGAAAAATAAACCTACTTTAAAATTATACTCTACCAAAATCATTAATTCACACACTTCAACAAGTGAGGACAATGGCTATTACTCTGAAGAGAAAGTGAAATGAGGACTTACTCTTCTTTTTTTTATAAATTTATTTATTTTTGGCTGTGTTGTGTCTTCGCGGCTGTGCGCGGGCTTTCTCTAGCTATGGTGAGCGGGGGCTACTCTTCATTGCGGTGCGCGGGTTTCTCACTGCGGTGGCTTCTCTTGTCGCGGAGCATGGGCTCTAGGCGCATGGGCTTCAGTAGTTGTGGCTCGAGCGCTCTAGAGCGCAGGCTCAGTAGTTGTGGCGCACAGGATTAGTTGCTCCACAGCATGTGGCATCTTCCAGGATCAGGGCTCGAACCCGTGTCTCCTGCATTGGCAGGCGGATTCTTGATCACTGCACCACCAGGGAAGTCCCTTGATGACAGTTTTCTAATGACTTACACTTTATATTCGTGAATATTTCTCTTTTAGAACTATAAACATATATTAATAAATATATTAGGAAATGTTCCTCTTTTGGAAAGCTTCAATTTAAGAAAAAGCAACAGGGACTTCCCTGGTGGTGCAGTGGTTAAGAATCCACCTGCAAATGCAGGCGACACGGGTTCGAGCCCTGGTCTGGGAAGATCCCACATGCTGTAGAGCAACTAAGCCCATGCGCCACAACTACTGAGCCTACGAGCCATGTCTACTGAAGCCCGCATGCCTAGAGCCCATGCTCCGCAATGAGAAGCCTGCACACAGCAACAAAGAGTAGCCCCCGCTCACCGCAACTGGAGAAAGCCTGCACACAGCAACGAAGACCCAACGCAGCCAAAATTAATTAATTAATTAACTTAAAAAAAAAAAAGAAAAAGCAACAAACAACCAGAATACAAGACTCTGTCTTTTCACCTTTGCGCAGATAGCTTTTTCAGTTTAACTATATTATGATTTGGTAATGCATGTGTCAAGCCTTTTCCCTTGGACCCACTTTTTAATTGCTAATGAGCTAAGCTTTAAAGCATTTAAAAAATGTATCCTATTTCATAAACAACTATAGTTAGTTAAATAAAATATTCTGACTTTTAAAAATAGCAGCAGTTATGAGCCAAACTATGACTGGAGTGTCAATTTTCTCCTATGTCACTCAGAGAGAAAAAAATAAACTGACAAGTTTCAGAAGTACGCAAAAACCCTTTACTATGTAACCTTTGATACAACATGGGTAGCTGCCAACCTTCTCAAGAAGTCCATTCTGCTGCATATGGTGCAAGTAAGACCTTGTTAGGTCTAAGACCTTGTTAGGTCACATAATTTGTGGTACTTACCAGCACTTTGGGACACAAAAGCTACAGTATCCACCTTGACCAAAACAGGTTGGCAGTGCCCTTGCTGAAAAGTCATTACAGCCATACAAAGCTATGTAAGCAGTACTTCAAAGTCAGCCGTGCACGTACTGTGCAGAATGCCAAGGTACTCAGTGGGATAAAGAGCATCACACTCTAAATACCCTTGTGTCCTTTTATAAATGACAGCGGTTTCAGAGCTTACCACTGCTGTATGTACCAGCTCATACCTACAGTGTGATATTTTACTAATATACTGACATTACACCCTCACAGTAATATGACCTAAGCAGGTATGAGTATGCCCGTTTCACAAGTGGGGAAACAATGGCTTAGAAAAGGTAAATAATTTGTAAATAAAGGTAAATAAATATAAAACCTGCTAGGGCCAGATCTGGAAATCGGATCCTCTGACCACCTACGTAAACGATCTTTCTACTAAAATTCTCACTGAACACCATAGGAGAGAGGGAGAAAAGGAGGGAGGGAAGGAATGAGCGAGAAGGAAAGAACATAACTGATTTATATATTTTGAAGATGAGGAGGTAGGAAAAGTTTATGAAAAGTTGCATTAACACACTTCCGACAAATCTTCTAGAGGCTCTTTTCCTAAATTCTGTTTTCTGCTAATAAAATAATAGCATTGTCAAATGACCATGCTTGCTTCAAGGCTTTTGTTAGAATTAACAAGAATCTCAATCATCAACAGAAATTACCCATAAAAGTATTTTGAGTTCTAGCAAAGAAATAAAAATAAGAACACCAGACATCACAAGTCACTGTGTCCCAATGGACTACTGCACTTGACTTTCTTGCTTTTAACACTTTTGAAGATAACAGGTAGTTATTTTGTAGACTGTATCTCAATGTGGGTTTGTTGATGTTTCCTCAAGATTAGATTCAGGTACTGCCCCTTTGGCAGGAATACCACAGAAGTGCCACTGGGTTCTTTGTATCAGTGGCACAGGATTTCAATTTGTCCCATTGCTGAAGATGTTCAATTTGATCATTTGATTAAGGTGGTGCCTGCCAGCTGTTTCCACTGTAAAGTTACTGTTTTCCCCTTTGTACTTAATAGGTAATAATTCTACCCCGTAAATATCCTGAGCATGATCAAATTTCCAATGTATTAATTTATTTTTCCTATCAGAATAGACTTATAGTTTCCTATCTTATACAACAAGTCACTATCTGTTGCTATCATTTACTTTGATACTCATTGTCTCAGATGTCACCAGTGGAAGCCCTTCAAGGTTTTTATGTCTTTGTGACATCCTGTTACCTTTCTTTGAGTATTCCCTTACTACCTAGAACACCACGATGCTCTGGACTTACCTTCTACATTCCCTATAGTTCTGGAACTAGCCATTTCTCCCAGGATCACGGTTCCTTCTTAAAGAATGATATATAGAAACCAAAATCTGAGTGCCAGGGCTTCCCTGGTGGCGCAGTGGTTGAGAGTCCGCCTGTTGATGCAGGGGACACGGGTTCGTGCCCTGGTCTGGGAAGATCCCACATGCCGCGGAGCGGCTGGGCCCGTAAGCCATGGCCGCTGAGCCTGCGTGCCCAGAGCCTGTGCTCCGCAATGGGAGAGGCCGCAACAGTGAGAGGCCTGTGTACCGCAAAAAAATAAAAAATAAGAAAAAAATCTGAGTGCCAGACCTAAAATCTGGGTCATCCAACCAGGCTTAATTTATTATCTGGCATGTATAGGAAAGCTGTTCTCAGCTCCTATCAGTGGACAAAGTCAGGGACCGTAGGTACACATTTACTGACACACGCATATATTAACACATATACATTACACAGAACATAATATATGTAATTCTATTGCTCAAAATAGAAAACCAAGATTCCATACTGCTACCTCTGAGTTGAATCCAACAACACAGAACTCATTCTAATTTCCTCCCCTTTCATATTTGTAATTCCCTTCTCCCAGAATCCCACTATCCTTAAACATTTACATATTTGATCAGTTCCCTGTGTGTAACCCACCTCCACAATTGACACCTCACACTCTCCTCACGCCACTCAGGCTCCAGCCTCCCCACCCGTGGGCGCCATCCTTGTATTGGGCGCCTTGAATGCTTTCTCCCCTCCACTCTGGCTCTGAGCCATCCCGCTGCAGGATGTCCTCTTCACCGGCTCTCACTCCACTTCCAGAAACGAGGTTGCCCCCATAGGCTGACACCCTCCTCACCGCACTCTGGTGTCCACATGCTGCACTGGGTCACCCCCATACAGAGCAACCCATACAGGCTCTGTCCCCCTGTGCTGAGCCACTGTGGCTTCCCTGCCTTACAGACCCGAGACATCTACATTGCTGTGTCTCGTCTAATAGCATTAGGAGTGAATTGCTCAGGAAGGGGAAAATGAAGAGGAAGAGAAATAATTTTGCTTATTTTTAAACAGAATATATAAATTCACTGAATGGAATACACGCATGTCTGTTAACTTATACTAACTATTTTCAGCATTCCCTATCAGCTCCTAGGAATAAGTGAAAGAAGGGCTTCTTTATAACTTTATGTGGCAAATGATAAAAAGTTCTTAAAGGATTGGCCATCAATATTCTATTATTTCCCCTTTCCTATACATATATCTCAGCTGCCCAAATTCAGATATCAGAGGCACCAGAATAAATCTAGATCTGAAAATGAGACTTTTGTTGAGAGATTATTTTAAATAAGTGTTAACTAACTTAAAGTTATCTTAAATTTTTTTTAAGGAAATGTTCGGTGAGCCAGTTGAGAATGAAGCAGTTAGAAAACACAGACATAATTAATACCTTAAAGAGCCTCAGTTTAATCTTACCCTTGAGAAGATATTTTCCAGGGAGCTAGTTAAGGATCTCTTAGCTTTATTTTTCAGAATGTCAAGTTTGAACCTTCCACTGCTCGTCGCATTTTCTGGGATTGTACTATTTGAAATAGTCTATGGAAAGAAAAACATACATTTTAGGTTGGAAATACTCAAGGTTAAATGAAGCTTTAAAGACAGGCTTATGGCTAAGCCACTAAAAAGCATGAGAATTCTTCTGCAGCTCTATTAAGAAGTAATAATTTAGGTTCCACATCGTGAACACACAGATTGTAAGCAAAAGAGATTAATTTTTAATATTGTAAGCAATAAAAAAGACAGAAATAAGATCTTTCCTTTATGTCTTTCCTTTCTGCTAACATATTCCTGCTGCATTTAACGAAAACTAAACTTGAGATGCCCATCTTTACTGCTGTTATTTTGATTAAGAACTATAACCATCCCTTTCCAAATTACATACTTTATATCCAAATTACCGAGGAAAACACAAAAAATTGGTTTCAAAGAACAAAGCATCTTCTAGTAAAGCTGGATTCTGCTAATGCCTTTGTTATAATTCCATTTTCATTTGTTAGTGGGTCATTTATCTTTTTAATCGACAAGTATTCACTGATAGTACTGAACTGTACGAGAATCTACAATGTGTCCACTATATGAGGTTCTCCAAATATTTTATCTTATATAGAGATAAAAAGCTACTATGTATATTACATGGTTCTTAGTGCCAGGAAGCTTCCAAGAGAGAAAACTCATCCTTTGCTTGGGGAGGAAATACGTTCACTCGTAGCATTGACACAAAGCAACGCATGAGAATCAAATATGGAACCATGGGTTATGGGTCTCAATGGTCAGGAAAAAAAGGATACATGGGATTCAGACAGGCAGGAAAAAGGAGGTGAAGACTTTCCCAACACTGGGGATGGTGCTGGCAAAATCATAAAGTCTGGGATGCTCACGGGACAGGGTGTCAGTACAGGTGTTTGACTAAAACAGAGGGAAGTAGTGGAAAGTGGGAAAGTGAAGCTGGAGATAAAACCTTGAATGGTCTTAAGTGCTGGATAATTAGGAAAAATCACTGATCACAATTTACAAGCAGAGGGGCATCACTGTGAAACTAATGTTTTGGGAAGATTTATGTGGAAGGACTGTTCAAAAATCACCTAAAGGACTGGGAAATCAGAGACTGGAAGATCAGATTGAAGGCTTCAGGACAGTCTACGCAGGAGGCAATAGAGGTCCATACTGGAGCTGGCTCCACGTGGTCATCTAAGGAGTTACTGATAAAAGAAACATGATCACAATCAAAAAGGAAAGAAAACAATAGATAGAGATGTGAGCTGGACTGGGCTCGGGCTGTGTATAAGGACTGGGTTGACTCATCATTCTAAGGCTTTGAGATGAATGACACAACGAAAATAGGGAAATCGTATTGGCACTTAGCACAATGCCTGACATAGCAGCTACTCAGTGAATACCAGGTGAATAAATGGAAAGAAGAAAGGAAAAGAGGGAGCAAGGGAGGGAAAGAGAGAGAGGCAGGGAGGAACTTAAGTTTACTGACAGGAAAACATACACAATTTGTTAAAATCTCCTCTGTGATCTTGACCACCCTCCGTCATATAGAAAATGCATATCACTCCTCACCTACTGCCTTCGGCCTTCTGGTCAACATGACTATCACCACCAACGACTGATTTAATCAAAGCCATGAACAGATTTTAGTCTTTATGTTTCTTTTTTTTTTTTAACAAGATCTACTTTATTTTTTTTTACATCTTTATTGGATTATAATTGCTTTACAATGGTGTGTTAGTTTCTGCTTTATAACAAAGTGAATCAGTTATACATATACATATGTTCCCATATCTCTTCCCTCTTGCGTCTCCCTCCCTCCCACCCTCCCTATCCCACCCCTCCAGGTGGTCACAAAGCACCGAGCTGATCTCCCTCTGCTATGCGGCTGCTTCCCACTAGCTATCTACCTTACATTTAGTAGTGTATATATGTCCATGCCTCTCTCTCACTTTGTCACAGCTTACCCTTCCCGTTCCCCATATCCTCAAGTCCATTCTCTAGTAGGTCTGTGTTTTTATTCCTGTCTTACCCCTAGGTTCTTCATGACATTTTTTTTCTTAAATTCCATACATATGTGTTAGTGTACGGTATTTGTCTTTCTCTTTCTGACTTACTTCACTCTGTATGACAGACTTCTTATGTTTCTTGACCTTCCTATGTCATTGGACATTGTTGATCCTCTTGCTTGAACTCTTCTCCTACCTTGGTCATTCACCATAATAAATCTTTCTACCTCATTATTCCCTTTCAGTCTTTATCACTGGCTCCATTTTAATTCACTCATTGCCTGAAATGTGGGTGCTCCTCAGAACACCCTCCTTCGACTTCAAATCTCTGACAAAGTTCATAGTCTTCCACATTTATAATGTCAGCTCAAATTCTATGAGCACCAAATCCATTATTCTAATTAAATCTCACACTTCCAAAATTGAATTCTTATTTCCATCTTTCACCCCGCTCTTGCCTTCTTTCTGTATTTCCTAGCTATTACATCTAATTCCTCCAAATCTGAAACCTTGAAGTGTCTCCCAGCAAGCCCCTCTCTCTTCCTAAATGTATCTATCCAATCAGTCGCTAAGTCCTAAGGATCATGCCTCCCAAATTGCTCTTGACTCAGTCCCTCCCTCACATCTCCGGGGCTCCAGTTTACCCTCTCTCTGAGACAAAACACATTTTTTAAGACGGAATCATTCAATCTATTTATGTCCCAGTGTTATCTCTTGTCTGGTACATACTTATATCTCTGTGCCAATCACACCATATTCCATATTTTAATTCATCTGATTGCATGCTGGTTTTTTCTTACAGTTAGAGTTGTCATTATTCATCTCTGTTGCCTAGTACATAGTATGCACTTGATAAGTGAATCACTTCTCACGTATTCTATTACCAAGGTCTCCTAATTTGAGAATGTGACTTCAGTCCTAACACTGTCAACTCCCTTACCCAACCAGCCACACATCTGATCCTCTCACGCTCTTACCTGAAGTCCTTTAGTGACAAAGTCTCTAGCACTTAAGGCTATTCATCATCCCACTGCTGCCTAGCCTTCCAGCCTTATTTCCCCATAATTCCCATGCAAACCCTAAAAAAAACAGTATGTCCTTGAAGGGCCTCCAAGCAGTATGTTCACTCATGGTTACAAAGTTACCACTTAACTTTTCACTTAATGTTCCTTTCTTAAAACACAATTCCTTGGGAATGTAAATTGATACATCCACTATGGAGAACAGTATGCAGCTTTCTTAAAAAACTAAAAATAGAACTACCATACGACCCAGCAATCCCACTACTGGGCATACACCCTGAGAAAACCATAATTCAAAAAGAGTCATGTACCAAAATGTTCATTGCAGCTCTATTTACAATAGCCAGGACATGGAAGCAACCTAAGTGTCCATCGACAGATGAATGGATAAAGAAGATGTGGCACGCATATACAATGGAATATTAGCCATAAAAAGAAATGAAATTGAGTTATTCGTAGCAAGGTGGATGGACCTAGAGTCTGTCATACGGAGTGAAGTAAGTCAGAAAGAGAAAAACAAATACCATATGCTAATACATATATATGGACTCTAAAAAAAAATGGTTCTGAAGAGCCTGGGACAGGACAGGAATAAAGACGCAGATGTAGAGAATGGACTTGAGGACATGGAGAGTGGGAAGGCTAAGCTGGGGCAAAGGGAGAGAGTGGCATGGACATATATACACTACCAAATGTAAAATAGATAGCTAGTGGGAAGCAGCCGCATAGCACAGGGAGATCAGCTCAGTGCTTTGTGACCACCTAGAGGGGTGGGATAGGGAGGGTGGGAGGGAGACCCAAGAGGGAAGAGATATGGGGATATGTGTATATGTATATGTATAGCTGATTTACTTTGTTATAAAGCAGAAACTAACACACCATTGTAAAGCAATTTTACTCCAATAAAGATGTTACAAAAAAACCCCACACAATTCTTCAACTGTTCTGATTAGAAAGCTTTATCTCCCCTAAAACTCCAGCTCCACCCCCCACAAAAATCTCTTCTTCTTGAATTCTTTCATTCTTTCCTCTACCCTTACTCTTCATTCCAGCTCCAAAGCAAACATGTAGCTACTTCTGTGTTCACTGAACATTCTTTTAAAAAGCCATATTGTTATACATGTACTACAATGTTCATTGCCGCACAATTTACAATAGCCAGGACATGGAAGCAACCTAAGTGTCCATCGACAGATGAACAGATAAAGAAGATGTGGCACATATAAACAGTGGAATATTACTCAGCCACAAAAATGAATGAAATTGAGTTATTTGTAGTGAGGTGGATGGACCTAGAGTCTGTCATACAGAGTGAAGTAGGTCAGAAAGAGAAAAACAAATAGTAAGCTAATGCACATATAGCTTTTTATTTTAAAAAAAAAAACAGTACTGATGAACCTAGTGGCAGGGCAGGAATAAAGATGCAGACGTAGAGAATGGACTTGAGGATGTGGCGGGGAAGGGGAAGCTGGGACGAAGTGAGAGAGTAGCACTGACATATATACACTACCAAATGTACAAAGGATGGCTAATGGGAAGCTGCTGCATAGCACAGGGAGATCAGCTGGATGCTTTGTGACGACCTAGAGGGGTGGGATGGGGAGGGTGGGAGGGAGGTTCAAGAGGGAGGGGATATGGGGATATATGTATACATATATGATTCACTTTGTTGTACAGCAGAAACTAACACAACATTGTAAAGCAATTATACTCCAATAAAGATATAAAAAAATAAAATAAAACTAATAGGAATTTTAAAAAGCCATCTTGTTGCCTCTCTTATATGTATCTATTTACGTCTGCATTCCCTTTTGGATTATTTGGGCTCTTCTCTGTAGGCTACGTCATTATTCACGTCTTTTTTGTCACCATTATCACATAGCTTGATTCATAGAAGGTCCTCTAGAAGTGCTTGTACAATAAATAATTAAGGAATCACTTATCACAAGATATGTGGTTTGTTCGGAATAGAGTGAGATTAAGACATAACCTGAATTAGTGTTATCAAGAGGTAAATATGTCATGATTTCTTTAGATGTTGCTGCCAGTGGTCTTGCTTTACCTACATGCAGCTGGGAACACATTCTAAACCACGTGCACAAAAATATGATCCCTTTGTTTGCAGCCAGGGTAGCCGTTTCCATGACATTACTGCTTCTTTGCATGTTTGCTCTTTACCACTCAAGGCTATGTAAGTTTTTAATGAAATAAGATGTTCATGTGAATTTGAAATAAAATAATGGATTAATATTACTAAAAATGTATGTTCATTCTAAATCATGAGCATTTATTATTACTGGTTTTCTACCAAAACTCACAATTTTTTTTACGTTTTAAAATCATTACTATTTTATCTCAATGTGCCAATGTTTGCTACAGTTTCCTATAAAACTTCTAATATGCTGGGGGGGAAAAAGACTATTAGGGCTTAGCCCTAAAGATGAGAAGACAAAGGAAAGAAACTCCTTTTACATCTTCTGTGATATTTTGACTGAATATATGAAAAAAACAAAAATAGGTCAACTAGAAAACATCTCACCGATGGGCCTTCCCCAATATGTATGTGTGTCCTCTGCTTGGCTTCGCACAGCTGCCTCAGATGTAAAATCACAAGTTCGTTTTCCTCCTGGTCATTGACTGCCTTCATCCTCTGTTGAACAGACAGACGGAGAGCACGTTATGGCAACACAGCTGTCATTGTTTTACTTTACCCTCATTTCGTTTTGTCTGTCTGGCAGACAAACGTAAGTAAAGCTAAGCATTTAGCTGCTCTTAGAAACAAAAGTAACAGTGGCATTGTAGTAACTATCCAATAGTACAGTAGTATATCTGTCTTTAACGTCAGACAGAGAAATGGAAAAAGGAACTCACAGAAACAGGGTCCAATTCTCATTCCTTATACCTTACTTGTGAGGACTATAAATAATGTTACCTGAACTCGTTCAAAGATGTCAGCTTGCTCATTATCTGTGAGGGACGAGAGATGCCTCTGTATTACCAGCTTGGCTCTTGGCGGATAGAGACCTAAGGGAAATGATGGGGATTGGTGTTAAACAGATTCTAGCCACAGAGATCAAAATGTGTATGTATGTGTATCTATATATATATATATATTTATATATATGTATGTGTGTTTATATATATATATATATGTATGTATGTATATATAAAATGCACTGCAGCTTGTCCCTTCACCAGCAGGCTCTGAAGTTAAATCTTTTCAAGGAGATGTGTTCCTGCCTATGACAGACCTTGGAACACTACAATAAAATGATTAAAACAAAATGGAAAACCTCCTCACCAAAATCAATAGCCCTCGTCAGTAATCTTGAAGTCAGACTTATTAACAAAAAATGTCTACATGATACCAAATCAACAGCATAACCAGATACCATTGAATATACTAACAAACTTAGCCACCCTAGAAACTCATAGGTGAATACTAGCCTTGGCCAAAATCTCTAAGCTTAAAACTTGACATTTAAAAAAGAAAGAATAGCTACTAATATTAAAAAGTAGAGCTAGAGCTTACACAGGAAGCTCTCCCCCTCATACAGGTCTTGGTAATAAAACCAAGGCATCCTTAGTTTTTGTTTGTTTGTTTGTTTGTTTGTTTTTGCGGTACACAGGCCTCTCACTGCTGTGGCCTCTCCCGCTGCAGAGCACAGGCTCCAGACACGCAGGCCCAGCAGCCATGGCTCACGGGCCCAGCTGCTCCGCGGCACGCGGGATCCTCCCGGACCGGGGCACGAACCCGTGTCCCCTGCATCGGCAGGCGGACTCCCAACCACTGCTCCACCAGGGAAGCCCTTATTAGTTTTTAGTGACATTTTTTAGTGTTACTATTTTCCCAAGAAAGTGTTTACCTCTTTATACCATATTATTTATATATCTAGTGTACTTCTGCATATAATTTACATTAAGTCCTTGGGCAAAAATTTTTTCCATGAAAACATTTTTGTTTTTATAAATTTTTTTAAAAGGGAAATGTAATTCATATTTACAGTGATTCACCGGCCCATCCATTTTTAAGGAACAGATCTCCTTTACATAGTTAGGGACCACTTATACTACTGTTACCGTACTTTGATTAGAAAGAGGATATCTAGCCATGTACAGTATTTAATGACTGTTATAGGTAGACTGTACTTTAAAATCCCTAGGAGAGATTCACCTCAAAATATGCATTGTTTTAAAAGAACGAGAATTCATTTCATGATGGTTAGAACGTGTAGAGTGCCACCACTGGGCCTGTTTTAAACCACTGTGCAGAAAGAAGAAAAACTTCTGAAAACTTCTCAGCTCTACCTTTCTTTGTGCAATGTACAATAAAATGCTGTGAAAATCTCTGTGACCACGTACAGAAACACTAAAATTCATTTTGACGGTGTGAGGCCACTCACTACCACAATTTATTATTTGCTGGCAAAGCTTCCTTAATAGGTTCCTTAGGCAATATATTAAGAAACTGATTCACATGATCGTTTTTGTTTTGTTTTATGTTGTTTAATATTCCAGCATGTTATTAGCGTGTGTAGGAGGATAAAAGATTAAAAAGAGGAGAAGTAAAGAGGGTCCTTATTTGAAGTAGGTAACTAAATCTATGGCCCAGGAAGTTTCTTTAGTCCTTTATTTCAGGGGAGGAATTGCAAACAGCTTATTTGCAAATTATGCATGCCCCCTACTCCGCCTTGCATCTGATTTGCCTTTCTTCTTCCCCATTGTTTAGAGTCACTGGTGAGTGAATTAACCGATCCTGAGAGGTAAGTATACTATTTAGCCCTCATGCACGTTATTGCAGGAAAACCTGGTAATTGATCCACCTCTACAGTGCTCAACATCCCTTTAGTTTCACATTCTGAGGACTGGTCCTTGAGAGATGGTCCCCTTAGACACTGTCTCCTGGATTCACTTTGGTCCCCCAACATGGCTGGTGTTTTTCTTCCTGGTCTAAAGGACAAGGCTCCCTTGACATAGGGACAGATGATTAGGACTCAACATCAGCATATGTATCTTTTCCCTTTCTTTTTTTTTTCAGTAGAGAAAGAACTCCTTATTAATGCAGCCAAAGGTATTGACAGGTGAGTCAATGACATGAGTAAGTAATATGAGATACAAATATCTAGATACTTCTAAATATCTCTAAATATCTTTCTCACTTTCTCTTCCCATGAATTTGTGTTGAATCTGAATGTGGTCCTTTTTCCAGCTTTATACTTTGTACTTAAGCCTAACACAAGTTTAGAATTCACACTGTTATCTTACCCAGATGAAAACAACTCTTTGGGAAACACTGATGCCAAGGCTTCAAGACAGCTTGGTCCTGAAAATCCTGGCTTTCTGATATTCTTTCAGAGAGAACATCAAGTTGCTTTGGAAACAGATGGAACAAGTTCAAATCCTGGTTCTGCCCCTCCTAAGCGATAAGGATGTGGCCGTTATTACCCACTGTGTGTCTCGGCGCCTGTTTCCTCATCAGTAAAATGAGGATTCAAAACACTACCCATCTTGTGGGATTTCAGTATGGATTAAGTGGGCTAATACATGGAAAACACAACAGGGCCGAGACACAGTAAGTCTTATGGGAGCATCTGCATTATTGCTATTCCTTTCATTCTTACTATCAGAACACTGCCCTATCTTACGGCTCTCTTCACCCGATGTCAAAGGCAAGGGTAAAACAATCATATCAGAAGGTGTTATCTAAGGCCTTAGGAAAAGAAGCCCGTGTGAATCTTTTCCAGTTCACATGAACCCTTCATTTGCTCCCTTCAGATATATGCATACCTTGAAGCTAGGGAACCTTAAGTTTCACTCCCTTCATGATCTTGGAAGAGACCCTACTATTTCTGGATGTATAATGTGTATTCTTTCTTTTTTTTTTCAATTAACTTATTTTATTTATTTATTTTTGGCTGCATCGGGTCTTCGTTGCTGCTTGCAGGCTTTCTCTAGTTGTAGAGAGCGTGGGCTATTCTTCATTGCAGCGCGCAGGCCTCTCATTGTGGTGGCTTCTCTTGTTGCGGAGCATGGATTCTAGGCACGCGGGCTTCAGTAGTTGTGGCACGTGGGCTCAGCAGTTGTGGCTCGTGGGCTCTAGAGCGCAGGCTCAGTAGTTGTGGTGCACGGGCTTAGTTGCTCCACGGCATGTAGGATCTTCTGGGAACACGGTTCGAACCCGTGTCCCCTGCACTGGCAGGCGGATTCTTAAGTATTGCGCCACCAGGGAAGCCCCTGTACTCTCTGTCTTTACAAAGGTCTCTAAAACTATAAATTTTTTTTCAGAGGAGTGTTTTTTAATATGATTTGTGTAATTTTCTACTGGTGCTTTTATCTTTTTCTTATATATAATAACAGTCTTTACAAATTCTGAACAGCAATCTGCTGTTTGTTACTCAAACAGCATTTGTTACTGATCATTTAACTTCCAAGTAAGCAGTTGTTGTTGTGTAAAAATATTAAGATTTTATGAAGTCAAATCTGTCAATGTCTTCTTTTGGTAGTTTCTGCATTTCTGTATCTTAATAAAGGCTTTCTTGTTTAGGGACAAAATAATATTTTTACTTTCTTTGAATGATTTTAGCATTTTGTTTGTTTGCATTGAGGACTTTGATCCACCTAGAATGTATTTTGAGTAGGATTAGTGGAAGGAATCTTTGTCTCTTTGGATAGCAAATTGATCCAACGCCATTTCCTGAATCACTCAGCCTTTCCTCCTCAGATTTATAATATTCTCTTTACCATACACCAAAGAATGTTCCATTTTTGTAAAGTTTCCATGTATATTTGAAAATAAGGTGTATTCTGTAAAATTATAGTTATCAATTTTAAAATTTTGAGTATTACATTTAAATAGTGCTTGTTCACACAGTTGAGTGGATGTTCAATAAATACGACTGGTCATCATCACTTTTCCCATGTGCCTATGATTCTCCTTGCCTACTGAACAGATATCTCCATTTGCACTGACAGTGGCTCGTCCATTCTCTGCTTTGTTCTGGAGTCCACACTCTCCCCATCGACTCCAACACCTATCGTACTGATTGCATTTACGTGCTCACAAGCCTGTCTCCCACTCTAGACTCTAAGCTTCCTGAAGGCATGGTCCACATCTCAACCATCTCCGCATCCCCAGTGCCAAGCACACTGCCTGGCACGTGCTAGATGCTTAACAAGTGTTTATCAAATTGTGTGTCTTCTCTGGCACAGTAGTTTTCAACCATTTTTATTAGTAAGACACAAGGAGAAGAAAGGGAAACTGAGTCAGGGTCACCTCTTCCTCAGCTCTTCTCCCTCCTCAAAACACATTTTTTAAAAAAACTTGCTTTATGACATCATGTCTATTATCTGTGTGATTTTCAAATGACCCTGAAAAGCCAAGCAAGTTTCATTCTTGTTGTAAACCTTTAGGAAAAAAAGAACACATCATCGAGTGAGAAAGGAAAAAAAAAAAGACTTAAACAGTCGATATTCTGGGATGGTTTTGCCTCTCTTCATTCATTCAACAAATATTTGGTCAGTTCCCACTTTGCACATAGCAGAGTCTTAGGAACTGTGGGAAATGCAAGCTCCTCCCTTGAGTCTGCCTTCGGAAAAAAAGTAAGAAAGAAAAAAGAAAGAGGAAAAAAAGCCAAGCACCTAGGAGAGACTAACAGCACAAATTTGACTAGACATGAGAAATGATTCTTGGGGTTCTCGGTTCACCTCAAAACAAAGAAGCATTCAATGACAGTAGCGACTTTCTCACTTCCCCAATGCCAAAGCAAACTCGTCTTTGCCAAGGCCAACTTATACTGTACCTTCAATCCTTTCACAGAGCTTATGCAAAGAGTGCATAGGGCAGGCCTCGCACAGCTTAATCTGGGTCTTGGCACTCTGCAGGGCAGCGGCTGTGCTGAAAGCCTGTTTCAGAGTCAGCATTACCTCATCAACCTACAAGAAGAAACAAAATCCAGGTCTATAAAAGTTTGCTTTCATGGTAACACATTAAAAGCCCAACAGCAATGTGAAACTTTGTTGATGCTGACTAAATATTAATAATGGAATTTTGATGACCACAGAGCTGGTAGTGAGAAAATAATGTCTCAAAGTTAGACCTTCAATTAATTATACATAAAATTGAAAACTGGATGAAATAAGACCATTTTAATGTGCATAATACTGATCTGTTACTTGAATGCCATTTTTGAATCCCACTCAGTGCTATGCTATCACAGTTAAGTGACAATCAGGTACTTGTTTTTTTTCTTTTTTTTTTAATTTTATTGGATTATAGTTGATTTACAATGTTGTGTTAGTTTCAGGTATACAGCAAAGTGATTCAGTTATACATATACATATATTCATTCTTTATCAGATTCTTTTCTCATATAGGTATCACAGAATAGAGTTCCCTGTGCTATACAGTAGGTCATTGTTGGTTATCTCAGGTCTTTGTTTAATTAAGGTACTTTATCAGATAAAGATTTCTTTGGAAGTTTTGTCTGCAATACATAGGGAGCAACAAAATAGGTTTAACAAATCACTTGTGTTAATAGGTATCTTATCTACTTTATCCTTTTGGATCATTTTTAGTGCAACAACAAGCGAACATGTGTTTAACCAAAGTTCTAGGGGGAAATGAGCCCAACAAATAATGTTGGGGGAATTCTATGAAGACTGCTGGTCTTTTCTCTATGGCTTCTATTTATTTTCATTTGGCTTCTGATTTGTGACACTAAGAAGTTCTGCAGTCATGCTGCCTAATAGCTGGGTCTCAGCCCTAGGCCAGCAGCTTGAGAACTGCCAGGTAGTTTCTTCCTTGCTCTTCCAGTGACTCAGTCAAGAAGTTGGAATCTAGCATTCTGGTTTCCTGGTTGCTTCTTTGAGGTCAACTAATAGCTCATCCTCCAGGCATTGTCAAGCCGACTTCAGGCCAGGTCTCCTCCTCTGCGGCACAATCATCAGTGTAAAGTGTGGCTTTCTCACCCACTGTACAATTGAGATCAAAGTCTAAAACCTGCATGGGGAGCTATGAAGTACCAGGGCCTCATCCAAACTAGCTCTGATATTCAAAACCATTTACCATGCTTCATAAACCATGTTTTGTTTTGTTCTGGTTTTATTGCGGTAACATTGTTTTATGACATTAAATAAGTTTCATGGGTGCAACATTTAATTCAACTTCTGTGTACATTACAGTGTGCTCACCACCAAAAGTCTTGTTTCCATCTGTCACCATACAATTGACCCCCTTTACCCATTTTGCTCTCCCTCCCACCCCCGGCCCCTCTCATAACCACCAATCTGTTTTCTGCAACTATGTGTTTGTTTTTGTTTTTATACTATGCATATGAGTGAAATCATACCATATTTGTCTTTCTCTAACTTATTTCAGTTATCATAATACCCTCAAGGTCCAACGATGTTGTCATAAATGGCAAGATTTCATCTTTTTTGTGGCTGAAAAATATTCCATTGTGTGTGCATATACATATCACATCTTCTTTATCCATTAATCTGTCGGTGGGCACTTAGGCGGTTACCATATCTTGGCTATTATAAATAACGATGCAATGAACATGGGGGTGCACATATCTTTCCAAATTAGTGTTTTTATTCTCTTTAGATAAATACCCAGAAGTGGAATTGCCGGATCACCTGGCAGTTCTATTCTTAATTTTTTGAGGAACCTCCATACTGTTTTCCATAGTGGCAGCACCAATTCACATTCAAACCAACACAGATGGCCAACAGGAACATGAAAAGGTGCTCAAATTCACTAATTATTAGGGAAATGCAAAACCACAGGGAGATATCACCTCATATGTGTTAGAATGGTTATTACCAAAAAGACAAGAAACAACAAGTGTTGGAGAGGATGTGGAGGAAAAAGAACCCTCACACACATAACCCATTTTTAAAAAGACTCTTTAGGGCTTCCCTGGTGGCGCAGTGGTTAAGAATCTGCCTGCCAATGCAGGGGACAGGGGTTCGAACCCTGTTCCCAGAAGATCCCACATGCCGCAGAGCAGCTAAGCCCGTGCGCCACAACTACTGAGCCTGCGCTCTAGAACCCAGGAGGCACGACTACTGAGCCTGTGTGCCACAACTGCTGAAGCCCGTGCTCCTAGAGCCCGTGCTCCGCAACAAGAGAAGCCACCGCAATGAGAAGCCTGCGCACCGCCACCAAGAGTAGCCCCCGCTCACTGCAACTAGAGAAAGCCGGCGCACCGCAACGAAGACCCAGTGCAGCCAAAAATAAATAAATAAATAAAATAAATTTTTTAAAATTTTAAAAATAAAAAGACTCTTTATCCCCTTCCCTTATGGCCTGGTTTAAGAAAAAGCTACCATTTAAAGGATTGAATCTACTTCTGCATTTGAATGCCTGAAGAACCTGGAATAAAAAGAAACTCTATTCATCTGATATTACTAAAAGGAGAGTTCAAGCACCAAGCAGCCACTATATAACCATCTTTTTAAAAGGCTTATAAATAATTTCACAACATTCCATGCACAAAAAATGAATTATTCACAATCTGTTCTTTTATAACATAATTAAAAACAAAGAATTCTAATTCTTAAAAATAAAAGCACGGGCTTCCCTGGTGGCGCAGTGGTTGAGAGTCCGCCTGCCGATGCAGGGGGCGCGGGTTCGTGCCCCGGTCCGGGAAGATCCCACATGCCGCGGAGCGGCTGGGCCCGTGAGCCATGGCCGCTGAGCCTGTGCGTCCGGAGCCTGTGCTCCGCAGCGGGAGAGACCACAACAGTGAGAGGCCCGCGTACAGCAAAAATAAAAAATAAAAGCACTACATGCTTTAATGCCTTTGCATTTTCATTTCATTTGCCTTGTGATGTATTCAAAAGCAATTTCAATCACTTATGCAGATGTTTATTTCTGTTTTCTTGTTTCTCATTTATTTAAGGCACTGAAGGGGTCAGTCATCTGCTTAGCTTTCATGTAGGTTTATTATTTGCTATTTGGTAATACTGTGTTGCAAAAGGTCCCCAATGGATATATTGAACTTTCATATTTTCTTATCTATTTCTAGATGAACCAAGAGATCATTTCAATGGTGACTGAAATGTGGCTACCAATTTCTCCTAGCCATAAATATTACTAAAAACTTTATTCGACTTCTAAAATTTTAAATGTTTTACTTTTTTTTAATCTACCACTTTTTCCAGACGGCCTATAAATTCTCATATGGAATCAGAGCAACTAAAAGTTAAATTAGCATACTATGAATAACTTAACTGTTTTAGTTTAGATACAGCAACAACAACACAATCCTAGGCGGTGTTAAAAAGTTAAAAGTAAAGGAATGGTTAAAGATAAATCAATCATATGGAACCAAAAAGAAAGTATTCTTAGTGTGACCATCAGGCAAAATTAAATTTCCATTGAAAATTATAAGATGGAACAAAGAAAGCCAATTTGTGACATTAAGGTGAAAAATCCATAATGAAGATAATGCTCATAAACATTTATATACCAAACTTAGGTGCTTTATAGCGTTTTAGAAAAAGAATCACAGAATGTGTAAGGATGGAGAGGGGGAAGGGTAAGCCGGGACGAAGTGAGAGATTGGCATGGACATGTATATACTACCAAATGTAACAGCAGCGGCATAGCACAGGGAGATCAGCTCAGTGCTTTGTGACCACCTAGAGGGGTGGGATAGGGAGGGTGGGAGGGAGACGCCAAGAGGGAGGGGATATGGGGTATATGTATATGTATAGCTGATTCACTTTGTTATAAAGCAGAAACTAACACACCATTGAAAAGCAATTATACTCCAATAAAGATGTTAAAAAAAAAAAAGATTACCTAGTCTAATTCTCTGGAAAACTCTACACTCTTAACCCCATACAAATCCTGGGTCTCGGTACCCTGGGTTTTTGGGGGTTTTGTTTCGATTTGTTTTGTTGGTTATACTTTCCCTGGATACTGTTGTGTGCATCTGTGGAGTTCCACTTTGTCTATGAATAGTAGTCACTTCCATTTTTTTCCACACCTTTTAAATCACTTTTGGAGAAAGCAGAAATGATATGTTCCAGAAATCCCAAGGGTTGGTCAAACAAGTTTAAACCACCTGCTTTGGGATATTTTACAAAAGAAGGAAGGAAGGAAGGGAGGGAGGGACAAAGGGAGGGAGGGAGGGAGGTGCACAGAGCATCCAGACCTTGCACTGTAACCCTCCAGGGCCCATCAGAACTCTATTCTATACTGCTTATCAATTCATAGCAATTGCTACAAAGAAGCAACAGAAAATGCTAGCTGTATATTTTTCGCACTCAGAGAAGATAAATCAGCATGTGTGGTTTTGCAGTATTTTGTCTTTCACAACAGCCAAGCCACATCAATCGTAATACTGCTTAGACCTGTAATATTTGACCGTTTGTTTTACTCTACCGTCAGCTGCATGAGCCACCCTCCTTTATACAGGAAATGTACATTTAATTTTTCCTCTATCTTGCAGTTCTGATGCCTCACCATTCATTTAAGGTGCTTACAGATAAAAGTAGAGTAAACAGGATTTCAAAGATTCCAGCATAGGCCCATTCTTAAGAATAATGATGCCAAAATAAGATTCTCAGGCAGCTTCAATGTAATATGAAGACATTCTCAGCCAGTGTAGTCTGTTGCCTTAGTCACAGAGCTTCTTAAGGTGGAAAAATGCAGCGTGTTCCCAGACTTTCTACTCTGACTCCGTTTCGAAAACTCATTCTACACGCATGAGGGTAAAATGAAAAGACTAAAAAATACAAACAGAACTTTTAAAAGAGATTGGAAATCAGAAGGTTTTACAGTTTTCCTCTTGGTGTCGGTTATCCAGTAATCAGATTAACCAGCACCTAGAAAATGACTGCCTGAAGTTCTGAGTAACACACTCCATCACTCAAAATACACTTAACAAGCAAGCCCTGCTATCCTAGAAACTACTGGTGGATACAACAACCATAAGGACGGTCCTAACCTTGTAGGATTCACAGTCCAGTGGAGTAGAAAGTTATGTGAACAAATAAGATAAGGGATTTGCAGGAACTGCCAGAGATCTATGAATAAGATGTGCTGACAGCACTGACAACAAAACAACCAAAGGACTCAATTCCTGAGAAAGGGTGTTAGAAAAGGCTTCCCTAGGAGGTGATCTTTTAACAGGATCTTTAAAAATACACAGCAGCAAAGAAGGGGAAGGGGATTAAAGTCACAGCAAAGCCAAGCCAGGCCTGCTTCCCATCCAATGAAGCAGGCGGAAAGAGAATATGAAAACAGATAGAGACATACACAATCTCTTTGTATAGCAGCCAGGTGGACCCTTGAGGCTGGCACGATCAAATCCCCCACCTGACCGTATGAAAGTAGCAAGCCCTGGCTCTGGTCTCCACTGACTGGCAGACCCCTCACTGCATGCAGCCAACAGTGACCTCAGAACTTCAGAGGCATTTCTGTGAGCCCCGCCTCTCATGTACTTCCTTCATCTCATGTGTCCTGTGTACGAACCATCTGCTGCTTCAGTAGCAAGCCAAATAAAAGCAACATCACACCAGTCATCACAGCAGCTTCTGCAGTCTGGCCTGGAGACAGCTGAGGACACGGAATAGCACGTGTGAGGACACAGTCATGAAAGGGCAAGCTTTCCGGTGAGCGCTGGAGAAGAATGAGGAAGCCCCTTCTGCCACACTAGACAATCTAGATTTTGTCCGTTAATAAGGAGGCATCAGCTGGCCCCTAGTGAGAGAATTTTGTGAGAAAAAATATATATATATAGCATAAGGTAGTAAGTGGATAGATGACAGATTAAACCAGTGGCAGGGAGACTAGTTAGGACACTAATGCAATAGTCTTAGTAAAGGAGATGAATGCCCAGACTTAATTCCAAACAGAGAGGAAAAGGAAGAGAGATGGATATAAGGGACATTTCTACCTTTGAGTTTATAGGATTTGGTGAACAAGTGGATCTCGATGGTGCAGGAAACGCATTATGGTTTCTAAATTGGAAAGTTGCGTAAATGGAACTGCCAAAACAATAAAATACGGGATATACAACAGGTTTTGCAAAGGTTGGAGAGCAAGGATCTGCAACGTGGTGGAAGAATCAGCCTTAGACAGGAGGACGGACAGAGGAGGGAAGGAGGAGAGGAGAGCTGGGCAGGGGATGGGTGAGGAGAGGGGCAAGGTTACCTGACATTCTCATTTTCTACCCGACTCTTGGTTGGCATTTTCCAGGGTTGTGTCCTTGGTTCTCTTTGGCCTTCTCTCTTTTCCTTCCCCCTGGGTGCTCATCCAGCCCCATGCCTTCAACTATTCTTTACATAACAACTCTCAAACTTCTATCCCGAGCCCTGAACTGAACCTATAATACAGTGGTCACCTGGATATCAACAGGTGGATTTTTCACTGGTATGGCTAACTATCTAGAGTGAGAGCAAAACTCAAATGGATCTCTCTTGAGTAAGAAACTTAGCGATAGAGTGCTATATTCCCTAGTCAGAAAGTGTCTTTGTACCAATTCATTCCCATTTCTTCATTACTTCTTCATTATTCCTCAACTCTGTGTCCACACTGGGAATGTGGAAGGCAAGAGTTAGCAGGAAGGAAGGCAACGTGCATACAGAAAATGAGGAGAATGCTGCCCGGCTCACTCTGTATATGTCTAAGTGGTGTGTGTTTCCCTGGGGAAAATCATTGTGGGAGGATTTTATGTCTGAGCAAATGCTCTGCTTCAAAGAATGGTAATGCATATATCTAAAGGTTTGTGTTAAAATGGTTAGGAGAGATAACACAAGTGGAAGAATATGGAAAACGTTTTAGGGGAAAACATCAACATATTTTTAGTCACTCAGATCTATTTCCAACTTCGCCTTACATATTTCTCCTTAAACTCTAACTGCTCCCATTTAAGGGTCGGGGGGAGGGATAGGAGCGGTGCAAAGTCAAATTGACTTCTAAATTCCAAAGAAAGAAATTGAAGGCTAAAATGTGACCATAAAGAAAGTATTTTTAAAATGAGGACGGGGCTGATGGAATAAAAAGGAAAAACCAAAACCGTTCTCTACCCTGAGGAAATAAGCATTATCTACTCTGAGATGTTATAGCAGTTGAGAGAATCAGAGGTCTTCCCTATCGTCTTACATGAGCAATGGAAAGAGTAACAGCTCTTCTCCTGTTATTAGGCTTTTCCTACCTTTTAAAAATACTCCTGGTAACATTTCCAGATTTGTTAAACTCAAGAAAATCACCTAGGCTTAAAAATTACCAGGACAAGTTGTTTTTGTTTTTCTGTTGTGGTGCTGTTTCAAAGGGCAGAAACCTATTTCTAGACGCGCTCTTCTTTTTCGACGGATGGCCGTTCTGTGAGGCTTGGGTTCATCAGAGACGACCCTCCCATCAGCCGGGGGTGTGGGCAGGAGCCCGTGGGCAGCAGTCACCCCACTTACCAGAGATTCGCTGGCACACTGGAACACGTAACAGATATACTGGCTCAGCCCGGGCTCCGGCAACTCCCGACAGATAAAGCCAAAGTGATCAACATGCTTTATACCCTAGAGAAGGAAGAAGGGCAGTGTTTATGGGATTATGTCCTTTTAACCAACACTATAGAAATAGTTCTGTGCTTTCACACTTCCATGAATTTCTCCTTCACAGTACTGTGACAGGGGACATAATGCCAGAGCAAACTTATTCGGTGGTCTTTTGATACATAAAAAAGGGTGAGACCAGCTCAGTTTTGTTTTGTTTCTGGCAAACACTCTGTGACTCAGGGCCACAAGAGGAAAAATATGATGGCATGACCCACTGTCTCTTGTAATAAAAACCGCTACTCAGTGTTTGCAAGTAATGGAGTTTTCAATTTATTGGTCATCTTTGAACGGGCAGTCTGATGATTCATTATAAACGCTGTTCTTGTTTATATGAGGCTAAGAATCATTAAAACTGACAATACTCTAATTAAATGGCATGCCATTCCCTAAAGCATGCATTAAAAATACCAGAATGTTTGTCTATGGATAGACATTCAAGGAGCCACAAGTGTTCGAAGATGAATACATTAAAGAAATTATTGCAGATGTCAACTAGCCAGATTCACAAATCTGTACTTCCTGAACACAGGCTAAATAACCCCAGCTACACTTAATACAAAATTCTGAATCATCTGAGAATTTCGATCGCCCTGAATACATACACACCAATTAGTAGACAGCACCTTGTTATTTTAACAGAAAGCACAGTACTTTGAAAAGTCATGAAGACAAAAAATTTGAAGTTGTCCTGCAATCACCTGAATCCCAGAGAAAGGAAAACAGACTTTGGAATCAGACAGATTTGTGCTTCAGTCTTGGTTCAATCAGTCTACCAGGTATGAGATATTGTGCTGCGTTGCTAAAAAGTATCTCTGAGGTTCCATTTCTCATCATAAAATAATAGTAATGGTACCTATTCTAAGAAATTTTTCAGATTTAGAACTAAGAAATATCTTAGTACCTGGCATGTTTGGTAAACAGTAACCACTATTCTTGTAATAATAAGCTCAACCTACCCAATGGCTATGGAAAAAGGAAATCAACTCTGATAAAAAGTAAAAAAGTCAGTAAGGAGGAGCGAGGTTACAATCCATGAGGTGAAAGTAAATTCCATCTGATACAACTCATTCGTGATTAAAGAATATCTTTTACTAGCTTGGTACTAAATGGGAAAAAGGCACAGGACCTCATTAGCTCAGCAAGTTTTCGGGCAGTGGTAATGTTTCCAGTAAAGAAAACCATTCCCTTATTCCTCATGCTTGCCAGGGAAACAGCCCTACCGATTTTGAAGAAAGAAACATTTGTAGGTGTGCATGTGTTAAAAAGCACTCCTGTTCCCAAATGTGGCCACCCTGTATCAGTACAATTCTGTGGAAAGAAATAACAGGAGTTGGGCCACTCAGTGAGAAGCAGAAAGTTAACCTGACAATTATTCTGATCAAAGGCCTTTGCACAAATTTTCCTCATATTTTTGTTTGATTCTTCTTCTGAATTCTTAGAACACAAAGCTTGCTTTAAAAAAAAGGAAAAGCAAAAATCTTGTTTGAACTGCCAGATTTATATATTTGGTTTGCTGGTTCTTTTTTTTTTCTTTCTTTCTTTTTATTTTCCTTTAGATGTTCAACGAGCATTGCTAGTTTTCTTTCTGGGAGAAACATTGCTAGTTTCTTTCTGGGAGGGGGGAGGGGGGAGAGGCACAGCCTTTTCAGATGACTCCTCTTGCTTTGGGGAACAGGAAGTACACTGGTTTGTACACCACTCTCTCCCCAATACTTGGCATAAGGCCCAACATGTAGAAGCATTAATTCAACATTTATTGAACACCTAAGCGTCAAGCTCTGTCTTAACACATCTTATTCTCTGATGCCCTAGAGCAGCGGTCCCCAACCTTTTCGGCACCAGGGACCAGTTTCATGGAAGACAATTTTTCCATGGACGGGGGTGGAGGGGGCAAATATGGTTCAGGTGGTAACGCGAGCGATGGGAGCAATGGGGAGCAATGGGGAGCGGCAGATGAAACTTCACTCCCTCGCCCCCCCTCCCCCCGCCCCGCTCACCTCCTGCTGTGCGGCCCGGTTCCTAACAGGCCTCGGCCCAGGGGTTGGGGACCCCTGGCCTTACAGAATAAGACACCTGCCCTCACAGAGCTTATGATCACGCGGGGACCGCCAGGAAACATGTAATTACAAGAATGCTTACTAAATACTTTGTTAAAGTGAATAATCTTTCTACCACATTTTTTGTCCTTTAAGTAGGAATTTAGAAATTTGCAATATATTCTTCCTCTAGTCAGATGCTGCCTCTCTAAACTACTAGAGTAGAAAAATTTTATGTTCACAATATAATTTTATGTCTCCATATAACAGAACAAATATTGAAACAAAATACTAGAAGTGAAACCACATTAGCTGAGGCTGAGGAGAGTAATTAACAAGATGTACAAAAGCTTATCATTTTCAAAGGGAAGAACGTCGGGATATCATACCTATGGCAATGCGAACTCCAAAATTAAAACTTAAAAACAAGAAAAAGTCAGTCTATTTTTCAACATTAAAATATAGGAAAGGGCCTTGGCAAGATCCAGGCCCCTGAAGGCATACCTAAGGCACATTGCTAGGAAAGAAGTTACTGCTTCTCTGTCCCAGGGACCTCCTCAGAGGCATCCTTGCATTTTTAACTTTCCCATATTCAGCTTTAGGTACTCCCTCTACTCCAACATCCTCGGAAATTCTTTCTAGGTTTGCCATACATTTAGGTAGCTCTAACAATTATATAGATATTCTAAATTATTACTATGGTACTTAGGACACCATGCCTAATATGATCTTGAACACACATAGTTGTATAGATTATTTTTTAAACTTTCAAATACGTAATATGAGAATTAAAAATAAGTAAAAGGACAAAGATACATATCAAAACCTTCTTTTCAAACTTTAGCATTTACATGTATAAACTTGGAAGTACTAGTTCTTTTTGTTACCTACTACAATATAAAGAGCAAACATGACTCAGTGATGCCCACAAGACCTAGTGCTCAAGATTCTGAGGAACACTAACTGTGAAGATATTTTCTAAAGAACTCACCACCCCAAAACTTCCTTCCATCCCTTTGACGAAGTGACACCAGGAAACAGGGTTGATGAAAGTGAGGACAAGATTATGATAATGAGGAACCTGGACAGGATTTTCTTATTGGCAGGGACCCAAGCACATGAACACTCTTAGTTTAAGACAAATCTACTTAAGAAATGCTTTTAAGAATAAAATCTGAAGGGGTTTAAGCCCAGTTATTTTGTTAATTTAGAAACAAGCTTTAATTGGTTTCTTCAAATACTATAATCTACTTCAATACATACCTGGGAACAAGAAGAGATATCTTTAAAATTCTTCTCAAGCACAAGTGATTTTGTGTCTGGACTGATAAGGTTTATCTCAAACCGTCCAACCTTAAAAATAAAAATATTCCACTTAATTTCAACTTATCAAGAACCTAACATATTACTTTACAGTTAAATATTTGACTAATAATACAGATTCAAATGCTGTATCCCAGACATACATATTCACACGTGTGTCAATATCCAATCCAATCAAATCTACAACCCCAATTATCAGCTGTCTGAAAACATTTCTTCCTTTCATCTAGAAATCATGAAAGTTAAGTTGGTCTTAATTTACAAGAAACCATTTTTTTTCCAAATTAGAAATTATACTTTTCAAAAAGATGTAACCTTTCCACACCTTATGTTTTCTAAAAATACGAATTATTTAATTATAATTTATAATCATACTTTCTCACAAATGATCAACAGAAAGATATACTTGCAATTGGGCAGATAAATTTTAAAAATTTTTAAATAAACAACCATTTAGAAAAAATGAACAACATGGACTCTGGCTAGCTAAGAAAAAGAACAAATCCAGTAGCCCAAACAAGAGAGGAAACTCAGTTAACATATCACCACAGGAAAGACTATAGACGCTTTAATTACATGCCTAGAGTTACCAAGAACAAAACAGAACAAAACCACCATGAACTTCTGATCAAGCAAATATTACATACTGGGACTGTTTACCAAGGTACACTGTGCAACTTCCTTCTCAGGGGCTCTTTGCAACGGGATAAAAGGGCAGTCACTCCTTTTTTCAAGAAAACTCAAATCTGAGGAAAACTCAAATTAATCTTCAAAGCTGAGGAGTAATTAAAGAATCTCTACAGGGCATTGTTAAGAATTAAGTTCTTTTAAGTGGAACTGGACATTTTCAAAAACTACTTTTTAGAATTAACAATCATCTTTTACACCTATAATACAGCTTGCACCAAATCATTTTAATAACTGGTCTAATAAATTATCAGGCCTATGATGTTTCTTTAACTGTCTCTTTTGTATGACAGAGTAAATTGGTGTATTCTCATCTGAAAATACACCTATGAGTCTCTGGACTTTTCTTTTTTTTCTCTCTAGAAAATTCTTTCTCCATCATGAAGATTCACACGCTCCCAGATTCACATCTTTTCAAACCCTTCATAAGATTGACTGTTTGCAGTCATTTAAAAAAATAACATTTATTTAAGAATCAACCTAAGGCAAATGCTGGTGATGCTAAGAGTAATCTATTCTTATTTCCCCAACAACATTCCGTGATGTACTGAAAGTGCATCTCTCTTCCTCTCCCTTCCCTGCTCCCTTTTTTCTTACATTCCCCGTCTGCCTCTCACCCCTTCACAACTTTCCTTTGTTTGCTGTCTTTCTCCACCTGCCTTATCTGCTTCCCAAGGGATATGACAGAAAGGTTGGATGCTTGCAGAGTGAGGACCAGGGAAGAGCTGGCCGCCCGGCTGCTTCCGTCTAGCAAAGAATGGGGAAACACCCCGAGAGCACGCGGCCAGGGCAGCACCTGAAACAGCATCGTTCTGTTCTTCTCCGAATCCGAGGGCTGGACGTGGCTGGGCGCGCTGGCATGCCTCCTCCGCGGCTGCGTTTTCTGGCTGTTCTCCTGAACTTTCCTTTGCAGGACACCGGTGACGCTGCTGCACCGAGACCGGAACTCCTGCTGTTCATCAAAGCCAGAATCTTCCAAAATCCGCTCAGGGAAGCAGACTCGAGAGCTGGACGGCCCAGGCTGGCTGGGCGCCGCGGGGAAGACGGGGTGGGTGTCGTTGACGCCATCCCCTTCCTCGGACAGAACGTCGGCGGGGGAAGCGGGCGCCTGGGCCTCCGACACCGCCGGGTCCTCGCCGGCATCCGCGGCGCGCGGCTCGCCCTGGACCCGCAGGCGCTGCCGCTCGTGCAGGCTGAACTTCTCGATACAGTCGTCGATGAGGCTGGATGGCGCCTTCTTGTGGGTCACGGTCACCTTGCCACAGTACAAGACCTCGAACTTCTGTGAGTTGTAAAAGGCGTCCTCGTTGTCTTTGCTGGGTTTGGCATCCTCTTTCATGGCAGCTTTCGATAACTGCCTTATGCTGCTGATAACATCGGGAACCTGGAACAGAATTCAAAAATCCTCACTTCAGTTGAATATTTAGAGATCGTATATGTTTACCCAGACCTGTTATTATCACAGAATGCACGCTCATCCTAAATGATAAAATAAAGAGAGTAATAGATCCTACATAAAATAAAGCATAAACTTAAATTACACTATGGACATAGTGATTTAAGGATAAGATTGGAATTTTATATCACTTTTATACTTTCCCCTTTTAAATGTATTCGTTTCCTAAAAACAAAACCATGAGACTATACAGGCCACTGCAACCTTTAATAAATCATCATAACATAACCTTTGAGTACTTTTAAAATGTATTATAAGGGATCAAAAGGTTAAAAATTAAATATAAATATAAAAATAAAGTGTAACATGCTAAGGTACCAACCACGACTGAGATAAATAAATTACTTAATTAAATTATTATGAGCCTCAGCTGAAAGGAACCAAAGCTTCAACAATGAGGCTAAAATTAACTTTCTGGATGAAGAGGTTAAAATCCAGACACCCCTCACCAGCATTAGCCATCAGGGAAAATGCAAATATAGACCCCAGGAAGATACTATTTCATATCTATTAGAATGGCTAACATCAAAAAATCCCAGTGGGGCTTCCCTGGTGGCGCAGTGGTTAAGAATCCGCCTGCCAACTCAGGGGACACGGGTTCGAGCCCTGCTCCAGGAAGATCCCACATGCCGCAGAGCAACTAAGCCCATGCGCCACAACTACTGAGTCTGCGAGCCACGACTACGGAAGCCAGCGCGCCTACAGCCCGTGCTCCGCAACAAGAGAAGCCACCGCAGTGAGAAGCCCGCGCACCGCAGCAAAGAGTAGCCCCCGCTTGCCCCAACTAGAGAAAGCCCGCGCACGGCAACAAAGACCCAATGCGGCCAAAAATTAATTAATTAATTTGAAAGTCAAAGTACCCGCCAGGATGTGGAGCAACAGGAACTCTCATACACTGTGTGCAGAAATGTAAAATGGCCCAGATACCTCAGGAGTTTGGCAGCTGCCTGGGAGTTAAACATAGATCTCACAACACAGTCATTCCACTCCTAGAGATTTAGGTGAAAGCCCTGAAAACGTATGTCCACAAAAAGGCTTGTACACAGGGCTTCCCTGGTGGCGCAGTAGTTGAGAGTCCGCCTGCCGATGCAGGGGACATGGGTTCGTGTCCCGGTCCGGGAAGATCCCACGTGCCGCGGAGCGGCTGGGCCCGTGAGCCATGGCTGCTGAGCCTGCGGGTCTGGAGCCTGTGCTCCACAACGGGAGAGGCCACAATAGTGAGAGGCCCGCGTACCGCAATAAAAAAAAAAAAAAAAAAAAAAAAAAAGGCTTGTACACAAATATTCATAGATGCCTTAGTCACGATACCCCCAAACTGGAAACAACCCAAATATTCATCGACAAGTGAATGCTCACTAATTGTCAGGGAAAACCACAATAAAATATCACCTTACACTTGACAGGATGACTATCATCAAAAAAACAAGATATAGCAAGTACTGGGGGAGGATGTGGGAGAAAGGAAACCCTTGTGCATTGTTGGTAGGAATGTAAATTGGTGCAGTCACTATGGAAAACAGTATGGAGGTTCCTAAAATATTAGAAATAGAACTACCCTATCATCGAGCAATTCCACTTCTGGGTATATATTCAAGAGAAACAACATCACTCTCTCGAAAAGATACCTGCAGCCTCATGTTCATCACAGCATTATTCACAATAGTCAAGACACGGAAACAATCTAAGTCCACCTAAGTGTCCGTCAAAAGATGAATGGATAAAGAAACTGTGATAAATATTATTTAGCCATAAAAAAGGAAATCCTGCCATTTACAACAACATGGATGGACCTTGAGGGCATTATGCTAACTGAAATAAGTCAGACTGAGAAAGGTAAATACTGTATGATCTCACTTATATGTGGAATCTTAAAAAAAAAACCTCATAGATAAAGAGAACAGATTGGTGATTGCCAGAGGCAGGGGAGGGAGGAATGGGAATGGATGAAGGTAGTAAAAACGTACAAACTTCCAGTTATAAGATAAATAAGTTCTGGGGATGTAATGTACAACATGGTGGCTAGAGTTAATAATACTATATTGTATATTTGAAACTTGCTAAGAGAGTAGATCTTAAAAGTTCTCACAAGAAAAACAATCTATAACCATGTGAAGTGAGTGATGTTAATTAAACTTATGGTAATCATTTTGCAATATATACATGTATAAAATCATTAAGTTGCACTCCTTGAACTAAATACAATGCTGTATGTCGATTATATCTCAATAAAACTGAAGAAAAAAGTGAAAGGATGAACAAAAGATGGTACATTCATACAAAATGAAATACAACTCATTATCTCTCATCTGGTTTTCTGCAATAATCTTTTAACTGGTGTCCCTTGCCCCCTTCAATCTACTCTCAAAAGTAGAAAGGATTCCTTTTTAAACTTGTCATGTTGCTCATCTGCAAATCCTCCAAGCTCCCCATTTCATTAAGAGTAAAAGACAAAATCCCTACAATGTCCTACAGGGCCCTCACCCTCTGCATTTGACATACATATAGATTAAATGTGCACTGTGGCTACACATCCTCCATGTGACCTTCAGACAGTCAACCTGGATTTCGTCTTTTCCTTCTCACCTCGTTTCCTCTGACCTTACTCCTCCCAGCAACCCTCTCTCACTCACTCTGCTCCAGCCCCACTCGCTTCCTGGCTACTCTTTGAACATGCCAGGCAGACTCCTCCCTCAAGGTCTCTGAACTCCAAGTCCGCCCCCAGATAACTGGACGGCTCCCTCCTCATCTCGTTTAAATCCGTGCTCCAATGTCACCTTGAGGCAGCATCCATCCCCTAAACCAAAACACACATACACAGAGACACACTCTGACACAGCCAGCATTCCCCTGGAATTTCCCCCCATTTTATTACTCTCTATAGCACTTACCTCTTTTAACATTCTGTGTAATTGATTTGCTAGAATGTAAGCCCTAGGAGGGCGGTGATTTCTGTCTCTTTTCCCACATTTTTTCCTTGTATCCCCAAAGCCTAGAGTAAGTCCTGGTACAAAGTAGATCCTCAATATGTGGACTGGGGGGGGAAAACTTGTTTTGGTAATTTCTACCTTTGGAAAAGAGAGATCATCTTATATGCAGGGTTGCTTCACATTCAGACATACAAGGTATTTCTTCCAATATTCTAGCACCAATTCTAAAACCAGAATTTCTTCTCTTTCACATAATTCTTTGGGATATACTGCCAGGACATTCACAGTTTAAAAATCACAAGACTTTCAGCTTGCTAGTAGAGTATTTCCTATGAAAGAATAAAGTCCAAATGCTATAGTTTCAATGACTCACCCCGAACATTTGACATATCTCCAGGGAAGTCAGATGCTTTGTACTAACACATGATCAACAACCTTAGACCTCTGTCATTTTGTTTTTGCCTTAGTGTCTGACAAGGGCCAAAGCTATGGAGACTGACTAGACATTCAACCCTGCAAAAAGTACAATGATTCTCGTGGGTTAGGCAAAACCCTAAAACAGATGGCTCCCTCCTTCCTCACTAACCATATTTCGTTAAATACTTTTCATCTGATTTTACAACCCTAGTGCACCTAAATTTCCAAAGCGTCTCTATGGAGTGCAGAATAAGAAATATTATCTGTAGGATTTTTTTTGAACCTGCAGAATTTTGATCTTGTCACAAATATTTTAATGAGTATTAGAGTTAATTCTATCAAGACTGAAAATAAAGTCAGTTTGACCTTAGTTGTATCAATTCCTCTATATTATAAGTTTGTACTTTTTCTCATTGAGAGCTGTTATGTGAAGAACTGATTAGTGGCTGAATTCCTATAGTCTCACAGGACATTTCCCTGTGACCACAGGTAGAAGCTCAATACCTAAATATAATTCAGTTAATGACCCAGTTCATAGAAGCAAAGCTTATCATCTTGACTAAACTGAGTAGGTAATTTAATCTTCCAATAATTTGAATTGTTAACTGCACCATAAAACATAGATTCTAGTTGCCTTTAATATCTTCTCTCAGGTCATGACTAAACGCAGCTTTCAATGACCTGCAAAGAGGCTGGCCTGTGAAACTGATCTAACAACATTCAGCTCTGTTTTTGCTTATAAGTGGAAGACACACATGTAAGTTAACATCATACAGCCCCTGCCTACACACTCAGAGCCCATACCAGAAGGGACACACTGATAAAGAAAGGACAGTAGAATATCCACAGTAGGAAACTGAGTTATCAGAGAACCATGAAAACTTCCTGAGACATTTATTTGAGATCAATCAGAAGCAACACAAGAGAAACACAAAATCTCTATCCAGGGGCTTCCCTGGTGGTGCAGTGGTTGAGAATCTGCCTGCCAATGCAGGGGACACGGGTTCGAGCCCTGGTCTGGGAAGATCCCACATGCCGCGGAGCAACTAGGCCCGTGAACCACAACTACTGAGCCTGCGCGTCTGGAGCCTGTGCTCCACAACAAGAGAGGCCGCGATAGTGAGAGGCCCGCACACCGCAATGAAGGGTGGACCCCACCTGCCGCAACTAGAGAAAGCCCTCGCACAGAAACGAAGACCCAACACAGCCAAAAATAACATAAATAAATAAATAAAAAATTTTTTTAAAAATGCTTCCCTGAAACCAATTCAGGAGTTTGGGTTTAAAAAAAAAAAAAAAAAATCTCTATCCAGTACTTGCACATACACAAGACATTTTGGGAAAACACTATTCTCCTATAGGACAGTGTTAGATTTAGATTTTGATTTAGATGTGTTTTTGAATGAATTTGACTCCTTGCATGTATCACATCTTTCAACGTCTTTTTTTCTCTTTACCGTTAATGCTATAAGCTCCTAAGTGAAAGACTGAGTTGTGGTGATTTTGTGTCTTACTAGAGTTCTTCCATATAACCACTGGGAGAGAATTCTGTGCTCAGAAAAAACTGAGTGACAGTTGTCAGCAAACAAAAATATACAAATAGTGAACAACCACCTAGAACCCTGATGAAAGCTCTCCAGGATTGAGATGGGGTTAGTAAATTCCTGTTGATAACACAAGAGAGATCTGGCACTCCTCAGAATAGAGAGCTGAGGCTTTCCACTCTCCTCAGTGCTCACCCCAACTAGGAAGCGAATGTGTGTTGCAAGAACGTCTTCAGATGCTAGGAGACACCTCAAGCTACACGCTCGGGGTTCGTACTCTAGTTATTAGTACTCTGGCTACGAATAATGCAACTGCTTAGAATCTGCCTACGTCTCACAGAGTCTGATGAAAATTCAATGCCAATTCAAGGCAAAGTTTTTATTGTATGGCAGCATATAATTTTAACACAAAATAACAATAATGAAAAGGGAGTTAATGATCCCTCTACCCAGGAATTAAGAGATTTCTTCTCTCTCCCCTGATCTGCCAGGAATTTGTGTCATTCCGCTTTCTAGAGTTTCCTTGCCAGTAAAGTAAGGGATGAGAAAGATGCTCAACAAGATCTCACCTAAATCCAAATTTCTATGGGTTTATTTTAGCATTGATGTCAATATAGGAACAAAATAATGTACATTAAAAGAAGATGCAAGGGGGCTTCCCTGGTGGCGCAGTGGTTGAGAGTCCGCCTGCCGATGCAGGGCACACGGGTTCGTGCCCCGGTCCAGGAGGATCCCACATGCCGCGGAGCGGCTGGGCCCGTGAGCCACGGCCATTGAGCCTGCGCGTCCGGAGCCTGTGCTCTGCGATGGGAGAGGCCACAACAGTGAGAGGCCCGCATACCGCAAAAAATAATAATAATAATAAAATAATAAATAAATAAATAAGAAGATGGAAAATCATCTCTATTATTAAGCCAGAAATATTGTAAGTCATTGACATTATTCACTTCCATTGACACACAATAACCAATTTCAACAAGCGATAAAATAAATGGGGCTTTTTTCAAATGTCTCATGATATTTAGAAAAAGCACAGGGCCACCTTTGGCTAGTATTCTGTCCTTACACCTTCAGTGATCTCACTAAAAGAATATAAGTTCAAGTATCAAAATTCAGACATTAAAGCAATTCCTCACTCTAGAGAAAAGAAAAAGTGCCACTAGATTCCTGGATGTCAGGCTGTTGTTTCTCATTAATTAATTATCATAATTAGTTATCACATTCCAAGAAATCCAATGGTATTGTAAAAACTACACTTCACCTGACTTCACAAGGAAATAAATTCTACAAGTACCACACACTGATGTTTAAAGTCCTAAGCAAACCCAAGGGAAAGAAGTCTGGATACTGAAAAAGCACAAAGGAAAGATACCTTTGGTCAGGAAGCAAGCTGAAATTTGGAGTCGTCCTCCAAGAGCAGTGAATATGCCAAACTGATGTAATCCTTAGTATTAGCTCTCTGTCGCACTTAAGAAGTTCTCTTTCATTCCAGATAAGCCAGCAGTAATTTTGCTGCATTTGTTCAAGTCGATGTTATCACTGTGCAGCCAATTATAAAACTTCCCGGGAATAACCGTTATTGCTTCAAAAGTAAAGTATTTCCTGACTCTGCAATCAGGAAACACACTGATTGTTCAGGGCTAAAGAACAGACTCTCTAGCTTTCTTTAAAAAGAAGCATTTTAAATTTGAGGACCCCTGTCTTTCTTATGCTGTTTAAATAATCACGTGTCCAAGGCTTATTAATTATGAAGGTAGGAGAAAATTAATCTATAATACAATGTCTTCTTTCTTCAAAGAGTTCATTGATAAACAGATGAACTTCAGCAAACATTTAAAAATGGATACAAATATGGATATGAAAATAAGCCTCTTAAGACATATTTAAAGCAAAAAAAAATAACTGGGTAAATTCTTTCACAATGGACACAAGCTTGGCTGCTTGATTCATTCTTAATCTTTTTATAATAATTATAGTAGGCACAGCAAGATTTTGATAAGCCCAAAAGAGAGGGAAAAGGTGTAAAAAACAGTTGAGGAAAAAATACTAGGAAACATTTCAAGTAAATTGCAAAAACCCTGCCAAATGAGAAGAATTAATCATTTAAACTAGTCTCAATCAAAGAGAGACAGTAAGGAAAAGAAATGTATTTGCTTTGGAAGTAATACATGCCATTAGGGGACGGATAGATTTCCTTTCTAATTCTGCTTTACTTAAGAAACTATTAAGATCAGTTCAGCATTTTGAGAAAAGACTGATTTGATTTTGGAAGATATATACGTGCCATGAAATAGTTCATTTACATTAAGGAAAAAAATCACCATTATTTAAGAACCCATGAAGATGTTCCAGCCCCAGTTACTTTGGAAGAACACTCAGTCTGTGTTGTCATTTTTAAGGTGACGTTGTCTGACAATCTCAATAAGAAATAAAACTGATTTTTAAACCATTTTAACTTTTATCCAAAAGTACTTCAGTGATTCTTTAATATATAAACTGTTATTTTAAAGTAAACCTTACACAGTAAAAAAGAGGTCTAATTATCACTAGGTCTAGAGTCAAAATCGACTGGAATAATGCAGTGGTCTTAAAATCACAGAATTTAAAAGTTACAGGCACTCTTATGGAATCACCCGTCCCCACTATCTTGTTTTACAGATGGGGAAACAAACGGTTTACATTAAAAGTTCAACCATGGGGCTTCCCTGGTAGCACAGTGGTTAAGAATCCACCTGCCAATGCAGAGGACACGGGTTAGAGCTCTGGTCGGGGAAGATCCCACGTGCTGCGGAGCAACTAAGCCCGTATGCCACAGTTACTGAGCCTGCGCTCTAGAGCCCATGAGCCACAACTACTGAGCCCAAAGCCACAACTGTTGAAGCCCATGCACCTAGAGCACATGCTCTGCAACAAGAGAAGCCACCGCAAGGAGAAGCCCGCACACCACAAGGAAGAGTAGCCCCCGCTCACTGCAACTAGAGAAAGCCCGCATGCAACAAGACCCAACGCAGCCAAAAATAAATAAATAAAATAAATAAATTTATAAAAGAAAAAAAAAGTTAAACCATGAAAGAATAATGAGATTACAAGTAACGAGACTCTTTGGCGCCAAAGAAAGCAAGAATATCTCTACTACTTACACTGCAGTCATACAATTGCTTGGGTTTGAGTCTTGGGCTTCAGCCAAGACAGTTTCCTCTCAGATTAGGCTTTGGTTCTTAGATATTCTCAGCCCCTTTGCTCCAAACTCATTTTTGGCTCAGCGCTTCTCTGTTGTTTCCTGGTGGCCTCTGAGTTAGTTCAAGCATCAGAGAGAGAAATTCCCTGAACTTCCTACCAAGTTCTCCCGTCCTATTCTGTCTCACTGCTCTTATCTTTGAATACCTTCTCCGAAAGATATGACTTGTGCCTTTATGACCGTTCAAAATTTGAAGAAGTGATCAGATGTAAAATAAACGAGGGTAACTCACAGGAAATCCGGGGCCTCATAATTTTGATTAAGAGAATGGAATGTCCTCAGTAGTGGCTGAGTTTAGTGCTACAGAGAAATAAGACAGAAGATGGGGTGGGTGAGAAGTTAGATGGCAAAGGACAGACAAGGACAGTCCTTTTCAATTCCCCTTTCAAAACCAAACTCATTCTTTTAAAAGGGGATTACTTGGGACTTCCCTGGTGGTGCAGTGGTTAAGAATCCGCCTGCCAATGCAGGGGACACGGGTTCAAGCTCTGTTCTGGAAAGATCCCACATGCCATGGACCAACTAAGCCCGTGTGCCACAACTACTGAGCCTGCACTCTAGAGCCCGCGAGCCACAACTATGGAGCCCGTGAGCCACAACTACTGAAGCCCACACACCTAGAGTCCGTGCTCTGCAACAAGGAGAAGCCCACGCACCACAACAAAGAGTAGCCCCCGCTTGCTGCAACTAGAGAAAGCCTGCACACAGCAACAAAGACCCAATGCAGCCAAAAATAATTAATTAATTAATTTTTTAAAAAGTGGATTAGTCCACAGCATGGCATATTAGAAAAGTACATAACATGCAATTAGAGGTCTAGAGTTTAAAGCCCCATTCCATTATCTATGATTATCTGTAGAAAAGACACCATATCCTGGTTTTTCATCTGCAAAATTGGAATCACAATGTTTATGTCAAAGGTAACCTGGGAAAATTAAACTAAAAGTGCAAATGTGCCTGACTCAGTGCTAGGACAGTGAAAACATTCAACAGTGTTTAATTAAATCTAAAATGTAAGTCTGACTTGTACTGTGTAAGGAGATGAAGGAAGTGAGAAGCTGTTGCTAAATTAAAAAACATTGTCTTTGTGAAAGTTAAATTGTAGTAGGGGGTATAGAATTAATAAGTAAAACATAAAGGATTTGAGATAGTTAAAACTGCCAATGAGAAAAATAATGCCCAGAAGGTGGGACAGAAAATTTGGAGGGGGTGGCAGAACAGTTGCAATTTTAGAGAAAGGTGTCTCTATAAAATATTTGAGTAAAAACCTGAAGTCAGCAAGAAGGTGAGCCATACAGATATCTGAGGGAGGAACATTCCAGGCAGATAGCACACCAAGTACGAAGGCCATGAAGCAGAAATTCGCCTGGCATGTTCAGGGAACCGTGAGGAGTCCATGTGGCTGGATGCGAGTGAGGCAGCAGATTACTGAAGAGGCCACTGTGGGGAACAGGGGCATCTAAATCATGCAGGACCTTGAAAGGACTCTGGCTTTTACTCTTGGTGAGACAGATAGCCATTGCAGAGTGCTGAGTTACATGTTTAAAGAATCCCTTTGCTTGCTGTATGGAGAACAGATGGCAAGGATAAGGGGGCAGAAGCCTCCTGCACCCAGGATGAGGCAACGGTGGTTCACAGAAGAACAGCAAGGGACGGGGTAAGAAGAAGCAGGCTTCTGAATATAATTTTAAAGGCACAGTCAACATGATTTGGGGATAGATCTAACGTGGATTGTAAAAGAAGGAGAGGAGGCATGGATGAACTTTATGGGTTTTGGCCAGAGGAACTAGCGTGACGGATGGGGATGGCTTAAGAGAGTAGGAGCTTAGCTTTGGATTGTTAGTTTTGAGAAGCTTACAGACATCCAACGGGTGATGTCAGTAGGCAGTTGAGTACATGGAGCTCAGGGGTGAGGACAGAGCTGAGAAAGAAAAATTGGAAGATATTAGCATATAAATAGCATGTAAAGCCATGCAATTAGAGGAGTCCATCAAAAAAGTGAGCACAGATGACACAGAGAGACAGAGCAAGAGGGAGAGAGACATGGTGAGCTAGGCAGAGAGAGAAATATCTCCAGGAACCAAGCCCTGAGGCGCACAATGACTATAGTTTAGGAGATGGAGAGATATGAGCAAAGGAAAATACATCAAGAGACACAGGTAAAACCAGAAAAGAATGGTATCCAGAAGCCAAGAAAGAAAGGTTTCCAAGAAGGAGGGGGTAAGCACTATGAGATCATAGGTGACTTTGACAAGAAAAGTTTTGGTGGCACTTAGGGCAAAAGCCTTACTGGAGTAGGTTTGAAAGAAAATTTTAGGAACAAAATCCAAAACATTAGGTACAGACAAGCTTTTAGGGCTGTAGCTAGAGGTACAAGTGAGTCAAAAGAGGGTTCTCTTATAGATGGGAGAAATGACAGCTTCCAATAGAGAATTTCCAACAGTGAAGGGGAAATTGATGCTGTAGAGAAACAGAGTAGCACTGCAAGCAACATCTTTAAGTAGGCAAGAGGGGACAGTAGAAGACTTTGAACTGACCCAGGGCATGGAAAGTTCATCTCAAAAGGTGCAAATACAGGAAGACATAGTGGTGGGAGTTTGGAGAATTTGTCCTCTGACTGCTTTAATTTCTCAGTAAAACTGAAAGTATAATCATCACCTGAGGTAAGGCTGGGGAAGAAGATCAAATGAGTATTGGTCAGTAAACATTTAATTTAATTCAAGTCTGACTGTAGGCAAAATTGTGAGGTGATGGTATCTTGAGAGCCCTCAAGCTTCACTTTCTGTGTTCGGATGATGTGGAAATGTGACTTCTACAACTCCTTCATGGAGACATTGCATTTTAACCTAAGTTTTAACTTGAGAACTGAAGTATCTTAGATGAAACTCAGGAATCAACCAGAAATTAGAAGAGAGGTTTTTGCACCCTGAAATGAAACAATGCAGGTAAACAGTGTTTTCTGCCTAGGATGAGATTGGGAGCCAACCTTGTAAGTAACAGTTGTATAAGAAATGAATTTTGGAAAAAGTTCACGTGTGGTAGGGAAAAAAAGTGTTCTGTACCTTACCAAAATAAGAATAACACAGTTTGATTATACAGTATTTGTGTCACTTGTGAAAAATAATTCTATATTTCTTTTTTTGGACATGGATATTTATACAGATATGACCAAAAAAGTGAAGTAAGCAGAGTCACCAATGCAAGAAAATCAAACTTCTTACAAACATGTAATCAAGAAAGTTAATCTTTTACTTTCTAACTATAGAAACACGGAATAGGGGCATCTAAGAAACAATCCTGGAAAGCTGTTATTTATTACCTTAATGCTGGCACTATGAGACCCCCTTTCAAATGCAGCAATATCCCTCTACCCAACCACAAAGCATTTTCAATGTGAGATCAACCTACTACCTGTTTATTCGACAGAATGCTTTGTATTCATCAAATCAGTCCTATTATTTGCTTAATGCTCATATTTTTAAAAATATACAATTCAAAATCAGTAAACCTCTAGCCAGGGTAACTAAGAAGAGAGGACACAAATTACTAATATTAGAAATGAAGAAAGAGGGGACATCGCTACAGATCCCATGGAAATTAAAAGCATAATAAAAGAATACTATGAACCACTCCATGACCAGAAATTCGATATCCTAGATGAAATGGACCATTTCCTTGAATGCTACAATCTGCCAAAATGCATACAAGAATAAATAAATGATCTGAATAGGTCTAAATCGAATCAATAGTTAATAATCTTCTAAAACAGAAAGCACCAGGCTCAGATGGATACACTGGTGAATTCTGTCATTTAAGAACAAAATGATACCAATCCTCCATAATCTCTTTCAGAAGATAGAAGCAGAGAAAATACTTCCTAATTCATTCTATGAGGCCAGCATTACCTTAATATCAAAACAAGATAAAGACTGTATGAGAAAACTACAGACCAATCTCTCTCATGAATATAGATGCAAAAATCCTTAACAAAATACTAGCATACCAAATCCAGAAAAGTATAAAATGAATTATATATATACCAGGACCAAGTAGGATCTATCCCAAGTATGTAAAGGTGGTTCAACATTCAAAAATCGATTAATGTAATCTATCACATCAACAGACTAAAAAAAAAAAAAAAAAATCACATGATCATATCAATAGAAGCAGAAAAAGCATTTGACAAAATCCATCACCCATGGTAAAAACTCTCAAGAAACCAAGAATACAGGAATAGAGGGGAATTTCTTCAACAATCTAGAAAAAAATCTACAGCTAGCATCACACTTAATGAAGAGAAACTCAAAGCTTTCCCACTGAGATCCAGTACACGGCAAGGATATACTCTCTCAACATTCTTTTTCAACATCATACTAGAAGTCCTTGCTAATAGGCAAGAAAAGGAAACTAAAGGTATACAGATTGGAAGGGAAGAAATAAAACTGTCTGTTCTGAGATGACATGATTGTATGTAGAAAATCTGAAATAAAAATTTACCAAAAAAACAGCCTCTAGGTCCATCCACATCTCTACAAATGACCCAATTTCATTCCTTTTTATGGCTGAGTAATATTCCATTGTATATATGTACCACATCTTCTTTATCCATTTCTCTGTCAATGGGCATTTAGGTTGCTTCCATGAGCTGGCTATTGTAAACAGTACTGCAGTGAACATTGGGGTGCATGTGTCTTTTTGACACATCATCACCTGGAACACCTCCTGGAACTAATAAGTGATTATAGTAAGGTTGCATGATACAGGGTTAATATACAAAAGTCAATTGCTTTCCTATATGCCAGCAATGAACAAGTGAATTTTGAAATTAAAAACACAATACCATTTACATTAGCACCCCAAACGTGAATATTTAGGTAAAAAATCTAACAAAATATGTATAAGATCTATATGAGACCTACAAGACTCTGATGAACATGATCAAGGTAAAGCTAAATAAATGGAGAGATATTCCATGTTCATGGGTAGGAAGACTTGATATTGTCCAGATGTCAACTTGATCTATAAATTCAATGCAATCACAGTCAAATCCCAGCAAGTTGTTTTACAGACATTGACAAACTTATTCTACGGTGATATGGAGAGGCAAGCAACCCAGAATAGCCAACACAATATTAAAGGAGAAGAACAAAGTTGAAGGACTGATGCTATCTGATTTCAAGATTTACTGTAAAGCTATGATAATCAAGACAGTGTGGTATTGGCAAAACAACAGACAAATAGATTCATGAAACATAATAAAGAGCCCAGAAATAGTCTCACATAAATATAGTCAACTGATCTTTGACAGAGGAGTAAAGACAATATAATGGAGTAAAGATAGCCTCTTCACACACTGTTCTGGAATGACTGGACATCCACATGCCAAAAAAAATTTATCTAGACACAGACATTAAACCCTTTACAAAAATTAACTCAAAATCTAGAAAACCCAGATGACCTTGGATATGGTGATGCCTTTTTAGATACAACACCAAAGACACAATCTATGAGCCAAAGCAATATTGAGGGGGAAAAAAAGAGCTGGAGGAATCAGACTCCCTGACTTCAGACTATACTACAAAGTTACAGTAATCAAGACAATATGGTACTGCCACAACAACAGAAATATAGATCAGTGGAACAGGATAGAAAGCCCAGAGATAAACCCACGCACCTATGGTCAACTAATCTATGACAAAGGAGGCAAGGATATATAATGGAGAAAAAACAGTCTCTTCAAGAAGTGGTGCTGGGAAAACTGGACAGCTACATGTAAAAGAATGAAATTAGAACACTTCCTAACACCATACACAAAAACAAACTCAAAATGGATTAGAGACCGGACACTATGTAATAAGACCAGACACCATAAAACTCTTAGAAGAAAACATAGGAAGAACACTCTTTGACATAAATCACAGCACGATCTTTTTTGACCCACCTCCTATCCTAGAGTAATGGAAATAAAAACAAAAATAAACAAATGGGACCTAATGAAACTTAAAAGCTTTTGCACAGCAAAGGAAACTATAAACAAGACGAAAAGACAACACTCAGAATGGGAGAAAATATTTGCAAAGAAATCAACGGACAAAGGATTAATCTCCAAAATATATAAACAGCTCATGAAGCTCAATATTAAAGAAAAAACAACCCAATCAAAAAATGGACAGGAAAAAAAAAATGGGCAGAAGACCTAAATAGACATTTCTCCAAAGACATACAGTTGGCCAAGAAGCACATGAAAAGCTGCTCAACATCACTAATTATTAGAGATATGCAAATCAAAACTACAATGAGGTATCATCTCACACCAGTCAGAATGGGCATCATCAGAAAATCTACAAACAACAAATGCTGGAGAGGGTGTGGAGCAACAGGAACTTTCATACATTGCTGGTGGGAATGAAAAATGGTTCAGTCATTTTGGAAGACAGTTTGGTGATTTCTTACAAAACTAAACATACTGTTTTTTTTACAAAACTAAACATACTCATGATACGATCCAGCAATCTCACTCCTTGGTATTTACCCAAAGAAGTTGAAAACTTATACCCACAAAAAAATAACTGGCACACAGAGGTTTTAAGCAGGTTTACTCATAATTACCAAAACTTGGCAGCGACCAAGATGTCCTTCAGGAGGTGAATGAATAAATAAACTGTCATACATCCAGACACTGGAACATTATTCAGGGCTAAAAAGAAATGATCTATCAAGCTATGAAAAGACAGGGAAGAAACTTAAATGCATATTACTAAGTGAAAGAAGCCAATCTGAAAAGGCTACATATTGTATGACTCCAATTATATGATGTTCTGGAAGAGGCAAAACTATAGGGACAATAAAAAAGTTCAGTGGTTGCAGGAATGGGGATGGCAGACGAAAAGTACAGAGAATTTTACGACAGTGAAAATGCTCTCTGTGATACTGTAATGATGGATATATAGCATTATAAATGTGTCAATACCCAAAATGTTCAACACCAAGAGTGAACCCTAAAAAAAAAGAGTGAACTGTAAGGTAAGGGACTTTGGGTGATTATAATGTGTCAGTGTAGGCTTATGTTTGGTAACAAATGGACAATTCTGGAGAGTGATGCTGATAATGGAGGAGGCTATGCATGTGGCAAGGCAGGGGAGTATACAGGAAATCTCTGTACCTTCCTCTCTATTTTGTTGTGGATGGACTTTAAAATTGCTCTAAAGAAATAAACTTTTATTTTAAAAAGTATACAGTTCAAGGACTTCTCTGGTGGTGTAGTGGTTAAGAATCCGCCTACCAATGCAGAGGACATGGGTTCGAGCCCTTGTCCGGGAAGATCCCACATGCCATGGAGCAACTAAGCCCGTGTGCCCCAACTACTGAACTCGTGTGCCGCAACTACTGAAGCCCGCGCACCTAGAGTCCATGCTCCACAACAAGAGAAGCCATCACAGTGAGAAGCCCACGCACTGCAACGAAAAGTAGCCCCTGCTCACCACAACCAGAGAAAAGCCACTAAGCCCGTGTGCCACAACTACTGAACTCATGTGCCACAACTACTGAAGCCCGCACACCTAGAGCCCGTGCTCCACAACAAGAGAAGCCACCACAATGAGAAGTCCACGCACTGCAACGAAGAGTAGCCCCTGCTCACCACAACCAGAGAAAAGCCCGCGCGCAGCAACGAAGACCCAACACGGCCAAAATAAATACATAAATAAATTAAAACTTACTTTAAAAAAAAAAGTATTCAGTTCAATACTATTTGTATTTACCAACAAACACTAGAGGGAGCTTTCTCACATGAACTAGTTTACCTAAGCAAAAAATTTTTTAAAAAATGAAAAGGTTTTTTATAAAACTGAAACAATGCCACTGTTTATAAAATATCATTACCACTGCTCCCATATTAGTCTTAGAATATTAACCACTGCTAAGTAAATTAACTGGAATTTTAACTGATTAGACAAGTTTGGCAATAAAATTAATAAGTTAATAAAATAAAGTTAAACTGAAAAAATTAGAGTATATCAGTATCAGCCCTTGGTAACATTTAATCTGTTAGACATTTTCAAACAGGACATGATAAACATAATAAGAAAGATACGTCTTGATTCTTCATCACGATATGTGAAAGTATGGTCATCGAAACAAAATGTTAAAACGGGACACTGGATAAGTAGTTTTAACTTATGAAATGTCTGAACTCTTGAGAAGAGAGCTTTCTGAGCAATGGTTGGTTGTGAAATGTAATGGGTCTCTGGGAAAGAGGCAAGAGAGGTTAAACCCAGAGGGACCTGGACGTGACAAGCTCAAGCTGAGATCAGGCGATAAAGCTGTAATGTTATCAAAAAGCAAAAGCTGCCCTGAGTTTCTCAGAAACCTATTTTTGTCCTGGCCTTCCGTATTATTTCAGATATTTATACCCCTACAGGAGTGGTGAAAGAGCATCTTGCAAATGAGAATAATCCGACATTCTTGAACTTTTACTCAGCGGCATCAGTGACTTGTAGACATTATTAACCCCTAAATGTGTGAATGTCTCCCTTTTTCAAAGAAGAAAAGTCCTAACCGACCACTACCCAAGGATAAAAAGGAAAACATACATTTGCCGCTCTCCAAAACTAGGCTGGAAGGAAGGGCAATCACAAGGAAACAGATGCCAGATCTCTAATCTGACTTGCCCTTCCCGTGGGTGGAAGGAAAAGCTCGTCTCCGCATGACTGCTCACCTTGGAGCGCCCTTCTGTGCCACCTCCAACCCTCACAGTGGAGGTAAAACTCCTGAAAACAACATGAGTCACAATGGACTGATGCTCCTGGTGAAATGAAAAATTAACACAATGAAATCTTTCTTTTTTTAAAATAAATTTACTTATTTATTTTTGGCTGAATTGGGTCTTCGTTGCTGCGCGCGGGCTTTTCTCTAGTTGTGGCGAGCAGAGGCTACTCTTCGTTGTGGCGCAGGGGCTTCTCGTTGCGGTGGCTTCTCTTGTTCTGGAGCATGGGCTCTAGAGTGCAGGCTCAGTAGTTGTGGCTTGTGGGCTCAGTAGCTGTGGCACGTGGGCTTAGTTGTTCCACCGCATGTGGGATCTTCCCGGACCGGGGCTCAAACCCGTGTCCCCTCCATTGGCAGGTGGATTCTTAACCACTGTGCCACCAGGGAAGTCCTACAATGAAATCTTGCATCAAGACTTGCCTTTTGGGCCTGCATTCTTTCTTTCTGCTTGGGACATGGTGAATTTACCGAGAACAGTTTCTGATCAGAGAAAACTTCTTTTTCCAGAGCTGATACAGGCTGTTTAAAGATATTCTTCTTTGTTCATTAAATATCAAAAAAATCCCCCCCTCCCCTTCTTTGTGTGATCCGGCTAAATGACACCCAAGGAAAGCATATAATGGTTTAGGTGATACAAACCACCCCAGTTTCCTGTTACCTTTGATTGAAGAAATCAATGAAATGCTTGAGCTTTTCAGACCTGGAGAAAGAACACATTCTGACTATGCACCTCACAGGCATCTGACTTAAAACCAGACTAATAAATACAGTACTCCCAAAGCAATAAACCTTTACCTTTGAGTTCTCTGAAATGTCACCAGATTGCTTGAAAACCACCTGGATGAGTGCACTGTGTCATGACTAACCTTTGCCCAGCAGAAACACAGACTTATCCACCCTTGGACATGACCTGTGGACAGAGATCTTCTCTCCCCTTCAACAGATCTCAATCACACGATGCCATTACCTTTCAATTAATTGATCTTTCATAAATTTGTTAAGATTTCAAGTAAACAGTGGTATCTCAAAGCCTCTCACCACAAAAGTATTTTTACTTATCAAATTTCATGGATGTCAAACATTTAACTGCCAAATTTTAATTCCTTGAAGGAAACTCTCACTTTAGAATTTTAAGTATTTTTAAGTGTCACAACAGAATGTGTGGCACTGAAATATTTATCATGATGTAACAGCCTTAATTTTCTAATACCCCAAATGCTTCCTCATATCTATTTCCAAAGCATTAATAACTACAGCAATGCTTCAAGGCTGACATTATAATCAACTTGACTGAAGATAAAAGAAATTAAGGAAATCTGTTCAGTGGCAACTAATAATTGGCCTATATAGTGTGATAATGCGGCAAGAGTTAAATTTTCATTAAAATTTTCCACAGGATCTATCTGAGCTGCGTCTTGCAAAAATGTATAACTTCCAAGTCAGAAAGCAAATTCAAAGCAAACCAGCAGTTCTCATATTTTTCATACATGGATGGCTTTCAAGAAAGAATAAGATGATTCTTATCATAAATCATTTATGAAGGACTTATCAGGTGAAACAGGCACTGTTTTATCTAAATAGCACCCACCTTAATTTAGAAGAAATTGTTCTAGTGGACGCTGCCAATCCTTGCACCCTCCCCCCAGCCCAATCTCTCCACCCCCACAAAGTAGGCCACAATGGAGGGCATGTAATCTCGATGGGACCAGTGACAGATATAGGGGTTGGCATGTGACCCAAGCCAAGTCAATCTGAGCAGCTCCCTAGTATTTTCCAAACAGGAGAGACACAACTGTTTTCCATCTGAGGTCTCATGCTGTTGAGGAAGTTAGTCTGGTCCACAACAGGTGGACACATCCCTTCACTGGAGAAAGTCAGTCTAGAGTAACACAAAATGAAACCGAGAGGAAAACAATTAAAACCAAGATTTAGCGAAAGAGATTCCTGGGGTCTCTGGCTATAGACATCCTTGGAGATGTGACTAATGATCTCTTGGTGTCCTCCAATTCTGGGGTCACTCGGGATCCTTTCATATGGGTGAGGGGTTTTCACCCTTGCCTCTAAGAGTCCTGACTAGTATACAAGTCTATGAGAATATACATCAATACAGATGTTAAAAATCTGTTAAATATTATATATAACCTGTTGAACCCAATCATTGGGACTGAGTTCATCTGCTATGACTGAAACCCAAAACAGCAGTTGATTACATAAAACAGAAGTTTATTTCCCTCTCATATAAAAGTCCAGTTGGCAGTGCAGGGCTGTTTTGTTTTGACATTGTGTCACTAAATATCAAAGACTTGGGTCCTTCTATTTTCTTGTTATGCCTTGGGGGCCTCAACCCCATTGTCCAAAATAGTGGCAACTGTATTCCAGGTAGTAGGACTAAATAAGAGAAAAAAGAGCAAGAGGTACACACGTACACACGTACACACACACACAAATAATGGACACTCTCTTTCTTATGGAAGTTTTCCTAAGGAAGTTGCCCCCCCTCAAAAAAATCTACTTATACCCCACTGACCAGAACTAGAGGAATTTCTAGCAGCAAGAGAAGCTAAGAAATGTAATCCTGACTCTGGATGGCCACATACCTAGGTTAAAATTCTATTAATAAAGAAGAAGGGAGAACAGAAATCAGGAATAATCTTCATTCTTGTCATAACTGTCAATGATTTATCAGAAAAAAGGCATCATTCAGAGCTCATCAAAAAAAAACAAATGAAGGTTAGCTATGTCAGAGTATTTAAATCACGTAACGGTTCTAAAAAGAAGGAACTTATGTCAAAGTTGCAGAAATATGTACTTAATAAAGAAAAGAGTAGACCAGGTGTTTCAAAAACTTCCCAAATTGAAGAAGCAGATAACCTTCTGATCAACCCCCAAAGACAGTCATGGGACTACAGCTTCTCACTCAAAGAAAACAAAGCACTGATGGCAATGTCAGTAAACTACATGGGCAGTCAACACTGAAATGTATACATATTTTTTCCTAATAAACCACGTTAGCTGGTGGTCTTTAAGTAAACTTCTACAGTTCTTTAGAGATAGCAATGGGGCAGCAACCCACAAATAACCACCTAAAACTTATTTCAACCTGTAATATACCTCTGCTTATATTATTCTGGTGCAGTTAAATAGCAGATTTCAAGGACTTAGCACAAAAAATATAATATAACTCATTAATAATTTTTTACTGATCACATGTTGAAATTATGTTTTGGATATACTAGGCTAAAGTATACTATTAAAATTAATTTCACCTGTTTCTTTTTACTCTTTTTTAAAAAAAATCCCTGACTCAGCAAATTTTTATTGAACAAATGTTATGAGCAAGGAAGTGAAGTCGTGCACCTCAGAATGGGACTTGAACCCACATGCCAGGACTCGAACCTGGCCAAAACCCAGATTGGGACTCAAACCCACATAGCCGGGACTCAAACCCGGCCAAAACCCACAGTCTTCCAACTGAGATCACACACCTGGTTTCTGGACTCAATGAAGCTCAAGTTCTTGAAGTCTCATAGCAGAAAGAATTCAGCAAGAGACAAAGTGATGGGTAAGAAGTGGATTTATTTAGAGAGAAACACACTCCACAGAGTGTGGGCCATCTCAGAAGGTGAGAAAGGCACCAGGGTATGAGGTTGTCAGTTTTTATAGGGGAGGGTAATTTCATAGGCTAATGAGTGGGAGGAGTTTCCCAGCTATTTTGGGAAGGGGCGGGGATTTCCAGGAATTGAGCCACCATCCACTTTTTGATCCTTATGGATCCTTGGAACTGTCCTAGCGCCTGTAGGTGTGTCATTTAGCTTGCTGATGTGTTACAGTGAGTGTATACTGAGGCTCAAGGTCTAGTGAAAGTCGACTTGTCCGCCATCTTGGACCCATTTGGTTTTAATCAGTTTATGTCATGTCCCTGGGCTATGTTATTCTTTCAAAGATTGTGCCCTGCCCCCTTCCCTCCTGTTTCATTCTCCCCTCAGAGATTTTACTCCCATATTCTTATGGGAAGCAGAAGGGCTATGGTCCCTCTTCTGTAACTGCTTCAAGGCTGAGCAGGGGCGACGACCCTGCCTGTCAGTGAGTAAAAATCTCTGGATGCCTGATCTAGGGGCGCCAGGGGCAGGACAGCTCCTTGTTTTAAGTCAGTATAGGCTGGAATCCTCGCACAGTCATCATCTTAGTGTAGAACTGTTGTAACTGCTTCCATTGACTTTCTCTCAATCTCCTTGATGATGAAGCACTTTTTGTAACAGCATCAGAGTACAAAAATATCTATAAATGACAAAACACTTAAAAGGCATGGTTAAACATCTGATTACAGTGTAATCGATAAAGAAACTTGGTTACAATAACCAGAATTATGAATGATTACATTTAGCTTAACATGCCAAATAATCCTCGTTAAATATTTCTCTCTAAGATATCTCAGGGGCCCTCGAAAGTACCCCAAAGTTAGCTAGAACAAAAGAAACTTAATTAAAATTTGATATTTGGGAAGTTTGTCAAAAAGTTTTAAAACACTTGGTCAAATAAGATCATAGGTCACTGTGAGACAATACTTATTTCTTAACCAAAGTTACAAAAGATCTCAAAAGCAAATACAGATCACTTAAAGGTAAAGAAACTCATACTATCTGTTATTAAACGCAGCATTTCAAGAAAACTTTGGAGGGATAAACTAAATCCCGTCTTGTCCCAGCCCACTCCCAACAAAATTCATTTACCTAACTAAATTTAATCCAATCTTAGAAAATCTTGATCACACACAACTTTTTTCAGTTTTTTTCTCATACCTCCCACCTTCTTTTACTAAAAACATACATCTTACTTTCCTTAAAAGTTTTTTTTCCACATTCAGTTACTTTTCTTTTCTTTTTTTTTTTTTTTTTGCGGTATGCGGGCCTCTAACAGTTGTGGCCTCTCCCGCTGCGGAGCACAGGCTCCAGACGTGCAGGCTCAGCAGCCATGGCTCACAGGCCCAGCCACTCCACGGCATGTGGGATCTTCCCGGACAGGGGCACGAACCCGTGTCCCCTGCATCGGCAGGCGGACTCTCAACCACTGCGCCACGAGGGAAGCCCCCAGTTACTTTTCTTGTTGACAAATTTGTAACAGATAGAGTAAGGTTTCATTTGACCTCTAGTAAACCTAGGTACAACAAAAAAGTATTATACTCAACATTGATGATTTTAAAGACATGTCTAACCAACAAGTTTAAGCCACCTTCAATACCAGATATCTGTTTAGTACTGAATATTTCCCAGATGAGATGAACCTGAAATGTATTCTGGCCATATTATTTTCTACTTCTGAGTATTTACATAAGCGCTTAATTTTTTTTTCTTTTTAATTCACCTGTATTTGTTACAACTTTTAAAGCAGAATGTGACTTGAGCACTACATCTCCCTTCACAAAACTTGCTCCAAGTCACTTTTCAAAGAGTTTACAACGTGCCTAGATAGGCTTATAATTTTGCTACTCTCAACAACACTTTTCTTTGGAAAACAAGCCCTATGTATGGAGAGTGACTCCCATCAAGTTGGTTCAGTTGAACATACTAATTTCTAGAGCCCTGGCACATGCAGTCCATAACTACAGGTGAGGGAAGATTTAAAAAGTAAATCCCAGAAGATGAAAGTTGCTTCAAGAAGTATTTTCTTTTAAACATCAAGGTATATACTTCAGAACACTTCAGTGACAGAAGACACAGAGGCCTCATAGTTCCCATGCCAAACTTTCAGTCCTGTGTCAGGTACAACATAAAACCCATCAGTTACAAGGGGTTAGATTCAAATTTGGCTACTGACAGATGGAACAAATCAAGGTCACCTATCTAGATGGCTAAACGCTTTTTACTAGTGTTTACAGACAAGACACTTCTTAGGATTTCTATTTATCCTTGACAAGTCAAGCTCTAGATTTTTTTAAGCTTATTTTAACTTTATTTTTTTTAACATCTTTATTGGAGCATAATTGCTTTACAATGGCGTGTTAGTTTCTGCTTTATAACAAAGTGAATCAGCTATACAAATACATATATCCCCATATCTCCTCCCTCTTGCCTCTCCCTCACACCCTCCCTAGCCCACCCCTCTAGGTGGTGAGCTGATCTCCCTGTGCTAGGCGGCTGCTTCCCACTAGCTATCTATTTTACATTTGGTAGTGTATGTAAATCCATGCCACTCTCTCACTTAAGTTCTAAATTGCTTTACCCTCTTTTTTAAAACTTTGCATTTAAAAAGATGGCAGAGATAAGGGTTCCTGAGAAGACGAGATAGGACACTTGCATCTCAAAGATACAGGCAAGTTCCTCCTAGAATGACTTTGTTTCCCCTTTAATACTTAAAAGCCTCTTAGGATAAATAGGGAAGGCTTTGGGAGTGGTAAAAGGATTGGTGGGCTTTGCATTATTTTTAGAGCCACACCTCTGGTCCTGTAGAGACTGCATTTGTAGGACTTCCCTGGTGGTGCAGTGGTTAAGAATCTGCCTGCCAATGCAGGGGACGCGGGTTCGAGCCCTGGTCCGGGAAGATCCCACATGCCACGGAGCAACTAAGCCCGTGCACCACAAGTACTGAGCCCACTTGCCACAACTACTGAAGCCTGTGCACCTAGAACCCGTGCTCCACAACGAGAAGCCACTGCAGTGAGAAGCCCATGCACCACAACGAACTGTAGCCCCCCGCTCGCCGCAACTAGAGAAAGCCCGCGTGCAGCAATGAGGACCCAATGCAGCCAATGAGGACCCAATGCAGCCAAAATGAAATAAATAAATAAATTTAAAAATAAAAATTAAAAAAAAAAGACTACATTTGTAAAACAAGAACAGTTTTGCTTTCTTTTTCAAAGAATTGGGTGGTTACCTCAATGATATTGAAGGACTGACATACCCATTCACCTATGTTGGAAAGTTTTACTTTTCTTCATTTAGCTTAAAGGGAGAAGGCCTCCTCCAAAATTCCTATCAGGCTCTGAATGTCAACTATGGTCAGTTTAGTCAGACCAGTGGCCTCCTATTTTGGTAATCTACTCACAAACATTTCTGAGGATCTTCCTTAGGTTTAAGAAATTTGTACCTTATATTGAGACATTATATAACACTTTTTACTTAATAATCACCGACTGGATATACTGGCCAAGCCTAGAAGCTCAATATTCCACATTCCAGGGTCTACTAAGGTTTCTATTTTAGCTTCAGATTTTATCTGTTCCTTTTCGCTTTTTTTTAGAACCATTTGGTGATGAGGGTGGTTCCCTTGCCCCGCGAGAAACAGAGTGGCCCCTAACTTAGTTAATAAATCTCTTCCCATTAAAGGGATGGGACAGTCAGTCACAAACAGAAAGGAATGTAAAAACAGCTGGCCATTGACCTTGCATAAAAAGGGTTCCAGGAAAGTGTGCCCATGTCTCTTCCCTGACAACCCCATTACGTATTCCTTATGACTGCTAAGGTTTCCAGTCCTTTGGGTTAAGACCGAGAAGGTTGCACCATTGTCCATAAGAAATTCTATCACATTGATTCGCCACATCAGTGACCACCTGAGGCTAAACATTAGTTATGTAGATGGTATCTCTGCCTTCAGCCCCTTTAGTCTTCTGATTGCAAAACCATCAATGGCTGAGGGGCCTGGTTGCTCTCTGGAATCTGAGGCATTCCCTCTTCCAATGCCCTGGCTGTTTGGGAAGGGCACATCATTCATAATCTTTCCTCCAGTGCCCCTTTTGTCCACACTCAGTACACTGGACTTGTATGGGTACCCGTGGGCCTTGTGGTCTGCCAGGGCCAGATTGGCCCAGAAAGGCCGGCTTCCCCTTTGGTGGTCTCTGAGCACACAAAGCAATCATTTGGGCCTTCTGCATACTTCTCTGGGTGCAATCAGCCTTTTTTGGCCATATCCCTATTCCTGAAAACCAAATAAGCCAATTGGAACAAATTATTCACTGGAGTCTGAGGACCAGCAGTTACTTTCTGAATTTTGTGCCTGATGTCTGGGGCAGACTAGGCTATGAAATGCATACGTAAAACGGCCTGTACCTCAGGGAGGAGTGTTACACGTTCCTTTGGGATCCATGGCCCTGTAGGGTGAGTCAGTTAAAATGTCCTCTGTGTCCTTCCTAGAGTTATCCCTCCTGAGCTACACACACCTTAAATTCCTTTTTGGGTTCCACTGCCTAGATACAAAGCCATGAAAATTTGAACATAGGGTACTTCACTGCATTTTAAATTTCCTAACTCATATGGTGACCAAACTTGATTACATAATATAGTAAGTTTTTTCCTTTTAATTCCTGTTGTCCAAATCTTTCCCAGCCTCGAAGTATATGGCCCAGAGGGGTATCGTTTGGCATTGATGCAGCCTGACCCATTTCAGACAAGCCTGAGGTGACGTCTCTAACTCCCGAGCTATCCAAAGTTCCACTCTTAAGTCAAAATCCACTGCGCAATTTAGTCAAGATTTGTACTTACAATTTTAGATGCTACCCCTTCCAAGGTAATCTCCCAACCAGGTGTTAGTGCCCCAAAAGTCACAAAGAAATGGCACAGAAGACATCCCCAACAATGTTGACGATGAGTGGGAGTTGGTCTAGCTATAAGTTGGGAATTAAGGGGCAGCATTTGTAAGGGTCAGAGGGAAGGGAGTAAAAGCAATAAAAAGTACACCTTGGTGGTAACACAGGTCTTCTGGGGTTCACAGAAGGAAGAAAGAAATAGAACAGGAATGAATAAGAATGCAAGAATGTAGGAGAAAAACCTCAGAGTCAAGGAGAAAATTACAGAGATTAACAATTCTATCCTGGACCTGCTGTTGAATGTGCATAAGTATACAGGGTTGACCGGGTCAAAAATGAGCAGACATCGGCAGAGCATCCTCCCCAGTATGCCTGGCTCGTGGCATCCCATGGGCCTCTTTAGAACCAAGACCTAACTTATGGATCCTTGGAACTGTCACGGCGCCAGTGGGTGTGTCATTTAGCTTGCTGATGTGTTACAGTGAGTGTATACTGAGGCTCAAGGTCTAGTGGAAGTCGACTTGTCCGCCATCTTGGACCCATTTGGTTTTAATCAGTTTGTCATGTCCTTGGGCTATGTTATTCTTTCAAAGGTTGTGCCCTGCCCCCCACCTCCGGTTTCAGAAGTATTCTTTTTTTTTTAGATATATTAACATACAACATTATATTAGTTTCAGGTATACATCATAATGATTTGATATTTGCATATATTGTGAAATGATCCGGATATAAGTCTAGTTAACATCCATCACCATATATAACTTACAAAATGTTTTTCCTTGTGATGAAAACTTTTAAGATCTACTCTTTTTTTTTTGTTTTTTTGTTTTTTTTTTGCGGTACACAGGCCTCTCACTGTTGTTGCCTCTCTCGTTGAGGAGCACAGGCTCTGGACGCGCAGGCTCAGCAGCCATGGCTCACGGACCCAGCCGCTCCATGGCATGTGGGATCTTCCCAGACCGGGGCACGAACCCACGTCCCCTGCGTCCGCAGGCGGACTCTGAACCACTGCGCCACCAGGGAAGCCCCAAGATCTACTCTTTTAACAACTTTCAATAATATAATACAGTGTTATTAACTACAATGTCCATGCTATACATTACATCAACATGACATTTATCTTATAGCTGGAAGTTTGTACTTTTTAACCACCTTTTTGCTTCTGTTAAAGTGGTTTCTAGAACTTTTTAAATGACATATGTGACTCACATTATATTTCAATTAGACAGCACTGCTTTAGAATTCTATTCCCTATATACCCTTCAAGGGAAAGTGAAATGTTAGGAACTCTATCAAAAGCCTATCCTGAATTCTTTAAATAGAAATGATCTCCCTCCCACCCAAGGCATACAGTTGGCAGTCAATAAATACTTCCTTAATAAACTGCTAGAACACTTTGTTTTTAACCTCATGGTACTTACGTTCTGACTTGCCTGTAATTTGTCTTCTTCCTTGTGTCTCCTAGAAGATTCTAAAATTCCTTGCTTAAAACTCTCTCTTATTTCATTATCTATTTCCTGGGCGCACAGTCTGTTCGCTTCCCTGAACTATTCTGTCTCATATCCTGCTCTTAACCCATTTCTTAACTTATCTCCAGTGAGTTACTATATTACTTCCTGGATAATCCTCCAGCACTGCTTCAAGTCAACCTGGCAGGAAATCTCCAGTTTCTTGAAAACACTACTTCAATCTGGCAACATGAAGAGATGAACGGGGGGGGGGAACAGTGAAAAGACATGCTACTGCAAAAGATAAGAATATGAGCCCACATTTTTGAAAACTCAATTACAATAAAAATATTTCCTTACACAAATATCAGTTAAATGGTTTTCTTGTGAATAATCTACAAGTCTGTGGGCTGATTCAGGAAAATAAATTTTTGAGAGAGGTTATTCCTGCAATGTTTCTGAAATAAACAAACAAAAATAACTTATAATTATAAAAAAAAAGCAAATAAACAAAAAAACTCAAGTTATGGTATGATTAAAAAAACCTAAGGACGAAATGAGAGAGTAACATTGACATATATACACTACCAAATGTAAAATGGATGGCTAATGGGAAGCAGCTGCATAGCACAGGGAGATCAGCTCAGGGCTTTGTGATGACCTAGAGGGGTGCGATAGGGTGGGTGGGAGGGAGATGCAAGAGGGAGGGGATATGGGGAATATATATATACTTATAGCTAATTCACTTGTTGTACAACACAAACTAACACAACATTGTAAAGCAATTATAGTCCAATAAAGATGTTTAAAAAAAACAACCTAAGGAAAAATCTTTCAGAAACCTCCTTGCCTTTCTTAAATACTCCTAAATATTTTGAGGACCTATAAATACCAGATAAACACAAATGCTGTCTTTCAGCTTAGTGAACAGAATGTGAAGAACATAAGAGCATCACTAATAAATCTGCCCTGAAAACTGCCTCTAGGGCATAACCGCCTCTCAGGCCTATCAGTAGAGATAAGATGCCCTCAGAGAACAGGAACAAGTGTGATGGAGGACAAAGCCACGCTGCTCCTCAGCCTGGGAGGCCCTTTGCCCACATTCCCCTCTGACTAACACAATTCCCTGTAGGAATATTTCCCTCCAGAGCCCTTTCCAACTGGTGCCTGACCCAGGATCCCAGCAGCCTTAACACACCCTTCCAAATCAACCACGGCATCCATTGCTTCCCCACGAAGGGCACTTAACATATTATTTTTAGTTACCCAATGGCATCTGTCTCACAGATGTGTCTCATGCCTTTTTCTCTGTCCATACAACAAAGCTTAGCACATATGGCTCACACTCAACATATGTTGCAAAATGAGTGAACAAATGAATGAGCAAACAAATAAAGAGAAAATGGTGGTTCTGCCCACCTTCCTAGATCAGAATACTAAATAGGTTCTTGCCCGAACCCAGAGTGTCTTCATTTGGGAAAATAGTACTAATCAAATTATAAATGCCACCTGAAAAGCAGGTGTCTACGCCAAAAGGAAAAGATGATAAGAGGCTTTGCATAGCCATCACTAATGCAAAACAGGAACAACCTGTAAATGAATATTGGGGAATGTCACCTCTTTATAAGTAATATTTGCTGTGGACTTATTCTGTGCACTTTCTAGAAAATAAAAGCTAACATTGATCGAGTACCTGTTATGTGCCAGGCGCTGTTCTACATGCTTTATACATTTTATCTCCTTTAATCCTCACAACCATCCTTTGAGCTAATTCTATTATTATCCTCATTTTACTGATAAGAAATTGTCGTATATTCTGCAGATTTACATAACCACACACTAAATCACGTTAACTGGATCAAGAAAGTGAAGATGACAATTTCCAACCTTGAGAGAAGGATAAGATCAAAGTAGTTTTGATAGTAACAGTAAGCTGATATCAAACACTGGGTTTCCTTATGATTAGCTGTATACACCACAAAGCTGCCATGGCCTGCTTTGATCTTAAACTATTTACAGTGTTTTCATAAACATCATCAGTCTAACTCTCTCTTACAAGGCTTATCCACAAATATTAGATGGAAAACAAAAAGATTAGGAAAGACGCCCTCTTACGAGAGCACCGGAATCACAACTAACTGCTGAACAATCATCAACAGGGAGACACTGGAACCCACCAAGAAATATACTCCACATCCAAAGACAAAGGAGAAGCCACAGGGAGACGGTAGGAGGGGCGCAATCACAATAAAATCAAATCCCATAACTGCTGGGTGGGTGACTCACAAAGTGGAGAACACTTATACCACAGAAGTCCACCCACTGGAGTGAAGGTTCTGAGCCCCACGTCAGGCTTCCCAACCTGGGGGTCCAGCAATGGGAGGAGGAATTCTTGAGAAACAGACTTTGAAGGCTAGCGGGATTTGATTTCAGGACTCCAACAGGATTGGGAAAAACAGAAACTCCATGCCTGGAGGGCACACACAAACTAGTGTGTGCACTGGGACCCAGGGGAAGGACCAGTGACCCCACAGGAGACTGAACCAGACCTACCTGCTAGTGTTGGAGGGTCTCCTGCAGAGGCAGGGGGTGGTTATGTCTCACTGTGAGGACAAGGACACTGGCAGCAGAAGTTCTGGGAAGTACTCCTTGGCATGAGCCCTTCCAGAGTCCCATTAGCCCCAGGAAAGATCCTGGGTAGCCTCCAGTGTTGGGTCACCTCAGGCTGAACATGCAAAGAGAGGGAACCCAGACCAAACCATCAGCAGACAAGCAGATTAAAGTTTTACTGAGCTCTGCCCACCAGAGCAACAGCCAGCTCTGCCCACCACCAGTCCTTCCCATCAGGAAACTTGCACAAGCCTCTTAGATAGCCTCATCCACCAGAGGGCAGACAGCAGAAGCAAGAAGAACTACAGTCCTGCAGCCTGTGGAACAAAAACCACATTCACAGAAAGACAGATAAGACGCAAAGGCAGAGGGCTATGTACCAGATGAAGAAACAAGATAAAACATTAGAAAAACAACTAAATGAAGTGGAGACAGGCAAACTTCCAGAAAAAGAATTCAGAATAATGATAGTAAAGATGATCCAGGACCTCGGAAAACAATGGAGACAAAGATCGAGAAGATGCAAGAAATGTTTAACAAAGACCTTGAAGAATTACAGAACAAACAAACAGAAGAATTAAAGGACAAACAGACAGAGATGAACAATATAATAACTGAAATGAAAAACACACTAGAAGGAATGAATAAGCAGAATAACTGAGGCAGAGGAAAGCATAAGTGACCTGGAAGACAGAATAGTGGAATTCACTGCCATGCAACAGAATAAAGAAAAAAGAATGAAAAGAAATGAAGACAGCCTAAGAGACCTCTGGGAAAACATTAAATGCAACAACATTCGCATTACAGGGGTCCCAGAAGGAGAAGAGAGATACAAAGGACTCGAGAGAATATTTGAAGAGATTACAGTCAAAAACTTCCCTAATATGGCAAAGGAAATAGACACCCAAGTCGAGGAAGTGCAGAGAGTCCCATAGAGGATAAACCCAAGGAGAAACACGCTAAGACACAGTAGTCAAACTGGCAAAAATTAAAAACAAAGAAAAATTATTGAAAGCAACCAGGGAAAAACGATAAATAACATACAAGGGAACTCCCATAAGGTTAACAGCTGATTTCTCAGCAGCAATTCTACAAGCCAGAAGGGAGTGGCATGACATATTTAAAGTGATGAAAGGGAAGAACCTACAACAAAGATTACTCTACCTGGCAAAGATCTCATTCAGATTCAATGGAGAAATCAAAAGTTTTACAGACAAGCAAAAGGTAAGAGAATTCAGCACCACCAAACCAGCTCCAAAACAAATGCTAAAGGAACTTCTCTAAGTGGGAAACACAAGAGAAGAAAAGGACCTACAAAAACAAAGCCAAAACAATTAAGAAAATGGTAATAGGAACAAACATATTGATAATTACCTTAGATGTGAATGGATTAAATGCTCCAAACAAAAGACACAGGCTCACTGAAATGATACAAAAACAAGACCCATTATATATGGTGTCTACAAGAGACCCAATTCAGACCTAGGGACACATACAGAATGAAAGTGAGGGGATGGAAAAAGATATTCCATGCAAATGGAAATCAAAAAAAGCTGGAGTAGCAACACTCATATGAAATAAAATAGACTTTAAAATAAAAAATGTTACAAGACACAAGGAAGGACACTACGTAATGATGAAGGGATCAATCCAGGAAGATATATCAATTATAAATATATATGCACCCAACATAGGAGCACCTCAATACATAAGGCAACTGCAAACAGCTATGAAAGAGGAAATCACCAGTAACACAATAATAGTGGGGGACTTTAACACCTCACTTACACCAATGGACAGATCATCCAAACAGAAACTTAATAAGGAAACACAAGCATTAAATGACACAATAGACCAGATAGATTTGATTGATATTTACAGGACATTCCATCCAAAACCAGCAGATTACACTTTCTTCTTAAGTGCACACAGAACATTCTCCAAGATAGATCACATCTTGGGTCACAAATCAAGCCTCACTAAATTTAAGAAACTTGAAATCAAATCAAGCATCTTTTCTGACCACAAGGCTATGAGGTTAGAAATGAATTACAGGGAAAAAAATGTACAAAACACAAACACATGGATGCTAAACAATACGTGATAAATAACCAAGAGATCACTGAAGAAATCAAAAAGGAAATCAAAAAATACCTAGAGACAAATGACAATGAAAACATGATGATCCAAAACCTATGGGATGCGGCAAGCAGTTCCAAGAGGAAAGTTTATAGCAACACAATCCTACTTCAGGAAACAAGAAAAATCTCAAATAAACAATCTAACCTTACATCTAAAAGAACTAGTGAAAGAAGAACGAAAAAAAACACCCAAACTTAGTAGAAGGAAACAAATCATAAAGATCAAAGCAGAAATAAATGAAACTGAAACAAAGAAAACAATAGCAAAGATTAATCAAACTAAAGGTGGTTCTTTGAGAAGAGAAACAAAACTGATAAACCATTAGCCAGACTCATCAAGAAAAAGAGGGAGAGGACACAAATCAATATAATTAGAAATGAAAAAGGAGAAGTTACAACAGACACCACAGAAATACAAAGCATCCTAAGAGACTACTACAAGCAACTCTGTGCCAATAAAATGCAAAACCTGGAAGAAATGGACAAATTCTTAGAAAGGTATAACCTTCCAAGACTGAACAAGAAATAGAAAATATGAACAGACCAATCACAAGAAATGAAATGGAAACTGTGATTAATAATCTTCCAGCAAACAAAAGTCCAGAACCAGATGGCTTCACAGGTGAAATCTATCAAACATTTAGAGAAGAGCTAACACCCATCCTTCTCAAACTCTTCCAAAAAAATTGCAGAGGAAGGAACACTCCCCAACTCACTCTATGAGGCCACCATCACCCTGATACCAAAACCAGACAAAGATACTACAAAAAAAGGAAATGACAGACCAATATCACTGATGAATATAGATGCAAAAATCCTCAACAAAATACTACCAAACAGAATCCAACAACACATTAAAAGGATCATACACCATGATCAAGTGGGATTTATCCCAGGGATGCAAGGATTCTTCAATACATGCAAATCAATCAATGTGAAACACCATATTAACAAATTGAAGAAGGAAAACCATAAGATCATCTCAATAGATGCAGAAAAAGCTTTTGACAAAATTCAACACCCATTTATGATAAAAACTGTCCAGAAAGTGGGCATAGAGGGAACCTCCCTCAACATAATGAAGGCCATCTAGGACAAACCCACAGCAAACATCATTCTCAATGGTGAAAAACTGAAAGCATTTCCTCTAAGATCAGGAACAAGACAATGATGTCCACTCTTACCACTATTATTCAACATAGTTTTGGAAGTCCTAGCCACAGCAATCAGAAAAGAGAAAGACATAAAAGGGATCCAAATTGGAAAGGAAAAAGTAAAACTGTCACTGTCTGCAGATGACATGATACTATACACAGAGAATCCTACAGATGCTACCAGAAAACTACTAGAGCTAATCAATGAATTTAGTAAACTTGGAGGATACAAAATTAATGCACAGAAATCTCTTGCATTTCTATACACTAATGATGAAAAGTGTGAAAGTGAAATTAAAGAAACACTCCCATTTACCACTGCAACAAAAAGAATAAAATACCAAGGAACAAACCTACCTAGGGAGACAAAAGACCTGTATGCAGATAACTAACACTGATGAAAGAAATTAAAGATGATACCAACAGATGGAGAGATAATACCATGTTCTTGGATTGGAAGAATCAATACTGTGAATATGACTATACTACCCAAAGCAATCTACAGATTCAATACAAACCCTATCAGATCACCAATGGCATTTTTTACAGAGTTAGAACAAAAAATCTTAAAATTTGTATGGAGACACAAAAGACCCCAAAGAGCCAAAGCGGTCTTGAGGGAAAAAAACGGAGCTGGAGGACTCAGGCTCCCAGACTTCAGTCTATACTACAAAGCTACAGTAATCAAGACAATATGGTACTGACACAAAAACAGAAATATAGATCAATGGAACAGGAGAGAAAGCCCAGAGATAAACCCACACACCTATGGTCAACTAATCCATGACAAAGGAGGCAAGGATATATAATGGAGAAAGGACAGTCTCTTCAATAAGTGGTGCTGGGAGAACTGGACAGCTACATGTAAAAGAATGAAATTAGAACACTCCCTAACAGCATACACAAAAATAATCTCAAAATGGATTAGAAACCTAAATGTAATAAGACCGGACACTATAAAGCTCTTAGAAGAAAACATAGGAAGAACACTCTTTGACATAAATCACAGCAAGATCTTTTTTGATCCACCTCCTAGGGTAATGGAAATAAAAATAAACAAATGGGACCCAATGAAACTTAAAAGTTTTTGCACAGCAAAGGAAACTACAAACAAGATGAAAAGACAACCCTCAGAATGGGAGAAAATAGTTGCAAACAAATCAACAGACAAAGGATTGATCTCCAAAACATATAAACAGCTCATGCAGCTCAATATTAAAAAAACAAACAACCCAATCAAAAAATGGGAAGAAGACCTAAATAGACATTTCTCCAAAGAAGACATACAGATGGCCAAGAAGCACATGAAAAGCTGCTCAACATCACTAATTATTAGAGAAATGCAAATCAAAACTACAATGAGGTATCACCTCACACCAGTTAGAATGGGCATCATTAGAAAATCTACAAACAACAAATGCTGGAGAGGGTGTGGAGAAAAGGGAACCCTCTTGCACTGTTGGTGGGAATGTAAATTGATACAGTCACTATGGAGAACAGTATGGAGGTTCCTTACAAAACTAAAAATAGAATTACCATATGACCCAGCAATCACATTACTGGGCATATACCCAGAGAAAACCATAATTCAAAAAGACACATGCCTCACAATGTTCATTGCAGCACTATTTACAACAGTCAAGTCATGGGAGCAACCTAAATGCCCATCGACAGGTGAATGGATAAAGAATATATGGCACATATATACGATGGAATATTACTCAGCCATAAAAAGGAACGAAATTGGGTCATTTGTAGAGATGTGGCTGGATCTAGAGACTGTCATACAGAGTGAAGTAAGTCAGAAAGAGAAAAACAAATATTGTATATTAACGCATATATGTGGAACCTAGAAAAATGGTACAGATGAACCGGTTTGCAGGGCAGAAATTGAGACACAGATGCAGAGAACAAATGTATGGATACCAAGGGGGGAAAGTGGTGGGGGGGTGGTGGTGTGATGAACTGGCAGGTTGGGATTGACGTATATACACTAATATGTATAAAATGGATAACTAATAAGAACCTGCTGTATAAAAAAATAAATAAAATTAAAAAAAAGAAAAGATTAGTAAAGTTTTTAACGCACAGCTGCATTATCAAATATCTAATATCAGTATCTACCAGGTCAAGCTACCAATAACATCATCTTAAACATGTAGATTCAAATGACTACATTGAAGTTTTGGGCAATGAATTTGGACCACAAACCACAACTGCTATTTAGCATGTCTAAAAAGAATGCACTACAAGAACAGTTTTTACAAACGCTTTTTATATGGTTTCATATGTTTTTATAAAAATGATACCTGTACTTCCCTGGTGGCGTGGTGGTTAAGAATCCGCCTTCCAATTCAGGGGACACAGGTTCAAGCCCTGGTCCGGGAAGGTTTCACATGCCGCAGAGCAACTAAGCCCGTGCACCACAACTACTGAGCCTGCACTCCAAAGCCCGTGAGCCACAGCTACTGAGCCCACATGCTGCAACTACTGAAGCCCAAGTGCCTAGAGCCCGTGCTACGCAACGAGAAGCCACCGCAATGAGAAGCCCATGCACGGCAACGAAGAGTAGCCCCCGCTCGCCGCAATTAGAGAAAGCCCGAGCAGAGCAACGAAGACCCAACGCAACCAAAAATAAATAAATAAGTAAATTTTTTTAAAAAATTACTTTCTGCTCTATTTTTTTAAAAAATAACACCTGCTGTAAAATAATAAAATGTGCGTTTATATAGCTTTATTTTTTTTCTTAATGATATATGCTCATTGTAAAATAAAATAATAAAGATAAATATAAATAAGAAAATACTCATCCAGAAATGACCACCACTGAAATTTTAGTAAACACCCTCCGGATATCTCTCATGCACAGATAATTAAAGTATAAAATTTTGAATAAATAAGATCATTCTAAACACAAAGACTTGTGATCCCCGCACACACACCCCTCCCCGCTTTGGGCTTGAAAACATGGCTTAAGCACTTTTCCATCTCAATAATTAGGGATCTTTATCATCGTTTTTAAAGTGCTTTCTAGAACAGCAGTTCTCATTCTTTAACATTGTTGAGAGACTTCAAAGAGCTTTTGTGTGTGTGGTTATGTTAATTAATATTTACCATTTTAGAAATTACAGGTGAGAAAATTTTAAATATTTATTAATTTGTTCATTTAAAATAACAACAAATCATTGCAGATGAACTTAAGTGATGTATTTTCTCTAAAGATAGTTTAGTTTTTTTAAACAAAATTTTGTGAGAAGATTGATATTGTTTAACATTTTTGCAAATCTCTTTGATGTCTGACAACAGAAGGCAGCTAGATTTGCTTATCTGTTTCTGTATTCAATCTGCTGCAATATGTTGTTTTGGTTCAAGTACAGGAAAAAAGCCTCCAGCCTCACATAAATATATATATAGGGAAAATGAAGGATTTTAAGACCTTGTCTAATAATTGTGTATGTCTCTATTAACACTATCCCCAAATCCAACAAATGAGAGTTTCTTAAAGATGTGCTGCAATGCAAAATCTAGAGCTATGTCAGTGAACTTTCTGTACTCTGTTCCATTAAAAATCCATTTCTGGGCTTCCCTGGTGACGCAGTCGTTGAGAGGCCGCCTGCCGATGCAGGGGACACGGGTTCGTGCCCTGGTCCGGGAAGATCCCACATGCCGCGGAGCGGCTGGGCCTGTGAGCCATGGCCGCTGAGCCTGCGCGTCCGGAGCCTGTGCTCTGCAACGGGAGAGGCCACGACAGTGAGAGGCCCGGGTACCACAAAAAAAAAAAAAAAAAAAAAAAATCCATTTCTTTATCTCGCTCTTCAAATGGATCTTTTACCAATACATGACTTCATAACTCATACAATGGTGTTTTGGAAAATATTAGTTCACTGAGTTATATAAATGCTGACATTTGACACATTTTATTAAATATTATCAAAATATGACTTCTGTTAATATCCATACAACAGCATAAATGCTTTTCCTCTAGACAACCATTGTATTTGAGTGTGCAGTTCCCATTTTGTCACCTATATTACATATGTAAATATAAATTTGTTCTCAAGAGACAAAATTTAATAAATTGAATAATTTCTACTCATCCATCAAGGACGTTCTCAAATGGACCTGGCCTTCTTTTTAACTGTGAATTCTTGGCGGTGACAAATATAGTGACCACTAGTAGAGTTTGGTGCCAGTACACTGATTCATGCTAAGGCATCAGCAGTTTTATCTACCATCGCTTTTAGACCAGCAGTACAAATGTCAACATAGTGAAAAAGACACATTACACCTTAACGTGATGAAAGTAGTTTTGCTGACCCACTGAAAGCATCTCAGGGAACCCAGAGTTCAACAGCCACATTTGAGAACCATGGTTAATAGAGTATTCTACGATGCCCACAGTAATAAAGTACTAAAACTTTAACCTATCTCCACTACATTCAATTATTTGTTAAACGTATAATTATAAGTATAAAGGTTTATAATCAAAATTTAATGCCTTCCAAAATTGTTCAAACAGGCTCCAAAAACAGCTCTCCAATTTACTGGCTGTATGGTCTCATACAAACGTATTATTAACTTCTCTAAAACTGTCATCTTTTTTCATATATAAAGTGGCTTAATGAGACTTGCTTCAAATGATTATTGTAAGGATTAAATGAGATAATACATATGTTTGGCCCATAAATGCTCACTAAATGGTAGCCATTGCTGCTCACCATCTATTCTGGATTCAAATAGTTTGGATTTTTTTTTTTTTTATGGACAGACAGACTGAAATATTCCAGACTTTTCTTCTCATCCTAAAACAGGAAAGCAATATGCTTACTTGAATCTCATCTTTACGACAGCTAGAACCATATGATGCATTGCCAGGGATGGAGATATCCCTCAAGGATGTAATGGTGGAATGAAATGAAATGAAATGAATGAAAGCTTAAGGATGCTGCATGTGAACATCAAAGAGATTTACAAAAAGACCATAAAATTACAGCAAACCTCAAGGTATATGAGTCAGCAATTGTCAACAGACAAAATCTCATCTTTCTCTGTGACTTGGTTTGTCGGAATCACTGTGTGTGTGTGTGTGTGTGTGTGTATGGATAGATAGAGCTTTTGCAAGTTCCTCTTTCCACATCTAATCACCTATCTGCATCTGTGCCTTCATACTCTGCCTTGTCTCCCATACTGTGAATGAACACACTGTTAGTGAAGGCCACCCTACACACACACACACACACACACACACACACACACAACTTGGACATCAGATGCCATCACCTCTTGCTCACTCCTGAAACCTTTGTCTTCTCACTTTTGACCTTCTTCCTACTAAGGTGGTCCCTGGAATGCTACACTTAACCACCTTTTAACTATAGCAATTAATATTTTTGTGGGTTTTAATATTTATATAATAAAATGTATATAGGGCTTATTGTGTGGCAGCCCCTGTTCCAAACATTTGACAAGTACGAATCGATGGACATCCTTTGCTGTACTAGATACACCAGATAATATACTACCCACTGCCACCCACGTGGCTTGCTGTGAACAGGCCAAGTCTACAAAATGTAGACATTTCAATACCTTACAAAGTACTTTTCAACTAATTTTAAGTTGACTTATAAAATTACCTTATGAGGACAACAGGACAAGTATAATTAACTTACAGAAGTAAACCCGAGTTTACTATCATCTCAGATGTGTTTATTTTGAGCTCAAATCATTTTACCATATTACTTTCTTATTAGCCCAGATTTAGCAGGATCATGGTTTAGATTCCACAGATTTTAGATCTTGCCAGGGCCCTTATGAACTTTGAGAAAATAAATAACATTATTAAACACAAGAGGTCATCAAAAGTATTGACATTCATGAAAAAAGCAGTGGTAATTTTGGTTATTTATTAAATCATTATGACAGATGTTTCAGATGTGATAGTTTCAAAAAAATAAGAGGGCTTCCCTGGTGGCGCAGTGGTTAAGAATCTGCCTGCCAATGCAGGGGACACGAGTTCGAGCCCTGGTCCCGGCAGATCCTACATGCCGTGAAACAACTAAGCCCGTGCGCCACAACTACTGAAGCCCGCGTGCCTAGAGCCCATGCTCCGCCACAAGAGAAGCCACCACAATGAGAGGCCCACGCACCGCAACGAAGAGTAGCCCCCGCTCGCCGCAACTAGAGAAAACCCACGTACAGCAACGAGACCCAATGCAGCCAAAAATAAATAAAAAATAAAATAAATTTTTAAAAAATTAAGAAATGCCTTAAAAAAATAAGAAAAATACAGAAAATAAAAGAGTGCTCAGCAAGAACCACCTACATGTCAAATACTTGGTAGAATATATACCTTATTACTAAATAACACAAATAATTATATTTCATATTTCAAATACAATAGAAGCCAGATTTGCCAGCCAATCTTTTTAAAAAATTAAAAAGAATGTAGCTAGTTGTTTTGTTTGGTTCATGTTTTATTTCTCAGTATAAGTCAAATCAAATATGTTCTTGCCAGTGACCCTGAACCCTGGAAGCAACGCTACTGTGCTTTCACTACACAAACATAATGTAGACTTTGAGTTGAAGAGAACAACAATAGAAACAGGACTATATCTAATTAATTTCATTCAACAAACAATATCAAGCAGTTACTATGTGCAAAACCCTTGCTAGATTTGGCAAAGCGTACAGTAGGTGGAAATATCACCACATTCAAAAAGATTGCATCCAGTTATAAACCAATGTCACCTCGATTTTAAAGAATAAATTTTAAAAGATGATTATCTCAGGAGGAAAAAAAAAGATTGCATTATTGCATTCAGTATAGAGGTTGCCAAGTGCACAAACAACCATTTACAGAGACAGGCACGAAATACAGAGATTTTGCATATAGAAGTATATGAATTAAAAAATGACTTTATTGGGACTTCCCTGGCGGTCCAGTGGTTAAGACTTCGCCTTCCAGTGCAGGGGGTGTGGGTTCAATCCCTGGTCAGGGAGCTAAGATCCCACATGCCTCATGGCCAAAAAACCAAAACATAAAAAAGAAGCAATATTGTAACAAATTCAATAAAGACTTTTAAAATGGTCCATATCAAAATAAAATCTTTCAAAAATGAATTTATCAAATTTTAATATGTTTTCTGAAAAAATTATTGCCATTCCTTTAAATATTAAAGTAGTCCTATGAGGGAAGTTTAAGGACAAAGTAGAAGTTTTCTAAAATCCAAAGGGATGGGAACCCAGCAGGTACATGTACTGGTTTGTGTCTACCAAGCCATGGACAAAGTTAAGCCTGAAAAGGATTCATTTTCTGCTGTTTCTCCCCAGTGACTTCTCCCCATAGAGGCTGTGGCTCTTAACTCTGTGGAATATCTAAACAGGAATGATGTGTAAAAAGCTGACTCTTACACTAGAAGGCCTCTTTCACACACTTTTTTTTTTTTTTTTTTTTTTGCGGTACGCGGGCCTCTCGCTGTTGTGGCCTCTCCTGTTGCGGAGCACAGGCTCCGGACGCGCAGGCTCAGCGGCCATGGCTCACGGGCCCAGCCGCTCCGCGGCATGTGGGATCCTCCCGGACCGGGGCACCAACCCACGTCCCCTGCATCGGCAGGCGGACTCTCAACCACTGCGCCACCAGGGAAGCCCTTTCACACACTTTTTTAAGCGAGTAGTGAAGTTCACAAGTCATAATATGAAATGCATTCCCCCAACATTATAATAAGATATCTGTATACTACCAAAGGCTGTTGTTTATATAAAGAGTCTTTGTATTACTTGATTAGTTACTAGAAATAGCAAACCTACAGTTTAGGAAGTTCACAATTCACTAGAGAAAAAAAAAAATGACACCTTGGTATGTATCATGGCTCCGGAACCAGTTAATTTTTGTGTTCCTTCCATTTTAATTGGTTGGCCTGTTTAAGCTTCCTCATTTATGTACAGGATCAAGTTGTTTTTGCAACCACTGGCTCTGGACTTTCCGACAGAGCACCTTGTTTGTCTTATGACCTACTATTAATGTAGTTTCTGCTTTCAAGCAATGTTTTCCACTGGGTTATTTCACATGCTGATAACCTAGGTAAGGGTAAATGCTTAATCCAGTTTCCTTCATTACAAATCACAAGCTTCAAATCTAACACCTCCACCGGTGTAGAAAAAATTCAGTAGAGACTCACAGGCCGGTCCCATTCATTATACTAAAACAATAAAGCACATTTTTCTTGCAGGCATGAATGTTGTTAATGGAGTTTATATCTCAACCTTTTACCATCTAAACAGCTGTTTTCAAAGGAGGGATAATAGAATTGTCCTAAGAGCAGTACCACCACTCAGAGGTCTGAAACCTTTTCAGATCTTGTTGACCGTTTTAAAAAAATCAAGTTCATCTGCAGCGACAAACTGTCTTGAAACAAGTTTTGAACAATTTGCCTTTGTCTCACCAGAGGAAAAAGCAAAGAGATTCTTAAAATAAAGACTAAAAGGGGATACTTCAAACATTTTTGCATTTTTTTCCCTAAAAGAGGCCTATTTGCTTCACAACACTGATTTCTATTCACGGAAAATTTCACAAGTTTGTCATCTAATAGAATTAATTATCAATAAATAAACCCAACAACTAATATCTGACTGCAATTTCTACAATTCAGAAATATGAATACCAAAAAGAAAAAATTAAACAATGATGAAATGGACAAACGATCATAACATAGATTTTGGGAAAAAAAACAAAACCAAGTAATCACATCCCTTACATTTATTTAGAGCATAAATGTAAGGCATTTAGAGCATAGAGTGTTCCGAGTACTTAGGTATTTTCTTTTCCTACAGTGTTGAAAAAATATTCTCGTCACAAAATAGACACATTTTCAGATGATAAAAGACTCAGAAGGTTGACCCATATAAGCATTTTGGAAAAGCTATTTTAAAATATGCTTGAACAAAACAAAAGAGTACAATAAGAAACAGGAAGTCATGGGATGAAGGAAATAGTGACTCCAACCTTGAGTGCTGTGCCACAGGCATGGGTGCCATTAGTCCCACTGAACCAGGATAACAGAGGACTCTGGGTGAGGCGTATCTAGGAAAGGAAGAGCCTCCAGGTTGGTTAATACACTTGAAATGTCAGAAGAATTTAAGAATATAACTAAAGCAGAAAAGGCAAGAAAAAACTGGTAGAGACCGCAGGACAAAACAAAAAAGCTGCAAAAGAAAAGACATATAATTATGGCACACTGACTTTCTGGTGAATATTTACAGAGTTACAATAGCATGACCTATTACTAATGAGCAAATTTTAAAGTCAGTCTAAAAACAAAGCATGAAATTAATTATGGGCACATCGTGATGTAATGATATCAATTCTATCAACATAAAAAAAGTATAGATACCAGAAACTAGAAAGTGGAAGTAGAAAAAAAGAGATAAAAAAATGAAGGTAGTAGAATTGACATAGAAATCTTAAGAAATGCTGTCTAAAAAGCACTAATCTGAAAAGATACATGCACCCCAATGTTCATAGCAGCCTTACTTACAATTGCCAAGATATGGAAGCAATCTAAGAGTCCATCAACAGGTGAATGGAAAAAGAAGATGTGATATATATATAGAGAGAGAGAGAGTGAGAGAGAGAGAGAGATAGAGAGAGAGATAGATATACACACATATAGATACACACACACACACACACACACACACACACACACACAATGGAATACTACTCAGTCATAAAAAGGAACGAAATTTTGCCATTTGCAGTAACATGGATGGACTTGGAGGGCTTTATGCTAAGTGAAATAAGTCATACAGAGACAGACAAATACTGTATTATATCATTATATGTGGAATCTAAAAAATACAGGAAACTAGTGAATATAACAAAAAAGAAGCAGACTCACAGATATAGAAAACAAACTAGTGGTTACCAGTGGAGGGGGGCAGTAATATAGGGGTGGGGAGTGAGAAGTACAAACTATTGGGCTCAAGGATGTATTATATAACATGGGAAATATAGCCAATGTTTTGTAATAACTGTAAATTCAACAAAAATTAAATGAAAAGTAACCTTTAAAAATTATATTTAAAAAATGTAATTGTAAAAAAGAAATGCTGTTTATAGCTGATGGAAGAGGAAATGGAAATCATGGGTAGAAGACCTGAAAACAGAACTACATTGTGAGGAGAGAGCAAAAAGAGGTGGAGTAAGTCAGTCTACCTTTGACAGGACCATTTCTTTCTCTTTGTTTCTTCTTTTCCTTTTGTTTTGTTTACTTTGGAATGTATCCATAAGTACACCATGACCTTTTCCAGAAAACTTAGTCCAAGTGAAGAATATCATAATCTACCAAAGTTACCTAAACCAGAAAAACCTAGGAATTATCCCCTAGTGTAATGGATTTGAGATAGCTTCAAATTCGTTGTAGTTCTCCCACTGAAAGGAAGGAGCTGTCTGCCTCCCCTTGAATCAGGGCTTGTCCTTTAACAAACTGAATGCAACTGAAGCAACATTCTGGGATATTCAAGCTCTAGTACTAAGAAGACCTGGCTGCCTCTGCTTTCTCACTCTGAAAAAAAAGCCAGCAGCTATATAAGAAGTCAGACTGCCCTGAGACCACCATGCTGTGAGGAAGCCCAAGCCGTCCATGTAAAAAGGTCATATGGAGGAAAAGAGATGCTGAGCCAGGCTCCAGATATTTCAACCATTCAGCTGAGACTCCAGACATGAGAGTGAAGAAGCCACCATAGGAATTCCAGTCCCAAAAGATACCAGGTAGAGTAGAAATAAACTGTTCTCACCATGGAGAACCAAACTGCAGGGTGGTAAGTAAATAAATGTTGTTGCCATTTGAAGCCACTAAGTCTGGGGGTGGTTTGTTACACAATAAGCAATACAAAAATCAATATCTAAAAATGAGCTGGTGCCACAACAAAAACCTAAAATATGAGGCATTGGCTTTGGGAGTGAGCACTGTGTAGACACCTCGAAGGAGACAGTTACTGGGAGGCAGAAGGGCACTGGGGAAACTGCTATTGAAGGCCAGAGAAAAGGGGACATGAGTCGTGTACTGGCAAAACAAGGAGTAAAACTGTCATTCGCAGTTATGTGCACAATATAAAATATCTAACGAGCTTGTGAATCGGGTTAAGGAGATTCTAGGCAAAAAATTAAACGTGCAACTGCCTTTTTTTAGCTTCCAGTGATAAAGTATGAGAGAAGCAAGATAAGCTAAGAAGAAACTGTTCAGTTTTCAAAGCAAAAATCAGAGGAAATACAAAGGATCCAGGACTTCACGGGTCCAACTGTAAAACTGCTTCTCATCTGCAGTCTTTCTCAGCAAAAGATTCTCAGAGTAAAAATTAGCTTCACAGTCTCTGGGCAAAGATCAAAGTAAGGCTCCGCCAGTAAAAACGGCAGCAGGATAAATATCAAGAAAGTAAGACTCTTTTTTAAAACCCAAACATCTGAGGCCCTGGCTCCTAGGCTCCCTTAGCTAAACAAATGGGCATCTAAGACTCTTAAAGTGCTGTCCCACAGCAACCTGACACCCCACCTAAAGTAGAGAAGGGCCAACCCATCTCACAAATATTTCTGGGTGTGACTTTTGTCCAACAGACTAGACTGTAATTTGATACAGAGGAAGTCCTTAAAATTTGGGGAGCCATACCAGGTTGCTCTAAAATGAAATGTGACATTCCAAAATTAAAAGAGGCCTTTGGGTCCCCAAACTTCTATGGGTAGGAAGCAGACTGAAAAGCTATTCTGGTGCAAACACAGTCCTTTCTCATTGGAGAGAAGGGATGGCACAGTGGATGGGGTCTACTGGGAACTACAGAAAGCCATTCCCAGTGAGAAATGGGCCCTAATCAAGGTATTCCCTGCCCCTAGAACAGGGGAAATTGGCTGGATTTCAGAATTGCTATGGACCAGTACCTGTTACGTAGTTCCATAACCCACTCCCACACATCTATTTTGAACAGAGTACCTACTGTACTTATCTTGTCCCTGTTTTCCCATTTTATGTTGGAGGAGGACACCAGATAACTTGTCCTTTTAGTTCACAACTCTCTGCATGTGAGAAATCACACCCAATACACTTCATCTGCACCTAGACATGATTTAACGAATGAGATTCCAGTATTTGAGTCTGAGTCTGATGCTCTGATGGAATGAGACTGCAGGGCATCTTGGAAATGGGTAAGGGTATTTTTCCTGTGAAAGAACATAAATAATTTGTGGCCACAGGGCAGATTGTGGTGGATTAAATATATGTTTACAAATTATTTGTGGGCTGTTTCCCACGTCTTAAACCCTGCCTGGACTTGTGACTGCTCTGACCAATAGAATGCAGTAGAAAGAATGTTCTGGGATTTCTGCACCCATGCATTAAGAAGGCCTTCAGCTTCTATTTTTGTACTCTGATGAAAAAACAGTCTCCACATAAGAAGTCAGACTATTATGAGACTGAATGCTATGATGAAGCTAAAACTGGCCATGTGGACATACCACAGCGAGATTCCTGGCCAGCCCCTAGATGACAGCAATCTCAGCTGAGGCACCAGACAGGGAAGAAGCCATGCCGAAAATTCCAGCTCTGTCAGATGCCATATAGAGTAGAGAGCTATCTTTACGAAGCCCTGCCCAAACTGCAGAATAGTGAGCAACTAAACAATAGCTATCAGTTTAAGCAATTAATTTGTAAGGTGATTTGCTATGCACCCGAGAAAGTCAAAACACCTAATTTCTCCCTCTCCCTTCACCGCCACCTACCACCAATATATACAAAACATCATTAATTTCTCTCTCTCTCTACCTCCCAAATATTGCTCTAACAAGTCCACCCTTCTCTTCACTCCCACTGTTTATATTCAGTCTCAGCATTTTTTGAATGAACTACTCCAGAAACTTCCTAATATCCCTTCACCACTCACCACCACCCCGGACATCAATCATTCTCCAAATTACAGTCAAAGTTTCCCTTCTTGACGGAAATCTAATGTTACGGCCATGCTTAAAATCATCACTAGCTCTCCAGCACACACAGGAAATCCTGCAGCGTGGCATACCAACAAAGCCTTCCACGAGTTGGCTTCAGACCACCTCTTCAGCTCCATGTCCCATCATCTCCCACAGGCGATGAGCACTCCAGAAAATAAGTAAATCAAGTATGAAAAATCCAAGCATAGATTCTGGAATCTAGATGCCCAGATATATGCCACCACTAATTAACATGTGAACCTGGGCAACCACTTGAAACAGACTTTAGTTTCCTTTACATACACATTAGTGTTAAACAAGAACTAGATGATCTCGCCTTCTCTTAGCCATCTCTAATATGCCGTAATTCGCTTTTTAGGAATTGGAAAAGAAAGAAAACGTGTTTCAAAGGGGAAGTTACACATACCATCCTTCTCCCTGGCCCCAAGCCCTACCCTCATGCCTGGCTGGGAGTTAGTCTCCAGGATTAGCTCCCCTCATCTGTTCTTAATCCCCCCTTTACTTTCTCTCGAGTCATGTTATCTTCACAAACTCCAGGCTTCCTTCTCATGGTGACTCCCCTGATGATGGGACAAGTGGAGTGGTGGAGGGTACCTGTTGGAATTTGCATGCATGACTATTTATGAGTCATGTACTTCACAGGCAATCACCTCTATAATTACTTTCAGTCAGTACATCGTACTAAATGATCTTGGCACTGGGCAGTTTTTCCATAGCTGAAAGTAAAGTATAATCAGAAAGAACAATATTTTAACTTCAGAGACATAATCAATTCTTTTCTATCAAGAGTTATGCATGTATAAAGTTTAAAAATACAATACTCTGGCAATGAGAAAGTCCCTTCTTAGCAATAAGTAACAGTATTTGGTGGGGAGACAGCAGGAAAATAATTATTAGTTCTAATTTCATAGGTAGTAATAAAACTATTTGCTAATAATTGGTTTTTCATCATTACTAAACAAAATGTTTGCCTTATAATCTTTATTATTTATATTGCTTAAAATACTTTCTGAAAGATTGTGAGGGTTTTGTGGAGGTATTTTTTGCATACTACCATATGGTCACGAAACTTACTAATCTTGATCTGGTAGATACCTTTAGGAATAAAGACAAGTGTAAATAATTTTGTTAAATACACACTCAACATTTTCAAAATTCACATGCCGCTCCAAAATAATTAATGCATAGACAAAGAAAATGATTTACTACTTACTATTATTTGTTTTTTCCCTAGTTTTATTGAGATAAAATTTATATACAAAACTGTATTAGTTTTAGATTTACAACATGATGTGTTTTTTGTTTTGTTTTGTTTTGTTTTGTTTGCGGTACGCAGGCCTCTCACTGTTGTGGCCTCTCCCGTTGCGGAGCACAGGCTCCGGACGCACAGGCTCGGCGGCCATGGCTCACGGGCCCAGCCTCTCCATGGCATGTGGGATCCTCCCGGACTGGGGCACGAACCCGTGTCCCCTGCATCGGCAGGTGGACTCTCAACCACTGCACCACCAGGGAAGCCCCATGATGATTTGATTATTTACTATTATTTCTATATCTCTTCTGATACAAATTTCAACTGCATTAGATTTTATCGTAAGAACCTATAATTTTTCCTCTTCCTAGGTGTACTAGAGCATCATTATAAAAGAGTACTTATATATCCCAATATTTCATCTTTTTGTGTTTACTGTTAAATATTTTGTGTTTACTATTTAAAGAGCTCAAACAAATTGACAAGAAAAATACAGATTCAAGTGGTACAAAGGATATGAATGGATAATTCTTTTTTATTGAAGTATAGTTGATTTACTATTATATTAGTTTCAGGTGTACAACATCGTGATTCAACATTTTTATAGATTATACTCCATTTAAAATTATTATAAAATAATGGCTAGATTTCCCTGTGCTGTACAATACATCCTTGTAACTTATTTATTTTATACATAGTAGTTTGTGCCTCTTTACCTCTACTCCTAGCTTGCCTCTTCCCCCTTCCCTCTCTCAACTGGTAATCACTAGTTTTTCTCTATATCTGTTGAGTCTGTTTCTGTTTTGTTATATTCATTCTTTTGCTTTATTTTTTAGATTCCACATATAAGTGATACCATACAGTATTTGTCTTTCTCTGTATGACTTATTTCACTAAGCATAATACCCTCTAGGTCCGTCCACGTTGCACCAAATGGCAGAATTTCATTCTCTTTTATGGCTGACTAATATTCCATTTTGTATGTATACCACATCTTCTCTATCCATTCATCTGTTGATGAACACTTAGATTGCTTCCATATCTTGGCCATTGTAAACAATGCTGCTATGAACACTGGGGTGCATGTATCTTTTTGAATTAGTGTTTTCGTTTTCTTCAGATATATACCCAACAGTGGAATTGCTAGATCACATGGTTATTCTATGCTTAGTTTTTTGAGAAACCTCCATAATGTTTCCAGAGTGGCTGCACCAGTTTACATTCTCACCAAGAGTGTACTAAGGTTCCCTTTTCTCCACATCCTTGCCAGCATTTGTTAGTTGTGGTCTTTTTGACGATAGCCATTCTGACAGGTGTGAGGTGATATCTTATTGTGGTTTTGATTTGCATTTCTCTGATGATTAGTGATGTTGAGCATCTTTTCACGTCACTGTTGGCCATCTGCATATCTTCTTTGAAAAAATGTCTATTCAGGTCTTCTGCCCAGTTTTTAATCATGAACAGAAAATTCTTAAGAAAAGTAGTAAAATAGGGGCTTCCCTGGTGGCACAGTGGTTAAGAATCCACCTGCCAATGCAGGGGACACAGGTTCAAGCCCTGGTCTAGGAAGATCCCACATGCCGCGGAGCAACTAAACCCATGCACCACAATTACTGAGCCTGTGCTCTAGAGCCCGCGAGCCACAACTACTGAAGTCCGCGTGCCTAGAGCCCCTGCTCTGCAACAAGAGAAACCACCACAATAAGAAGCACGTGCACCACAATGAAGAGTAGCCCCCGCTCGCTGCAACTAGAGAAAGCCCACGTGCAGCAACGAAGACCCAATGCAGCCAAAAATAAATAAATTAAATAAATAAATTTATTTTTTAAAGAAAGAAGTAGTAAAATAAAGATAAGGGAGAGATGTTTAAATGGAAAAATAAAGAAATACAGATTAAATCAAGAAGATGCTAGTTTTGGAAAAGATTATAAAACAAAAGATTATACACAGTGCTAGAGAAGATCCAGTAAAACGAGGCATTGGTGCTATAACTGTAAATTAAAATAGGCTTTCAGTAAAACAATTGGATACAATATTTAATACCTTTATACAACCTGGTTTTTTTTGTTTTTGTTTTTTAAGAAGATGTTGGGGGTAGGAGTTTATTAATTAATTTATTTATTTTTGCTGTGTTGGGTCTTCATTTCTGTGCGAGGACTTTCTCTAGTTGTGGCAAGCGGGGGCCACTCTTCATCACGGTGCACGGGCCTCACACTGTCGCAGCCTCTCTTGTTGCGGAGCACAGGCTCCAGACGCACAGGCTCAGTAATTGTGGCTCACAGGGCTAGTTGCTCCGCGGCATGTGGGATCCTTCCAGATGAGGGCTCAAACCCGTGTCCCCTGCATTAGCAGGCAGATTCTCAACCACTGTGCCACCAGGGAAGCCCCAACCTGACTGTTTAACTTTTTAACTCCACTTTTAGGAATCTAGCCACCACCACCCCAAATTAAATATAGAAATATTTCTGAAAATTATTAAATTCTTCTTAAAAAATAAACCATTTTTAAATTTCTTTTTGAAAAATCCTTTTAGAACAGGGATATAAATAAATGATATAGCTGTTCATCAGGGCATTACTAATTATTAGAAACAATTTATATACAATATATATATATCCCACATGAAAGAATAGTTAGATGACGTATAGCTGATTCACTTTGTTATACAGCAGAAACTAACACAACATTGTAAAGCAATTATACTCCAATAAAGATGTTAAAATAAGAAAATAAATAAAAAGTGAAAAGTAAAGAAAAAAGATAGTTAGATGAATTATAGCATATTCATTCTGAGAAATAATAAGCAATCATTAATTTCTTAAAAGATGACACAATAAGAAAAAGCAGAATACCACGCACATATGGACACCTTATCTTTGATAAAGGTGGCAGGAATGTACAGTGGAGAAAGGACAGCCTCTTCAATAAGTGGTGCTGGGAAAACTGGACAGCTACATGTAAAAGTATGAGATTAGATCACTCCCTAACACCATACACAAAAATTAGCTCAGAATGGATTAAAGACCTAAATGTAAGGCCAGAAACTATCAAACTCTTAGAGGAAAACATAGGCAGAACACTATGACATAAATCACAGCAAGATCCTTTCTGACCCACCTCCTAGAGAAATGGAAATAAAAACAAAAATAAACAAATGGGACCTAATGAAACTTAAAAGCTTTTGCACAGCAAAGGAAACCATAAACAAGACCAAAAGACAACCCTCAGAATGGGAGAAAATATTTGCAAATGAAGCAACTGACAAAGGATTAATCTCCAAAATTTACAAGCGGCTCATGCAGCTCAATAACAAAAAAACAAACAACCCAATCCAAAATTGGGCAGAAGACCTAAATAGACATTTCTCCAAAGAAGATATACAGACTGCCAACAAACACATGAAAGAATGCTCAACATCATTAATCATTAGAGAAATGCAAATCAAAACTACCATGAGATATCATCTCACACTGGTCAGAATGGCCATCATCGAAAAATCTAGAAACAATAAATGCTGGAGAGGGTGTGGAGAAAAGGGAACACTCTTGCACTGCTGGTGGGAATGTGAATTGGTTCAGCCACTATGGAGAACAGTATGGAAGTTCCTTAAAAAGCTACAAATAGAACTACCATATGACCCAGCAATCCCACTACTGGGCATATACCCTGAGAAAACCAAAATTCAAAAAGAGTCATGTACCAAAATGTTCATTGCAGCTCTATATTTACAATAGCCCGGAGATGGAAACAACCTAAGTGCCCATCATTGGATGAATGGATAAAAAAGATGTGGCACATATATACAATGGAATATTACTCAGCCATAAAAAGAAATGAAATTGAGCTATTTGTAATGAGGTGGATAGACCTAGAGTCTGTCATACAGAGTGAAGTAAGTCAGAAAGAAAAAGACAAATACCATATGCTAACACATATATATGGAATTTAAGGAAAAAAAATGTCATGAAGAACCTAGGGGTAAGACAGGAATAAAGATACAGACCTACTGGAGGACGGACTTGAGGATATGGGGAGGGGGAAGGGTGAGCTGTGACAGGGCGAGAGAGAGGCATGGACATATATACACTACCAGACGTAAGGTAGATAGCTAGTGGGAAGCAGCCGCATGGCACAGGGATATCGGCTCGGTGCTTTGTGACTGCCTGGAGGGGTGGGATAGGGAGGGTGGGAGGGAGGGAGACGCAAGAGGGAAGAGATATGGGAACATATGTATATGTATAACTGATTCACTTTGTTATAAAGCAGAAACTAACACACCATTGTAAAGCAATTATACTCCAATAAAGATGTCAAAAAAAGAAAAAACAGAATACAAAACTGTATACATGGTATTATTACAATGTAAATTTTTTTTGTTTTATTTTAGAATAGTTTTAGATTTACAGAAAAGATGTCAAGGTAGTATAAAGAGTTTCCGTATAATTCAAACCCGATCTCTCCTATTGTTAACATCTTCCTTTAGCATAGTGCATTTATCACAATTAATGAGCCCATAATGATACATTATTATTAACTAAAGTCCATGTTTTATTCATATGTCCTTAGCTTTTCCCAAATGTCCTTTTCTGTTCCAGGATCTCATCCAGGAGACAACATCACATTTAGTTGTCATGTCTCCTTAAGTTCCCCCCGGCTGTGACAGTATCTCAAACTTTCCTTGTTATTGATGACCTTGATAGTTTGGAGGCATACTTACATGGCATTTTGTAAAATGTTGCTTATTTGGGACTTTCCTAATGTTTTTCTCATGATTAGACCAGACTGATGGGTTTGAGGGAGAAAGATCACAGAAGTCAAGTGCTCTTTCCATCAACACATTTTAAAAAGGCACGGAAAAAAGAAATATAACAAAATGTTAACAATAATTAATTTGAGTAATGAGGGTCTATGGGTAATTTTTTTTCTTCTCTCATTTATCTAGATCTTTTTTTCTTAGATGCTTCACTAAAAGCATTTTTATGACTATAAAAGGAAACACCTAAAGGGAAACCATGTAGTTAAAATGGAACAACAGCAGAAATATGTCATCTTCTGTCCGGGTGGCTACACTTGCCTACCAGCTGCTGCTTCTCCTCCATGTCACCAGTAGCCGTGCAATTGATTTGACAGCTGTTGAATGACTCCTAGGTACTGGTGCATCTATTTAGGCTAGAGACTGAGAAGTGCAAATTATTTGGGGAGGGCTGTCATTCTTCCTGACATCTTTCTTACATATAGGCCAACATATAATACCCTTATGGATATGAAAAGGGTGAATTCAGCTCATTAAATTCTCATCTGTGTAGAAAAAAGATCATGAACTATTAGGTGAAAAACAATCAAGTTGCAGAACAGTACAAATGGTAGATATAATTTTTATAAAAAGATACAATATATACATCTCCAGTCAATCATATATATGCATTTTTTAGGTCTAGAAGGGTGTGCATCAGTCTATAACTTCCTGAAGGAAAAGAGAATTAAAAGGGAAGTTGATTTTTTGGGGTTTTTTTACTTTTTATACATTTATATATTATATAAACTTTACCATAAGCATCTTTTATCTTTTTTTTTTTTTTTTTGCGGTATGTGGGCCTCTCACTGTTGTGGCCTCTCCCGTTGCGGAGCACAGGCTCCGGACGCGCAGGCTCAGCGGCCATGGCTCACGGGCCCAGCCACTCCGCGGCATGTGGGATCTTCCCGGACCGGGGCATGAACCCGTGTCCCCTGCATCGGCAGGTAGACTCTCAACCACTGTGCCACCAAGGAAGCCCTATCATTTTTTAAAAGCGTTTTAAAATGTAGAGAAGCTTTAAGCCAAAAATTCATTTATTTAAAGAGTTAAACTGACCACTATATACAAAACTGGGCACAGTTCCAAAGACTAAACCAAAAGAAGGAAGTTTCAATAAATTTCAAACATGACATACCAAGCTTACAATTCTTCATTTAACTTTCAAGAATGTAAATGCCATTTTTGTGTGTTTTGTTCCTTTTTCAAATTGAAATTAAATGTAGCTGTCTGTATTACTGGCACATCTCTCTCTCCCCAACTACCATTATTTTAAGAAGGATGTTCGTGGCAAGCACTAACATCAGAGAGAGAGAGGTTTCTCAGCCATAATTTAATTAGTTCACTCAGGCCTTTCAAACAGCTGCAGTGTCTAAAAGCAGCCAACTGTTAGGGCAATATGCCCACATGTTCTTTCGCTTTTTAACAAGCTGATTTGCTACACATACCTCAAGAGAATCTGTGAAGAAACTTATCCAAGAGTCCAACCCAGAAATCTAACACTAATCATCTTCACAGCCACTCAGGGAGTGGACACTGTGTTCCTTACAATTTTATTCTTTGCATTTCTTATTATTTCCAAGGTCCTCAGATATCACCTGGACTTGAAAAATGGCAAAGGTATTCAAGTTTCTACCCAAATCAACTTCTCTGAGTTAAAGCGTTGCAAGTCTTTGTTAAAACACAAATAAACAGGCTATCTTAAACAGACAGCACATTTTATGCCTTTATACTTCATTTTTATCTCAGCACAATTTTATCAGACTAAATGGAGTGAAACACAGAGTACCAAGAAAATGGAACATTGGGAAGTAAGTGTTGATGAGGATGAGAAGATCTGGAAGGACTTGGCACGTGACGGTGGCTGGCGAAAAGCAACCCGCAAGGAGTTTCAGAAGAATGGTGGGCTCTGAGGGAATTCATCTTTTTAAGATACATAATTCTATTTACTAAGTTTTTCAAGGTTCTTAGGAGAATAGAATAAACAGAAGTGATTTATTAGAGGAACAGAGAGCTCAGGAAAGATCAGGCAGTTTGCCCCCATATCAGACTGGAAAGATCCTGCATGACAGGATACTGTCTCATACACGTGGCTTATTTACCCACAAGCAAGGTTAGGGTGGCTTAGGGTTAGAAAAGGAATCTAAGGATAAGAGGGACCTAAGGGAATCTAAGACTTCTGGGACATAGACCCAGCACTTATGGGACAATGAAGGATCTAACGCATTCATTCAGGTAGAGCTAGAATCCAAGCAACCTAGATCATCAACACCCTAAGAATACTGAAAACTTATCATGATAATTATATATCATTTCACAAAAGTTCTTGATAAACTAAGGCAGGTAATACAGCTGAATAGCTGACCAAAGCTTCAGACTTGTTTCTGATCTACATGTATAAGGAATGGAAACCATCCACCCAGGCTTCCACATGTCAACGCTGGCAAGAGCGTACTAGCTATAAATTCTAGCTCGCTCTCCTTCAAGCAGTCATTCATCCCTCTGCACATCTATTTATTCAACAAATGTTTATCTGGGTGTTAACCAATGCCAGGGCCTGTGCTAGATGCTAGATTTAGAAAGTTAATAAGCCACAGGCTCTTCCCTCAAGGATAATTAAATCTCCAGGAGGACATCCTGTTTTTGCCAGACTGATTCTTTCCAAATCTCTTCCTCAAATTGTCTGAAAGGTTACACTTCTGAATTCTAGAAAGATGGCCAAATTAAAGAGAATAAAATCTTTACAATCATAAAAAAAAAGAGAGAGAAAGATGGCTGCAAGCAATGGAACCATAGTTTTTGAATCTTTCCAAATCTCCACATAAAAACAGAACAACTGATATCAAGAGCAAAACCCATGGACAACATCCACAACAAAACTAGGTGACAAAATATCTTCCTGAATCCCAAAATACAAATCATTGGGTACAAATCACATGCAGCTACAAGACTTGCACGATCCCCATATCAATGAGGAAGGAAGGAAAGTGAAGCCATGGGGTAATTAAGGAGCCTGAGAACCAAAGTAACCAACAGTCACTGTAAAGCCTGGCTGGCCAATGGGAGAACAGCAGCTGAAACCAAAAGGCTTCTGTCTACTCCAAAAACAGATGAGTGAGAGGGACCCATGGCAAAGTTTAAGGGGCTAAACTACAGAAACTGTTCCCCGAGGACTCACATGCAAGATTGGAACCCAAACTGACAGGAAACTGCTGGACATGGAATCAAACATGAGCAGAACAGGAAAAGGAAAGAGAAGGTCCGCATGAAAGTCAAATAAGCTACTGCATTTTGTAACAGCTTTATGAATATGTAATTTACATATCACAATTTTTGCCTTTTTAAAGCATTCAATTGATTGGGTTTTAGTATATTTACAAAGTCATGTAATTGTCGCCATTACCCAATTTTAGAACATTTTCAACACCCCAAAAAGAAACCTTGTACCTATCACCAGTCACATCTCCATACCCTCAACCTTCCTCCATCCATTCCAGTCCTGGGCACCACGAATCTATTTTCTCTACTTATAGTTTTGACTGTTTTGAACATTCTATATAAATGGTGTCATACAATATGGTCTTTTGTGACTGGCTTCTTCCACTGAGCACATTTTGAGATTCATCTATGTTGTAGCATGTATTAGTAATTCATAAACTTCATTCCTTTTCACTGCCAAATAATATTCCATTGTATGGGTATCCACTTTTGTTTATCCGTTCATCACTTAATGAACATTTGGATTGTTTACACTTTTTGGCTGCTATGAATAATGCTGTTATGAACATTCATGTATAAGTCTTGTATACAGTATGTTTTCATTTCTCATGGGTGGACACCTAGGAGTGGAACTGTCGAGTCATATGGTGACTCTATGTTTAAACTTTTGAGGAATGCTCAACTGTTCCCCATAGTGGCTGCACTATTTTACATTGCTACCAACAGTGTACAAAGATTCCGATGACTCCACTTCTTTCTCAGCACTTGTTATTGTCTGTCTTTTTCATCATTGCTGTTCTTGTAGGTGTCAAGTAGTAACCTGACATTTCCATAATGTTTTGATTTGCATTTCTATAATGGCAAAAGATGTTGAGCATTTGGCCATTTGCATACCTCCTTGGGGAAAATATCATTCAAATACTTTGTTCATTTTTTTTTACCATCTTTATTGGAGTATAATTGCTTTAACATGGTGTGTGTTTCTGCTTTATAACAAAGTGAATCAGCTATACATATACATATATCCCCATATCCCCTCCCTCTTGTGTCTCCCTCCCACCCTCCCTATTCCACCCCTCTAGGTGGTCACAAAGCACCAAGCTGATCTCCCTGTGCTATGTGGCTGCTTCCCACTAGCTATCTATTTTACATTTGGTAGTGTATATATGTCCATGCCACTCTCTCCCTTCTTCCCAGCTTACCCTCCCCCATCCCCGTGTGCTCAAGTGCATTCTCTATGTCTGCGTCTTTATTCCTGTCCTGCCCCTAGGTTCATCAGAACCATTTTTTTGTTTTGGGGGGTTTTTTTAGATGCCATGTATATGCATTAGCACATGGTATTTGTTTTTCTCTTTCTGACTTACTTCACTCTGTATGACAATCTCGAGGTCCATCTACCTCACTACAAATAGCTCAACTTCGTTTCTTTTTATGGCTGAGTAATATTCTATTGTAGATATGTGCTACATCTTCTTTACCCATTCATCTGTCAATGGACACTTAGGTTGCTTCTATGTCCTTCTGTTCATTTTTTAATTGGATGATTTGCTTTTATAATTGAGTTGTAATAGTTCCTTATATATCTGGTTACAAGTTCCTTTAGACATATGATTTGCAAATATTTTCTCTCATTCTATGTGTTGTCCTTTCGTTTTCTTGAAAGTAAAAGCACATAAGTTTTTAATTTTGATGAAGTCCAATTTAGTCTTCTCTTTTGACCGTTTTATTTGGAGATCATATCTAAAAACCATTGACTAATCCACAGTCATGAAGATTTGCTCCCACATTTTCTTCTAGGAGTTTTATAGTTTTAACTCTTACATTTAGATCTATAATCCATTTTAAGTTAATTTTTGGATAGCGTGTGAAGTAAGCTGCAACTTCATCCTTTTGCTTATGGATATACAGTTTTCCCGGCACCGTTTGTTGGAAAGGTAATTACTTCCCCATTGAATTGTCTTGGCACTCTCACCAAAAGTTAATTTACAATAAGTATAAGGGTTTATTTCTTGACTTGGAATTCTATTCCATAGATTCGTACATCTATCTTTATGTGAATACCACACTGTCTTGATTACTGCAGCTTTGTAGTAAATTTTGAAATTGATAAATGTGAGTCCTGCAACTTTGTAAATTTTTTTTAATATTTTGAGTATTCTAGGTCTCTTGAATTTTAGGATCAGCTTGCCAATTTCTGTAAAAGAAAAAAAAAAAAAGCCAGCTGGGATTCCAACAGGGATTGCATTGAATACATTGATCAACTTGAGGATGCCATTTTAGCCATATTAATTCTTCCAATCTATGAACAAAGATGGATTGCCATTTATTAGACCTTCTTTATGTTTTTCAATGACATTTTATCATTTTTAGTGTATAAGTCTTGTACCTCTTTTGCTAAATTTATTCCTAAGTATTTTATTCTTTTTCATACTGCTGTAAATGTAATTACTTTCTTAATATCATTTTTAGCTTGTTTATTGCCAAATGGAAATTTCAGGTCTTAATCATTTCACCCAGAGCAAAGTCTAGACTCTCTCTCTCTCTCACACACACACACACAAACACATCCAAATATATTAAAATACCAGTTTTTCTGAAAGAACTACTGCTAGTTATCAGTCTTACTCCCAATAAAACTTTTATTCACAGTTATACTTTGAATCTATAAATGTGTGTACACATAATTATATACATATGTGTATTTTTTTAAGGCTAGGAGTCTACAAACAAAATCTTACCAATGTTCATATCACAATGATGGCTGGTTTTAGGCAATTTTTTTCATCTTTGCTCAATTTGTTTTTACATTTTTTCTATAATTAACATATACAATTTTTTCTAATTTTAATTTTTTTATTAATTTTTAAAAGTGTGTTTTCATTTCTGTCCAGGAAGTTTGTCAACTGCCCCAATTTAAGACTAAGAAAATAATGACTGGGTTTACAATTATTTTGTTATTCCATTTCAGTAGTCTTAGCAAACATTTGATTCTTTTCCAGTGTGGATTTATTCAAAAATACTCATTAGGCTTTTTTTCCTTCAAAATACTCCAGTTGATAGGTAATTTAAAGTATTTGGGCCCTTCTTGCATTTTTACAAATTAGTTCATTCCAGTTTGAAGTGCACAGTTTGATTCAGATTGATCCTTAGTGAAGTTTCACAGTAAAATAAACAAAATCCTAAACATAACTTTAAGGAACAAAACTAAAAATCTCTTTAATAAATTAATATTCTGTTGCCTACAAAGACCTTCAGAGAGGTCGTGAATGTTCTCTGTAATCCCAGCTTCTCTTTAGACATTTGTATAACTTCAATTGATAAATTTTACACCCCCTTTTCCAGATAGCTATAAAAGTTTCTTTTAATCTTAGGATGTTAAGATACTACTGTCAGGGACTTCCCTGGTGGCACAGTGGTTAAGAATCCGCCTGCTAATGCAGAGGACACGGGTTCGAGCCCTGGTCCGGTAAGATTCCACATGCCACGGAGCAACTAAGCGCCACAACTACTGAGTCTGTGCTCAAGAGCCGGTGCTCCACAACAAAAGCAGCCATTGCAATGAAGAGTCCTCGCGCCACAACTAGAGAAAAGCCTGCGCACAGCAACAAAAACCCAATGCAGCCAAAAATAATAAGTAAATAATTTTTTTAAAAAAAAAGATACTACTGTCAGTTTATCCTTATTTTACTCTGTCACCTCTGGGGGAAATGAATCTGAAAGCAAAACTTTTAAACGTTCTGATCCACTTCACAGAAGTTATAAAGAATTTACTCAAGGGCTTCCCTGGTGGCGCAGTGGTTGAGAGTCCGCCTGCCGATGCAGGGGACACGGGTTCGTGCCCCGGTCCAGGAAGATCCCACATGCCGCGGAGCGGCTGGGCCCGTGAGCCATGGCCGCTGAGCCTGCGCGTCTGGAGCCTGTGCTCGGCAACGGGAGAGGCCACAACAGTGAGAGGCCCGCATACCGCAAAAAAAAAAAAAAGAATTTACTCAGCTCCAAGATTTTAAAATTTGTTCCCCAAATTCATGCTCATTTACTTTATCCCGATTTGCCACAGATCTAAACTTCAGTTGCCTGTTTTGTACAAAGGAAATAAAAGCCCTCTCAGAATACTGTTGTGAGCTTTAAATAAGCTGATATACATAAAGCTCTTAACACAGTGAATAATCACTCAAAAAAGGGTAGCTCTAATTAGTACTATTTAATATAGTTTTCAAAGCTTTCCTATATTATCTCTCCCTTTCATACTCAAAGCCCTATGCTTTCAGTCTGTCTTCCTCATGGTCTGCCTAAACCACACCCACCGTAATGTGTATAGTAATCCAGGTGTGGACACACCTCAGTGTTACACGCACATAGGACAATGTGTCTCCTTCTCCTCAGTTAACACTTAACAATTGCAACCCTTAACCCTAGTGCATTGTGCCCCAAATAAACTAGGAGCCAATGAAGATTAGAGTTCAAACTATAAATAAACTTCACACATGCTATATTTGCTTAAGAAGATGGGTCATAGCACACTACAAAGAAGGACGCCACTACATGATATGCAGATCTATATTTGGTTACCAAAAAATTAAACACCTGTTTTGTTTTTTCCGAACTATCACGTGGAAATTAATAGTGAAATTACCTACCTTAGAAATACTGAAAGGGGAAATTCACAACCTACATTCTAAGCATAGACATAAAATATTTTAACCAATCTCAAATACCAGACACTTCACACAGACTATGAAGTCAAGTGGCAAAGGCTATATCAAGCCACAGAGATAAAGCCAGAAGTACCCTAACACAGTGCCACATATTTTACAAGCGATTTAAATATTCTTCACAGCTGTTCCTTTGCTTTACTGAGCCTAAAAGGCAAGCATATGGTAAATATGACAATTCAAATTCTAACGCAGGTAATTAGAGTGAAAAAATATACAATACCATTCTTTCCACCTTTGCCAGGCAATGTAATGAAATGGAACTAGTTACCACTTAGTAGGAAATACGAGGTCTTATGTAAAACCCAATTAATATTATCAATATTATAACTGATATAATTATATATCAATATATGATATACCAACAAAGTCTCCGCCCTATGAGGCCTTTAGGATCCCTCTCAAACTCACAAACATTTGGGGGAAAGGACTTTTCCCCAAATGCTTCAGAGGCAGGGCCTTTGACCAAAGTATTTGGAAAGAACAATCCTGGAAATGTCGTATACAGCTGTAATAACAGCCCCAAGCACAGGATGCCTACAGTGTCTCTTAAGACCCTTAGGGCTCAAAAAGCACTACCTCTATCTGCAATATTAACTTTACTTAATCTTATGAATTTTCTGAAGGCTAAGGATGAATCAGTCAGCTTGCCTGGGTATATTCTCAGTTTTTCACGTGAGACAGGGAGGATTCTACACCTAAACCAGTGGACAATCCTGACTGAGTTCTGGATTTTGCTACTAAAATAGCTGACTTTATTAAATAAAGACTAGTTCACTCTGTAGAAAGTCTCAATAAAGAGCACCTAAATCGCCTTTTACATATGGAAACTCAAGGGCATGGCAGAGGAAGAATTCTCAATAAAGTGAACTAAGAGATGAACTGCCTACAAAATCAGACTGAGAAGCCCAGATCACATCCTATAAGCAGGAAGAGCCATCCGCTGAAAGATTTTTAGTATGTTGAAATGATGGAGGTACTTGAGAAACATTAATCTAACCAGGAGCTAGCGCAATCAGAGAGTGTGTGTGTGTGTGTGTGTGTGTGTGTGTGTGTGTGTGTGTGTGTGTGTGTGTGTCAGGGAGGAGAAAATAGAGGAAGGTAGACTACTTAAGACACTATACCAATAATCCAGATATGAGGTGATCCAGCTCTGGACTAAGGATTTGGAAGTGGAAAGGAAGAAATGCATACAAAGACCACTCAAAGTCAAAATGTGAAAAAAGAATGCAAGCGTGGAGAGAAAGAAAATCAGAAATAAAGTATGAGGCTTGAGGAGAGGTCACTGAATTACTACCATAGATTAAAGGGGGATGTCAGGAGAAATAATCATGACTTTAAGAGATGAATTGGTTTTAGACATACTGAGTTTGCAGTGATGTAAGATATTCAATCATAGACAGTCACCAGGTCATTAAGTTGTCTGCAAAAACAAGTTTATCGAGCCATTTTTACAGAGGCATACCATCTGAGAGTACTTCTAACATCAGCATTATTTACCTTAATGCTTTAAACCGTGCTTATGAACACATAAATATTAAATAACAGATCACCAAATGCGGTTCTGGCAAACAGTGAAGTATCACGTTATTAAAACAAAATTGATTTAGTAGCTTGAATTCATTTTAGACTTTGGTTTTTCAAATATTTTTCTTACATTAGCTACTTTTTTCTTTCTGACTATTTTGTGGGGAAGATCACACAATTTGTTTGGATCAAGGATATAAAGCCAGGCTGTATCAGAAGGAAAACTTAGGTTAAAAAGTTTTACTTGGTCACCTCCTGATATTTTATGGTTTGGTACGCAACCACCTGAACCAAAAATAAGCTTAACTTTGAATTCGTGTTATTGCTGGCAACAACATGAAGCAATCCATCATGGAATAAAGAAAACGACAGCTCACATAAATATCAAGTTCTTCCTTAACCATTTTTAAAAAAAAGCATAACTACTTTGTGAAATTCAAGGGTCAAGGGACTGAGTGATATGACTCACTAGGGATTTTGCAAAATACTTTGATTTATAAATGAAATTAGGAAGCACATTACTTGTAGAAATCAAACTCACGGAGAAGTTTAACAAATACTTAGTATAAACCCTTGATCCACAAATCAAAATGGCTGCTCTTCGAAATAAATACCATGGCATGTTTTCCTTTACTTTCTCCTACTGTAAGAAGTAAAATATGTATATATAAAAAGCAATCACTGGTTCATCAGTAGTGACAAATGTACCATATTAAAGTAAAATGTTAACAATAAGGGAAGCTGAGCATGAGATATGTAGGAACTCCCTGTACTATCTCTGTAATTTTTTTGTAAATCTAAAACTACTCTAAAATTTACAGTTTCTTTTCAAAAAGTAATCACTGTACTTTTTTTGCTTTTTAATTAAAGGTCACATTTTGCTTAATCTCATAACCAAATATTCATTCAATACATATGTATCGAACAAATGGGTGTTCAGCTCTGTATGATTTACAATGACGACTGAGACCTGAGGGCTAAGGAAGAAATCATATCCCTGTAATTTCCAACGACTCACACTCAAGGAGCTTAACGACTAGGAGAGAAGAAATAAGACCGAGGACACAAAGTGTAATACACAAAAGTCATAAAGCAACTTTTTCCCCCTTCCCCAAGCACTCCTGTACACCTATTCTGCCAGGCTAAATCTTCCTCTGGCCTTAAATCTAAGACAGTTGTGTGCCAGGTGTTGTTGGATAATAAAAAGGCCCTAAAATAGTCTCAGTTCAGTAATTAAATACCCAGTTCACGTAAAAACCAAACTCTGGACTTCATTCAAAAGTAGAGTGTCGCCCTCCCCTGGCTCAGGCCAGCTGCTTTTCTTTCACTTGACCAGCAGATCTCCCTAGCAACCCCTACTGGCTGATGTGCAGTTGCCTCTGACCCCCTCAGGGGAGGTCATGGGACAGAGAAAGTCTTAACTGCTCTGCAAATATCTGCATGGTTTCCCATGCAGATGCCCAGAGTTGAGTGCTCCACTCACAGGGATGGGGATCCCTGCCCCATCCTTGACAAGCACCACCATACCTTCTCTGGATGGTCACTTACAATTCCATGGACTATCTCTGGCCCACTGTCAGTGGGAAAACAATTACTTCCCATCCACTGTTCTCTACTCTCTGTCATTGGCTACATCAGCCAGCTTCTTCCCCTTTAGATTGCTCTGGCATGACTGATACGTGGTCTGCTCTGTTCCCCAAGCTGCAGGGCACACATAGCAGGTTATCTTTCCTTTCCTTCTCTCTCCTTCCCTCCCTCTATTCTTCCCTCCCTCCCTCCCTCACTCTCACAAGCACAAATGGATATTATAACTATAATAACTCAAGGCACTTTTACAGTAATTCAAATTGGAATATGACCTTTACCTAAGGAACCCCTTTACTATGCAACTGATTTTACAATTCCCTCAGCTGCAAATGATTTTACAATTGCTTAAGAAAGTTTTGCTGGAGGTTGTTTTGCTAGTCAAGCTCTGTTGCAACCTAAGAGGTGTTTTTAAGCAATCATCTGGCCTCTTTACAGTTCTGGCCTCTTCCCAGTCCAGTGCTGGAGAAAAAGAAAAGAAAGCTGTTGAAGATTTTGCAACATTCTTACACCCTATTCCTTGGATTGCTACTTAAAAATGCATATATCTCATTAAGATCAAGGATTTTACCGACTTTTTAGTCTTAGCAGCCTATTAGCAGCTTTAAGAAAAAACAGACTAAAAGAAGGCAAATATCTTAGTTCAGATTAAGCATACCCCAAAGTTATATGTGAAAAGCTATTAAAAATAATATTAAGGGCTTCCCTGGTGGCGCAGTGGTTGAGAGTCCGCCTGCCGATGCGGGGGACACGGGTTCGTGCCCCGGTCCGGGAAGATCCCACATGCCGCGGAGCGGCTGGGCCCGTGAGCCATGGCCGCTGAGCCTGCGCATCCGGAGCCTGTGCTCCACAATGGGAGAGGCCACAACAGTGAGAGGCCCGTGTACCAAAAAAAGAAAATAATAATAATATTAAATGAGGAAAAATATTCTTCCAAATACTCTAATAAGTATGTTTCTTACATTACAAAAGGACATGAATGAGAACCACACGGTAGTAAAAGGGTGAATAACAGTTTACAGTCTGCTGAAGGATGAGGCTGAAGTGGGCTGTGGTCTCCCAGCCATGGCCACCTTGTGTGTGGTGGCACATTTGGGACTCACAAATTTCATTACATCCAAAAATCTTTACTGAGTGTTTACCATATGCCTGATACCAGGTTACAGGCTATAGGGAATAGAAAAATAAATTCTATGATGCGGTGGCTCTCCTCAGGGGTGGTAAGATACATACAAATAACCACACAATACCAAATACGATAAGCACTAAAAGGCCATTATGCCACTAGCAGAGATTACATTTTCTGGAAGGATCAGAAGACCTCGTGCAGGAAGAGGCATTTTGCTAGGTTTTAAAGACGCGCAGGATTTCACTAGTCAGAAATGGGAAGAACACTCCACTAACAAACACAAAGAAAGAGAAGAGGGGAAAATATGTTTGAAGAACGGCATGTAACACATTTTAGCAGAAAGAGGATAGGCCAGAGAAGGGCAGAGAACCTGGGTCTGGAAAATTCCTCAGGAAGGAGTGGGTGATGAGTGCTGGGCAGAGTGGTACAAAACAAAAGGGAAAGGAACTCCTCTTATTTGAAAGACACTTGACCCCAGAGAAGTTCCAGTCAATGAGGGCTGCCACTCTTCACCAGCTGTAGCCAGCCTTCCAACTACATGGCCCTTGCAAATTCAGAGAGCGGTGGAAGCAGTCATATATACGGTATGTAAATCCTAAGTACGGCGTTAGCATCCTAAGTTTTGGATTTTAATAGGTCTGAATTTCTTTTCAGAGTGCTGCTTCAGTGCATGATCAGAAAATCTACATGAGTAGCCTTCCTTCTGTAGTTTGAAACTACCTGACTCTCAATGGAGATTTGGTGTGGCTAATAAGCAAGAAATTTACAAGTGCTAAAAGCAAGCTGAAAGGCAGATAATTCTATTTTCAAGAAGAGAAGGAGGAATCTTAGCCAGATTGCTGTTAAAGCTTCCTGGAACATAATCAGAAATAACAAAGGTTTCAAACAACCCCACACAATTACGCCTTGTGAGATCCTTGTGAATTCTACCCAATGATAAAGTAATGTCACATCTAATACAGTGAAGTAAGCAGATGCCATGGGGACAAAGAAGAGAACAAGAAAACATAAAAGCAGGAAATCGTTCAGGAAGAAGGAGTGAACAACGTCTAGAGGAGAAACGTGGCACATACTAGAGCTGAACGAGGCCGTTAGGACACGGAACTTGAGTGACTACAATACGCAAAGCAGTTAATAAAAGTAGGAATGATTTAAGCAGATTCACACACCTGGTTATTATTAAGAGCCCAACCTTAGATATTCTAACAGTCAACAAATAAAAATCTCTCTTCATTCAAAATTTAGATGTTTACTTCTCAACAAAAACCCCACCCACTTATCCAAAAGGAAGCCCTGAGAAAATCTTGGCAAACCTACCGCACTGGCTTCCAAGTTTCTTTCAGAGAAGTGATGAGCCAGAGGAACAACTGGGTGCCACCAGCACAGCATGAGCATTTGAGGTGCTTCTGCAAATCTCACAACGGCACAAACGATATCTCAGAACAGCGACAATAAAACAAACCACTTGCTTCACAAAGTCTTTTCTGACCCTGTTTCTGGCCACATACGATCTCGCCATCCTTGCAATCACTGTAGTTGGTTTAGGTCTCTCTGACCCCATTTCCAGTCTCCTTAACTGTGGCATCTTATCCCTCAATCAAATTCACAAAAGTCCTCCAGGACTGGAGTTGGGTCCCACTCATCTCTGCAACCCCTGAGAGCCTGGAATAGAATCTTCAGGGATTTCTTGTTGAATTGGAAACCCTGTTACTAAATATTTCTTTGGAGTGTATTTATAAATGCTTTCCTGTTACATAATGTTCTATAATAAGGACTGCAGAATAAGTATTTTTGCTAGGAACAATTACACTTCAAAGGAGCACTAATGGTTATTCCATAGGTCGCGTGTAGAGTCTTGGAAGAAAAACATGATATGAATCAGCATATCATAGATGAGTCAAAGAAAACTTCTCTAATAAATCTTGTTTCCAATGAAACAAGAAACATTGTTTTTAAACAATGTGCCTCATTTTCCTTTTAAAAATTTTTAAAGAAAAACAAGTATGGAAGTACTTTGAAAGTGACAACTTTTTTAGCAAAAGAGAACCGTATTCTAAATCTGTACAAGATACATATTTGTTCTAAAGTTAATTATTGCAGCTTAGCCTAATCACTGACATAGGGATGAATCAATTGCTTATGTTTCTTGTTCTTCCATTTCATCAAATGTTCTACAAAGACCTTTCCTGCCCCCTCCCCCATAGGTACATGGGGTACAAAGACTATGCACTAGAATGCACATTTACTGAACTAAGGACTGTTTTTAATGCCACCTATTGTAATACTCACAGACCTTATTTTAGGGGGTTAATACTGCTGACCCACATTGTGAACTACTGAGCAAAGATGAATCCTTCTGTCCCCTGACTTCACAGAGTTCCCTGGGATGCTATCTGAAAAATATAGTGTTAAGAAAAAAAAAGTCAAAATAATTCAGGCCTGACCTCAGAAAGCCACTGCTTCTGGGACAGCTACAGGATGATATTAGAGTGTCCTTTTTTTCTCATAACCAAGATGAGAAGCTATAACAAACCACCCCAGATGCGATTTCATTTATCTCCATCATAAAATACCCTTTGAGAAGCACATTACCTTTTTGTCAAGCAAAGACTCATTAATCATTTCATATGGAAAATTAATTAATTTTGGATAAGAAAAAAAAAGTTCATTTAAAAATATTGAGAATTTCTACTGCATATGTTTCATTATCAAAGAAAATTCTTTTCTAAAATTCAATCCTTTCCAATATTTAAAAATCTATCTTTTTAAAAACTGCTGTACTTCTGTTACACATTTATTGGATTACCTTTTATAACTGTGCCCAGAAAGACTGTGAAAAGGAACTTTTCTGGGCATTTATGTTAAAGGTAACATCAATGTAATATGTCTTCTAATAAAAATAAGGGTGGGGGGATCTTCAATGCATATCTAAATGTCACAGATTAGGAGATCTTTAATTTGATACTTTGTCTTTACAAGCAAAATAGAAAATTCAATCAAGTATCAGCTATTTTGGGATTTTAAAATGGATTTTTGCTTTAGTTTTCCATTAGTTTGTACATCTAGCCACCATCCGTTTATCAGTTTTCCTTTAATTTACCTTATAGTTTTAATTCAAATTATACTTCAAAAAATCAAGCCAATTTTAGAGCTGCATTCTCTATTGTTAGCCTAAATGACCCAGTTGACAGAGAAAATGTATTATAATGGCATAATACCAGAGCTAATTTTGGGAGGGAAAGTTTGAAAAAGCAACAACACCCTAAATTAGAAACTAAAAACACTGGCCCAAAGTAATAATCACAAACTAGATCTAAACAGAGAGTTGGCATTTGCCCTTAGTCAAGAGAAAGTTGCTACCCTTTTATTGCAATGTATCTATATTAATGTTTAATTTATATAGATATCTATATATTTAAGGGTCTCTTCTCTGTTTAAAGCTAATTGGTAAGTTTTAGGGAAATATCTCAGTAAATTCCCATATAATTGATTTCCAAAAGAAAGTGGCATAATAACATGTATATTTTTCCTCTGGTTAATACAGCAGTAAAAATACACAGAAGCACTGTTTTTAATAAGAGGTGGTTTGGGGCTTCCCTGGTGGCGCAGTGGTTGAGAATCTGCCTGCCAATGCAGCAGACAAGGGTTCGAGCCCTGGTCTGGGAAGATCCCACATGCCACGGAGCAACGGGGCCCGTGAGCCACAACTACTGAGCCTGCATGTCTGGAGCCTGTGCTCCGCAACAAGAGAGGCCGCGACAGTGAGAGGCCCGCGCACCGCGATGAAGAGTGGCCCCCCGCTCGCCGCAACTAGAGAAAGCCCTCGCACAGAAACGAAGCCCCAACACAGCCAAAAATAAATTAATTAATTAATTTTAAAAAAAGAATATTCGTCCAATCATGCTATTAAAGTCTTCTTAAAAAATTAAATAAAATAAGGGGTGGTTTGTTAGGACTAATAACTTGCTACAATTTATGACAGAGGGTTTTCTTTTCAAATTGAGAAAATAAATAAATACAAAGGCAGTAAAACAGTGAAAGGAAAGGAGGAGATTGAAAACCAAGTTGGAGGAGGAATAAACACAAGCAGATGAAGATATCAAGCAGTTCCAGACATTACTCTGCAAATTCTAGGTACTGAAGCCTGAGAAGGAAGGCTTCTCTGTGAGACTGTAAATGAAAACGTCCATGACCTAGTAGCGCCACAGCTACTTCTGTTCACTACCCATTTTAAGGCCTTTCTAGTATAATTCCTTTGGGGGAGGTGTTTGCTCTATTTCTATACCACAGGTTTTATTCTCTCAATATAAATTAATTTTTAAAAATTATGAAAAATTGATCCAAGAAAATAGTCATTTAATGAATTTTAAATCTTTTAATTATATTGATGTTTTGCAACTGCTTTTTAAAAATTATTTTAGATAATGCTTAAGGCAAATCATTTTTTCAAAACTAATACAGTGATTGATTCCTATTACTAAATGATTTCACAGGAAGCATCATGCATACAGCTAACAACTGAGTGGAGGTTAAACTTTTTGTTATGTTTGGCTACTGCTAACTCTGTGATTCTAGACATATTAGGATAAACACATATAAATCAAATAATTCTTTCCTTATTCACCTCAAATTTAAATTCATTTCCTAGCAACAACTGGTATGAGATTCTAGGAACTACTCAGCTACTGGCTCAACTTTTTACCTGATTTGGCAAATGTCTACACAGGCTTGGAAGCAGTCTTACTCAACCCAATGTCTAGTAATAACCACAAAAGGCTTCTGATGTCCAAAAACTACATGAAAGGGAAAACATCCCCAAATTAAAAATCTTTAAATGAAAGTAGAAAGAGTGAGTATCGGCAAAGCACAAATTTTGAAGTACCATGTATATCTATATTATTAAAACAGATCTTTCAAAGCAGCCCATTAACCTCACACTGCTGTCACCCCACCCTGAAGCTTGAGGCTGGCTTCTTCTGTATTTAGACGTCACTGGGCACGTACCCTTAGTCCCACATTCACTCTCTCGAATTATTCATAAACATCGCTCTCCTCCAGACTTGAAGATCGCGTAAGGGCTGGGACCACTGTTCCCACTCATCTCTGCGTCCACTACAGCATTTACAATAGTGCTTTATTCACTGTTTACGTGAAAAATCTTTACATTTCTGGTGCTTAGAGGAGCAAAACGAAAATGCTGAATTATTTTTCTCATATAATTAATTTTGTGAACTATTAATCAATTCCTGATGCACTTTGGGAAACACTCCCCTAATAGTTTAGCAATAAGAAGAAGGACTGAAATAAGGAATAGACTACAAGAGTATGAGCCATAAAAATAAAGCCAGGAAGCAAGTATTTAGTACTTAGTATTAAATAATATAAAACTTGGTTTTTAATACCTGGTATTCTCTAGAAGAATAAAAACTTACAGGGGATGTTAAAATACAGGCTTTACTAATGGAGCGCTTCAATACTGTTTGTTTGTCTGTTTGTTTATTATAGTTTGGGAGGGTTTTTGTGGGGGGGCGAGAGCAAGGAATAAAGCAAGCAAAGCTCACACATTACAGTATAAATGCTTCATCTCAAGAGATAGATCTCAAACATACATCTGTTTTGCACCATTCTACACTAAGGTCTGATGTTAATGACCGAATCAGACTGTTACGGAGAAATATTTGAAAATTTACCTGGGAAATTGTCATATGTATTATGTGCCTCTCCAGCATGTTTCTGCTCTACCCCTACTTTTTTTAATGGTATATTGGAAAACTGGTATATTGGAAAACTGGTATGGTGTTTGCTGGTCTGAATCTATACTAACTTTTCTAGAAAAACAACCAAGTAAGGAATTAGTGTATAATAGTCTCATTTAACTCTTATGAAGAAAAATAATACTCTTAGAAGCTAAATCACTCTCTGCACAGAATCAGGAACTGAACACAACAGAAACAAAACTATAATAGACAAGTGAGAAACAATTTTCTTCCAAAGTAATTTTGGATACACAGTTCCCTGAATTAGCTCATTTGTTCATTCTGAAATGGAGTCACACAGCATATGAGGCAGTACTACAAAAGTCTTTGCCTTGTCTTTGCCAAGGAACAAAGCTTGCCACAAACATCCACAGGGCAGACTGAGGGAGAGGTAAATAGGAGGTCACAAGTTGTCACTGAGACCTTCATCACACTTTTCCTATGGCTCCCATATTTCCAAGCATTACAGCTTTGGTCTTTAGTGGCTACCTTCCAGAGAAGTAATGATGATGGGAGCCCCACTGCCTAAACCCCCATGCATCCTGGAGATAAGAATAAATTAACTTTGGAAACTGCCACAGCTGAATCACCCAACTATCACAAAAGAGCAGATATGCATGCATCTTTATATTCTTTCACAGGTTCATCATTTACGATCACACGGAATGAAGAACACAAATAACAAATGTTGGTGAGAATGTGGAGAAAATGGAACCCTCATGCACTGTTGGTGGGAATGTAAACTGGTGCAGCCACTGTGGAGAACAGTATGAAGCTTCCTCAAAAAGCTAAAAATAGAGCTACCATATAATCCAGCAATTCCACTCTTGGGCATATATCCAAAAAATACAAAAAAAAATATTTCAAAAAGATACATGCAGCCCAATGTTCATAGCAGCACTGTTTACAATTGCCAAGGTATGGAAGCAACTTAAGTGTCCATCAACAGATGAATGGATAAAGAAGATTTAGTACATATATACAATAGAATACTACTTGGCCATAAAAAAGAACAAAATATTGCCATTTGCAGTAACATGGATGGACTTGGAAGATATCATGCTAAGTGAAATAAGTCAGACAGAGAAAAGACAAATACTGTATGATATCACTTATACATAGAATATAAAAAATACAACAAACTAATGACTATAACTAAAAAGAAGCAGACTCACAGATAGAGAACAAACTAGTGGTTACCAGTGGGGAGAGGGAAGAGGGGAGGGGCAAGATAGGGGTAAGGAATTAAGAGGTACAAACTACTATGTATAAAATAAATAAGCTACAAGGATACATTGTACAATACGGGGAATATAGCCGATATTTTATAATAACTATAAATGGAGTATAACCTTTTAAAACTGCAAGTCGCTATATTGTACGTCTGTAACTTATATTTTCTATCAACTATACTTCAATTAAAAAAAAAATTAACATAAAAGACAGGGCTTCCCTGGTTGCTCAGTGGTTAAGAATCCGCCTGCCAATGCAGGGGACACTGGTTCGAGCCCTGGTCCAGGAAGATCCCACAAGCCACGGAGCAACTAAGCCCGTGCGCCACAACTACTGAGCCTGCTCTCTACAGCCGGTGAGCCACAACTACTGAGCTCGCATGCCACAACTACTGAAGCCCACACACCTAGAGCCCATGCTCCGCAACAAGAGAAGCCACCATAATGAGAAGGCCGCGCACCGCAATGAAGAGCAGCCCCCGCTCGACACAACTGGAGAAAGCCCACACACAGCAACGAAGACCCAACACAGTCATAAATAAATTAAATAAATACATTTATAAAAAAAAAAAAAAGACAAATACCCTTGACTATCCAAATCTATTCAGTTCCTTGGTGTGGATAAAGTACCTTTAGTTAACTAGGGATACCTGTATTCCAGACTGCTGGAAAAAAAACCTTCAAATACCAGCTCTCCACTGGCAGGCTCCCTCTTGCTACTGGCTGTAAATGTCCTGTTTTGGTTTGTTCACCTTATGACCAATGAAGAATCGGTTCCACTTCACTGTGCCCAAGAAGTTAAGCCGGTTTCTACAAAAACTGTACGTAAGACATAAAATCTAATATTTCTTATTGTTTAATGGCCACTACTCATTTTCCAGTCCCATTTTTCACCTTAATAAAAGGTATATGATACAGAATATATCAGAAACTATAATAATGAAAAAATAAAGCAAACTGAAAAGTCTGGGGACAATTAAATTTTGATATGTATTCTTAAGTATTGATTTTGTTTAAATTATCTGTCTGGTGATAAAAAATTCAGCTCTCAAAACTGAGGTATTGGCCTTCCCTGGTGGCGCAGTGGTTGAGAGTCCGCCTGCCGATGCAGGGGACACGGGTTCGTGCCCCGGTCTGGGAAGATCCCACATGCCGCGGAGCAGCTGGGCCCGTGAGCCATGGCCGCTGAGCCTGTGTGTCCAGAGCCTGTGCTCTGCAACGGGAGAGGCCACAACAGTGAGAGGCCCGCGTACCGCAAAAAAAAACAACAAAAACAACAACAACAAAAAAAAAAAAAAAAGAAAAAAACTGAGGTATTATGTGACTTTTCGAGGAGGGCTCACTAACCATAAGTATGATATTCATGGCTGTAAATTTTAATTAATAGTAATCTAAGAGTATTCTGAGCAACCTAAAATATTAATTATTGTTTTACATATTCTGAAGAGGAACTATTTGATAACTGGAAAAGATGGTCTCAAGAGAATATATTCATACCAAATAAGAAACTGAGAAGATTATCATATTAAGTGAAGTAAGTCAGAAAGAGAAAGACAAATACCACATGATATCACTCACATGTGGAATCTAAAATATGACACAAATGAACTTACCTACGAAACAGACTCACAGGCAGAGAGAACAGACATGTGGCTGCCAAGGGGGAGAGCGGGTAGGGGAGGGATAGGTTGAGAGTTTGGAATTAGAAGATGCAAACTATGCAGGGCAGAAATAGAGACACAGATGTAGAGAACAAACATATGGACACCAAAGGAGGAAAGTGGCGGAGGTGGTGGTGGGATGAATTGCGAGATTGGGATTGACATGTATACACTAATATGTATAACTAATGAGAACCGGCTGTACAAAAAAATAAATAAAATTAAATTAAAAATAAAGAAGATGCAAACTATATATATATAGAATGGATTAACAGCAAGGTCCTACTATATAGCACAGGGAACTGTATTCGATACCTGTGATAAACCATAATGGAAAAGAATATGAAAAAGAATATATATATAAAAAAAGAATATATATGTGTGTGTATGTATGTATAACTGAATCGCTTTGCTGTACAGCAGAAATGAACACTACATTGTAAATCAACTATATCTGAATAAAATAAAATCTTTTAAAAAGAAACTAAGGAAATCCCTTTTTGTTTTATAAATAAGCCTAAGAGAAAATACTAAATTGAGTGGAGGAATTATCACATTAAAAAAATTAAGCGCTTCTTAAAGGGATCGACAGATGAACAAATGAAATGGTCAAGGGACAGATTTCAGATTTTCCGCCTTAACCCATTCAAGGTGGAAAAATGCAATTCTAAAGCTACAGAGCAATTACAGATGTCACACCAGAATTCTACAATCCTGCATCTGCAGCTTCTAGCCACTAGCCCCTGGTCACTTCTTTCATTAGGTAAAAATCTTAAAAGCCAGATCGAGTGGGGAGGTATTATTGATACATAACAAAGGGAACACATTTTCACTACAAACCTCAAGACTGATCATGCCATGAACACTGCCTCCTAAAACTCCAATGTGAAAATGATTATACCACCCTTTTAATCAAATGTCAATAAATCAAGTCAAGTTATCCATGTTTACGGAAATTGGTTATTTAAAAAAGCCTTATGTTGCAATTTATTGTGACATTTAATATCTTTCTATAAAATTAATACTCTCCATTGTAGAGGAACATCATTTATTGAAAGAAAAAAATCAAGCCAAGCAAGAATCCTGTGTTGTAATCTCAACTCTGTCTCTAAAGCTGCTGTGTGATCTTTAGCATTATATTTAACTCTCAGACAAAAGCTATTTTCATATCTGTAAAATTGAGATAAAGACATCTGTCATGACTACTTACCAGGCAGTTGTGAGCTTCATATGACATGATTTATACAAAAGTGCTTTAAAAATCATATCCAAATATATTAGCCACTACTTTCATCTCCTTCTAGAGTTGAAGCAGATTAAGACAGACTGTCAAAGAGAAATACTCGAATTTTAATGATGCTTGGGTTAAGTCCGAAATTGTTATCCCATGCCCATGTCTAAAGAAAACTGTATATGAGTAGAGCACATAGATTCAGGAAAACCACATTTGCACATAAGAATCTATAAAGTCAGTGAAGTATCTGATTAAAAAGAATCAATATCTTTTAACAGTTTATATTGGATGTTTTAAGTTACCATTAATATTTCATATCTATGACATCCTCAGGCTTGAAGATTTTTTCTTTCAGGTAACATAGCAAACAAAGTTAAATGTTTATAAATGTCTTACCCTACTCTTCAAAGTAAGTCAGTATGGAAATCAACAGTCCAGAGAAGATAAAGCAAACTTCCCCCTCCATAATCTCTATCACTGAAAGTAAATCTTACTTTCATCTGATGACAAGAAGACTCCAGTTCCACAGCTCAATTAATAAACCCAAGGTCCTAATGTGGGACAGAACTTCTGGGGTGTGTTTATAAAACAGCGATCCAGGGTTAACCCAGCGCTTTCGGGATCTTCTGGTCTGACCTTGCACATCTAAGGCTTCAAGGCTTGACAACTGTGGTGCTATCTGCCAGGACTTCCACGCCCAGACATTTATACTTCTGTCAGATAAGAAAGTCTATAACAATTTTTCTTCACAAGAAATCCTTGGTAAAATAAAATTAAAGTTATCCATTTAAATGATCCCCAAACACTTTTTAAATCTATTTATGGATAACTGCTCCTAAAAAGAAGAAGGAAAAAGAAAAAAGAAAACATCTGGGGCAAACCAGAAAAAATAGGGGAAGAAAACCATATCATACTTGCTATAAACTAAATGTCGGTGCCCCCTCCAAATTCATATGTTGAAACCTAATCCCTCAACATGATGTTATATTTGGGAGGTGATTAGGTCACGAGCGCCTGGCTCTCATGAATGAGATTAGTTCCCTTGGAGACCCCAGAGAGGTCCCTCACCCTTTCTGCCATGGGAGGTTACAGTAAGAAGACAGCCACCTATGAACCAGGAAATGGCAAACAATGAATCTACCACCACCCTGATCTTGGACTTAACAGCCCCCAAATTGCAAGAAAAAGATTTCTGTTGTTTATAAGCCACCCAGTCTATGGGATCCTTGTTATAGTAGCCTGAATGGCCTAAGACAACTGTGAAATGCAAAGACAAACTCAGAAAAACCACAGACCAAGAACCCACAGAACTTCAGAGAATGGGGGAGGCCTGAAGAACTTGAACAGAATGAATAGATTTTTAGATTAATTTTGTAATCTACACAATAAAGTATTCCCCAAAATACCCATATGGAAAAAAGAGGAAACCTAAACTTAGCCCATACAGAATGAGCCATATTGGTTAAAGGTATTTCACTCTAAATCTCCAGACAATTGAGCAGGACAATTTATTCATTATCGTCCGTAGCGAGCACCCTGGTGAACATAATAAAATTATGACAAATGCATATGACAGTGGAGAATCTGAGTTTACACAGAACATTCTCATAGTATCTGTAGCTATATCTCACCACAGATTTACTCTGTAACCAGAAATTACAAAATTTACTCTATAATCTGGATAAAGAGATGACAAAAATTACACTTTAAGTTGGAAGACATTACTTTCTCACTCTGAAATGCACATGTCTTTAAAGGCTGAACACTTTCTATTCTGAAAATGGAGTTTAATTTAGCAGTTTCACTGCTTCAAAATTAAATAAATGGGATTTTGTGAATTCTAAATTAAAGAGGTCATTTTTCAAAGAGTCTACATTGCTCCCTCACCTCACCTAAACACACATGCTAAAATATCTTTTCTTTCTTAGAGCCCCATCTTCTTTCCAGGTATAACCAAAGGATCACTACCTGAATTTAGGGAAGAGGTCATTACAAGGGCTTTTCTTGTTGTGTTATTGTCTTACATCAGTTTAGTACCCCAGCTCATCAGGAGGAAGATGGAGAAATCACATCTTACCAAATGTTTATCATACATACAGATGGCTGTTTCTGTTTTGAATCCTGCATTCCTTTATGTCCCATTTGATCTGGGTGCACGCGAAGGCACAGCACCCCCCTCTCTCTCCACCCACTCCTCCCTTTAATATGGTCACTGTGGCTCCAGCCCTGGGTGTGATTCCTCAAACTTGCTTCCCACACTACTCCCCACAATTCTGTTCCGTAACTGAGAAAATTCTTGCTGATTCTAATTCAAAAACAAGGTGAACCAAAGCCTGGTGGCTTAAAATGAGCTGGACTCAACCTCAGCTCCTGGGGAACCCTGGCAAATGAATACCCATAGCAAGCTTAAGCTAAGCTAATGCTGGGCGTGTCCCAAAGAGAGTAAAAGTGAAATGACGTTGTAATGGGCTTTGAACAGCTTTCCTAAATACTTCTAAACAATCAATTATAAAAGATGGCCTAGAAATTATAACGGATGGAATTTGCTAGTTGATTTGTAGAAGCAAGGAATAATGTGTACAAATTATTATGAGCAATCTGAGTGTTGGTTTTGTTTCGACGCAATTTTCAGTCTTGACAACTCAGAGGAAACAGATGTCGTAAGTCTATCAAGCATATGGGTGGTAGGATTATAGGAAGATTTTTGGTACATTTTCTAAATTTTCTAAATGATCATCATTACTCTAATGATCAGAGTTAAGCAACAGCTGTAATGATAACAAAGGGAATTTTATGCTGCATTCTTGTTACCAAAGATCTTTATTAAGGAACTATTCACATATAATTAGCAGTAGGGAAATCCTTCCCTTGTCGTTCAGTGAATTAAACAAACAATTATTGAGGATCTACAGCGTGCCTGAATCGGTATTGGTACTAAGGGTTCAGACTATTTATATTCCAGGAACAGAATATAGTGGAAAACATAGACTTGTGCACATAGAAATTTCAAAATAATGCGTTAAGGATTAAGAAAGCAGTATTGAGAGCAACTGTGAAAAGAGAAAGGCAACTTGGTTCAGTCTAAGGGTTAAGAATAGACTTTTTAGAAGAATTGCATTAGCCTGAAGTGAGCCTATTACATGAGTAAAATGTCAACTGGAGTGGGAGAGAGAAAGATTCCAGGCAAATCCCATATTCTCTGGTGAAAAGTGGCACAAACCCGACGCAAACTGGCTTAAGCAAATAAAGAGAACTCATTTTCTCTGTTTAACAAGAAAGGGTCAGTACAGAATTGGCCTTACAGACAGCTGAAACCAGGGACCCTCCATCTTGTACCACCTTTGGCTTCCTTCCCTCTGGCTGCAGGGGCTCCTTCCAGCCCTGTCACAGAAGAGGATGGGCTCACATGCGAAACAGCATGAAGAGAAGAGCTTTACCTGGTCTGCCCACCCCCAGAGCAAGCACTGTGGCCAAGGTGTAAGTGTGCTAACTGCCCAGAAGAGGTTCTCCAGCCCTGGGACCAGGAGGAACTGTGACTGCAAGCTTCACTACAACCAGAAGTTCTGAGACATGGGTTTCCTGCAGCTGACTGTGGCCCTGAACAGACAAAACAACAATGACCATGACACAGCAGGAATGTCAACAACCACCCAGAGAAATGAAACGTCATAGATGAGGCAGAGAAGAGTATTAGGGATGACACCAAGGACAGAGTTACCAGCACTCGGCTAGCACTATATGGGAAGCTGAAGTTTGGCTGGGGGGAGGGCAGTGGTGTGGGCATATACAGCCACTTTTAGATAAAAATGAAAATGGCACAGTGAGAGCAATTCACAAGGTGTCATTAAGACATAAACTGCTTACAAGTAAAGATGCAGAAAAGGCTAACTACTATTTTTGCGTCGGACACACTTTCTATATCCTCATAAACACACCATACGGTTGGTATTATCATCTTCCTTCTACAGATAAGTAAACTGAGATTGAAGACTTAGCCTGTAAAGGACACAGAGCAAGAAGTGGAGGAAGCAGTGAAAATCATGCCTGTGTATATTCCTTGCATGCTGCCTCTCATAAAGATCAGCACAAATAACTGAAAAAAAATAGCACGTACTTACATTTAATTGCCTCAAATCTCACCTGCCATTCCATGCCATTCAGTAAATATGAGTACCTTGTATGCGTGAGTCCCTTTCCTTGTCATGCATTTTGCCACCATTCACTGCATCTATCTCAGGGACTGGTGGCATTCCTCAGCCTAGTCTCTCCTACACGGTGGGTCCACTTACCCAGAACATGCTATGAACCATACTGCCCTATTATCTAGTACTGTACTTTTAAGTATATATGGAAGTGGAAATTTTTAAAAGAACTTATAGATTCTTCGCACAATCTGTTCCCACTTCTGTCCTAATATTTTCATCAAAGCATGAAGACTATAGACAGCATAAGTCATAAAATAAAAACAATCTACTTTCCCTTGTTAAGGCATGAAAATGCAAGATTTTTTTCCCCTTTTACAAACACTGAGGTGTATAAGCGTAAGGTAAAGGCAATGAATGTTCTTTAATCCAGTAAATAAATTACCTGCAGGAGAGATAGATATTTCTTAATGTATTTGACTCATATAGTATACCGTATATAATACTGTATTACACGGGCTCACACTACAAGGTAACAGAGACTCAATGGTGAATTGAAAAGCTTCAAACAGATAACTAAAAAATATTTAATATAAAGACTGCAAAACATTTTAATAATGCAGATTCAATCTAAAAAAGAATGTGAGATGTTGTATATTTTTAAATCTATAGAATGAAAAATTTCAGAGAACGTCACAGAACTAAAAATGGTTACTTTCATTACTTCTAGTTACATTTACCACATAAAGAGGAGAGAAAAAAACATACAAAATTACATCTAAAAAATATTCTGATATCAGTGATATAATCAAAACCTCTTCACATAGAGACATAATATGATTCTTTAATGACAACTTCAAAAGAAGATTTCATCAATAAAAACTCTAACAGGGGTTTCTAATTTGAACTTTACAACCTTTAAATATGAGATTAAAATGCTAAGGCAAGCAATAAACTCTATGACAAGTACATCATGTTGTTTCTATACTTAATTTAAAAATGTGAGACTAAGTATCTCAATGCAACTAGTATAAACATGCCACAGAAAACAGCAATAGTATCTCATTCCTTATGCATTTGCCAATCCATGTGAAGTTGCCAAAATGACCCTCGACGTGGCTGGCATATCTGACATGTTCATTGGGGCTGAAGCTTTGGCCAGTCTGGCTGGGACTGAAGAGGTATCACGTGTGATCAGGAGACTACATGGTGAGGACTAAGAAAGCACCCAACTCATTTAGAAGGTTTGTTACATACATGGAGATTAAGCAAATATGTCAATATTTGAGAATATAAACAGTTGAGGATAAGGAACGACAGGTTTCCCACTGATGAAAAAGGGAGTAACAAATTAAAATGGGAGTATAGAATAATCTGCGGTGTTGGGTTGGAATTGGAAGTATCGGTGTGAATGTATGGTTTTAATATCAATAAATATCTTTAATAATATTAAAAACTCATAGTTTTTAAGAAACAAGAAAAATATATAGGCACAGAAATAGATGTATATAAATGTGTATGCATGCTACGGACTGAACTGTGTCCCCTGAAAATTCACATGTTGAAGCCCTAAACCCCAAAGGGATGTTATTCGGAGATATGGCCTTTGGTCGGTTATTAAGTTCAGATGAGGCCATGAGGGTGAAGTCCTCATGATGGGATTTGTGCCCTTAAGAAAACAAAAGAGTTCTCTCTCTCTCTCTCTCTCTCTCTCTCTCTCTCTCTCCCCCACACACACACACCCCTATCCACCATGTGAGGATATAACAAATCGGAAGGAGGTCTCTCTCCAGACACCAAATCTACCAGCACCTGGGGACTTCCCAGCCTCCAGAACTCTGAAAAATAAATGTTTGTTGTTTAAGCCATCCAGTCAGTGGTATTCTATCATAATAGCCCGAATTGACTAAGACAACACATACATACATATATTTTATAAGTCTGTCTGCTGAGAGATCCTAGAAGCTATGACACCCAGGAGCAATGAGCACACCAAATGTCCAGGTCTTGGTTTCTGAACACCATTCACCACCACAAGAATCTGGGTCTCCTTGAAGAAATGGCTGATTCCCAGGCTGGGGCAGGGTAAATGAGCCTGAAACATGCCTTTGTGCCAGAATAAAGTATGCAAAGAATGATGGGGGCATCTAAAATGAGAGAGAAGTCAGTGTGAAGGAGTTGTAATGGCCAAATCTGAGACAAGCCAACCTCCAAAATAATAATGTCAGTAACAGATTATAGCCCATTGCACAAAACAGAAATCCATAAATTCATACTGGTAGAAATACAGAAAGATTAGATAGACAGATGATATAGATAGATAGATAGATAGATAGATAGATAGATAGATAGATAGAATATAGCTCTACTTGATACAGAATGCCAACTAATTCCTGAAGATAGAATGATGGAATAAAAAAAATTACCATTTCACAGCCATTATAGTAATAATGGATTCTGGTAAGAATCATCAATGAATGCTAATGGGTAAAAGTCTGAAAAGTTATCTCCTCACAATACATTTATGATTAATTGACAAGTACAAAATTCTTACTAACTTTACCCTGGAGAAACCTGGCAGGCAGTACCTCAACCAAGTGATAAAAGTCAGCATCACCAGCTATGGGACAAATCAACATCTTGTGCCTCTGGATATGATGAAGGACACATGTCTGTGGTATTCCTTCCAAAAATGCATAAATTGAATCTAATCATGAGGAAATATCAGTCAAACCCAAATTGAGAGACATCCTACAGAATAACTGGCCTCTTCAAAAAGTGAACGATGCTTTGTAAAACTGTGAAGGTAATAAAAGAGAAGAAAAGATTAAGGAACTACTCCAGATTGAAGGAGACTAGAGAGACATCGGATATGGATCCTGGACCTATGAAGGGTATTATGGAGATCATGGATGAAATCTGAATGAAGTCTGTGGATTAAATGGTAATAATAGATCAATGTTAATTTTCTGATTTTGATGCTAGCACTTCTGTTCTATAGTGGTGTCTGTTTCTAGGAAAAACACACAAGTATTAATTGGGTAGTAGAGCATCACATCTGCAACTTGCTCTCAAATATTTCAAAAATTTCATTAAAATATTTTAAAATATATAAAGAGAGAATTATAAGGCAAATTTGGCAAAAAAAAGTTAACAAATGGGAAATCTGAGCAAAAGGAATATTAAAGTTCTTTGTAATTTTTTAATGTTTCTGTAAGTCTAAAATTATTTCAAAACAAATGAAAAGGTTTTCTAAAAGTAATTTTTTTAAACTCTACTTCAGTTGGCGAAAGTATACACATTCCTTAAGTCCAACAGGAATATTATTCCCTTGGGGTAAATTCCTTGAAGTTATATTCTCATTACAGTCAGTAAAAAATGTGGGGTTATTTCTAACTCTTCCACAAAACACCAACATGCAACTTTGCATATTTGATACACTAAAAAGTTAAAAGTTCTCCAGTGGATAACAGACTCTCAGAGAATAGCTAACTCACCAGTAGCAGCTAATTCCTCTATAAAACTGAGCAGGCTGTTAGAGGTCCTGACCTAATCAGTGAGAAGTTGCTACTATTCCTTGTGAACTACTGGAAGATACCTTAACTCTTTCTGGTTGCTGGCAGAGGGCTGCCTAAGGGTCTCCACTTGTGCTACAAATCATTTATAAACCTGTTTTAAAAATTCTTTTCTAAACAATTTTAGAGAAAATATATCTGCAATTATTGTAATTTGGGGGAAATGATGTTAGCCTAGAAGATATTCAAAAAAGCTAAACTAACATGGCGAAAAGAAAATCTGCACACTTTTCCATCACACCCCAATTTACTAATTTCATAAACTTTTTATCACTCTGCTTGATCCAATAATTAAAATGATGCTGAACTGTTCTTTCAAAAGACAACTTCCACCTACTGAATTTTCACAGTCAAGCTTTCCTCTTGAAGCTGTGCATAGTCTATTAAAATTTCCTGGGAACTACTGGAAACTTACAACTGATAAAGACTAAAGCAAATAAGCATCTCTATTAATTTGACCATTAAAAAACACACATTCCAGGGCTTCCCTGGTGGCGCAGTGGTTGAGAGTCCGCCTGCCGATGCAGGGGACGCGGGTTCGTGCCCCGGTCTGGGAGGATCCCACAGGCCGCGGAGCGGCTGGGCCCGTGGGCCATGGTCGCTGGGCCTGCGCGTCCGGAGCCTGTGCTCCGCGACGGGAGAGGCCACAGCAGTGAGAGGCCCGCGTACCGCAAAAAAAAAAAAAACCACATTCCAATTTATTTGAGCAATGCTTAAGTTCAGTTTTCTTTAGAAACATGCCTTTGAATATTAGCTGCTTTGAAATACCGACCTTAAGAAAGCCTAGTCACTTGTAACTGCCTAAAGATGGGAAAACGAAAAATGGCGCAAATCCAATCAACATCCTCCAAGGCACCTTTTTTTTTAGGAAGCGTAGCTATCAACCTTGCAGCTGAATTCTATAACAATGGTAGAGATCTAGGGACTTCCCTGGTGGTGCAGTGGTTAAGAATCCGCCTGCCAATGCAGGGAACACGGGTTCGAGCCCTGGTCCGGGAAAATCCCACATGCTGCAGAGCAACTAAGCCCGTGTGCCACAATTACTGAGCCATGCACTGCAACTACTGAAGGCCGTGCGCCCCAGAGCCAGCATGCTGCAACCACTGAGCCTACGCACTGCAACTACTGAGGCCCGCGTGCCTAGAGCCCATGCTCCGCAACAAGAGAAGCCACCGCAATGAGAAGCCCACACATCCCAACGAAGAGTAGCCCCCGCTCACCGCAACTAGAGAAAGCCCACAAGCTGCAGCGAAGACCCAACGAAGCCAAAAAAAAAAAAAAAAAAAAAACAAGACAATGGTAGATCTAACAGAGACACAGATGCAGAGAACAAACGTATGGATACCAAGGGGGAAGGAGGGGGTGGTATGAATTGGGAGATGGGGATTGACATGTATACACTATTGACACTATGTATAAAATAGATAACTAATGAGAACTTACTGTATAGCACAGGGAACTCTACTCAATGCTCTGTGGTGACCTAAATGAGAAGGAAATCCAAAAAGAGGGGATACATGTATACGTATAGCTGATTCATTTTGCTGTACAGTATAAACTAACACAATATTGTAAAGCAACTATACTCCAATTAAAAAGAAAAGAATAAATGCTATCAACATGTCTGTTAAAAATTTTAAAAACTAAAAGGCAAGCACATGGAAGGCCATATAACACTGAAAGTTACAAACAGTAAAATATTTCAGAACACTTTTACAATGTTAAGCCTTTCATCCAAAAGCATGGCATATCTCTTCACTTATTCTTTGTAACAGTTTAATGTCAACTTCATCCACTGCAGATAAACAGTGGCTAATCCAATTCCCTTAGATTCATATTTTAGAAAATGCAGAAGTAGTTTCATACAGCTATGTGCCTGTATAGTAAAAAGGGCATAAGATATGAGATGAAAATATTTATGGTTTGAGGTAATTTGAGTGGAGAGCTACATTTTTTAGTACCAAATGTTTAATACTCTATAGCATTTTGTGCACCATATATTTTGAGAGCAAAGAGCTTAGTTGCTGCAGCTATAGATAAGCTCAAGCGACATAATTATTAAAGCTTCTATTTGAAAGTTCTATAAATATATTTCCCATAGAGAAAATCTCTAGAAAAATAGCCTTGCTCTTCACCCAAGAGGTTTCCAGTTTCTTTTTTTTTTTTTTTTTTTTGCGTTATGCGGGCCTCTCACTGCTGTGGCCCCTCCCGTCGCGGAGCACAGGCCCCAAATGTGCAGGCCCAGCGGCCATGGCTCACGGGCCCAACCGCTCCGCGGCATGTGGGATCCTCCCGGACCAGGGCACGAACTCGCGTGCCCCGCAGGCAGGCGGACTCCCAACCACTGCACCACCAGGGAAGCCCCGATTTCCAGTTTCTTGATGGAAACTTTAAGTGAAGTTTGCCATATCTAAACATCTTCATGCTAAATTTTACATATAAATTTTAGCTCTTACAATATCTTATGCTGATTTGTATTCATTTAAGGCCAAGTACTGTGATAAAATTTATGTTTTTTACTTTTAACAGTTCATATTTAATACTTTGTCATCAGCCTGAATGTGCTACTCCTAACGCTGAAATGCTTGATCTTTTAACCTCGTGTTCTTTCTCCAATGCAAATCATACTGCTCACTCAGAGGTAATACATTAATTATATGAAATTATAAGGTTGCCTAGTATGAAGAGTATTTAACAGAAATTATAAACCACTGCTATGTCTAAATCTTGGTATAAATAGATAAATACTGCACATGTGGGTGCTTAGAACCCATCCCTTAATCTATTCTTCTTTCTGTCAATTACTATTTCTGCTCTGTTGCCTGTTTAGGAAAACAAGTAAGTTTTTAAGAGAGTTTAATCAGTGTGATAGGCAGAATAATGCCTCCTCTCAAAGATGTCCATGTTCTAATCCTCACTACCTTACAGAGCAAAAGGGACTTTGCAGGTGTGAATAAGGGTCTTGAGATAGATTATCCTGGATTATCCCAGTGAGACCAATGTAATCACAAGGGTCCTTATAAGGGAGGGAGAGATGCAAGGGAGTCAGAGAAGGAGACAGAAGGCTAGAAACAGATGTCAAAGAGATAAGTTGCTGGAAGGGAGCCACAAGCTGAGAAATGCAGGCAGCATCCAGAAGCTGGAGAAGGCAAGGAAGAGATTCTCCCCTCCAGATTCTTCTGCCTCCAAAAGGAAAGCATCCCTGCCAGCACTTTAGTCTCTGAGACCTATTTCAGACTTCTGACTTCCAGAACTGTAAGACAATAAATTTGTGTTGTTTTAAGCCTTTAAGTTTGTGGTAATTTGTACCAGTAGCAAAGGAAACAATTGGTTATTTTTATTAATTACCTATACAGACTGTGTCAGTATGAAATTAAAGTTGTGTATATACAACAGTCAAAACCACTTATGAAATAGTATACTAAATGTTAGAATTAATGTCTGACTTTCTGCGGAATACTGAGGACAGTACACAATCATTAGACAAGCATTTTTTGATCTACTATCGGTCAAACTCTGGTATTTAAAAGATGAACAATATAAATATATCAAGGCAGAAATCATCTTCAAGTTGTTCCAAAGAGTCATACAAGTGAATGAATATTTACAATAAGGTGATAAGCACTTTAATTGGGGAAAAGGAAAGGGCACTTCCACTGAGGGTGGAGGACACACAAATGAAATGGCTAAATCTTTAAGGGGGAATAGGTCCCTTGAGAAGTTTGAGGCTAAGCTGAGCAAGGTCACATCGTGAAGTGGGCAGTAAGCCATGCATAAAATTGGACTTCATCTTTCAAGTAATGAGAAACCAGACAGGAGTTTTAAGTAGTGGAGTGACTGATGCAGTTAAATTTTAGAAGGAAAAAAACACTGCGTGTGTTGTGAAGGATGCGAAGCCTGGCCTGAAAGCAAGAAATATACGATGAAGCCTGAACCTACGTTTATAACACCATATTTTAATATTCATTCACAAACATACAGTGATCAAATGATCACCTTCTATCAACCAGGTGCTTTGTTAAATACCAGGTGATAAAAAAAAGAGACTAAGACATGATTAGTGCCTTTAAGATAATAAAAAAAAACCTATAGCTTTATATATACAACAATATACAAAATGGATGCAATGAAAGCAGCTATCTCTACTTTGGGTACTCATCTAGAAACCATAGTTTCAGAAGTAGGCACCAATGGGGATATTTGCATACATATAACTGATTCACTTTGTTATACAGCAGAAACTAACACAACATTGTAAAGCAATTATACTCAATAAAGATGTTGGGGAAAAAAAAAAGAGTAGGCACCAAATTCATGCCACAAGAAACCACAAATTAATATGGAGAAACAATTATGTGCATACTTTTCAAAAATGCAATCTAATCAATTTCAAAAATAAAAACGGAGGTAACTGCATTCTCACAAAAAATTCAAATAGCTCCCCGACACACAGGCACCCTAAAAGTATTCTTCTTTGCCTTTTTTACTCAGTAAGGTCTTTTGCCTTCTTTACTCAGTAAGGTCTATGTACCACAGTGCACAGACAGCATTCAACATCGACTTTGTTGGAACATTATGTAGTCATGGCAATTTGAACTAATTTAAAATTGCAAGTTTCAGCAAGATCAGTTAAATCCAGAGACAGAGTGACAACTCTACAGCTTTCCCCAATCCTGACAGTAAAAATCGATCATCATATTCTCTCTGCTCCCACTGCAATTTCCCCCCTAAATTACAGCAACCAACCATCGCAATCTGATCCGTGTTACAGTTTATGTGTCTGTTCCACCCATAAGAAGACAAACGAGACTGTCTTACACCTCTTGTATCTAAGGGTGCAGGGTAGCTATACTCGATATTTTAGCGCAATCAACGTGTCGAAGAGAACTGAGCTAAATGTAGCTGATAATTATTAGTCAGAATTTCCATTTTAGGGCTACTCATATAATGATTTCAGAAAATACTTGGATACTCTATAAACTTCACAATATACACTCTATGCGCACGTTTTCGGCGCTTCCTCAATTATATAATGAGTAACCTCCAAACAAAAATGTCAGGTCTCAAAGGAGAGGAAGTGGTATTTGGTTTTTGCCAAATGTCATTTCACGTTTAACCTCGTAACACCTCAGTTTTTTCGTCTGTGAAACAGCGCTCATAATAAAACGCATCCACAGAATCATCTTAGAACTAAATAAAATGTTCAGTAGAGAATTTAGCACGTAATCAATGTCAATAAACGGGAATCACTGTGGTTGTTATAATTAATGTTATTATAATGAAGATCTTGATGGGCATCCGTAATAAAATACAGCCATGCTAGAAAACCCCAAAATAGAAGACAAGTGTAATATCACTTATTTTGGGTCCTGGAATATAATGTAAAACTAACATTTAACTTTAAGTATGACTGATTTGGGGGGAAAAAATGAAGAGAGGATAGTGAAAGGTGACAGAAAAAAAAATAACTAGAAAACAGTGCAGGCTCCTTATCCTGCTGGCTCTGAGACCTGTTTTCTGGGGTTCTGGTCTCTGCTAAAAGAAGCACCACTCAGCCTGACGAAGAGCACCGTTACAGATAAAGTGCTGTGGGTAATCACTGCTCTGCTTAGTTTATGAAGTTCATCATAGCTCCTCTGGGCTTATGTAAGATAACTAGTTACTTCGGCTTAGAGGCCCCTAGTTGAAATGTGGGCAGATGGCAAAGAGAATACAGTGGTCACGGTGTGTCACTGACAAATAACTGTGTAACTACTTTGTTCCCTGTTGAGTTTAACCATCAAGAAATTAAAAGGCAAGTTTTGTCAAACAGTTTCTAAAGTTTACTAAAAGAACATGAAAATTAGATTATAGACACAGAGGCGGCTAGATTTGTCAGATGTCTGGTTTTTGACAAGATGACGTTTGCACTTTCCATTTGAATTTATAAAGTGTTTCAGTATTTTGGTTAGAATCATCTGAAAGTACTAAAGACAGCATTACATTAAACAAAAACATAATTATATATAAATCAAAACACACGGCCAAGTGTGCGCAAGATCAAGTAAATGGTTGGAAAAGTTCTCATCATAATGTGTCCAAATTACAAGGGAGCTGGGTTTCCCTATCAGAGGCCAACAGAGTACCTGTCAAACTCTGCCTTCCAGCCACCGTTCCAAAGCTGAAATCACAACTGAGGCAGCGGAAGGACTTGTTCCTCTTTCTTTTTTCTGCATCAGTGATTCTCAACGAAGGGAAAAGGAAGAATGCTCATCAGAACCCCCAGGGAGGCTTTGTCCGTCACGTCACCGAACAAAGATATTCCTTCTTCTACCTCACACCTGAAAGCACCGTTTTGTATTCGCCAGGGACCCCTGTCCCTACTCAGAATCATAGCCATCAGCAATCACAGAGACCAGGAAAGGTGAGGCTAAAGGTACAACATGTCTTCACCTGCCTCACCAAGCACTTCAGACCACCACCAACTCTGAAACCCAGATGGAGGGAATTAGAAGAACATAGACACATGACAAGGGGGTAACTTTTGAAGTTTGCTTAAAGCATTTTATAAGCAGATAAACTGGGAAAAAAACAAACACCTGAAAAAAGCAGTAGCTGTTAGAGTAACAGAGAACAGATTTTAGGCATTCCCAAATGCTCAAGAAAGTAAAATAATATTTAGTTGCTAATAACAATATTTAGGGAGAGGTAGAATGTGGTGGTATAAATCAAATGGTGCTCCTTAGTAAAAAAAAAAAAAAAAATACTGTGATCATCAATTTAGATAAGAGAATAATACAGTGCAAAAGAATAGGGAAAAAAGTGCATCAAATGTTTAATAATTTCACATTGTAAATAAGAAATCAATTTTTGTTCATGTCTTTATTTTATTGAACACCTTGATGACACACAGAATCCTGGGTTTAAAAAAAGCTATAGTGTAATCCCCAGCTTTTCCATAAACCATCTAAAGCCTTACAACACAACTCAAAGGAGAAAAAGTAAATAAAATCAAATGTCTCTGGTTCTAGGGTTGATCTAATTTCAAGTTCTGTATACGTATTATGTTAATACATTAACTTATAATGTGAATTAAGTATGACTTACAGGTTTTTACTTTATATTTCAGTATTGGAAGGAAATTATATTAATGACGACCATTTACTGATTGCTTCCTATGAACAAGGAAATATTCTAAGTCCTTTCTGTACATGATGTCATTTAATCCTCACAAAATCTCTGTGAATAGATACAATCTTCTCTATTTTCCAAACAACACCCAGAAAGAAGCCACTTGCTCAAGGTCACAGACACTTAACCCATGAAAGAGCTAAGTGCTGGCATCAAGGTTCTGTGAATCCTAAAGTCCATGCTTTTTCCTCGTACTACATTGAAACTAGAATTTTCTGATATTTCTTTGATATGCATACATCAAAGAATATAACCACACAGATAATGCTATTTCTCAATTTTACATCTTTAGAGAATTTGAAAGACTCTACAGGTGTATATTGTACTTCTCTGTGTCCCATACAGCACATAGAATAGTGCATAGCACTGTTCTGGAAAAGGCTCAAGTTGTTACTCAATAATTAATATCTTCAAATGTGCAGAACAGAGCACTTCCTTTTCCACTTGGCCCAATGGACTTCTCGTGGACATGTGAATATGAACTAGTTATGGACCTTGGGCACATTATTTCCTCATTTGTACCAAAAGGCATAACAAGGGTATGTTGACTGATGACACAAAATTTTTCAAGCCTAAATAGAATTTACCACTACTTCCCAGAAAGTGTGAACAGATAAAAAGTTGTCAAGTATTGCTGCCATCCTACTATCATATTTACAATCTAGTTCAATGACTGCTAATTCAATAAGTCTGACTGAAAGCCTAGAAACTTTTATTTTTGAAAAGTTATTTCGGGTAATTCTGAGTCACAGCTGCTTTGAGAACCACTTCAGTAGGCTCTCCTTAATATAATTATTGTCGATAATCAAATCTAAGACGCCATAGACAGTAAGACACGTCCAGATTGCAGAGATATTAAAATGGAGAGAACATAGATATCTTAGAATTAATGAAATACACTTAAATTGAAGACTACTGCCTTTACTTTAAGATAACCCAGAACACTAGAGGGTGCCCAATTTAGTAGCACCGTGGTTATACTTGTATAATCTGAACAGCTCGTAGTTTCAAAAAATCAGAAATAACACATATTCTGTTGTATTTTTATAATCAGATTTCATTGTTGTAACTATTTTTGCAGAAACACACTACAATACATTGATTGCATGGATATTAACTGTTGTCAAAATAAATGATCCTTTATAATATCAAGACCAGTTGGTTGGTCTTTGAAAGATTTTTCCATACTCAAATTGTTCTCGGCCCAGGCGAGTTACTTCAGACAGTCACTTCAGTGACTGTTGTTTCATCTGTGAAGACAGGGGATTCAGGTATATTATTTCTAAAATTCCTTCTAGATTTAAAATTCTATTTCTACGTCATTGTTCTTAAGTTTTTCTGGTTTTCTTGTTTTTTTGGCCGCACAGCATGTGGAATCTTAGTTCCCCAACCAGGGATCGAACCCACGCTCCCTTCATTGGAAGGCACAGTCTTAACCATTGGACCACGAGGGAAGTCCCTTAAGTTGTTTCTTACATGTAATTGTCATGCCTCCAAACAATCAATTCCTTAAGGGTGAAGACCTTACATAACTTTCTCTGGGGTGTACATACACACACACACACACACACACACCCCAGAAGTACCTGGTACAATCATCCTGGGCTGAGTCTCTGACAGGCAAACACAGGCCTCTCCTTCTCACACTATCTGCTCTGGTCCACACCTGGGACCCTCCCCTCTCGGGACATGGAGGCGCAAGTTCCTTCCTTCCCTTCCTGCCCAGAATTTTCCAGAACTCTTGCTCACAGCCTCAGTTGTAAGACAACAAATGCAAACATCTGGTGCCAGCCCCTAATTTCTACTCTTTAGCTCTTTCTACAATTTTGTAATTTCCTATAGTAGATCTTGCCTTTATTTTTAATTCCGATTGGAAAAACTGGAGTGGTATCTGTTCCCTGCACTGACACCTGACTAACGCAACATTCAATTTATATAGTTTGTGTATTCAAACAAAACTACGTGAAATGTATCAGAGTTGGTTTACCTAGAATCATCACAATGTCAGGACACCACTATATCACCAGCTATTTAGTCTCAAAGGACTATGTTAAAACTACAAATTATCTGCAAGCCAAAAGGGGGTGGCAGGACATATTTAAAGTGATGAAAGAGAAAAACCTACAACCAAGACTACTCTACTCAGCAAGGATCTCATTCAGATTTGATGGAGAAATTAAAAGCTTTACAGACAAACAAAAGCTAAGAGAAATCAGCACCACCAAAACAGCTTTACAACAAATGCTAAAGGAACTTCTCTAGGCAGGAAACACAAGAGAAGGAAAAGACCTACAATAATAAACTCAAAACAATTAAGAAAATGGTAATAGGAACATACATATCGATAACTACCTTAAATGCAAATGGACTAAATGCTCCAACCAAAAGGCATAGACTGGCTGAATGGATACAAAAACAAGACCTGTATGTATGCTGTCTACAAGAGATCCATTTCAGACCTAGGGACACAAACAGACTGAAAGCAAGGGGATGGAAAAAGATATTCCATGCAAATGGAAATCAAAAGAAAGCTGGAGTAGCAATTCTCATATCAGATAAAAGAGACTTTGAAACAAAGATTATGGGCTTCCCTGGTGGCGCAGTGGTTGACAGTCTGCCTGCCGATGCAGGGGACATGGGTTAGTGCCCCGGTCTGGGAAGATCCCACATGCCGTAGAGCAGCTAGGCCCGTGAGCCATGGCGGCTGAGCCTGTGCGTCCAGAGCAAGTGCTCCGCAACAGGACAGGCCACAACAGTGAGAGGCCCGCGTACCACAAAAAAAAAAAAAAAAGACTATTACAAAAGACAAAGAGGGACACTACATAATGATCAAGGGATCAATCCAAGAAAAAGATATAACAATTGTAAATATTTAGGCACCCAACATAGGAGCACCTCAATACATGAGGCAAATACTAACAGCCATAAAAGGGGAAATCGACAGTAACACAATAATAGTAGGGGACTTCAACACCCCACTTTCACCAATAGACAGAACATCCAAAATGAAAATAAACAAGGAAACACAAGCTTTAAATGATACATTAAACAAGATGGACTTAATTGATATTTATACGACATTCCATCCAAAAACAACAGAATACATATTCGTCTCAAGTGCTCATGGAACATTCTCCAGGATAGATCATATCTTGGGTCACAAATCAAGCCTTGGTAAATTTAAGAAAATTGAAATCATATCAAGTATCTTTTCCGACCACAACGCTATGAGACTAGATATTAATTACAGGAAAAAAATCTGTAAGAAATACAAACACATGGAGTCTAAACAACACACTACTTAATAACCAAGAGATCACTGAAGAAATCAAACAGGAAATCAAAAAAATGCCTAGAAACAAATGACAATGAAAACACAATGACCCAAAACCTATGGGATGCGGCAAAAGCAGTTCTAAGAGGGCAGTTTATAGCAACACAATCCTACCTCAAGAAACAAGAACCCTCTCAAATAAACAACCTAACCTTACACCTAAAGCAGTTAGAGAAACAAGAACAAAAAACCCCCAAAGTTAGCAGAACGAAAGAAATCATAAACATCAGATCAGAAATAAATGAAAAAGAAATGAAGGAAATGATAGCAAAGATCAATAAAACTAAAAGCTGGTTCTTTGAGAAGATAAACAAAATTGATAAAGCATTAGCCAGACTTATCAAGAAAAAAAGGGAGAAGACTCAAATCAATAGAATTAGAAATGAAAAAGGAGGAGTAACAAGTGATACTGCAGAAATACAAAGGATCATGAGAGATTACTACAAGCAACTATATGCCAATAAAATGGACAACCTGGAAGAAATGGACAAATTCTTAGAAATGCACAAACTTCTGAGACTGAACCACGAAAACAGAGAAAATGTGAATAGACCAATCACAAGCACTGAAATTGAAACTGTGATAAAAAAAGCTTCCAACAAACAAAAGCCCAGGACCAGCTAGCTTCACAGGCGAATTCTATCAAACATTTAGAGAAGAGCTAACACCTATCGTTCTCAAACTCTTCCAAAATATAGCAGAGGGAGGAACGCTCCCAAACTCATTCTACGAGGCCACCATCACTCTGATACCAAAATCAGATAAAGATGTCACAAAGAAAGAAAACTACAGGCCAATATTTCTGATGAACATAGATGCAAAACTCCTCAACAAAGTAATAGCAAACAGAATCCAACAGCCCATTAAAAGGATCATACAGTACGATCAAGTGGAGTTTATCCCAGGAATGCAACAATTCTTCAATATATGCAAATTAATCAATGTGATACACCATATTAACAAACTGAAGGAGAAAAAGCATATGATCATCTCAATAGATGCAGACAAAGCTTTCAACAAAATTCGACACCCATTTATGATAAAAACCCTACAGAAAGTAGGCATAGAGGGAACTTTCCTCAATATAATAAAGGCCATATATGAAAAGCCCATAGCCAACATCGTCCTCAAAGGTGAAAAACTGAAACCATTTCCACTAAGATCAGGGACAAAACAAGGTTGCCCACTATCACCACTAGTATTCAACATAGTTGTGGAAGTTTTAGTCACAGCAATCAGAGAAGAAAAAGAAATAAAAGGAATCCAATTTGGAAAAGAAGAAGTAAGCTGTCACTGTTTGCAGATGACATGATACTATATATAGAGAATCCTAAAGATTCTACCAGAAAACTACTAGAGCTAATCAATGAATTTGGTAAAGTAGCAGGATACAAAATTAATGCACAGAAATCTCTTGCATTCTTATACACTAATGCTGAAAAATCTGAAAGTGAAATTAAGAAAACACTCCCATTTACTATTGCAACAAAAAGAATAAAATATTTAGGAATAAACGTACCGAAGGAGACAAAAGAACTGCATGCAGAAAATTATAAGACACTGATGAAAGAAATTAAAGATCATACAAGTAGATGGAGAGATAAACCATGTTCTTGGATTGGAAGAATCAATATTGTGAAAATGACTCTACTATCCAAAGCAATCTACAGATTCAGTGCAATCCTTACCAAACTACCACTGGCATTTTACACAGAACTAGAACAAAAAATTTCACAATTTGTATGGAAACACAAAAGACCCCGAATAGCCAAAGCAATCTTGAGAAAGAAAAACAGAGCTGGAGGAATCAGGCTCCAAGACTTCAGACTATACTACAAAGCTACAGTAATCAAGACAGTATGGTACTGGCACAAAAACAGAAATACAGATCAATGGAACAGGATAGAAAGCCCAGAGATAAACCCACACACATATGGTCAACTTATCTTTTATAAAGGAGGCAAGAATATACAGTGGAGAAAAGACAGCCTCTTCAATAAGTGGTGCTGGGAAAACTGGACAGCAACATGTAAAAGAATGGAATTAGAACACCCCCTAATACCATACACAAAAATGAACTCAAAATGGATTAAAGACCTAAATGTAAGGCCAGACACCATCAAACTCTTAGAAGAAAACATAGGCAAAACACTCTATGACATAAATCACAGCAAGATCTTTTTTGACCCACTTCCTAGAGAAATGGAAATAAAAACAAAAATAAACAGATGGGACCCAATGAAACTTAAAAGCTTTTGCACAGCAAAGAAAACCATAAATAAGATGAAAAGATAACCCTCAGAATGAGAGAAAATATTTGCAAATGAAGAAACTGACAGAGGATTAATCTCCAAAACATACAAGCAACACATGCAGCTCAATATCAAAAAAACAAACAACCCAATCCAAAAATGGGCAGAAGACCTAAATAGACATTTCTCCAAAGAAGATATACAGATTGCCAACAAACACATGAAAGCATGCTCAACATCAGTAATCATTACAGAAATGCAAATCAAAACTACAATGAGATATCATCTCTCACCAGTCAGAATGGCCATCATCAAGAAATCTACAAACAATAAATGCTGGAGAGGGTGTGGAGAAAAGGAAACCCTCTTGCACTGTTGGTGGGAATGTAAATTGATACAGCCACTATGGAGAACAGTATGGAGGTTCCTTAAAAAACTAAAAATAGAACTACCATACAACCCAGCAATCCCACTACTGGGCATATACCCTGAGAAAACCATAATTCAAAAAGAGACATGTACCAAAATGTTCATTGCAGCTCTATTTACAATAGCTAGGACATGGAAGCAATTGAAGTGTCCATCAACAGATGAATGGGTAAAGAATATGTGGCACATATATACAATGGAATATTACTCAGCCATAAAAAGAAACGAAATTGAGCTATTTGTAATGAGGTGGATAGACCTAGAGTCTGTCATACAGAGTGAAGTAAGTCAGAAAGAAAAAGACAAATACCGTATGCTAACACATATATATGGAATTTAAGAAAAAAAATATCATGAAGAACCTAGGGGTAAATCAGGAATAAAGACGCAGACCTCCTAGAGAATGGACTTGAGGTTATGGGGAGGGGGAAGGGTGAGCTGTGACAGGGCGAGAGAGAGTCATGGGCATATACACACTAACAAACGTAGTAAGGTAGATAGCTAGTGGGAAGCAGCCGCATGGCACAGGGATATTGGCTCGGTGCTTTGTGACAGCCTGGAGGGGTGGGATAGGGAGGGTGGGAGGGAGGGAGACGCAAGAGGGAAGACATATGGGAACATATGTTTATGTATGACTGATTCACTTTGTTATAAAGCAGAAACTAACACACCATTGTAAAGCAATTGTACCCCAATAAAGATGTTAAAAAAAAAAAAGAATATGTGGCACATATATACAACGGAATATTACTCAGCCATAAAATGAACAAAACTGAGTTATTTGTAGTGAGGTGGATGGACCTAGAGACTGTCATACAAAGTGAAGTAAGTCAGAAAGAGAATAACAAATACCGTATGCCCACACATATATATGGAATCTAAAAAGAAAAAAGAAAATGGTCAGAAGAACCTAGGGGCAAGATGGGAATAAAGATGCAAACCTACTAGAGAATGGACTTGAGGATACGGTGATGGAGAAGGGTAAACGTAAAATAGATAGCTAGTGGGAAGCAGCCACATAGCACAGGGAGATCAGCTCGGTGCTTTTTGACCACCTAGAGGGGTGGGTTAGGGAGGGTGGGAGGGAGGGAGATGCAAAAGGGAATAGATATGGGGACATATGTATATGTATAACTGATTCACTTTGTTATAAAGCAGAAACTGACACACCATTGTAAAACAATTATACTCTAATAAAGATGTTAAAAAATTAAAAGAACTACAAATTATTTTTGACATAAATATATATGTTAATATTATATGTGTTAATACTACATATCAATGAATTGGTGTCTAATTATAATCAGATAGTATATATAATTATATGTATTTAGTTCAAATGTACAAATGCATATGTAGAATTCTTATCAAAGATAAGAATTTCATAAGCGTGATATGAGTGTCATTTTCACATTTTAGAAGTCATAACTGGAGCAACTTGTACAAAAGTTCACATATCTGTTATTTTAGAAGACTGATTTAGTTTGTTTTTAAGGTGAGGTAGTTTGATAAAGTTTATTAGTTACTAATCACGACCTGGGGAAGTGTTTTAGATCTACTGGAGAAAAGTGCCTGTTTATATTACTTTATTTTCTCATTACCAAAACACTCTTTTCTTCTGCAAAAAGCCTACTCATTTCACATGCTTTATGGTTTACATTTTAGCACTTCATCTGTTTAGCTGTAAATAAAATACTTATTTTAATTAATATGTTCAATATAAAGTATAAACTGCTTTTTAAAAGCTAAGAAACCAAACTAATAAATGAATTCAGTAAAGTTTCAGGAAATAAAATCAGTTGCATTTGCATATACTAACAACAAACTATCTGGAAATTAAGAAAGAAATCTCATTTACAACTGCATCAGAAAACATACTTAGGAATAAATTCAACCAAAGAGGTAAAAGACCTGTACAATAAAAACTATAAGACACTGATGAAAGAAATTGAAGAGGGCATAAATAAATGGAAAGATATTAACACGTTCTTGGATTGGGAGAATTAATATTGTTAAACTGTGCATACTATCCAAAGCAATCAACAGATTCAGTGCAACCCCTGTCAAGTTTCCAATGGCATTTTTCACAAAAAAAAGAAAAAAAAATCCTAAAATTTGTATGAAACCACAAAAGACCCCAAATAGCCAGTGCAATCTTGAGAAAGAAGAACAAAGCTGGAGGCATTATACTTCCAGATTTCAAACTATATTACAAAGCAATATTAATCAAAACAGTATGATACCAGAATAAAAACAGATACATAGACCAATAGAACAGAACAGAGCCCAGAAATAAACCCACACATATATGGTCAACTAATCTCTGACAAGAGCGCCAAAAACATACAATGGAAAAAGGACAGTCTCTTCAATAAGTGGTACTGGGAAACTGGATATCCATATACAAGAGAATGAAACTGGACTTCTACCTTACATCACCCACATAAATTAACTCAAAATAAATTAAAGACTTAAATATGAAACCCAAAACTGTAAAACTCCTAGAAGAAAACAGAGGAAAACTCCTTGACATTGGCTTTGGCAACAATTTTTTTGGATATAACAACAAAATCACAGGTAACAAAAGCAAAAACAAACGAGTGGAACTATATCAAACTAAAACGGAAAGTGAAAAATCAACAAATTGAATATGCAACCTATAGAGTGAGAGAAAATATTTGCAAACCATATATCTGACGGGGGTTAATATCTCAAGTATACAAAAAACTGATACAACTCAATAGCAAAGAAACAAATCATTTGATTTTAAAATGGCAGAGTACCTGAATAGACACACACACACAAAGTTAACTATTTAAGGTTATGGATGTGTTAATTAAATTGATTGAGGTATTCATTTCACAATGTGTACATACATTAAATCATCACATTGTGAACTTTGAATATAGACAATTTTGTCAATTATACCTCAATAAAGCTGAAAAAAAATAAAAGATAAGAAATAAATTTTCACATAAATTCAATGTAACATCGCATCTGACGAAAGAAAGAGGCCTGTATCCCAGATCATTCATTTATTCACTCAGTAAACTTTTATTATACGTTTACTCCATGCCAGGCCCTGTACTAGGTAGTGGGAATACAACAATGATTAAAATAGTCTCTGTAGAGGAGAGTCACATAGTCTCAAAATAACGTCCCATAGCTTCTTTATTAATTGCAAAGGAAAACATTTACCTGTAGATGGAAAGATCTGGCAATACCACCTTAACCTAGTTATCAAATGCAGCATCACCAAAAACAGAACAAACGACATTTTAAGTGTCTACTGGTGCGATGAAATGGAAAGAACACAATCTCACTTATTCAACATTCTTGTCATAATGTGTAACCTCACTCTAACAGGAAATACAATCAGACAAAACCAAACGGGGGGCATTCTATAAAAAAAAACTGGCCTGCACTCTTCAAAACTATCAATATTATGAAAGATAAAAGGCAGTAGGGGCTTTTCTAGATTAAAGAAGACTAAAAAGTCATGACAACCAAATGGAAGGCATGTTCCTTAATTGAATCTTGGATTGGAGAAAAACAATGAAGGACATTTCTGGGAAAGCTGAAAAAAATTTGAATACAGACTGTATATAGATAACTTAACTGTTTCAAGGTTAAATGTCTTGGCTGTAATAACAATAGGGTGGTTGTGAAATGGCTGAAAATGTCCTTATTTTTAAAAGAAACATGTTGACATATCATGACTACAACTTACTTTCAAATGGTTCAGCATTTAATAAAGGAGATAATACAAATGTCCCAAAATGTTAAAATTGGTGAATTTACACGAAGGGAATACTTAATTTTTTGAAATCAAGTTTAGAGTAAAAAATATATAGACCATGCCCATCAGCTTATAGTCTGATGTCACTATATTACCATAGCCTTCAGTTTTCTCTTCTAAAAAAATTAAGCATTTTATTATATTAGAAAAAAGTGTTAATGATTTTACCTAGTGCTTACAAATATGCAATGAAACTGGAATTCTCTTAAACTGCTAGTTGCACTGTAAATTAGCAAAACTTTAGGGAAATCAACTTAAAATAGGTGTATAGAACCAATAAAATCTACTCTAACCTTTTCATACTTACATTGTTGGTAATAAATTTAAATTTACCAAACATAAATAAGGAAATTTTTGCCTGTAAATATCCCCCAATTACTTCTAGGTTTGCCACACACCATCCACTGGCTGAAACAAGTAACCTCTGTAACCATGTGCAGTAGTTGTGTATCTTTGTGCACAGTGAGGTTTATACTTTATATCATCTATATACACCTCACCACATAAACATATAAAAAAGACTTCAGCCTTGAAACTATATTGCACTATTCACTTAAAACATACCCCTGGTCCAACCAGGCTCCCATCCCCTCTGGACCTGCTGACAGAGATCTTCTTAAGGCTTCCTGCCAACCTCACATTCTGCCTTTTTCTAGTCAAAAAAAAGTATCTGGACTATTTGGAGATCAAACAAGTAGAGGTCAAATATGTGTGATTCTGGTATACCTAAAATTTCTATCATCACCTCACAGAATAAGAGTGTGCCCTTAGCTTTTACTGAAGATTATTTCACAAAGAGTCATATTTAAAATGCTTCAGTATCCACTATAAAACTCCAGTCACTCGATGTCACATCAAGTCCCAAATGACAAATTTCATTTAGAACTGAGTGTTAAGAAAAACCATTTCCACTGAGAAGCTGGTATTCTTCTCTTATCAGATGTACCTTATTGTTCTGCTGCTGGGAAGCCTAAGAATCAACCCTGACGTTGAATAAAAACAACATTAACATTTATAAATTACATACTAGCCTCCTTCTCCTTTCCTTGGTTCTGATCTTCCATTTCTATTTTATTAATAGTCTGTATTAGACACCATTTCCTAGCCCTTTTGAGAAAGAAGCCCAGTATAAATTTGGTAAATGAAGTTTTAAAGTATAATACAACATAGCGATGAAAATGTTTTAGAGATAGGCAGAGGTGATGGCTACACCACACTGTGAATGTACTTAATGCTACTGAATTATACATTCTATTTAAAATAGTTCCCTTTATTTTCTATCAAGTTTACCTCAGTAAGAAAAGAGTACAGCATAATCCCAGCAAGTAGCATATGGTTAGCAGCCAAATAATCATATTACATTCTTCCCATCCTCACTGTGGTGTGTGGACAGAAAACTGATCTGTCCTCTGCCATCTGTATTGCTTCTCCCTTCCTTCTACTCCTTTATGTTCTAGTATCGTTTTCAACTGCTCAGTTTACGTTAAAAATCCTTAAACATTCTCTTGGGCCAGCAATTTCTGAACAAGCCTGATTTTTGGACTCAAGAGAATTCTTTTTTTCAAAGGATGATTTTTAACAGAATCCCAGTATATAAAAGTCAAATAAAACCAGCTGCTCTGGTTGAAGACAGTTTGTGAGGGGTCTAAGACCTCCAGACACTACAGCCCTGGTGGTCTTCCTCAGCTTACAACCACAGGCGACAGAGAAAGCTGGAAGCAGACACTTTACGAGCAGAAAAAAGACTTTCATTTGACACTTCTAGAAAACCACAACTAAAATGTTATCTTACCTCCTGTGATCCAGATAATTACTTCACTCCTCCACTTCACCCACATATGAGGGATTGAAGTGTTTTAAGGTACAGTTTAATCTCTACCAGTTTCTCTGGTGAAAATTGCTTGTGGCAATTTGTAACAACTTTTATGGAACAGTTAGGCAATGGAATGTCGATTAATATTTAATCATAATAATTGACAGTTTCCCAGAAAACTATGAAACAAAGATGATTTTTCTATAAACTACTTACCCATTTTTATTGTTTTTACTGCTACAGTTAATAAAGGTTTCAAAGGATACTTTCTCATTTTTAAATTGGTGTTTTAATTCAGCTTTGCCAGCCAATGTGACAAGTTCTAGAAAGGTATGCTCATAGTTTTATAAAGATATGCTCATATCATATGTTCATAGTTTCTGAACACGTGGAGCTTTCATATATTAATTTGGGTTTTTGGGTCATAAACTCCAAATGTCGTATCTTTACCTTCTATGGAGGAAGTACAAAAGTTAATCCAATTTCCCATTTCTGGGCAGACAATAGCATATACTGAGTAACTCCAGACGTTATAAACTGATTATAAAACACCTGTAATAAATAGTGAGTTTATCTGGAAGAAAGTTTAAATGCAAACAGGTGCATACTAATGCAAGCAATTAAAAAACAAAAATACAGTCAAATGTCAAGTAGCTGGTGTAATAAAAGCAGTCAGGAGGAAGGCTACAAAAAACTGGTCAAAATATGGTATAAAAGAGATTCACTTATTTAAAATTACATCCTGTATTTAAGAATTAATTTACAGGGCTTCCCTGGTGGCGCAGTGGTTGAGAGTCCGCCTGCTGATACAAGGGACGCGGGTTCGTGCCCCAGTCCAGGAAGATCCTACATGCCGCTGAGCGGCTGGGCCCGTGAGCCATGGTCGCTGAGCCTGCGCATCCGGAGCCTGTGCTCCGCAACGGGAGAGGCCACAACCGTGAGAGGCCCGCGTACCGCAAAAAAAAAAGAAAAGAATTAATTTACAGATGTCATCTAAAAATACTCGGTACTTTGTGACCGCCTGGAGGGGTGGGATAGGGAGGGTGGGAGGGAGGGAGATGCAAGAGGGAAGAGATATGGGAACATATGTATATGTATAACTGATTCACATTGTTATAAAGCAGAAACCAACACACCATTGTAAAGCAATTATACTCCAATAAAGATGTAAAAAATAAAAAAATAAAAAATAAATGAAAAGATATATATATAAAGCTTATTCAAGTAGAACAGTTTAAAACACCAATCATTAATTGATTTGCTTGATAAGAAATGGCCAAATGTCAAAACAGTCATATTATCAGTTTCTCAGCTAAACACTCCTTTCAATATATATTACACATATATAATATACACTTTATATGTACATTATATATTATATTTAATATATTCATATGTTTACTAACATTTTTGTTTTATATTTTTATGTATTAAAAATATATACTAAATTATAATATAAATAACATTTTGTATTAAGTATTAGTATATTTAATATAATATGTACAATATATAATAATATAGACTTAATATATACGTTACAAATAGGAAAAAAGTTGGACAAGGACAGTCCTAGCTGTATGCTTATAAGTAGCAGAAAAAAATTATCTACTGATTCTTAATTATTGCATTTGATTATAGTAAAAATGTGCACATAATAATGGTTATTATTTTATAGAGTTATGTTTTATTTGTAGACACTCTGTAAGGCATTTTGCTTTTTCTCTAATAAGTAGGTTCTATTACCTCCATAACACAGACAAGAAAACTGAGCCTCAAACAAGTTAAGTAATTTATTCAAGGCCACATAACTAATGGCAGAGTAAAGTTCTAGAAATGTTAAAGAAATGATAACATAGTTCAGTTTTGCATACACCTAATAAAATAAGCCATACTATACCTTCATGGGGAATAGAAGGGTCTATAATAAGAATTTGGCTGGCTTCTAAACCCTTGGAATTTCTCATGTAACAGGAGTATCCTTGTTATTCACAGTGGGCCCTTAAGACCACACTTGATGCTTAGGACATGCATGCTTCCAAGGTGACTTGTGGTAAACCCCTTAGAGAGTTTATGCTGCAAGAAGACTCACCAGAAGGACCAACCATATAATTAGAGGGTGGGGCTTTGTGATAACCTGAGAGGGGAGGGGGCTGGAGACTGACTTCAATTACATGCCCAGTGAGTCAATCATCATGCCTATGTAGTGAAGACTCAAGGAAAACTGGACGCTGAGGTTTTGGGTGAGCTTCCCTGGTTGGCAATACTCTGTGTATTGTCACATACTGATGTTCCAGGATGTAAATCAGAGTACTGAAGACATATCAGAAGAAGGTAAAGTTACCAAGTTTATCCTTTCTCTTTGCAATTTCCTGGTGGGGGAGGGGGCAGGAATGTAATATGATGTATCTGTTAAAAATTAAAGAAATATCAAAGGTGCTATCAAAAAGCCTAGCACTAAAGGGCTTGACAATTATTTCTGAAATTGTAAAGTAAAGGCAGGGGCAATATTAAAATGTGATACATGCATAGTCTCGGGAATGTTGCTATTACATTAAATGAAGTACACCTCTAGAGGAAAGACAGCAATTCTGACAGCACAAAATAATGAAGAAAAACAAGGGAAACAAAGCACAAGAAATGAATGGCAACTGCAGCCACTATGATGTAAAGTAGCAGCTCAATAAATACAGGTTTAATGAACCCATAAAATGACAATTATGAAAGCATTAGTAAATTGCAATCTTCTCTACAAAAAAAAAAAAAGCAAATTTTCAGGAAAATTATTTTCAAGTGCATTAAAACTCTTATCAGCTTGCACAAGTTTTATTCTTCGTATCTCCAATGTACCTGGCACAAATTAGCCACAGTAAATGACTTCTGATTTCTAATTAAATCTGAATTACATTGCTTTATGAATAGTATAAATAAAATTTTTAGGTAGACTTTTTTGTTTCCAAATATCTTTAAGCATTGAGATGCATACTTAGAGTTAAGCTGGCTACAAGATCTTCTTGGCTCTTCAAATCCAAATTCCCTAAGGATATCTAATAAACAAAACACTTCATATATCATAACCTTTATTTTCAACACAATAATTCAATTATACAATTAAAACTCAAATTTGGATTTTTCACCAATTCATATTTTCCCTCCCAAATACTGCCAAATAATTGAGACATATTTAAACCAAGTTATTTAATTTTCTTGAAACTATATTAATTATAAGTATAGTAATGTATATGCTTCTACTAGGGAGAAGAAACATTTTCTGTTTTAAAAGATGCTCATTTAATGATGTGAACAAGAAAAAAATCACATGGGGATTCTGGAATTGCCAGCAATAAATAATGCAAAAATGAAAACAAAAGGAATGTTTTGTGAAATACAATTATTTCTAAAAATGCATCATAAAATAAATCTCAATTGTGATTTTTTAAAGTATATAATCCACCATTCCAAAATGTAGCTTAATCTACTCATATTATTTAATAAGGTTCTTTCTAGTTTTTTTTAAATTGATACAAATGTTAGCACAGATGTTCCACTTTAAATTTTTATGACTTCTCCTACAGTATATAAAAATATTGTTCATGTGAAATTAAAGTGTCATGCAAAAATTGCTTCCAACTTTTAACTCCAAGATTTTAAGTAAATGATACTATCACTTCCAAAATTAAACAGATTTTATCCTGCTATATTTATTCAGCTTCTGAAGAAAACATAGAAGCTGCTAGACTTTATTAAGCAATAGACAGCTTCAAACTGGCAGACTGCTTTTCAACAGAATTTATGGGGTGGTATCTGGCATGTTAGTACAAGGCTGACGCCAGATTCAGACAAGACCTGACAAGAGCCTGCAAGTCCCCAGTCCTTTTTCCCAGGGTTTACAATGATTTGACCTAAAGGTACACACCTTTAAAAGATATATTATGATCTGCAAAGTACTTTACATAATTACATTGGAAACGTGCTCAAATATAACCTTTTACATCTGTCAGATTCCTCTACCAATTCCCAAACTGTTACTTCAAATTTGAAAATTAAGTACTCTCTAAAAAATGCAAACATGAACACCTGTTTTCCCTAATGAAATATATGGCTACTTTTTTATCTACTTCTGATTCTTTTCAGAAAATATGAATTGGTGAGGAATCCAAATTTAAGTTTTAAGTGTCTAATTTAGAGAAGTTAGAGAAAGTAAAGGCTGTTTCTATGTAACTAATCAAAAAGATCAAAATATCTGGTGTTCCCTCCCTCCTATCCTGTCTTTCAAATTACACTGGCTCACTGAAAACTGAAAGAGCTTTCTTAATCAACCTTCCCGTACATAAGTTAATGAATGAACCCTGGCTCTCAGTGCCTCTGTAAAACATGCATGTCCTGTGTGCCCAGAGCCCCCAGTCAACTAGTATTTAGGGGCCCACCCTCCATGCGGAAAGTTTTCTGTCCCCCTAGTTGAATGCTATGCTTATAAGTCAACTGTGTCTGTCCCTAGTCCTCTTTGTACTCATTATACAGCTATTATAATCATATTCAAGTAATTACAATGTAAACTGATAAGATATGAGTTCTAAATGAAAAAAAAACGTGTCTTAAAGGACTGAGACAAGTCACTAAAACAAAAAACTGTTGTCAAATCAAGTATAGAGGAAACAGCCATAAAGGAAAATGAGAAAAACTGTAGGATGACTTGGCAGTCAAACCAATTCACAAGTGTTTTTACATTCCGACTCCATTTTAAAGGACTCTTTAAAGTGTGATTTAGTCAAAAAATAGAAAAAAGACTCCACTCCCATTACATACCCATTTGCAAAGCAAGGGTCCTGACGTGGACCTACCTCAAAAGTTTAGCAAATGGTTGGCTTTACTTTTCTTGACATATTCTTTTATGTAGAAATGTTCTACATCTTAATATGGATGGTGATCCCATGAGATATATATACCTCAACTTAAGACTTAAGTTAATTGACTGATTGTTAATTAATATCGACAGATCTTAAGGGTTAACCAGGGTTTCTTGACCTTAGCACTGTTGATATTTTGGACAAGATAATTCTTTGTTTGTGGGAGGAGGTCCTTTTCACTGTTGAGTATCTGTAACACCCACAGCCCTAGTATGACAACCAAAAATGTCTCCAGACATTGCCAAATGCCCCCTGGGGGATAAAAACCCACTCCCCTCCCCAGTTGAGAACCACTAGGTTGAACTCCTGGTCTAACAAGGAGAATACAGTAAACCTTTCTTATGACTTCTCAAAGTCTGAATCAGAGTACAATCAGACCATGACTTAGTAATAAAAACTAGAATCCTTGACCTACAAGGATAGAGGAATTTAAAAGGCTTTTATTTGTCACAAGCAATACTTATCCAAGTTGCCTGATCACAAGAAGTACTTGGGATGCTTATAAACATGAATTCCAAGGTGTTTTCCCTAGAAATAAGGTAAGTCTGGGGTGAGGTCTAGAAATCTAAATTGTCTAACAAGCACCTCAGCTGATTTTTTTTTATAAACATGCAAGTCAGAGAACAGTAATCTAAGACTGCTATATTTAACGTATATACCTTAGGTAGAAAATGTTTTGGCTATATTGCATGACAAAAATCCTGAACATTTCCAAAAGCATAATAACTAAGACTTTCTCCTTTTAGCTCATACCTAAAGAAATAAAATAAAATAACAATCTACTAAAGCTGAAACACTGGGCATAGAAGCTGTCTAATATTTTGAGAAAGGCCAAACAAGTGACTGAGGACTCCCCTAGGGACCCAGGAGACAGACACCATCTCTGGATTGCAAGACCTTGCCTTTCAAACCTAGGGCAGTAGAAAGAAAGCCCTATGTAAACTTAAACTGGGATCCTGTTTCCAATAAAGCTTTTAGCCATTCTTTTGCCTCAACAATCTCCCTACTTACCTCCACCACTGCCCTATCTCTCATCACAATCTGTACCGCAACACCCCGCTTTCCACAAGTCCCTCTAATGACCAGCTAGCTCACTCGTTCTGGACACCTGCTCGTACCAGCGGAGCGGGCTCTCGGGCTGGGCATGCTCAGTGATGGGCTCCAGTCCCAGCCAGAAGCAGATCTTTTTTAAACCGCCTGGAGCAACCACTGCCTTAGCTTCAAGGTCGTCTTCTTTTCAGTAGTTCTTTGTGTTCAGTTCTCAACTGCTCTTCACACTTCTCTGCTTTTCCCTTCCCCCAACACTGACCAGATAACCTGTTCATTCCCACTTTCATCTGATCTCTGACCTATTACCGTGCCTTCATTTCTCTAACTGGGTTTCCCACACATTGTCTGGCGTTGCTTTCTATGGTTCCCTCATAAAGGTGTGTTTTTATGCCTGGCCACTCCAATTTAATCACAACACTGTACTAACAATAATAATAATGGATTGCTATCACGTGAGCGTTTCCTCCGTTGCAGGTATTATGCTAAATGCTTTACGTGAATTGTTACATCTCACTTCCTTTTTATAATTCTGTAGGGCAGATACAAATATTATTCCTACTTCATAGAAGAGGGAAAGAGATTCAGATGAAGTACTTTGCTAGTTGTCCCAATTCCATGTGGTCTCTGTGCTCTGGCACTGCCTTTTTTCTTGCTTTTCTTCCTCCAGAATACATGCATTTTCTCCATCCCACTTCCTCATACCTCTCCTCTTCTGTATAAATATAACATCTTTTACCCAGTTCTCTACTGAGGACCTACATGCTTTCTCCGTGTTCTTTTTCTTAAAACAGTGGTAGTACCACTCGCTGTCTTTAATTATTTAACATTTTTCCTGCGTGTCTTTTCTCTTCCAAAAGCAATATAAACCTCTAAGGCCCAGGTCGACTGTCACACTTCTTACACCCCTAGATATAGCACAGTCCTACTCAGAACAAACACTCTAAAACAACAACAAAAGTATATATTCTGTTGAAATCATTTCAACAAAGCATATAATGAATGCCGAATACGTATTAGTCAATACGTCAGATGCTAAAGACAGAAAAATGGCATTGTCTCTACCTTCAATGAGTTTACAGACTAGTGGTAGGGAAAGGCTTGCAAATGAACACTAAAAATATGACACAACTTCCATAATAAAGGAGTATGGGAGCCACAGAGGAAGAAGCAACCTTCACCTGGGGGCTGGGGGTTGACATCACAGATTTTACAGCAGAAATGACTTTAGTAGCATTTGTGATGATTAGAACCCCACAGCACCAGAATGGTGGATAAGAGGATATTCCCAACAAAAAGACCAGCGTGTGAACATAAAGATGTGAAAGGCCAGGTGGGCATGAGGAATAGTGAGAAGTTTCGAGAGGCTGGAAGGCAGAGCTGGAGTACAGGGTGGTGGTGGTGGGGGGCAGCGGGAAGGGGCAGAAGTGAAGCCATGTTAAGGAGTGTGGGTGTTCTCAGAGTAACCCGGTTAGACATCAAAAAGGAGAGAAACAAGGACTGAAGTATACGGTTGGACCAAAATTACCCCATTGATGACTAGAGTCTTACAGACGGGACACTAGTGCTGTGCGAGGCAAAGCTGCACCCATTCGGAGTGTTTCCATGAGTAGTCAACATGATTTTTCATCATCACCTTCAATACCATGCTGATTACTTAAGCCACTAGAGCTTACAAAAGAGAGCATCTAAAACTCTGCTGTATGGGAATTCCCTGGTGGTCCAGTTGTTAGGACTCTGCACTTTCACTGCTGGGGGCCAAGGTTCAATCTCTGGCCCAGGAACTAAGATCCTGCATGCCGCATAGTGAGGCCAAAATATAAAATAAAATAAAATTCTGGGCTTCCCTGGTGGTGCAGTGGTTGGGAGTCCGCCTGCCGATGCGGGGGGTGCGGGTTCGTGCCCCGGCCCGGGGGGATCCCGCGTGCCGCGGAGCGGCTGGGCCCGTGGGCCGTGGCCACTGGGCCTGCGCGTCCGGAGCCTGTGCTCCACGGCGGGGGAGGCCGCGGCAGTGAGAGGCCCACGTACCACACACACACACAAAATAATAAATAAATAAATAAATAAAATAAAATTCTGCTGTATGTTTGGGGGCCAGTGAGTGTCTGTACCACAAAAAGTAAGCAGCAAAGCAATCAGGAGCTCATTATCAGTTTACTACTGCTTTTTTTAAAACTTTTATTACACCTCTTAGAATGTATAATACACAATGGCCTAAAAGAAATGTACATGATAACTTAAAAGAAAAAACGTTTAGGGACTTCCCTTGGTGGCACAGTGGTTAAGAATTTGCCTGCCAATGCAGGGGACACGGGTTCGAGCCCTGGTCCAGGAAGATCCCGCATGCAGCGGAGCAACTAAGCCCGTGAGCCACAACTACTGAGCCTGTGCTCTAGAGCCCTCGAGCCACAACTACTGAGCCCGCATGCCACAACTACTGAAGCCAGAGTGCCTAGAGCCTGTGCTCCACAACAAGAGAAGCCACTACAATGAGAAGCCCACACACCACAACAAAGAGTAGCTCCCGCGCACAGCAATGAAGACCCAACGCAACCATAAATAAATAAATAAATTTATTAAAAAAAAAAAGAAAGAAAAAAGGTTTAAAGACTATATATGTTTAATAGTTCCTCACCGCATTCCAGAAAGGACTCCAAGTGAAGGACTGTCTGTGGATTTCAATTACCACATGCTCTGGAGCTCCCATTTCCATATATAAAGGAGCTATAAATCTCTTTAATACTACAGCTTCAAAAAAGTACTAGGTGCTATAAACTTTGTAGCTCTACCAAGCTGTTCTTTTGAAGTGGCATGATTACATTTCTGAGCAACTTGGAAATCACCATGAAGTCATTTAAAGAAATTTTTAACTTGATTAAACCAATAAATGCCTCATTCTTTATAGAAATTTAAGAATGACAGAAGAACCACCATCATTAAAATTTCCTAATCACCAAGTTCTTCACTGCTACATCTAGATAGATGTATTGACTTTAAAAAGTCTCAGACAAATTAAGAGTCACATTCCATTAAGGAATATAAACATACAGAAAACCTTAAGTCTTAATTATCTGCCATTTTTCTCTAAACTCTAGAACCAGGCCCTGAAATTTCTGCATTCCTGGAGACTAACTGCTGATCTCACATCAGGGGATACGGAGAAGCCCAACAGATGTGTATTCTCTAAAGACCTTTCCGACATAATTAACACAAAATTATGCTACTATCCCTGTTTATCTGTTTCTGTAGAAACCTCTTATTCTGGGGCGCTAACTCGCTAATCTTACACTTGATTAGCCTCAACCAATATTTGCTAATGGCCATGGTGGAGCTGATAACAATGGTGGTGACAAGGAAATTTAAACACTCTGACAACTACAAGGTTTTCATGCTTCCACTGTATAACACATAACCAAAAATAACCTCTAAAAATCCTACACTGATACCATTATTGTTTTTGCTTTTCTCCAATGGCCGAATGTTTAAATATAAAAGTCAGTTCAATTAGGGAGAGCAGATTGAAGCAGAGGAACAAACGCAAATGTGCCCAATGTTCTAAAGCTTAATATAACACCTAAGATAACTACCAAAGCGTATATCACCTCAAAAATAATAAATAAGCAAAGAGAATAGTGTTATATTTACGTCTTGCTTTCTTTCTGGGGAAGATAAGCAGAAACCTATCTCTTAGGAGGTAGAAGAGTTAATATGCTGCTTCCTTCCAGCACGACTAAATTTTCTCCTTTCACCACTCATAAACCTATGAGGGTAGCAGCTGGGGAAAAAAAGATGTGGCAAAGCAGAGATGAACTTCCCCCAAAATGCCTGAAGCGTCATTTTCCAAAGCCGAGAGAATCATTACCACCTTCCTCAAATTGCCTGGCTGCCAATGCAGCCCCAAATGGCCATAAATAAAACCTTAATTAAATTAATTAGAGCAATTGCTTCCTGCAGAGCATCTCTTTATTTGGGGCCCTGTGTCAGCCCTGGAGCCAGTACTACCCTCCTTGGCTCACCCCCACCCCAGACATCTCACCTCCCTACTGCTTATAGCAAGGCTCCTAATTATGCTTCAGTATGTCCTTGACTGATTTCTTCTCCAAGACACCTTCTCACTGTTGACAAGAGACATCATCCCCTGCTATCCTATTCTCTAACTTCGGCAGAGCATGAGAAATAATGTCCACACGATGACAAGAGACCACAACCCTTGACTGGAGGCTGATCGGCCACCTGATTTCTCCTGGGATTGCCCAGCTGCTGAAACGGAAAGTGATACTGTAACTGCTCTTCAAGTAACAGGTGCTCTAATAACCATCAAGCAAGCACCTAAGCATTTGGTAACTGTTAATATACTCATAATATCTCCAACATGCCAAGAGTCCAAGACAGTGTTTTGATTATCACTCTAGAAAGAACACGTCATAACAATTTGACTAGAGGTAGTATCAAGAAGCAGTAGCATCCTGATGGCAGCTGAGGCATTTTAACAAGACTGTGCTGTGGCCACCCCTACTGTACATGCTGTTTCCTGGGCTTAAATTAACTGAAGCTGGTTCCTGGAGTTGTAATCAAACACCCTATACAGGGGGAGCGCTGCTCGTGTGAGGTGCAGGCGGGCGCCGGTGTGCATAGAGGCCACTGCTCGCTGGGCAGCTTCCAACAACCCAGTGGCCAAGATAGCCGTGTGGCTGACAGGGTCTTGGTGCTCCGGCCCGGTGTCAGGGCTGTGACTCTGAGGTGGGAGAGCCAAATTCAGGACACTGGTCCACCAGATAACTCCTGGCTCCATGTAATATCAAATGGCGAAAGCTCTCCCAGAGATCTCCGTCTCAATGCCAAGACCCAGCTCCACTCAACGACCAGCAAGCTCCAGTGCTGGACACCCCATGCCAAACAACAAGCAAGACAGGAACACAACCCCATCCATTAGCAGACAGACTGCCTAAAATCATAATAAGTTCACACACACTCCAAAACACACCACTAGACGTGGTGCTGCCCACCAGAAAGACAAGATCCAGCCCCACACACTAGAACACAGGCACCAGTCCACTCCACCAGGAAGCCTACACAACCCACTGAACCAACCTTACCTGCTGGGAGCAGGCACCCAAAACAGCAAGAACTAGGAACCTGAAGCCTGTGAAAATGAGACCCCAAACACAGTAAGTTAAGTAAAATGAGAAGACAGAGAAACACACAGCAGATGAAGGAGCAAGGAAAAAACCCACCAGACCAAACAAATGAAGAGGAAATAGGCAGTCTACCTGAAAAAGAATTCAGAGTAATGACAGTAAAGATGATCCAAAATCTTGGAAACAGAATGGAGAAAATACAAAAAATGTTTAACAAGCACCTAGAAGAACTAAAGAACAAACAAACAATAATGAACAACACAATAAATGAAATTAAAAACTCTCTAGGGCTTCCCTGGTGGCGCAGTGGTTGGGAGTCCGCCTGCTGATGCAGGGGACGCGGGTTCGTGCCCCGGTCCGGGAAGATCCCACATGCTGCGGAGCGGCTGGGCCCGTGAGCCATGGCCGCTGAGCCTGCGCATCCGGAGCCTGTGCTCCGCAACGGCAGAGGCCACAACAGTGAGAGGCCCGAGTACCGCAAAAAAAAAAAAAAAAAAACTCTCTAGAAGGAATCAATAGCAGAATAACTAATGCAGGAGAATAGATAAGTGACCTGGAAGATAAAATAGTGGAAATAACGACCACAGAGCAGAATAAAGAAAAAAGAATGAAAAGAATTGAGGACACCTTCAGAGATCTCTGGAACAACATTAAACACACCAACATTCAAATTATAGGGCTCCCAGAAGAAGAAGAGAAAAAGAAAGGGACTGAGAAAATATTTGAGAGATTATAGTTGAAAACTTTCCTAGCATGGGAAAGGAAATAGTCAATCAAGTCCAGGAAGCACAGAGAGTCCGATAGAGGATAAATCCAAGGAGAAACACTCCAAGACACACATTAATCAAACTATAAAAAATTAACTACAAAGAATAAGTATTAAAAGCAGCAAGGGAAAAGCAACAAATAATATACAAGGGAATCCCCATAAAGTTAACAGCTGATCTTTCAGCAGAAACTCTGTAAGCCAGAAGGGTGTGGCAGGACATACTTAAAGTGATAAAAGGGAAAAATCTACAACCAAGATTACTCTACCCAGAAAGGATCTCATTCACATTCGACAGAGAAATTAAAACTTTTACAGACAAGCAAAAGCTAAGAGAATTCAGCACCACCAAATCAGCTTTACAACAAATGCTAAAGGAACTTCTCTAGGGAGGAAACACAACAGAAGGAAAAGACATACAATAACAAACCGAAAACAATTAAGAAAATGGTAATAAGGACACACATATTGATAATTACCTTAAATGTAAATGGACTAAATGCTTCAACCAAAAGATACAGACTGGTGGAATGGATACAAAAACAAGACCTGTACATATGCTGCCTACAAGAGACCCACTTCAGACCTAGGAACACATACTGACTGAAAGTGAGGGGATGGAAAAAGATATTCCATGCAAATGGAAATCAAAAGAAAGCTGGAGTAGGAATTCTCATATCAGACAAATTAGACTTTAAAATAAAGAATATTAGAAAACATATGGACACCAGGGGAGAAAGTGGGAGGGTGGGGGCGTTGTGGGGGTGGGGTGAATTGGGAGTTTGGGATTGACATATATACACTGATACATATAAAAGAGATAACTAAAAAGAACCTGCTGTATAAAAAATAAATAAATAAAATTTTTTTAAAAAAGGCTATTACAAGAGACAAAGAAGGACACTACATAATGATAAAGGGATCAATCTAATAAGAAGATATAGCGGGCTTCCCTGGTGGCGCAGTGGTTGAGAGTCCGCCTGCCGATGCAGGGGACACGGGTTCGTGCCCCGGTCCGGGAAGATCCCACATGCCGCGGAGCGGCTGGGCCCGTGAGCCATGGCCGCTGAGCCTGCGTGTCCGGAGCCTGTGCTCCACAACGGGAGAGGCCACAACAGTGAGAGGCCCGCGTACCGCAAAAAAAAAAAAAAAAAAAAGAAGATATAGCAATTGTAAATATTTATGCACCCAACATAGGAGCACGTCAATACATAAGGCAAATACTAACAGCCATAAAAGGGGAAATCGACAGTAACACAATCAAAGTGGGGGACTTTAACACCCCACTTTCACCAATGGACAGATCATCCAAAATGAAAATAAATAAGGAAATACAAGCTTTAAATGATACATTAAACAAGATGGACTTAATTAATATTTATAGGACATTCCTTCCAAAAACAACAGAATACAATTTCTTCTCAAGTGCTCATGGAACATTCTCCAGGATAGATCATATCTTGGGTCACAAATCAAGCCTTGGTAAATTTAAGAAAATTGAAATCATATCAAGTATCTTTTCTGACCACAATGCTATGAGACTAGATATCAATTACAGGAAAAAAAATCTGTAAAAACTACAAACACATGGAAGCTAAACAATACAATACTTAATAACCAAGAGCTCATTGAAGAAATCAAAGAGGAAATCAAAAAATACCTAGAAACAAATGACAATGAGAACATGACGACCCAGAACCTATGGGATGCAGCAAAAGCAGTTCTAAGAGGGAAGTTTATAGCAACACAATCCTACCTCAAGAAACAAGAACCCTCTCAAATAAACAACCTAACCTTACACCTAAAGCAATTAGAGAAAGAAGAACAAAAAAACCCCAAAGTTAGCAGAAGGAAAGAAATCATAAAGATCAGATGAGAAATAAATGAAAAAGAAATGAAGGAAATGATAGCAAAGATCAATAAAACTAAAAGCTGGTTCTTTGAGAAGATAAAGTTGATAAACCATTAGCCAGACTCATTAAGGAAAAAAAGGGAGAAAACTTAAATCAATAGAATTAGAAATGAAAAAGGAGAAGTAACAATTGACACTGCAGAAATACAAAGGATCATAAGAGATTACTACAAGCAACTATATGCCAATAAAATGGACAACCTGGAAGAAATGGACAAATTCTTAGAAAAGCACAACCTTCCGAGACTGAACCAGGAAGAAATAGCAAATATAAGCAGACCAATCACAAGCACTGAAATTGAAACTGTGATTAAAAATCTTCCAACAAACAAAAGCCCAGGACCAGATGGCTTCACAGGCGAATTCTATCAAACATTTAGAGAAGAGCTAACACTTATCGTTCTCAAACTCTTCCAAAATATAGCAGAGGGAGGAACACTCCCAAACTCATTCTATGAGGCCACCAACACCCTGATACCAAAACCAGACAAAGATGTCACAAAGAAAGAAAACTACAGGCCAGTGTCACTGATGAACACAGATGCAAAAATCCTCAACAAAATAGTAGCAAACAGAATCCAACAGCACATTAAAAGGATCATACACCATGATCAAGTGGGGTTTTAAAGGTGAGGACTATAGCATAGGAGACAGCATTTCAGATAGCTCTGAGAAACTGCTCCAAAGAGGTGGAGAGGAAGGTCAATATATATGTGATTTTGGTGAAAGAGGATTCAACTCAGGTCTTTGTGACTCTAAAACATATTCTTTCCATTACTAAATCACATTCTATCCCTGGAATTTACTTTTGTAATTTACTTTTGTTGTCATATCAAAATATACTTAAAAATCAGTATAGATCACTTAGGTGTTCATAATCTGGATTTCTGAGAAATAGTTTAATTTGACTGATATCCAATTACACTGGTAGTATTTCTCAAGATAAAGTCGCTTAAAATCTTATATGTGGACCCTGACTTCCAGTGAGAGTGATAGCCATTGATGCTCTGGTTGCCCTGGTTATGTGGACACTGATTTCCCATGACAGTGATAGCCGTTGCCTTTGGTTGCCCTTGTTATCCCAGTAATCAAGGATTATTCAATATATGCAAATCAATGAATGTTATACACCATCTTAACAAATTGAAGGAGAAAAAGCATATAATCATCTCAATAGATGCAGAAAAATCTTTCAACAAAATTCAACACTGATTTATGATAAAAACCCACCAGAAAGTAGGCATAGAGGGAACTTACCTCAACATAATAAAGGCCATATATGACAAACCCACAGCCAACATCGTACTCAATGGTGAAAAACTGAAACCATTTCCACTAAGATCAGGAACAAAACAAGGTTGCCCACTCTCACCACTATTATTCAACATAGTTTTGGAAGTTTAACCAAGCAATCAGAAAAGAAAAAGAAATAAAAGGAATCCAAATCAGAAAAGAAGTAAAATTGTCACTGTTTGCAGATGACACGACACTATACATAGAGAATCCTACAGATGCTACCAGAAAAGTACTAGAGCTAATCAATGAATTTGGCAAAGTAGCAGAATACAAAATTAATGCACAGTAATCTCTTGCATTCCTATACACTAATGATGAAACATCTGAAAAAAGAAATTAAGGGAACACTACCATTTATCATTGCAACAAAAAGAATAAAATTCCTAGGAATAAACCTACCTAGGGAGACAAAAGACCTGTGTGCAGAAAACTATAAGACACTGATGAAAGAAATTAAAGATGATACATACAGATGGAGAGATATACCATGTTCTTGGATTGGAAGAATCAACATTGTGAAAATGACTATACTACCCAAAGCAATCTACAGATTCAATGCAATCCCTATCAAACTACCACTGGCATTTTTCACAGAACTAGAACAAAAAATTTCACAATTTGTATGGAAACACAAAAGACCCCTAATAGCCAAAGCAATCTTGAGACAGAAAAATGGAGCTGAAGGAATCAGGCTCCTGGACTTCAAACTATACTACAAAGCTACAGTAATCAAGACAGTATGGTACTGGCACAAAAACAGAAAGATAGATCAATGGAACAGGATAGAAAGCCCAGAGATAAACACACACACATATGGTCACCTTATTTTTGATAAAGGCGGCAAGAATATACAATGGAGAAAAGACAGCCCCTTCAATAAGTGGTGCTGGGACAACTGGACAGCTACATGTAAAAGAATGAAATTAGAACACTCCCTAACACCATACACAAGAATAAACTCAAAATGGATTAAAGACCTAAATGTAAGGCCAGACCCTATCAAACTCTTAGAGGAAAACATAGGAAGAGCACTCTATGACATAAATCACTGCAAAATCCTTTTTGACCCATCTCCTAGAGAAATGGAAATAAAAACAAAAATAAACAAATGGGACCTAATGAAACTTAAAAGCTTTTGCACAGCAAAGGAAACCATAAACAAGACAAAAAGACAACACTCAGAACGAGAGAAAATATTTGCAAATGAAGCAAGTGACAAAAGATTAATCTCCAAAATATACAAGCAGCTCATGCAGCTCAATATCAAAAAAAACAAACAACCCAATCCAAAAATGGACAGAAGACCTAAACAGACATCTCTCCCCAGAAGATATACAGATTGGCAACAAACACAAGAAAGGATGCTCAACATCACTAATCACTAGAGAAATGCAAATCAAAACTATAATGAGGTATCACCTCACACCGGTCAGAATGACCATCATCAAAAAGTCTACAAACATGGGGCTTCCCTGGTGGCGCAGTGGTTGAGAGTCTGCCTGCCGATGCAGGGGACACGGGTTCGTGCCCCGGTCTGGGAAGATCCCACATGTCGCGGAGCAGCTGGGCCCGTGAGCCATGGCCGCTGAGCCTGCGCGTCCAGAGCCTGTGCTCCGCAACGGGAGAGGCAACAACAGTGAAAGGCCTGCGTACCGCAAAAAAACAAAATAAAAACAAAAACAAAAGTCTACAAACAATAAATGCTGGAGAGGGTTTGGAGAAAAGGGAACCCTCTTGCACTGTTGGTGGGGATGTAAATTGATACAGCCACTATGGAGAACAGTATGGAGGTTCCTTAAAAAACTAAAAATATAATTACCCTATGACCCAGCAATCCCACTACTGGGCCTATACCCGGAGAAAACCATAATTCAAAAAGGGTCAAGTACCACAATGTTCATTGCAGCACTATTTACAGTAGCCAGGACATGGAAGCAACCTAAGTGTCTATCGACACATAAATGGATAAAGAAGATGCAGCACATATATACAATGGAATATTACTCAGCCATAAAAGCAAACGAAATTGAGTTATTTGTAGTGAGGTGGATGGACCTAGAGTCTGTCATACAGAGTGCAGTAAGTCAGAAAGAGAAAAACGAATACCTTATGCTAACACATATATATATATGGAATCTAAAAGAAAACAAAACAAAACAGAAAACTGGTTCTGATGAACCTAGGGGCAGGACAGGAATAAAGACACAGACGTAGAGAATGGACTTGAGGTCATGGGGAGGGGGAAAGGTAAGCTGGGACGAAGTGAGAGAGTGGCACGGACATATATACACTACCAAATGTAAAATAGCTAGTGGGAAGCAGCCGCAGAGCTGGGAGCACAGGGAGATCGACTCTGTGCTTTGTGACCACCTGGAGGGGTGGGATAGGGAGGGTGGGAGGCAGATGCAAGAGGGAGAGGATATGTGGATATACGTATACGTATAGCTGATTCACTCTGTTATACAGCAGAACCTAACACACCATTGTAAAGCAATTATACTCCAATAAAGATGTTAAAAAAACAAAAAAACCTATACAGGAAGGGGCCTTACATTCCTTAATGCAGTGGTTCCCCAAATCTAAACTGCATATAAGTGCCAAGCTGGCTGCATCCCAGCTCCCAGTTTTTAAATAGATTTCCAGGTCCTACCCTAGAGATTCTGACGCAAGGTATCTGGGGAGGGGCCCAAGGATCTATTAGATTGTATACTTTCTGAAACTCCCCACAGGTTCTTATGTGCAACTGGGTTGAAAAACACCCTCAGATCACCCTCCCCACCCCCTGCTGAGACTGATTTCATTAGCCCCAGTGTTGGTGAAAATGGTTGCCGGGGTCTAAAAATCATAATTTCTGATGGAAGGATGTAATCTCTCTTAGGAATATTTGGTCAGAAAAAGAAATCACTGCTAACATCCAGCCTTCTCATTTTACAAATGAGATTTTTTGCCCTAAAACCTATTTCTCCCCCACTCCTCCAACTTGCCTTCCTCTTATCTGTAAATGGTAACAAACCCACCCATTATTAAAAAAAAAAAGAAAAAAGAAAAAGTCAGCAAACGGGCATCATCCTTAATTGTCATCTCCACAGTAAGCCTCCCTTGACTCATCTCTTACTCTTCACTATGAGTAGCAGAAAACACAACTCAACTCACGTAAACTGAAAACGTCTGCATGTAGGTGGTAATCTGGACTGTTCCTATCAGAGTTTAGTTTTTCTCCAGAGTGCCCTCCTCTGTTTCATCATCACTCTGGCAGTGAAATAACAATAACAGTTCCAGGCTTTAAATCTACACACAACAACCAAGGAGGAAACAACAACCAAGGCTCCTTTCTCAGGAGCCCCAAGAAAATTTCTCTCATCTTGCACTGGCACAAACGGATACATTCCCTGGGACTACTGGGTCTCCAGGTACAAACTTATAAAACTGGCTTGCTGCAGGAATCCTGGATAAATCAATGGCATTTCCCACTTTCAAGCTGGGGATGGGGCCAGCCTTTTGTAGCATATGGGCTGAGTGGCAGAGGGAGAGATAAATGAAGAAAATTTTAAGGTTTTATTAGTAGAAGAGAGCTGGAGAATCTACTACACAGCCCAATCAAAAGTTTCCTGCTTTTATTCTCTCATAGCACCACGTTCTTTTCCCTCACAGCCCCTATCATCTTTGAAATTGGACACTTGTGGACATGTAGCTAACATTTCCCTAATACTTTGAGATGGCAGCGTTCTAAATGCCTTATATAAATGGACTCACTTAACCTTCATAACAATGCTACCATCCCCATATTACAGATGAGGAGACTAAGGTACAAAGAGATGCAGGAACTTCCCCAGGGCATGGAGCCCACAGCGGTAGAGCTTTGAGTCACAGTGATTACACTTCAGAGCCCAGCCCAGGCACTCAACTACTACAATATGCTATTCTTTTTACTCACTTTTGTCTCACTCCTCCACAAAACTCTAAGATACATGAAGCAGGGAATGTTTTTGTTTTATACATATCAGTCTCCGATGGAGCGCCAGGCACACAGGAAGCATTCAGTTCCCCTGATAAGTGAACAAATGAATAGATGGTTGAAAGAATGAGTGAATGAACAAATGAGGTAATGAACAAAGGAACAAATTGTAAAACCGTGACCCAGATTAACGAGCATTTGTGTCACATGTTTAATTATGGAAGAGTGTGGTCCAGAGCTTCAATTTCCTGTGTCCAGTCTGACTTCTCTAGTTGAAGGTCTGTTATCTCTGTTCCACATGGTCACACCTGCAGAGTCAATAGTCTTTTCTTCTTTGCAAAGCTACCAACCAGCAAATGAAAACTCCAGCAGGAGACAGTCACTTCTTTTGAGATAGATTAATATGTGAACATGTCCAAAATAGAGAATGATTTGAGTAAAGGATGGGATTTTCATCCTCATTTAGCCTATCTGCATTAGACAAACACTTTGTTCATTAAGAGTAAGAACCAAAAACTGAAAACATATACAAAGCCCTTTGTAGTATCAGGTACTGAGGCAATTGAAACATTTTTTTAAATCAACAATTTTAATAAATGAATCAAAGTCTCCACTTGATTTATAGAGATCTGAGTATCCGCAGACCATTTGTTGTAATTTTCTTTCATGGTGACAGCATGACTTTTAAAAATAAATCATCTGGAAAATGTAAACAGCTAAGAAAAAATTACAGGACATACATGCCGGTTCCCACTGTCAATGTCCAGAATTAACTCCACTCTCAGCAGAAACATCATAGCCTAATCACAGCAAACAACGTCTCCAGAGAAACTACTAATTGGTACAATCACGTTCACACAAAAGCTATTAACCTGCCTGGTTCCTAAGTAAACAGGGGTAATGTGAACGGGGTAAAGTAAATCCACTGCTGACAGACATCAACTTTCACGCTCAGTATGTATATTATAGCCTGTCCTTCTACAGAGTGACTTGCGAGTTTATCTTCCCCTCCGGGAATAAAAGAAAACAATCTGCTAAATAGGCAAACCTGCTATTAAACTATTTATATGTTTGCCTTTTGCCTTAATAAGCAGCTATATGTTTGGTCTTGAAAAATGCACCATCAGCAATATTTATGTCTTCAAGCCGAGCTTACTAATGGAAAGCTGGTTTTCAAAGATCATTTCCATCATTAAAAAAAGGGAGATGACGAACCAGAGATGCTCATTTAGTAAACACGCTGCTCTATCAACGGAGCAAAAGGGTCTCCTACACCATGAAAGGGACCACACGTTGAAGAAAATGTGGAGATGCTCATGGATGGACAAATTATGCCTGAAGGCAATGAGGGAATGGGGAGGAAATGCCCTTTTTGAGGACGAGAAGAGACAGAGGGCCTGTATTTATAAATGTAAATGACTGTGGCACTTTTTACTTTTTCCTGGAAAAATAAGGTTATCTTTCCTTGTGTTGTTTATTCTTTAAAGTCGAACCCCAACCCATGGGGTTACTGCCGAGCATGAATATTACCCTTATGTGTATCTTGGTACACGTCCCACTGGCCACTGAAAACTATAATCCAACCTATCAACTGCTCTAATTATAAACATTAGATAAAAGGAACACAAGGGAAGTAAAAAAATATGTACTCTGTCACAAGGGCAGGCTGTTTAAGCAAACAAAAAAATCCAGAATACGAACCGTACATCTTAATATTGGTCAACAGTTCACCGTGGACACTGGCCATAGTTTTTTTTCTTTCCCATCCCTGGTCTCACCCTGGTGGATCTCTTCTCCATTTATTCATTTCCCTTTTTGATTTTAAAAAATTTTTTGAGACACCTCTTAGGCACTTCCAATAAGGTTTAAAAATCAGTGCCTAAGAAAATGGTCCATTGTAGATTTGGGAGTAAAAACTTACAGAAGCCATTCGAAGTATTTTGAAACTAAACAGCCTTCCAAATGAGATTGTATTTCCACAGAGAAGCCTAAATAACAACTGAACTGAAACTAAAAAATATCCAATTCTTGCAAGGATGTATTTACAACGCCACTCTTGCTGATCATCTTCCAGATGCGTGAATGCTTGATTCACATTATTCAAAGAAAAGGCCGTGGAAACGCCTATTCTCACGTTGGCAGCTTCACTAAACTTCCTGTGTTTTGATAGGGGAGGGAAAAGTCCAACTCAAATGAGTCTACAAAATTTTTTTCATAAACTGCACAATTTACTTATTAAAGAAAAGTCTGTCTTATAATCCCATTTAATACTGTAAGCACTATGGTGTCTCTACAATTATAAACATTCATAGCAAAAAGTACTGTGCAACCAATACAATAAACACATTAAAATTAATGAAAGGCAACAAACAAGTATGAGAGCATATGCATATCGTTGCCAATAGACTTTAAGTTCTCACCAGTGGATTTAAATTCCCTGAGGGCAGGGACCAATTCCTACTTACTCAATTTGTTGGAATGGACCTTTACTATAGAACTAGGTCTGGGGCATACAACCGTGAACAGACAAGATTGGTCTCCCTTTAGAACTTACATTCTAGAGGTGGTGACAGTACCCACAAAACGTGCTTTAAAAATTAATTTTAAGGGCTTCCCTGGTGGTGCAGTGGTTGAGAGTCCACCTGCTGATGCAGGGGACGCGGGTTCATACCCCAGTCCGGGAAGATCCCACATGCCGCGGAGCGGCTGGGCCCGTGAGCCATGGCCGCTGAGCCTGCGCGTCCGGAGCCTGTGCTCCGCAATGGGAGAGGCCACGACAGTGAGAGACCCAAGTACGGCAAAAAAAAAAAAAAAAAAATTAGTTTTAAATGTGTAGGTGCCAAAAGGAAAACAAATAAAAGGCTGAAATAGAAGTGAAAAATTGGGATACTTACCGACTTTATTAGATAGAGAATCACTGGAGGCCAATCTAAGGAAGTGACATTTGTGAGTTAAGCAAAGAACTGAAACCTGAGGAAAAAAACTAATCTAGAAAGGAATGGGAACCACACACACAAAGACTTTGAAGTGATCTGAGTTGGGCTTGGCTAAGGATGGCTGAAACATAGGGAGCGTGCTGGAGAGGGGCAGTCTAAAAGAAGACTGGAGAGACAAAGGGAGCAGAGTCGAGCAGAGTCACGTGAGAAGGAATCTGCGTTATTACTCGGAGAGCAAAGGGAACCTGCTCTGGTTTGTGCTTTATAAGCACGACTCCTACTGCTCCACTGAAGAAGGGGTTGATAGGAGAGCAAGAGTAGAGCAGGGAGAATAGCTGAGAGGAGTCTAATAGTCCCAAAAAGACATGATGGGAGTTAGACCCAGGTGGTGGCAGTGGTCATGGAAAGACATGGACATATTAAAAACTAAGTTTTGGAGGCAGAATCAACATGATGACTTCCTTCAAGGACTGTAACTGGGAAGTGAAAAGTAGGACTCAAATATAATTCCTAGGTTATAAACATCAACAACTACATATTCCAGTGCAGATGTCAAGTAAGCATTTAGATGCTGAAAGAAGCTGGTGCTCAGAGGAGAGGGCTGAGCTATAGAGATAAGTTTGGGAGCCATTAGCAAAAATTTACAAAGTGGCTTTTACAAAGTGCATGAGGTTTGGAAATCCAGATCTGCTGTTACTTGCTGGCTTGTGTCTTTGTAGGAAAACTACTGACTTAGTTTTCTCACCTATAAAATGGGGATAAGAAACACCTGTTTTTAACAGGATTGTCTAGAGCAGGGGTCAGCAATCATTTTCTATAAAAGACCAGATAATAAAGACTTGGGGCTTGGGGACCATAGGGTCTCTGTCAAAAATACTCAGTACTGTAATTGCAGCATGAAAGCAGCCATAGATAATAAGTAAACAGACGAGTGGGGTTGTGTTCGAATAAAACTGTATTTACAAAATTAAAGGGCATAGTTTGCCAGCCCCTGGTCTAAAGCAGTGGTTATCAAAGTGTGGTCTTGGGGCTTCCCTGGTGGCGCAGTGGCTGAGAGTCCGCCTGCCGATGCGGGGGACACGGGTTAGTGCCCCGGTCCGGGAAGATCCCACATGCCGCGGAGCAGCTGGGCCCGTGAGCCATGGCCGCTGAGCCTGCGCGTCCGGAGCCTGTGCTCCGCAATGGGAGAGGCCACAACGGTGAGAGGCCCGCATAGTGCAAAAAAAACAAAAAAAGTGTGGTCTTGGACCAGCAGCATCAGTATCACCTGGGAATTGTTAGAAATGCAAATTCTGGACCTCACCCCAGACTAAGTGAATCAGAAACTCTGGGGTGGGGATCCAGCAATCAGTAGTAAAACCCTAGAGGTGATTCATGTTAAAGTCTGAGACCCCCTGGTCAAGAACATTAATAAATATATACTGCTTAGAGGTATTATTAATACATATCTATTATTTTTTTAACCTGGTTCGTAGAAGTTTAGAGTATAATTTCTGAAGGTAGAGTCAAATGCTAGATAATTGTGGTGGATCAAGCAAAAGAGAGATAACAAACTCTGTTAAACTACAAGGTGGACTTAGGTAAGAATAGTTGAGAAATTAAAGACTGTTTTTATATACTCTTTATTTCAGAGAACTCCTATACTTTCTCATATATTAAGATAGATTTAATTTAGTCATGTTCACACTTCACTTATTAAAATGAACAATATAATTTCAAATATATATCTTCAACCTCACTTCCAATAGAAGGGTTAACATCAATTAACTTCCAGACCCCGAATGGCATTTTAGCTATGGGTTAGTAGTCAACTGCTATAACTAACACACTTAGAATATAGAACAAGCAAATTTATCAAATGCCAGTTAATATTTTAACAGAAAAATTTGACCATTTGAATTTAGGATCAATAGGGGAAGTTAAAACATAAAGGGCTGTCAAGAAACTAAATATAATACCACCTACTTTCATATTGCTTTACTAGTACTATCAGAAACTAGGCAGAAATCTGGTTTCCTAGATCCAGTCTATGGAACCCTCCTCGAATTAGATAAAAGAATTATGGATGGATATAGAGGGGTCATGCCTACTACCTACTACCACTAGGCTATATTCATGACAACTGGCCTTAGCAAAATTCCATATGAAAACTGAAATAAAATCAGTAAACAATGGTTAACAGCTTTGGAGGGCACCAACAGGAAGGGTTAAGGACCGGACAACAGATCGTTCCTCAGAAGAGGGAAGGCCAGCTTCCAAAACTGAAAAGAAATTCAATCAAGCAGGCAGTGCACAATATTCAAAGAGTCAGAGAGTAGGGCTTCCCTGGTGGCGCAGTGGTTGAGAGTCCGCCTGCCAATGCAGGGGACACGGGTTCGTGCCCCTGGTCCCGTGAGCCATGGCCGGTCTTCAAAGTGAGCAACAGGATGAGACAGATACAACACAGAGTAATGGGGTATCCCACCAGGTATAAAGTACATGTCACTGGAAATCTAAGGAGAGGAAATATTTGTAGAACCAAGCCAGAAGGCCATCAGTTTAACTTCAGGTAAACTCAGAAAAATCTCTCAAGCTGCCTAGCTAATGAGAATTAAATGGCTGAAACCAGAGCAAGAGGTGAACTGAAAAAGCTGGGAGCTGTCTGGGGACAGAAAACAAACTTGCTTATTTGTTTGTAAAAGCTTAAGTTATAAGGTATTTGTCCACATTGTATAATGAATTACTGAAAATGTATATGAAGATACAATTGTGAGATACAAAATACTACTTGATTTGCTCAACCAGAAGCACTGACTTGCAATCTGAAACTGATCATAAACTACTCACAAGTTATATAATACTGGTAGTACAAAGTTCCACAGTTCTAAATTTGAGAATTTTAGAAATTCCTGTAAAAATTCACAGCAGTGCCAAAGTGAAGACTGTCCAACTAGTTAAGGGCATCCACAAAATAAAAGAACTGAAGCAGCAAATTTAGGCTTCTATATTTAACCAGGAAGATCCCATTACTTGGAGATCCTCTTTCGAACCCAACCTCTTACAAGAAATGAAACTTGAAAGGGATCGGTAACTTGAAAAAGAATAACTCCGTATCTTTTTCATAGGGCTGCAAAAACCTGCGTTAAGATTATCTGAAATTAAACCAACCAAAATTTTAATCTCATATTTTTTCCCTTTCTGTCATAGGATCATAGATGACTGGAATCATATTAAATAACACCTGAAAGTTTAAGCCAGGAGTTTTCCAAACTTATAGTTGTTCAGAATCCTTTTAAAGGTAAATTAAGGTGTTAACATAATTATTTTACTGTTACTTTATTTAAATATGTTCACAAAAATCTAGATATAAACTTTAGATGCTTACAGCTCTAGCTTTTAAAAAGCTTTTTTTTTTTTCTTTTTGGAGCAAATTATAGCCACTTTATTCAGAAAGTCAAGAGTCTGAGAAGATGATGGACTAGTGTCCTTGAGAACCATCTTACCGGGGTCTGGGTGCTATAGTTCATTTTACAGAACAAAGAAAGGGGGAGGTGAGGAGGTAAAATCTAAAAAGCTTTAAAACCAAAACCAATTTACAAAATACCCACAAACGCAAGCATAAAACTAGGAATAATTATACTAACAAGCTAAATTCAATGGGATGAAAGATGTTATTTTTCAAAGCACATGCCTACAGCACTGAATGCTACAGCACAAGTTCAGCATGCTAATGTTACTGTGGACTCCAAGATTGCTTTTTTATGAACCATTTTTCTCTACTTGAACTCTTACAAAACCGTACATCAGCCCATTAGGTCAATGGGCTTTATCTAACCTTAAAAATTTACATATTCTTTTCCCTTTAACCCAAGGTAATTAAAATAGCACAACTTGGTGCCAATATTTCTTGCTTTATTGTATGTTTTATAATGATGGTAAGATGCATTATTTTTATAGTATAATTTTACACTTTATACTATATAATTATATACTTTTATATTATAATACAGTTTATAATTTATACTTCATACTTTGTTATACTTTACAATATTTGTATCCTTTATGAGTCACTAAAATATATTCAAATGCATGGTTGTACCTGTTCTTAAATACATACCCTAAAGATTTTTTATTCTAAAGTAGTTATAAAGGTTGCAAACAGACTCTCATAATTTACTTCCCTGCCACTCCTAAGGACACTACGTAAAAGATACACCAGAGTTCAGTTACACCAGCCTAACAAATCATACAGACTTTTTTTACTTTCCATTAAAACAAAAATACACACTGGCAAAACTATATCCAAGCATGCATTCAGCATTTCATTATTATTTTACAAATTTAATGAGCATATTTAACTGTGGAGATTTTTAATATAAAAGTGGGGGGAAGTGGACAAATACTGCATGATCTCACTTATATACAGAATCTAAAAAGTCAAACTCAGAAATGCAGAGAGTAGAATAGTGGTTGCCAGGGGATGGGGGATGGGAGACATGGGGAGATGTTGGTCAAAGGGTACCAACTTTCAGTTATGCAGGATGAGAAAGTTTTGAAGATCTAATGTACAGAAAGCATGGTGGCTATAGTTAATAATACTATATTGTATACCTGAAATTTGCTAAAAGAGTAGATCTTAAGTTTTCTCACCATACACAGACAAAACGATAACCATGTGAGTTGATGGATATGTTAATTAGCTTGATTGTGGTAACCCTTTCATTTGATACGTATATCAAAACACCACATTGTAGCTTTAAATATATACAATTATTTTTTTTTATAAATTTATTTATTTATTTTATTTTTGGCTGCATTGGGTCTTCGTTGCTGCGTGCGGGCTATCTCTAGTTGCGGCAAGCGGGGGCTACTCTTCATTGCGGTGAGTGGGCTTCTCATTGCTGTGGCTTCTCTTGTTGCGGAGCAGGGGCTCTAGGCACACGGGCTTCAGTAGCTGTGGCAAGTGGGCTCAGCAGTTGTGGCTTGCAGGCTCTAGAGCGCAGGCTCAGTAGTTGTGGCACACGGGCTTAGTTGCTCTGCGGCAGGTGGGATCTTCTCGGACCAGGGCTTGAACCCGTGTCCCCTGCATTAGCAGGCGGATTCTTAACCACTGCACCACCAGGGAAGTCCCTACAATTTTTGCTCATTAATTATACCTCAATAAAACTGGAAAACAACTATCTTAAAAAAGAATGGGGAAAAGTGATAGAATAAAACTTCATACTACTAACAACTAAAAGCTAATTTTTCAACAATTGCATTCCAGAGCAGCAGATAAGAGAACTATCTACCCAGACTGGAATCAGCTTCTATCATTACAAGGCTTGTATCCTCGGGGAAATATTTAACCTTTCTTTACCTCCGTTTTCTCATCTGTAAATGTGTCAGAATCACCTGGTCGGCTTGTTAGAACAGACTGGTGGACCCCACCCTCAGTTTTTGATGATGTCAAGTTCCCTGATGATGTTCAGTAGTTGTGGCACAGGGGCTTAGTTGCTCCGCGGCGTGTGGGATCTTCCTAGACCGGGGCTCGAACCCATGTCCCCTGCACTGGCAGGCAGATTCTTAACCACTGTGCTACCAGGGAAGCCCAACATTAGAATATATTCCCTAAAAATTGTTTATTCCATCTGCAGAACTTAAAACTTTGGCTTGAAAGGTAAAGTTTTCATTCAACATATGGCTAGTCTTATCACGCCTGGCAGAATAATGTCTGTCTGGAGAAGAAGATATGCAAAGCTATTAAGCTAGAAAATGACGAGTTTCTTAAAAATCTTCTGTAGTCACGTATTCCTCCTCCTCACACTCAGCCTGAACTTTCAAGTCTGAAAACAACTACAAAAATAACCAGGGGAACAGAAGTGGTCATATTCCCAACCAGATGAACAAAATCACTGAGGGCAGTTCTCAAACTGTGGTCCCCAGGCCAGTAGTCTGAACATCATCAGGGAACTTGACATTTTTACCTTTCCTCTAGATATTGTAGTCAAGATTCTACCACAGAGCCAGGGCAAATTAATCCACCTCAAATCAGAAGGGGAGAGAGAGGTTTCCCTGGTGGCGCAGTGGTTAAGAACCCACTTGCCAATGCAGGGGACACAGGTTCGAGCCCTGGTCTGGGAAGATCCCACAAGCCGCAGAGCAACTAAGCCTGTGTGCCACAACCACTGAGCCTGCACTCTAGAGCCCGCGGGCCACAACAAGAGAAGCCACCACAATGAGAAGCCTGCGCACCTCAACGAAGAGTAGCCCCTGCTCGCCACAACTAGAGAAAGCCCGTGTGCAGCAACAAAGACCCAATGCAACCAAAAAAAAAAAAAAAAAAAAAATGACTACAGCAAACATGAGGAGAGATCTACCCAGAATAGCACAAAGTACTCAGAAAGCAAACAGAGAAGTGTGAACATTTCCAGATTTCTATTTCTCTGGTTTCCTTGCTAGCATACTCCCAGAGCCACTGACCCTTAACTCTGAGGAAGAACTGAAAATGACCTTTTTGAAGTATATCACTGAAAATTAAGTTGAAAATTGGTTACCTGAGTAAAGCTCAGAAAATACTAAATATTTTAAGAGAAACAAACAAAAAACCCACAGACTTAGAGAATTTAGTGCTAAAAAAACTGGTGTCAAGTTCATTTTTTAATTTTAAGAACAGTTTGTAAAAGCTCTTTAAAAGTACATTCTTTCGAGCTTCAAGAAATATATACATAAACAAAATCAATGAAAATTATAGCAATCATGTTTTTGTCTTTTTAGGACTAGTCATTCTATAATTATGAAGTATATGCTATTGTCTAATGGAAATGATAAATAACACCTTTATTCTCTAACAATAGTTATAAACACTAACAATTCTTATTTTTTAATATGATAAAAATATATATAACATAAAACAAATTCTACTTTTTAATAGGGAAATGGAGATAATGCTATATATATATATATATATATATATATATACACACACATAGCCTCTTTCTGAACGTAGTTTAAAGGTAAGTATTTGAGGAATATTAGTGACCTTCCCAAGATGTAAGGTAGAGAATCAGATATTCTTGGTTCTCCAACCAGTTTTAAGTCTACAACTTCATTTATGCCAGTGTGATTTGTTTATTAAGTTATGTACAGTTAAGCACTTTTACTAGTTCAAATATCCAACTTTGGCTGAAATGTGCTAAGTCTGACATTCCTCCTATGCAAGACTACACATCTTGAATAAATGGGATCCAATCTGTATTGGCATATATTTGATCTGAAACTGGTTCATTTGCTCCCAACCCATACCCCTCTTGCACCTGGCAGAAATAGCTATGTATGTATCAGACCATTCTGGCTGAGCACTGCTTCAGGCTGACCCAGGTTGAGCATCCTTAGGTTGACTCTGACCCGGAAGGTGTGGAGCCACAGGGCACATCACTATGGCAACTCCCCACAACAGACCCAAGCTACTTACGCAGTGTTCCCATCTCTGAGGTCACATGTAGATCCACACCCCCGCCCCCAAAAAGAAGATGTGTGAGTAGATATGTTGCAAGGCATTATCGTTTTATATATAGAAACCACAATCCTCCATCTCAGTGGCTTGGCAGAAACACGAACTTTGCCAGTTATCTATGGTCACCCATGTCCCTGTTTGCCCTAAACAGTCCAGTTTTATACCTGTTATGCTTGTGTCATTTTAATGATGCCCCCTTTCTTAATAAAAATTGTCCTGGATTAGACAGTAAATTATATGGTCATCCTACAGACAGGCCCGTTTCAGAAAAGAGACAGGCATGACAGACAAAGCAGAGGCAAGTTTACTTGGGGATGTTTTCAGGCCTTTCTGCTCCAGGCCACCTTCCAATATTTTGTTCAGTGACTGTAGAAAATACTTAGGAGACTTAACAATAATCTTAAAGTCCAACTAAAAAATTCTCTACTTCAAATGTAGAACTCAGGAGCAAAGCAAACAGCAGGTCCTCTTCCTTCTCATCTCAAACGTGCTCAGAATGATCCAGAGGTTCTACTCTATACTAGGCATACTACTAGATGGTAATACTGTGATGAATCCATCCCTCTAACAAGTTCAATTGCAGAATCATCACTTCTGGGAGTTTTACTCATAAATTTTCCCCCCCAAATTATCCTAACTCTCCCCACTATTTCAATAGGAAATGTGACAAACAGTACTCAGTATCTAATGACTGCACTTGTCCACTCAACAAATATTTACGCCCAAGATCAAACGTGGCAGCCCTTAGATCTCTGAAGCCAACCTTCAGATGTGTTTTGTTTAGCCCAGATAGGATTCTTGTATGTTTAAAATATTTGCTGATACTTTAAAATGTGGACTCATACATAAAACTCCAGATTTCCATCTTCTCTTGAGAAATCCGAAGCTCCGGCAACGCTGGGCTTATATTCGGATAATGTAATTTCCAGTTGGAGCTAACAGCAGCTTGAGAAAGGACCTCTCTATCTAGTCCTCTATGGCCCTCACTCAACCTTCTTCCCCTCAGTTTGAGTTTGTAACCCCTGATTTACAGCTGGAGATAATCCTTAGGTAGACAACAACTGGCATTTCAAATTAATGATCCTCTGCCAGGGGCTCTCTAGGTTTGGAGCAAATAGGAATCTATATCTTTAGATCAAAGACTCAACTGGGAAATGGCAATAAACAGGAAAAGTTTGTTTTTTCTTTTATCAAAAAGCCATATGGCTTCCACTGCTCCTACAGGACCAAAGCATGTTATTATTTGTAAAGAGCGCATCCAGCCTCTAATATCTAAATACAAAATGAAAGTAAATAAAATGAGATATTTTAATTGACCTTCCAATGAGGCCAGGGAAGACTCAACAGCCACTGTTGAGAATTTAAGGTGCCATAACCCATAAACAAACTTTGACCATCAATGAAATTAGCAATGACGTGTCATGCATCAGATCTGTAGAAAATAACCACCAAGAATCATAAAACATTCCTTAAAGTCCTGGAAAATGCAACCACTTCCACCTTACTGACAGAACCCAAAAATCTTAATACGATAAAGATGGTGATAACGTTCAGAATAAAGAACATGCTGCACTCCAATTTCAACCTCGGTGAAAGCTAAAAATAAATTTTTAACAAATAAGCATAAAATGAAATTCATTTTAATCATGGTTAGAATCCTGAGATCATCTGTGATAAGGTATTTTACCATAACATAACAGCGGTAACATTAACTAAAATATTGGGAGTTCTGAGCCCTTAGGATATATTAAACTAGTTTACAAAGTAACTGATGGAATCTAAAACAATGAGCTTTATTTTCTTCAGCTCAGCTACAGGCCTTTTTGTGAAAAACTATTGGACAGTCTTTCAATTACAGATACTAGAATATATGAATTTTCAAAAATTAAAGTCTTATTTATAGGAAGTTTTTCTCATCTGACTATTAATTTCCCAGCTGCTAAAGAAACCCGCCACATAGTACAACTGAGACTTTATTTTTTTGTATTTAGACAACACTATTTTCCCAAAGAATCTAAAGTACTTTGCCCAAACATTCAGTAACTATTATAAATAACAGCATCTGGGGGGCTTTTGATATGGTAAACTCCTTACACATTTTTTAAAAAGGGGGAGGTGCTGTTTTTCAAGACACAATCACTGTAGTAAAGATTGTTTAGATAACTCTCCAGAGGAAAAAGGACTGTGTCCGTTTTTTTTAAGGAAGTAAAACGCAGTTTGGTAACAGGCACCTTGATTTAGTAAACTCTGGAGAAATATTAGAAAAGAGATGTTCACCTCTTCTACAACACTGATTTTTAAATCACCCAGGTAGGTACTGATTCTGTCTCCATTTAGTGTGGAAAAAACTGCAAAAAAAAAAAGTCTTTCCACTCAAAATCTAAAGGCAGATTCGTATTTTGCTGACAATCTGACAACGTCTAGTAACTTCTCTCTAAGCCGGGCTCCAAAACAGCTTCCCAGATCCAAGATCTGCAGGTGCTGCTGTGACTAGGATGCGACTGTCCTAAGGGGCCAAGGTGCCGGACTCGGCCAAGACCGAGAGTGTGTGCGGGGGCCTCTAGGAACCCAACCCTCTCCCGCTTTCCCTCTTAAACACACACGTGCACGCACGCACACACTCGGCCAAGGCCGGGGATGCCATCTCCAGGCACACCCCAAGACATCGAGATCCTCCCGGCACGCGCGCTGCTCCCGCATTCTCCTAGGGCGCACCAGCTCCTCCACTGTCCCGAGACCACTCTCCGCCTCCCTCCCTCTTCCTCGGCCCTGCGGGGAAGGAACTGCCTCCAGAAGCAAGCTCCGGACTCGGGGTCCCAGGAGCGGGACCAGCCTGCGCTCAAGCGCGCCACGTGGAAGGCGCGCGCCAGCAGCTGGACCAGAGTCGGTCTTTAACGTGGGGTCCCAGCGCCTGCAGCCCTGCCACTTCTCCCGGGTGTGATGGACCCTCCCCCGTGCCTCCGAGCCGCGGTCTTGCCTGATTCGGGTCTGTGGCGCGGAAAACGTGGCAGGCCATCTGCGACTCCGGGTCGTCTGGCTGCGCCTTGATCAGGTAAGCAAAGTAGGTGAGGTCGTGGCTGTTGTGGATGAAGCGCGAGATGTGCTGAGCCTTGTGCTCGAAGATGAACACTGCCGGGTTGGGCTGCGCGGCCGTAGGGCCACAGCCCCCAGCGGCACCGGCGCCCGGCGCGGGCACGCAGCGCAGGAGGGGCGCGCTGAGCACCAGGAACACCTCGCGGGGCGCCGGCGCCCCGCAGCCGCCCGCCTCGGGCTTCTGGCTGCGCCGGCGGATCTCGGCCATGAGCCAGGGCAGCATGGGCAGCGTGGTCCTGCGGTCCAGGCACGACCCTCCCACGTACCACAGCCGGAACCTCTTGTCTCCCGGCTTCCCCTGGCCAGGCTGCGCAGTGGCGCCCGGCTCGGGCTCCAGAGGGTGCGGGAACGGCTCATCCTGAAGGCAGCTGGGGGGCTCCATAACTCGCGCCTCCCGAGGGCACGGAGGCGGCCGGATCGGCGCGCCGCGCCCCCAGTTCTCGCGTTGAAGGCGCCGCCGAAACTGTGCCAACAGCCGCGCTGGGCCCCTGCGCCCACCTCGGCGCGACCCCGAACTCCGCGCTTTAGTGGCCCTGCCCCATGCGGCACTTCGGGCGCGGCTCCCAGGCTCTGGCGGCGGGCACCCGGGGAGAGCCCGGCAGCAGGACTGGCAGGAGAGGGCAGGTTAAATCGCTATCCTCCTTTCTCCGGCTCGAGCCTGGGACCGTACTTCCCCCTTCCTCGTCCGCGGCTCCGCTGGGTCAGAGGACAACGCCGAGGGCCCCGCGCCTCCGCCGGTCGCCGCCGGTTCCAGCGCTGCAGAGCCGTTGCGGCCGCCGCGCTCGCCCCGGGCGGGCACTGGGAGGCAGGGCGGGGAATGGGCTGTGCGCCGGAGGGGGTGACTTGGGGCGGAGCTGACTCCTACCAGGGTGACCAGCTGTCACCTGGAAGGTCGGGGCTCCCGGGCTCCGGCGCGATCGGTTCTCTGGGAGGGCCTGCGAGAACTATTTCGATGGAAAATAACAAAAACAAAACGTGGCCTCGCGGGGGCCGCTCCTCCTCCGGTCGCCGCAGCCCAGCTCGCTGCTCCTCCTCCAACTGTTCCCGTCCCTCCCTCGCTTCTTCCTTCCTTCCAGGCTGCTTCTTTAATCGGGCTGCCACCCCGCCTCCCGTCCGGCGGGCGGAGAGTGGTGCCTATAAAAGCTTATCTGTGAAGTCACCTCTTCGCCTCTTTCTCCGGCCGCGATCCCAGACCGCCCCTCCAACCCGCCCCTCGGGCAGCAATACTGCGCCCGGCGCCGGCACTGTCCGGACCAACTCATCATCTCCCGGGTCACCGATATCTCCGTCTTCTTCTGGGCGTCTCTGCTGCCCCCTGGAGAGGGGACCACTCTCAACGGGGCGCTGGGATTTTTTTTTTTTTTAATTAATCATATCTGCTTGGTTTCAATTCCTTCTAAAGCCTGCATCATAATTTCTGAATATTATTTCCTAATAATCTCCAAAAAAATACTCGTGTTTTAAATCACGAAATTACGATGAAATTTCTTTTCCATTTCAAAAGAAATTTATTTATGATTTTTTTATTAACACACATAGGTGCTTTGGTCATCTGCACAAAAAGAAAAAAATTTTTAAGGCTTTTTAGGCCTTTGTTTTTCAAGGCAAATGAACACTTGTTACATGTTTGATTTTGACCTCAAATCCTAGTCAGATCTACTGCCCTGGTGACCTAGAAGGGACTTTATGGGCCCTGATATGACTTTTCCTTTCTCCAGGCTCTCAAGGCTCTTGGTAGATTGTCTCTTTGACGCCATACTCTTAAACCACTGTAATGTGTGAGGATATCACAATAGTAAAGTGCGCTCCATCATTCCCTATTCAAACTTCTTTGTCGTTTAGGGTCAGATAGGTTGTCTAAATAAACGCACCTGACAGGTTATACAATAAACACGAGACAATATGCCACAAAACATAGCTCTCCTCCTTTGTCTCACAGAGGTATTCAAGTTCCAAAACATGTGCCCACTGTCTTCCATCTCCAACTCTCTTTTGGTTTTTCCCAGTCTTATCCAAAGCAATCTCATTCCTACATTGCTTCACCAGCTACATCCAAGTAGTGCCTTCCACTGCACCTCTAAAGTTGGGAGATTCTGACCCCAAGTCTTCACACGGGTGTTCCAAAGTTCCAGAAAACAATCAGGTCACATGATAACACCAAAATACAAGGCCATGCCCAACATTTCCAAAACACTGCAAAGTAACAAAAATAAACTGAAACGAGTTTTGATTAAGCCCTGTTTCCCTTATGAGAGTATTTCTCAAAAGAAAGTTATTTTTAGGAACCAAATACATTTGACAATCTACACCCATATCAAGGTCACCAGCCACTGACCCTAAGGGACATTGTTACATGGGAGTAAAAAACATACAAAAACTGAATAGAGAAAATGAGCGGTTTCAGTTTCTTCCAGGTATCCGCCCATCCTCACCAGCGGACCAGAGTCCATCAGCTGTGAAAGCCAACCCTCCTTCAAGACGATTTGCTTTTCTCTGTCTGCCAAACCAGCTCCACCATCAAATCTGCCATCTTCGCAATCTCCCTGGCTTTCTCCTCCACCTTCTGGCACAACTCTGGCACTCTCTCATCAGCTTCCCCACTGGGATGCTGAAGGTGATTCAAGGCTTTCTCCTCTGAGGTCTCCACCTGTATTTCTATCTGCATAAGCATATTATCCATCTTCCACAACTTACTCCTGGTCCTCAGGTACACTCTCGTGGGAGAGCCACCATATCCTCCCGCACCCCACGGATGACTGGAAGCAGGAACTGCTCCAAATCTTCCTAGGGCCCCAAAACTTCCACTTCCGCCGGTGCTTCTACCTTGTCCCGGTCCAAGGGGCGCATTTTTCCTGCCTCATCTTCAGAACCACATGACCCTCACGCCCTGCCCTGGGACAGCTGATCAGCAATTACTGATCGGGTCAAAAGCGACCCACACTCCTTGTCAATAGTGTTCCTGAACTATCTTTTTAAAAATATCTCTTTACGCCTTTTGCTTCACCACTGCTCAGGGAGGAAACAGCCTCACATGTAAACTGCAGAGCGGTGAACAGAATCACGATCAAGTATTTTTAACTCCAATTTCCCTTTAAAATATAACATGGTATGACAAACATGAATCGTCATAGCTTTTAGTGCAGCCAATACATTTTATTCATTGTATTTACCCAGTTCAGAGCTAGTGTAGAGATTTTGCACCCTTTTTTATGTAGTAATATATATTTCCAGGGAACTCAAAAAACATTCTAGGGATAATTTAATCATTCTAATTTTAAAGCAGAAAGAGAAGTATTCTTTTTTCTTTTTAGCAAATTGGACTTTCATTCTTTTTACTCTTACTAAATTATAATTAAAAGTTAGGTAACATGTAAACAAAAATAAGTGGGAAAGACGCTTAAAGTTCCCAATTTTCGGGCTTCCCTGGTGGCGCAGTGGTTGAGAGTCCGCCTGCCGATGCAGGGGACACGGGTTCGTGCCCCGGTACGGGAGGATCCCACATGCCACGGAGCGGCTGGGCCCGTGAGCCATGGCCGCTGAGCCTGCGCGTCCGGAGCCTATGCTCCGCAACGGGAGAGGCCACAGCGGTGAGAGGCCCGCGTACCGCAAAAAAAACAAAAACAAACAAACAAAAAATTCCCAATTTTCTCTAAAGGGCTCATAGGAAAAATGAAAACTCTCCCATTCTCTCTCTCTCTCTCTCATTTTTTTTCCTTTAATGGTATTCTCACTGTCTATAAAGCCTTGAGACTTTTTTATCCTATATGTAATATCACTATAATCAATTCCCATTATTCCCATGCAGAATTTCTGGGTGCACCCTGATGGCTCCCTTATAGATAGAATTTAAGCTCCAAGATAAAGACATTATTAATTAGTTAGATTCACTCATTCGGTTTACTCACACCACCACGTTTTTGTGCAAAGTAGAACCATGTCTTCAAGAAGCACTGAAGGGTTTCCCTGGTGGCACAGTGGTTAAGAACCTGCCTGCCAATGCGGGGGACACGGAGTGGTCTGGGAAGATCCCACATGCCGTGGAGCAACTAAGCCCGTGCTCCACAACTAATGAGCCTGCGCTCTAGAGCCTACGAGCCACAACTACTGAGCCTGCGTGCCACAACTACTGAAGCCCCCGCGCCTAGGACTTGTCCTCCGCAACAAGAGAAGCCACCGCAATGCGAAGCCCACGCACCACAACGAAGAGTAGCCCCCAATGGCTGCAGCTAGAGAAAACCCTCGCGCAGCAGCGAAGACCCAACACAGCCAAAAATAAATAAATAAATTTATTTTTTTAAAAAAAAAGTAGTGAAAAGTTGTCCGAATGTGACTGAAACCTTGTAGAACCTTGCCAGAAACTCCTATATAGATCCGATTTCCCTAGGCCACATATCTGAGATCTATAAAAAAGAAAGAAAAGAACAGAGATCTGGGGAAAGCATGGAAGTCTTGTGGGTTCTACCAAATCAACCAGCTTGGGAGCTAGGAATGAATCTGGAGCCCCAGCAGGCCATTTCTTACTGGTGAAAGAAAGTGATGCAATAAACATCTACTTATTGACAGAAACACAGAAGAATTGTCTTTTATTACATGACATCCTAAGTGTGATTGCTTCCTGCTCTGGAACATCCTTAGCCCTCTCTTTGTAACCTTTTTGTGATGTTTTGCTTACTGTGCATTAATGAGCATTATTACTGTTTACCAATACCTGATCCTCTCTGCATCCTGACACATGGGAAGGCAGGCACGATCCTAAGAAGTGTTTTGGAAGTGAAATGTGACCAGAGGTGACTTGGGTCATATCTTTGAGTAGAAGCATTTAATTGCCAATAATCAACGCCCCAGCCCTCTCGTGCTGTCCATCCCCACGCTTCCCCTTCAGTGGTCATTATGGAAACATCAGTACAGAGGTTCCTCGTGATCGAAGCAGTCCAGAATGCTGCGCCAGTTCCTAGAGGACAGCTGTCTTGGAGACCCTTCCAGGCATACAGCACACTTCTTGTAGTGGGAAATAAACTTTTTTCTTTGTTAAGCCACTGGGATTGTGGAGTTGTCTGCTACCTTGTTGTAAATCTATCCTATCCTGTCCGATAAGGTTATTATACTACAGTATATATTGTATCTTACATAACTTGCTTTATTATCATTTAGACATTTGACTTATTGCATGAATGAACTATATGGTAAGCTATTAGTTTCTTATCATCATTGTATCACCTGCAGAAGCTTAGAGAATTGCATGCACATAAAAAAAGTGTTCAATTATAGTTTGATTACTTGAATTTAGAAAAAGACAAGAGGATGATACAATTTTAAATGTTTGCCGGCTATTACACTGAATATGCAGGTCTATGATGTTTACTAAATGGTGGGGCAATAAATCATCCTCTGACCCCCAACCCTTCCACTCTCAACCCCACTGTTGCCCAAAAAAGGGCCGACGAATATGCTCATGAAAAGCATTTCTAACAATCTGCAAGAAATATCTCCTGAATAGTCTTGTAGCCACCTCTACTATGATATCCAAAAGTAAACACTTAATTTTTTAAAAAGTGCTCCTCTAATATCCCAATATTATAATGCTGTTAGCATTAATTAGAAGTTGTAACACTCAGTCAAATCCTAGTTTAAAAACTATATACTACATGAGAAGTATAAGGGCCTGAGCTAGTGTATAAGACTGGAAAGGTTCACCTCAATCTCTTAGCTTGTCTCCTTGCTTCTAAGCACAAATGTACTCTCTCTTTTTTTCTCTTTCTATCTCTCTCTTCCATTCTGTACCCTCCCCCAATATCTACTTTTCTTCCCACTTAAAAATCTTTAAATGAAGATACATTTCCTAAAGTTCAAAGCACGAATCTTTATAGTCTTATATTTGCTGCTCTTCACTCCCCCACTCCCTCACCCAGACAACCTTTCCACTCCCAGATGCATTACATGCTCAGGTCTTCATGGGGCTTCCTAAGCTTCTTCCTCTCCCCGATTGCTCTTGCTTCCTAATGCCCACGACTTGAATTTCCCCCATCTTTCACTATGGAAACATTTATCTATTGTTCAAGACCCAAGTCAAGAATCATGTCTTCTGTGAGGTTGTTTCTTACTTCCCCAGTCAGTGTTAGGGGCCCTCTCTTCTTGGGTCTTTTTTTAAATACATTTCACTGTTATAGCTCTCATTACATTTATAATTACTGGGTAGTTTGTCTGTGTCCCCCACCACAAAGAGAGCATCTTGAGAGAAGAGATTATTTGTTTTGTGCTCTGTTTTCCTCCAGCAGAAAACATAATAGCTGACCCTTAATTGGGTCTTAATAAGTACTGAGTGAATGAATGAATTGAATTGAATAAATGGCAAATGAGAATTTAAGAAACTAAAGATTAAGAGATTATTTTACTATCACAGAGGTGATACACCAAATAATTATATAATTTCATGTAAATGTACTAAATATATCCACTAGCTAATGATAAAATACTAGAAAATAATAGAATGCCTCTTCAAAATCATGGTGGAGTTCTGACTGGAGATAGTAAACAGAGCACAAGTGTTTGTGACTGAATAACAATTTGAGATACTATCAGGGTTTTCCCCTTATTGTTCCTTGTTCCCTGTGACCTTCCCCCAGCCCAGGCAGCCAGGGCATTGCATCTTCACTGATCCAGGGAAATGAGGACACAGCAGAACACAGATAACAAAAGAGTCCATTCTTAGCTTTCAGGTTTCAAAAGCTAAGCACCTTGCAAAGGGAAAAGATTTGGAATACTATGTGCTCTCAGAGTCAGTTTCTCTTGCTCTTCATACTAAAAAAAAAATAAAAGTTTCCCAAATTTGGGAGACAGAGACAAAGAGAGAGGAAATAAAAAAAGGATAGCTGCTAGGAAACTAGATGTAAAATATATGATTTTCAAATTAGTAGAATATTGATCTGTCCAGTAGGAAAGGAAAGGGAATAAAAAGAAAAGAAAGGAAACAAAATTAAAGTGTGATAATTAGAAAACTTAAAATAGTATGGCTACAGTAACTCCATATAGTAACTATAATAAATGTAAGTTAGTTACTCTAACAGACCAAAAGATAAAGACTTAAAGATCCAGGAATGTGTTGTTTACAGAATCACTTTGAAAATAAAAGGATATGGCTTCCCTGGTGGCACAGTGGTTAAGAATCCTCCTGCCAATGCAGGGGACACAGGTTCGAACCCAGTCTGGGAGGATCCCACATGCTGCAAAACAGCTAAGCCCATGCACCACAACTACTGAGCCTGCGCTCTAGAGCCCATGAGCCACAACTACTGAACCCACGTGCCTAGAACCCGTGCTCCACAACAAGACACTGCAATGAGAAGCCCACGCACTGCAATGAAGAGTAGTCACCACTCGCCGCAACTAGAGAAAGCCTTCAATGAGAAGCCCGCGCACAGCAACAAAGACCCACTGCAGCCAAAAATAAATAAATAAAATAAATTTTTAAAAAGAAAGGATATAGAAACATTGAAAATAAATAGCAGAAAATATATCAGGCATACATGAATGAGAAGAAAATCAGGGTCGTAGTTTCAATGTTAGATTAAATAGAATTTAAGGCTAATGAAAGGGGTCATGAAGAAATATTTGCCAGCATAAGTATTAAGAAGATGATTTTATTTTTAAACACATGCACACTAAATAAATTGCTCTCAGCTACATAAAACAGAAACTAAAATAATGACAGGAAAAATAAACAGTTGGTGACTTTAACAAATCATCCGCATATACTATAAGATTAAATAAATTAAATATAATCAAACTTATAAATTTTGATAACATAATTAACAGTTTAAATATATGTAATGAATAAATGAGTAGAGAATACAAAATTTCTATAGAGAACCTGTGAAGAAAGCTAAAATTGACTATGCACTGTGTCACCCAGGAAACCCATAAATTCCAAAGAATTGCTATCATATACATGTTTTCTCTTTATTATTCAAGGTAATCTAGGAATCAAAAACATAGGTTTAAAAATCCACATATCTGGAAAGTAAGAAACATAGAGTATTGAATAATCCTGGTTAAACAGAAAGTTATAAGAGAAAAGTTTAAAGATATGGAGTTAAGTTTAAAAAGTAATTCTGACAAAACTTGTGGACTACAGATAAATGTATTGATTAAAGTACACTTATCAAAATAAAAGAATGAATAAAAACAAATAAACTAAGAATTTAACTAAAAAGAGAAAAAAATGACATGGAAAAACCCAAGGAGATAATAAGGAAAGAAGGAATAAAGTTAAGTCCAGAAATCAGGAAGATAAAGAATGGGAAAACAATAGAAAGGAATAGCAAGGAAGAATGTTTTCATATCTATTGATTATCTATATTGTTTTGAAGGACTTGGTGATCATATTTTTTTGCCTATTTTTTAAACTAGGACCAAATTATAGAATCTCTCCATATTAGGAAAAGTAACATTTTGTTCAGCATACATTTTCTATATTTCTCCCAGTTTCTCATTATTTTTTTGGACATAACAAAAACAGAGAATACAGATTTTTTTTCAAACACTCGTAGAATAGTCAAAGAAATTAACCACACCTTGTCTTTTAACAATGTTTAAGGTGTCTTCACAAAAACTGAGGTAATTTTTTTTTTTTTTGCAGTACGCGTGCCTCTCACTGTTATGGCCTCTCCCGTTGCAGAGCACAGGCTCCAGATGCGCAGGCTCAGCAGCCATGGCTCATGGGCCTAGCCGCTCCGGGGCATGTAGGATCTTCCCGGACCAGGGCACAAACCCGTGTCCCCTGCATCGGCAGGCGGAATCTCAACCACTGCACCACCAGGGAAGCCCTGAGGTAATTATTGATTTACTTCAGCCCACACCCCAAATATAGGTGCTACTTCTTAATACTCTTGACAGAATTATAAATTAAGAATTATAAAAATGACATTTTTTAATTAGGAAATTGAGGCACAAACTAAGCAGGTAATGAGAGTAATGTTGTAGAAAACGAACACAATACATAGCAACTGATTGCTAATCAAATGCACAGTGCTTGGCACAGAGAAGGTGACTAATAAAATTCTGGTGAATGAACATGTTTAGAGCTCTGTTGAATGCCAAAGAACAGAATCAGTTACTTACAGAGGTTAAAAAAATGTTTTGGAATATTTAAATTTTATTGTATTTATTTTTTTATATAGCAGGTTCCTTTGCGTATTTTGCATAACAAGACTTTATTAGATGTGTCTTTGGCAACTGTTTTCTCACAGCCTTGAAGAAAACATTTCCTTGTCTTCTAATCCTCTTGATACTGTCTTTTGTAGAGCATAAGTTTTTAATTTGAATAAAGTCCAGCTTATCAATTATTTTTTTCATAGATTCTTTTTTTAACTTTATTTTTTATATAGTAGGTTCTTATTAGTTACTTATTTTATACCTATTAGTGTATATATGTCAATCCCAACCTCCCAATTCATCCCACCCTTCCAACCCCCCGACTTTCCCCCCTTGGCGTCCATATGTTTGTTCTTTACATATGTCTCTATTTCTGCCTTGCAAACAGGTTCATCTGTACCATTTTTCTAGATTCCACATATATGCGTTAATATACAAAATTTGTTTTTCTCTTTCTTACTTCACTCTGTATGAGAGTCTCTAGGTCCATCCACATCTCTACAAATGACCCAATTTCGTTCCTCTTTATGTCTGAGTAATATTCCATTGTATATATGTACCACAACTTCTTTATCCATTCTTCTGTCGATGGGCATTTACGTTTCTTCCATGACCTGCTATTGTAAATACTGCTGCAATGAACATTGGGGCGCATGTGTCTTTTTGAATTATGGTTTTCTCTGGGTATATGCCTAGTAGTGGGATTGCTGGGTCATATGGTAATTCTATTTTTAGTTTTTTAAGGAACCTCCATATGTTCTCCATAGTGACTGTATCAATTTACATTCCCACCAACAGTGCAAGAGAGTTCCCTTTTCTCCACACCCTCTCCAGCATTTGTTTGTAGATTTTCTGACGATGCCCATTCCAACTGGTATGAGGTAATAACTCACTGTAGTCTTGATTTGCATTTCTATAATGATTAGTGATGTTGAGCAGCTTTTCATGTGCTTCTTGGCCATCTGTATGTCTTCTCTGGAGAGTTGTCTGTTTAGATCTTCTGTCCATTTTTTAATTGGATTGGTCTTTTTTTTTTTAATATTGAGCTTCATGAGCTGTTTACATATTATGGAGATTAATCCTTTGTCCACTGATTTGTTTGCAAATATTTTCTCCCATTCTGAGTGTTGTCTTTTCGTCTTATTTATAGTTTCCTTTGCTGTGCAAAAGCTTTTAAGTTTCATTAGGTCCCATTTGTTTATTTTCGTTTTTATTTCTATTACTCTAGGAGGTGGGTCAGAAAAGATCTTGCTGTGATTTATGTCAAAGAGTGTTCTTCCTATTTTTTCCTCTAAGAGTTATATATTGTCCGGTATTACATTTACGTCTTTAATCCATTTTGAGTTTAATTTTGTGTATAGTGTTAGGGAGTATTCTAATTTCATTCTTTTACATGTAGCTGTCCAGTTTTCCCAGCACCACTTATTGAAGACACTGTCTTTTTTCCAATATATATCCTTGCTTCCTTTGTCACAGAATAGTTGACCATAGGTCCATGGGTTTATCTCTGTGCTTTCTATCCTGTTCCACTGATCTATATTTCTGTTTTTGTGCCACTACCATACTGTCTTGATTACTGTAGCTTTGTAGTATAGTATGAAGTCTAGGAGCCTGATTCCTCCAGCTCCGTTTTTTTTCCCTCAAGACTGCTTTGGCTATTCAGGGTCTTTTGTGTCTCCATACAAATTTTAAGATTTTTTGTCCTAGTTCTGTAAAAAATGCCATTGGTAACTTGATAAGGATTGCATTGAATCTGTAGATTGCTTTGGGTAGTATAGTCATTTTCACAATATTGATTCTTGCAATCCAAGAACATGGTATATCTCTCCATCTGTTTGTTTCGTCTTTAATTTCTTTCATCAGTGTCTTATAGTTTTCTGCATACAGGTCTTTTGTCTCCCTAGTTAGCTTTATTCCTAGGTATTGTATTCTTTTTGTTGCAATGGTAAATGGGAGTGTTTCCTTAATTTCCCTTTCAAGTTTTTCATCATTAGTGTATAGGAATGCAAGAAATTTCTGTGCATTAATTTTGTATCCTGCAACTTTACTAAATTCATTAGCTCTAGTACTTTTCTGGTAGCATCTGTAGGATTCTCTATGTACAGTATCATGTCATCTGCAAACAGTGACAGTTTTACTTCTTCTTTTCCAATTTGTATTCCTTTTATTTCTTTTTCTTCTCTGATTGCCTTGGCTAGGACTTCCAAAACTATGTTGAATAATTGTGGTAAGAGTGGACATCATTGTCTTGTTCCTGATCTTAGAGGAAATGCTTTCAGTTTTTCACCATTGAGAATGATGTTTGCTGTGGGTTTGTCCTAGATGGCCTTTATTATGTTGAGGGAGGTTCCCTCTATGCCCACTTCCTGGACAGTTTTTATCATAAATCGGTGTTGAATTTTGTCAAAAGCTTTTGCTGCATCTATTGAGATGATCATATGGTTTTTATTCTTCAATTTGTTAATATGGTGTATCACACTGATTGATTTGCATATGTTAAGGAATCCTTGCATCCCTGGGATAAATCCCACTTGATGGGGGTGTATGATCCTTTTAAAGTGTTGTTGGATTCTGTTTGTTAGTATTTTGTTGAGGATTTTTGCATCTATATCCATCAGTGATATTGGTCTGTAACTTTCTCTTTTTTGTAGTATCTTTGTCTGGTTTTGGTATCAGGGTGATGTTGGCCTCATAGAATGAGTTCGGGAGTGTTCCTTCCTCTGCAATTTTTTGGAAGAGTTTGAGAAGGATCGTTGTTATCTCTTCTCTAAATGTTTGCTAGAATTCACCCGTGAATACATCTGGTCCTGGACTTTTGTTTGTTGGAAGATTTTTAATCACAGTTTCAATTTCATTACTTGTGATTGGTCTGTTCATATTTTCTATTTCTTCCTGGTTCAGTCTTGGAAGGTTATACCTTTCTAAGAATTTGTCCATTTCTTCCAGGTTGTCCATTTTATTGGCATACAGTTGCTTGTAGTAGTCTCTTAGGATGCTTTGTATTTCTGCGGTGTCTGTGGTAACTTCTCCTTTTTGATTTCTAATTTTATTGATTTGAGTCCTCTCCCTCTTTTTCTTGATGAGTCTGGCTAATTGTTTATCAATTTTGTTTCTCTTCTCAAAGAACCAACTTTTAGTTTTATTGATCTTTGCTATTGTTTTCTTTGTTTCTATTTCATTTATTTCTGCTCTGATCTTTATGATTTATTTCCTTCTACTAACTTTGGGTTTTGTTTGTTCTTCTTTTTCTAGTTCCTTTAGGTGTTAGGTTAGATGTTTATTTGAGATTTTTCTTGTTTCTTGAAGTAGGCTTGTATTGCTGTAAACTTCCCTTTAGGACTGCTTTTGCTCCATCCCATAGGTTTTGGATCATCGTGTTTTCATTGTCATTTGTCTCTAGGTATTCTTTGATTTCCTCTTTGATTTCTTCAGTGATCTCTTGGTTATTTAGTAAAGTATTGTTTAGTCTCCATGTGTTTGTGTTTTTTACGGTTTTTTTCCTGTAATTGATTTATAATCTCATAGTGTTGTGGTCAGAAAAGATGCTTGATATGATTTCAATTTTTCTTAAATTTACCAAGGTTTGATTTGTGACCCAAGATGTGATCTATTCTGGAGAATGTTCCGTGTGCACTTGAGAAGAAAGTGTAATCTGCTGTTTTGTGATGGAATGTCCTATAAATATCAATTAAATCTATCTGGTCTATTGTGTCATTTAAAGCTTTTGTTTCCTTATTAATTTTCTGTTTGGATGATCTGTCCATTGGTGTTAGTGAGGTGTTAAAGTCCCCCACTATAATTGTGTTACAGTCGATTTCCTCTTTTAGAGCTGTTAGCAGTTGCCTTACGTATTGAGGTGCTCCTATGTTGGATGCATATATATTTATAATTGTTATATCTTCTTCTTGGATTGATCCCTTGATCATTATGTAGTGTCCCTCCTTGGCTCTTGTAACATTCTTTATTTTAAAGTCTATTTTATCTGATATGAGTATTGCTACTCCAGCTTTCCTTTGATTTCCATTTGCATGGAATATCTTTTTCCATTGCTCACTTTCAGTCCGTATGTGTCCCTACGTCTGAAATAGGTCTCTTGTAGACAGCATATATATAGTCTTGTTTTCGTATCCATTCAGTGAACATGTGTCTTTTGGTTGGAGCATTTAATCCATTCATGTTTAAGGTAATTATCAATATGTATGTTCCTATGACCATTTTCTTAATTGTTTTGGGTTTGTTTTTGTAGGTCCTTTTCTTCTTTTGTGTTTCCAACTTAGAGAAATTCCTTTAGCATTTGCTGTAGAGATGGTTTGGTAGTGCTGAATTCTCTTACCTTTTGCTTGTTTGTAAAGCTTTTGATTTCTCCATCAAATCTGAATGAGATTCTCGCCAGGTAATCTTGGTTGTAGGTTCTTCCCTTTCATCACTTTAAATATATCATGCCACTCCCTTCTGGCTTGTAGAGTTTCTGCTGAGAAATTAGCTGTTAACCTTATGGGAGTTCCCTTGTATGTTATTTGTCATTTTTCCCTTGCTGCTTTCAATAATTTTTCTTTGTCTTTAATTTTTTGACAATTTGATTACTAAGTGTCTCAGCCTGTTTCTCCTTGGGTTTATCCTGTCTGGGATTCTCTGCACTTCCTCGACTTGGGTGGCTATTTCCTTTTCCATGTCAGGGAAGTTTTTGACTATAATCTCTTCAAATATTCTCTCCAGTCCTTTCTCTCTCTCTTCTCCTTCAGGGACCCCTGTAATGCGAATGTTGTTGCGTTTAATGTTTTCCCAGAGGTCTCTTAGGCTGTCTTCATTTCTTTTCATTCTTTTTTCTTTATTCTGTTCCGCAGCAGTGAATTCCACCATTCTGTTTTCCAGGTCACATATCCTTTCCTCTGCCTCAGTTATTCTGCTAATAATTTCTTCTAGTGTATTTTTCATATCAGTTATTATATTGTTCATCTCTGTTTGTTTGCTCTTTAATTCTTCTGTTTGTTTGTTCTGTAATTCTTCTAGGTTTTTGGTAAACATTTCTTGCACCTTCTCGATCTTTGTCTCCATTCTTTTCCCAAGGTCCTGGATCATCTTCACTATCATTATTCTGAATTCTTGTTTTGGAAGGTTGCCTATCTCCACTTCATTTAGTTGTTTTTCTAGTGTTTTATCTTGTTCCTTCATCTGGTACATAGCCCTCTGCCTTTGCATCTTGTCTACCTTTCTGTGAATGTGGTTTTTGTTACACAGGCTGCAGGACTGTATCTCTTCTTGCTTCTGCTGTCTGCCCTCTGGTGGATGAGGCTATTTAAGAGGCTTGTGCAATTTGGGAGGGACTGGTGGTGGGTAGAGCTGGCTGTTGCTCTGGTGGGCAGAGCTCAGTAAAACTCTAATCTGCTTGTCTGCTGATGGGTGGGGCTGGGTTCCCTTCCTGTTGGTTGTTCGGCCTGAGGCGACCCATCACTGGAGCCTACCTGGGCTCTTTGGCGGGGCTAATGGTGGACTCTGTGAGGGCTAATGCCAAGGAGTACTTCCCAGAACTTCTGCTGCCAGTGTCCTTGTCCTCATTGTGAGCCACAGCCAGCACCACCACCCTCCCCGCCCACTGCAGGAGACCCTCCAACACTAGCAGGTAGGTCTGGTTCAGTCTCCTATGGGGTCACCGCTCCTTCCTCTGGGTTCTGATGCACACACTACTTTGTGTGTGCCCTCCAAGATTGGAGTCTCTGTTTCCCCAGTCCTGTTGAAGTCCTGCAATCAAATCCCACTAGCCTTCAAGGTCTGATTCTCCCTGAATTCCTCCTCCCGTTGCTGGACCCCCAGGTTGGGAAGCCTGACGTGGGGCTCAGAAACTTCATTCCAGTGGGTGGACTTCTGTGGTGTAAGTGTTCTCCAGTTTGTGAGTCACCCACCCAGCAGTTATGGGATTTGGTTTATTGTGATTTCACCCCTCCTACCATCTCATTGTGGCTTCTCCTTTGTCTTTTGATGTGGGGTATCTCTTTGGGTGAGTTCCAGTGTCTTCCTGTCCTTGATTGTTCAGCAGTTAGGTGTGATTCTGGTGCTCCCGCAAGATGGAGTGAGTGCATGTCCTTCTACTCCGCCATCTTGAACCAATCTCTCCAGAGGTTAAAAATTTCTGCGGAGGAAGCAGCTTTTCTCTTTTTTCAAAACTTTACAATACCCATTTTTGTCTTACTGCCTAAATCAGAAGTGCCTCGAGTGAAAAACTCTGAAAAACTCTGTTGTCATAAAACCTATTTGAGGGATGAAAAGAAACAGGGTTAAAATGAACATGTATTTAATGCACGATTTCAGGCCAGACAGCTCCACATCAGCCAAGCATATGCAATCAAGCACAAGTTATGAAATACTGTATATTTGAATGAAGATATTAGTATGGAGAGATTAAACACTTCCTGCACTATGCACTCCTTTATCACTAAGTGGAATTTCACATGTATGCTCTTCAGAATTATGTGGATTTAAACTGACATCATTGACTATTTTCTCTTGAACCTAATGAAAATCTTTGCAACTGAAAGCAATAGTGATGCTGCAATGAAACTGTTCCCCTGTAAAAATTCTTCCTGTTTAATTACTATTTCTAATGGGCCCTAAGAAGCTTAAAAATAAATCTATTTTAAGTCTGTCACGGATGAATTATTCCACATTTTCCTTGCTGAGTTTAAAATGCAACACTCAAGCCACTAACATAATAGAGATTAAAATGAACAAATATACATGTAATATTTTTCAAACCAATAATTATTTTGAATAGGTAATATATGTAGAGGGTAGAGAGTTTGAATGTTACAAAAAAAGGTAAATCAGCAAAATGTAAGTCTCCCTTCCACTCCTTTCCCCAGATACCCATTTTCTTTCTGGAAACAACCATTGTTATAAGTTTACTATGCATGGATCTAAAAATGAAATAATAATAATAGCCACCATTTGTTGAATAATCACTCTGCACCAAGGTTCCTCACAAAAATGGTATGAGATAAGGACCGCTATTCTCCTCATTTTACTAATGATAAAACTGAGTCATACAAACATTAAGAATCTTTTATAGGGTCACACTTTGTAGGTGGAAGAATTTTGGTTCAAACAAGAGCTATTACTCGTATTTGTACAGGCTGTACTCAAACAGATACTATACTAGAGAAAATAGCTGAACTAGAGTAACAGTTGCTAGGATAATTGAGATTTGATAAAACTTTACAATGATACCTTAATTTAAAGGGTCTTTAACAGTTAAGAACTAATTTACTTACTTATGAAGTAATATTTATTGGAAACCTACTATGGTCCAGGCACTGGAAACATACTTGCCATCCTCACATGAGAAATGCAGGCAAGGGAAAAGCAACTAAAATATTATGCAGTATACAGAATTGGGATCATGCCATAACAAAACTCTAAAATATGTGACATTGATTCCAAGACCATGTGGCAGATGAAAAGGAAAACTTTAGTAGAAATAGCAAGAAAACGATTGCAGGAGACTAGAAAAAAGATGAGGAAACTGCTACAGAAGCTAAAAAAAATAGTGACCCATGTCATATAATATAGTGGTAAAACTATCACCTGCAGTAACTTGAAAGATAGTCCACCCAGTAACCTGATGGACTTTTGGATTTGAGCAGAGATTTCTAGGAAGAAAACTGAGAGTGTTTATACTAGCTGAAGTATGAGGAGCTTCAAGAAAGAGATGGGCTCTGAAAACAACTGACCAATATGTAAGCAGAATTTAAAGAGATTATAGAGGGGCTAGAATTTGCCAGTCTGGAATGTAAACTCTTATTTCCAGATTCTCAAGCAAATAAAAGATTTTCAAATTAAGATATGGCCTAAAGATAAAGGATAGAATCAAAACTATGGCCAGAAGACACTTTTCTAACGCTTCTAAGGAATTTAAATTGGTGCTTTCTTGGGCTGAACAAAATGGCTTCTCAAAAGCTTAAAGATGTAGGTCCACAGAAGCCTGATCTGAAAGTAGCAGTAAATTAGTCTAAAAAGAGAAGACTGTCTTGAAAACAAGTGTGGCTTTGGCTTCTAGAGCATGGAGTGAACTTTCATCTGATACATAGAAGACTCCCAAAGTTCTTAAGGGAATTGTACTAGCAAAAGTACTGCCAGCCTGGACTAATAGGGACTGTGACTATTCAATCGTAACTAAGTTTCTGGGTTCCTAACTTTATACAGGCAGGAACAGGCTGAGAAAGTTGCTCAAAGGACATACAAGGAGATGAACTGGAATTGGACATTTGGAATTTTAAGTGTCTGTGGGATATCAGAGCAGAGAAATCAGAGGAGTTGAACATGTGGTTCTAAAATTTAGGAGACAGGACTTCCCTGGTGGCGCAGTGGTTAAGAATCCGCCTGCCAACTCAGGGGACATGGGTTTGAGCCCTGGTCCAGGAAGATCCCACATGCCATGGAGCAACTAAGCCCGTGTGCCACAACTAGTGAGCCTGTGCTCTAGAGCCTGCGAACCACAACTACTGAGCCCACGTGTAGCAACTACTGAAGCCCATGTGCCTAGAGCCCATGCTGCGCAACAAGAGAAGCCACCGCAATAGAAGCCCACGCGCTGCAACAAAGAGTAGTTCCCGCTCACTGCAACTAGAGAAAGCCCACGCACAGCAACGAAGACCCAACACAGCCATAAATAAATTAATTAATTAATTAAATTAAATAAATAAAATTTAGGAGACAGATCTAGGCTAGAGATATAAATTTGAGAATCATTAGCACGTATGAAATACCAAATGCAAACTTTCAGCTTTGGTTGAAATATAAGCAAAATCTTGGGACCCCAAGTGACAATGTTATTCAATGAGAATCTTTAACAGAAGCAGAAAATTGTTGACACAAGTGCTTTTGAGGATGCAGAGCACTGGGCTAGTTTTACAACATTATCATAAAAGTCAGGTTCCCAGAAAGAAAACAGATTCACCCTAGATGAATTCAAATAAGACTTTAATGAAAGGAGTAACAAGGAGCGGGCAGAACTGAGGAGGACAGGGAATGCCAAGGCACTGAGAGCTTTGCAGCAATGGGGAAACATTATTACACCTATGACTAAAAAGTCAAGAGTAGGAAACAGTGTTTTTTGTTTTGTTTTAAAATATTTATTATTTATTTATTTATTTTGCCTGCATTGGGTCTTAGTTGCGGCACGCAGGATCTTTAGTTGCGGCATACCTGTGGGATCTAGTTCCCTGACCAGGGATCGAACCCGGCCCCCCTGCATTGGGAGCATGGAGTCTTAGCCACTGGACCACCAGGGAAGTCCCCAGGAAACAGCGTTAATGGAACCTAGAGGGAGGCACTGCCCAGCAGAATATATAGTTGGGGAGGAACACAGCTACTGCCAGAGATATGGCACAGAGCACGGAGCAGGCAGGGAAGAAATGCCCTGACCTTGCTCTCCTCTTGTGCTATATGTCCAGCTGGTATACATGCCACTGGACAAGCCAAAGGGGCACAAGTGATATAGTCCTCAGAGGACAGTTTTCCAAGGCATAAGGTAAGGGAGAGAAGGGCAGAGTGTATCCAGACAAGCAAATGCAAAATAACTAGCACAGGTTTTAGGTAAAGGAGAAGATTTAATAACATTTATAAATCAGGTATCAAAAATGCAAAAGAATGTATAGCACTAGCCAGGTGGTGAGAAGGCCATGTTGAATTTATATAGGCAGTTTCTGTATCATAAATATGAATCTCTGGACAGTTTGCTGAGAAGGACAAAAAGAACCTTTTTTGTGATATTCTACTTGTAATTACAAAAGAATTATCATAATCATTGTCATAGTCATCATCATCTCCTTCAAAATGTAACATTAACTCAAGACAATAGATACTACAAAGTTTGTTTTTCATGTTTGTTATGATAATGTATTTATGAATTACATCAGCATTGCATGAAACTGTATCTGTTAGAACGTTTGTTGTAAGAACTGACTCTACACACCTATGCTGTAATATGTTCCCAATCAGCATGAAATAGATTGCTAATAAGGATTCATTAACACATTTATTTTGGCTTTCTCCTTATAGACCTATTTAAACAAGATAATCTTTTTGATTCCAACAACTTCATGTCTAAACACAACGTCAAAGCATTTTTCTTACATGATATGGATGATAATTTCAGTCTGAAGAGCTGATGACATCAACCACAGAGCACTGATAATGAGAAGGAAAGATGCCTAGGAAGCCCGGAGGAACATCAACATTTAAGGGAAATGCAGACCAAAATGTAGCACGCAAAAAAGACTAAGAAGGATAAACCAGAGACATAGGAAGAATGTGGAGTCATAGAAACCCAGTGAAAAGAGAAGTGGTCCACATTTTTACATGCTGCATACAGATCAAATAAGGTGAAGACTGAAATGGTTCCATTCCATTTTTAGCCACATGCACGTTATTGGTGACCACAGAGAACATACTTTTAGTAAGAGCAGAAGTAGAATGAATGAGAGATGCAGACATTAAAATGCTAAATATAGGCAACATTTTAGAGATGCTTGGCTCTAAAGAGAAGAATAAAGACTAGTAGCTGAAGGAGGGAGTGGGGGACACGGGTCTGTTTTTCAGTTTGGTTCCATTTAGTTGGTTTTTAACTGGTAGAGAGTATTCAGCACAGTAAAATGCTATCGGGAAGAAATGAGTGGAGTGACAGAAGCTGAATCTACAAAAGAGACAACAGTTAATCAACAGATGGAACATGGCATCTGTTACAAAGTAGATGCTCAGTAAGTCTTTACCAAATAAATGACTGAATTCCTTTATAAGAAATGAGGTATTTAATCCAGAAACCAAGTGAAGAAATTGTCTGTAGACAGGAGGCACCATATCTCTTCCATCAAAAAGGCAAAAAATGAGGACATGAGTGTGGATGCAGTTCATTTGGTAGATGTGGGGTCAAGAATTTGAGAAAGTTCCATTAGATGTTTTCTATTTTCTCTGTGAAATGAAGATGAGATCATCTGAGAAAAATAAAATAAAATCTGGGGAGTGGTAGATTGGAAGGACTGAGAAGAATGAAAAAGGTTTATGAATAGTCTCTTGTGTTCTGAAAGGATGCTTCAGAGAGAAGCTCCTTTAAGCAGCTGCCAGCCTCTGCAGTATGCGGGGTGGCTTGTGAAAAACGTCGCCCAGCGTATATACTCCCTGTACAGGGCCTCAGGGCTGAATCAGGTGAACTCACCATCATCTGGCATCTTTCCCTGTTCCTCCCTCACTTGAAACTCTTAGCCACAGTCTTCAATATTTTTTCCCTCCTGTTTTCCTCGCATTGTTCCACCAGATTTGGTAGAGAGCTCCCTGGGAGTCCACAACCTTGGACAATTCTGCCTCCTAACCAGGACAATGTTCCACGGTTCCACTTGAGGACACTTTTCGTAGCCCATTACAAGTCTGAGACCTGCTTAGCCAGATACTGACCCTACCACCAAGGCACCCACTAACCTTCAAAGGAGCAAACTGGGCATAAGGTCTAAGAAGGGGGCTAAGCCTACTTCATTGTCTATCCAGTCTCTTCACACAGAGCTTGAGTCATCTTTGCCCTCAAGATCCTGCTCTGGCCTGCTTAAGTCCTAAGGACTTCATTCCCTCTACTCACCCAAGTACCTAATGGTGGAAAGGATCTCTCCCTTTGAGAGGAGATCCTGCTTGAAATCTACCTTAATATGACCTTAGCCCATGGCCTCAACAAGGAAACTCTATTAGGTTATAACACAGAAAGCCTAACACGCCCCCCCAAAGAGAAAATAGTCATAAGATAGGCAGTTTTGTTACAACAGTCAGAAGAACTCCCAAATCTGTATAAGGATAAATAGTACAATATTCTGTTCAACACAAAAGTTGAAGACAAAAATGAATAAACTATATGTCCACTGTAGTCATTACCTAACCAATAAATGATGTGTATATAAAGTATTTTAGACAAACTCTAGGGAATTTTAAGTCAGTTCTCAACAAAATTTTAGAGGATGCAACACAAATTCTTGAATAACACATGTAGCTTTGTAGAAAACTTTGCCAAATAACTGATTATCTAGTATTGAGATTATGTAAGAGAAAACACTGAAAAAGGTGGCCTAGGAATTTATTTTCAGCAAATGTGGAGGGAGAAGGTGAGAGAAACAAAAGTGATGGCTGAGAAATTAAAAGCACTCTGAGAAGCAGTGGGACCGTCTCTGGATTATATAGTTACTAAATTTTCTCATCACTTTGCTCTAATGTATATGAAAAAAGTTATTTAGACCAGGCAGTATTTTTTTATGATTATGGCTATAACTCTAGAGGAGAATTATTCATCTGTTTTGGATCATTAAACTCAATATGTGCATTTGATTAAATTCCACTCTTCTCTCAGCTACCCATTATGATACTCCCTGTTTTAAAGTAATTCTCCCTTGTTAAGAGTGATGCATTGCTTTCCTGTTTAAAAAAGAAAAGAAAAGGCAGTGAGAGGCAGATCTCTGAAAGAGGCTATTTTTTCTTGTTACTTTGCAAAAACAGCAGCAGCCGAAGTCCTGGAACAGGGAAGCTAGAAAATCTATCTCTTTGGACCCTCCTCTCTCATAAAAAGTAAAGGGAAACTTATTTACAAAATAAGCAATAGAAAAAATTTGGCCAAGTACCACGCAAAATTATTATCATTAAAAGGAGAATAAGAGGCAGAATAAAATCCCCACAAACCATGACAAAAACACTTCGAAAAGACATGGCAACCAAATGTGAAACTATAAAATCTAATATTTCAAAATAAGCTAAAAGAAATTAAGAAAAGTATAGAAGCTATGAAAGAATAACATAAATCAGCATTAGAGAAACTCAAAAATAGCAAAACCAGAATCTGGGGTTATAAAGCAAGGAAGCTGAGACCTTTGTTGAGTTTCTCTCTGCCATTTCTTTCATCTGGCCCTTCAAACTTGAAGCCCATTGAGCCCATTATGCTCAACTTGAGCCCATTATGCTCTAGGCTAACTCTGCCTTTGCCATGAGCCTCTGCAGTGCTGACATGCAATACAGCAGATTAAGCACATGGTAGCTTTCATTGAACAAAAGCCAGTGAGAAAGCAGAAGAAAGAGAGGCAACAATAAAGAAAAGGTAAAAGGTTGAGAAAAGTTATTTTGTGCAAACAAAGACTCAAAATTAGAGATTATTATGAAAAGAAAGCAAAGCAGTTTGCGCAGCAAAAGGAAATGTCCACCATGACAAATCAAAGCAAGTTCAAAAGTCCTCTGAGCCGAGAAATGACCATATTACAGACCTAAGTAAAGCAAAATACACTTAGCAAGGTGGTAAAAGTACAACCAGGCATCGAGTGAGGCTGTAAGCACTGGTCCTCCAGGGTTTGTACTTGTTGCTATAGCCCCTAACGACTCTTCCTTACAGGAATCGAGACTCCCTGCTGGTAGAGGTTGAAGTGCAAAAAGAAATCCTTATATATAAAACTGCCACCAAAAAATGATGCCGATGTCTAAGTTGATCAAGGTGCCTACCTGTCTGAGTAAATAGCTGGCCATTTTGAAATCCGTGATGGAGATCACAGAATAAAGGTTTCCAACACCCTAAAAAGCCAGCTGGATCTCACAGTTCAAGAAGGATGCCAAAGTACAGTGAACCTCGTTTGGTGTGATACCACCAGGAAGTTTTTGGATTAAGCCCTTTTTTTTTTTTAATTTATTTTTGGCTCTATTGGGTCTTCATTGCTGCATGAGAGCTTTCTCTAGTCGTGGCGAGCGGGGGCTACTCTTCGTTGTGGTGGGTGGGCTTCGCATTGTGGTGGCTTGTCTTGTTGCTCTAGGTGCATGGGCTTCAGTAGTTGCAGCACATGGGCTCATTAGTTGTGGCTCACGGGCTCAGTAGTTGTGACACACGAGCCTAGTTGCTCCGTGGCATGTGGGATCTTCCTGGACCAGGGCTCGAACCTGTGTCCCCTGCACTGGCAGGCGGATTCTTAACCACTGTGCCACCAGGGAAGCCCTGAATTAAGCCTTTGAGAGGTGGAGCTTACTCCACTGCTATACGACTAGAATATGAAAGCATCTGATATTTGAAAAAACAAGATTTTCTATGTTACCTCCTCTTTGATGTTCTGATATTGTTCTATGTTTATCAATGGAATGCCTCTTCTGTAGCTCTTGCCTTTGTTCTAATCATTAAGATCAGGAGAAAACTCACTTGAACAAACAGGAACATGACTCTAATTCTAGAAGTTATTATACCATCTTCGGTGGTTTTGAGCATGAGGTAGAGGAGATCTGACAATCGTTGTATGACTTTCAGCCAGTCTTCTGCTCTCTCTCTAGTTTAGAGAGTTTTAAGTATCTTGCAGTCTCTGCTCTTTGGAGTTAACATGCCCGTGGCAAGCATTCATTGCAGCAGTGGGTACTTCACCATTTGGGCTTAGGAGTTTTCCTCGTATATAAATGTGCTTTATTTAGTGATACAAAAAGTTTATGTAGAGAAAAAAATGAGAGAACTCAGGAAATAATTTAAAAAATTTTAAGGAAGTATATATAAGAAACACAAGAACAAATAAAAACAACAAATAATGACAGAAATAGAAGATCAAAACGAAGAAAATGTTAAAATTCAAAAAGAAATGAAGAAAGAGTTGAAAAGGATTTGAGAGAAAGTGACAGGTATAGAAAACAGTCAGAGAAGTTCCTACAGATGCATACCAGAAGTGCCCAAAGAAGAGAACCAAATCAATGGAACAGAACAAATATTAAAAGCCTATAATCCAACAAAATTTTCCTGAAGTAAAAAAAATAAACAAAAACTTGAACATACATCTTGAAAAGCACACTATGTACCTGGAAAAACTAATCCAAAATGACCAACATCAAGACTTATTTTAGTAAAACTAATGAATTTTAAAGAAAAACTTTAAGTATTCGTTTTGTATCTAGACCAAAACACACAAATCATTTATAAGGGAAGTGATATCAAATTGTCATCAGATCTTTTTACAGCAACCCTTTATGACTGAAGACAATGCAGTAACATATGCAAAACACTCAAGGCAAGAAAATGTGAGCTAAGGGTTTTATATCCATGCAAACTGACATTTAAGTATAAGGAACATACAGAAACTGTTGTGAACATTCAAGATGTACAGAATCTCAGGCATGTACTCGTGCATGTAAGCATTCAGACTCCATCTTAAAGGGGGTAGTTACTACTCAGCTCTAGCCAATTATTGGCACTGGAGAATGTACATGTAGTATTTTGGGGTCTTCCAGCTTTTTTAGAAGACTCAAATTAAAAGAAAAACTTCGTGGAAACCAAAAGGTCATTTCTGATGAACAATTAGATATGTGACTTTTAAACTGAGGCTAAAGAAAACCACCTATTTATTTGTGTATCCATTCATTCATTCAATACTCAGTTTTATTATTTGAAGTTTTAACAACTAGCACATAATTTATAATAAGGTATTTTAAAAAGATCACTTGATTTTATTATTTTACAACTTTATTCATGTTTCACATATACTAAAGTATAATTCCTATCTTCAGATGTACACCATGACTTGGGAGAGTTTTAATGTTTAGATTATTTATTCTGTTCACCTTACATACCCCTCAGTCTTATTGTCAATTTCTTTTTAAATGTTTTAGTCAAGTTAGTTTTTCCTAATGATTTGCATGTAAAACTACTTTTAGAAATTTGTTGGAGTCAAACAAGCTTCTTTTACTGCCTATTATGGAACGAACTGCTTACCAATTCATGTATCACAAATCAAAGTAAAAAAAGCACATTATCTGGCTCAAAGTATACTTTAATTATGGCTGTATGTATGATTGAGGCCAGCTATATGATAAAAATTGCTCTATGATGTATCTTGGTCTCCCATCTTGGAGAAGGAACAAATATATTTGTAAACTAAAGATACTAATATCTTTTGACTTTTTAATAAAACATGGTAAATTCTCAGGATATAAAAAATAAGTTATATGGAAATTTTCACACAAATAAAAAAGACAATGGTATAACAATCCCAAATATACACATCACCCAACTCCAACACTTATTAATAAATAGCTAACCTTTCCCTGATCAATATCTAAATGTTTATGGGTAGGAACAGACTCCTCAGCTGATTTGTAGTCACCCTATAGCACTGAAAACCACTGCCACAAAAAAACTTACCTCCTCACGGGCATGATCAATTTCATTCACCTCAGTATCCTTGGCTCTTGGTATATGTGCTACAGAGGAGACACCAAGTATATAAATGATGAATGGTTAGATGTCTATACTAGAAAGCCAGGGGTTTTTCATGCCCAACTATGAGTGGTGTTTTTAGCAAGAAATAAAATATACTGTCTTTCCTCATCCCCCAAACTAAGCTGCTGCTTCTACAGCATGACGGGGTTTGCACATGTTGGAAGGAGACAGTAAACAGTCTGCTTCTCTAGGGCTTCCCATTTGCCCTGCCATTCATTTGGAAACTCCTATGGGCCTGAACGTAATTATCTGTCTGAATTCCTCCAACCTGTTGCTTAGTCATCATGGCTTAGAATCTACAATCTGCCTACACCCTGCGGTTATGTTCTTGACAATAACAGTTCTTTAATAGCACATCTTAAATATTCCTTTGCCCTTTACCTTGGCACAGAAGTGTGAAACACAATGAGACATGTAAGTGCTTTTCTTTAACAAATGTTCTTCATATGCTAAAATAGTAACTAGCCAAAGATTAATAGCTATTTTCTCCTATGGTACTTGGAATTCAAAAGAGCGTAAATCAGGATCAAGTTAATCAAGCTATGCGATTTGTAATATTCAGTATTTCTGTGTGCTATGAAATGGTGGTTAAATCAATAGCTAGCAGATCCCCTTATCAAATACAGGACTAGTAAAATCAGCACACTCATTGGAGAATGACAGGTGAAATAGTAAAATTCCATTTAAATGGTGGCACCTAAGATTCTTATTCAAATTTGAAAACCTTAATACTTAAACTCTGAAATTCATCAGTATAGTAGAATGTATAGGCTAAATTTATACTAGCATCATTCATTTAATGAGAATATTAATATTAATGAATTAGCACAAAAGCAAGTAGATTACTTCTTTACGCAATATATAAGAAGCTATTGCAAGTTACCTCTATACTTTTTAGATGTGTTTAATTATCCCTGTGCAGAAAAGAGTTAACATAGCACTCCTGACTGCTTATACTTAAAAAGGCCAGCTGACAAGTTTGGCCCTTGGTTGGCATCTGGGATCTTGGATTCCAGGAGCACTCCCACCATTGACTGATATGAGTGGCTCACTGTGCCTAAATTGTTTGTACAATGTAGTTATAGAACCCTCTGCATCCCTTCTGGGAGTCTGAAATTTGGGTACATGACAGGCAGGGGTACCTATATGATAAGCTCCCAATAAAAAAATCTGGGTATTGAGTCTCTAATGAGCTTTCTTGGTTGGCAACATTTCACACAATTTGTCACAACTTGTTGGGTGAGAGATTAAGCACATCCTGCATGACCCCTGGGAGAGGAATCTTGGAAGCTTGCATACGTTTACCCCAGATTTAGCCCCATGTGCCTTTCCTCTTTGCTGCTTATACTTTGTACCCTTTCACTGTAATTAACTGTAGCCATCAGTATGACTACATGCTGAGTCTGGTGAGTGCTCCTAATGAATGACCAAAACTGAGGGTGGTCTTGAGTACCCCCAACACAATCCCCTAACCTACTTTTAAAAGAATCACTTAATTTGAGGATTAATAATGTGCACCTCAACGTAAGATATAGCTTCTAAATGCATTACTAATGAAAACTTAAGGATTTCCTAAGCATTGTAAATCAAGAAATCTGTACAATTGATTGTAATTATACCTTGTTCTGATTTTGGTTACAATGGTGTAGTCAACCTTACAGACCATTAATAAGGAATTCTCTTCTAGTTGTTGTCATGACGTTGCCCAAGATCACATCGGACCCATTGTAGAGTACCCTCTGTATCAGACAGGACCCATAGACAAAATTCAGATCTCTTTTAACTAAATTAGGTGTATCTTGAACTATATGTTTTACTTTGATCTTACCATGCCTCTCATGAGCGGTTGGGGGTTGTTTTTCTGGTTTGTTTTGTTTTTTTAACTTTAGAAGATGAACAGTTATTTGCAACCCAATCTAAACCATTGTACAGGATAGTATTCTATGCGTATGTTTCTCTGCACTGAACTTGGCTATACTATTTTCCTACTCATATTTTAATGTGTCCTAACTCCCCCAGTTTTTTTCTAACTCTCTTATTGCAGGTATTATTGCCAGACATTTCAAAAGTTTTCAGGTAAGCCATAAAGGAAGGAAGAAAAGGACTGAATATGTAACATGTCTAAAGAAAGAAAAGCGAAAAAAAGGGCAAGCAGTTAATACTGGAAAATGAAAATTAGTCAATTTATCACTAAGCACTAGATGGACTGGCGGTCAGATGTACTTTGGCCTCCTGGACAGATACACCTCATCTATAAAGGTGGGCGCATTATAATTCCCCTTTCTCTGGTTTCAAGTTCATTGAGGGCCCTTCTGATTTGCATTTCTCAAGGAGTGTTAATATGTTTTCAGGGTCTACTATGTTTTACATATGGTGTTCAGTTTTCACAGCAACCCCAGGAGTTGTTATCCCTGTTTTACAGCTGAGGAATAGCTGGTCACTTCTGCCTGGGGTTGTCCCTCTGGCCTTCAAATATCCACAGGCACTTTTATTCCCACACACAGAAAACACTACACATTTGTTCTGAGCATGTAATGTTTAGACTATGCGATGAACTTGGGGGTACAGATATCTCTTTGAATGAATTAATAGAAATGTATAAAACTGCTCACATCACTTATTTGTTAAATGTTTCATTTGGAACAAGAAAATAGTACCTGCAGTCAGTTGAAAATTTCACTGTAAAAAAAGTTTGCCTTAAAATTTTTATTACCTACCTCCAGCACTTCAGGATTTTAAAAACATTTTTCATTACTTATTTAGTTCAATATAAAACTTTAAATCACTGTATATTGAACAACCAATCAACCTGTAATTTTAAGCACTGTAATACTATTAAAGTTTGTTTGTTGCATCAAAAATGACCACAAGATAGGTAATACATAACAATGTTTTAATATTTGGGAGATTCTTAAGGAATGTATATTATCAAATAAAAGTGGTATTTTGTTTCATTTCAAATATTATGTTAGTCTCTAATTTTAAGAGAGCCAGCAATTTTAATTGTAAAATAGTAATTCTGCCACTTACTGCCCATAAAAGGACAAATAAGACAGAAAGCTGACAAATTTCAAAAATCTTTATCAAAGTGCAGGATCTCCATTTGATGCACAGTTGTCTCGATTATATCCAAATACAGGTCCATGTTGGAACCAAAAGTCAACATATCTGCCCACCCCCTACACACCCAACACACATTGGTGGCGCACAGACAGGAGAACACAAGGAAGAATTCAATCTCATTTACTTATTTATTTACTTACTGGAAAGAGACGAACGGGAGACACAGCTGTCACTGGTCCACAGCAGTGATGAAATCCTGCCAGGAAGGCATGAAGACCTCCTGCCCAAAGTCAGATAACTAACTCAATTTGTTCAGTCTTCAAAATGGGTAATAGGGGGACTTCCCTGGTGGTCCACTGGCTAAGACTCTGCACTCCCAATGCAGGGGGCCCGGGTTTAATCGCTCAGGGAACTAGATTCCCACATGCTGCAACTAAGAGTCTGCATGCCACAACTAAAGATCCCGTGTGCCACAACTAAGACCTGGCACAGCCAAATAAATAAATATATAGTTTTTAATGGATAAAAAATTCTCCACTCTACCACATTGTGTAATAGGCTGACCCGCTGATTTTTATTATTAGTTATTAAATATCTGACTCCCCAATAGATTATAAGCCCTGTGAAAACTTTCTGTTCACCACTATAGGCCAAGTGATTAGCAAAGTGTCTGACACTTCAGAGATGTTCAATAAATATTTGTTGAATGAACGAACAATATAACTACTATAGACTACTTAGCCATTATATTTTCAGTGTAAATTAATAAATATTTTGAGTTATATACCCATCTTCACTGAATTTTTTTAGCATGAATCATTCCTCCTGAGGCAAGATCATTGGATTGAGTTTCTTGAGATGTTGGACTAGTAGACCCAACTACATCATCCAGCAAAATGCTATGTATCATAGGTTTACTGCATGTTTGTTTGTTTGTTATTACTTCAGAAGCACAGACGAATACTGGATTAATCATTTAATTGTAGTTCTTGGCTTGTGGCACACTTTCATCATTGGTCTAAACTTAGCTTTTATTTTAATGTATTTTATGTGTTTATTTAATGATATAATAAACACCATGAACTTATTTCCCAACATGAATAATTGGACATTACTAGTAATTTACATCTACTGTGGGTTCCTCTTCTATCCTGCCTCTAACTTCTCCCTGTCTTGAAACCTAGAGGTGACCAATCACCTTGGTTTTGCTTTTCATTCCCTTTATTTATTTATCTTTATGTTTTTACATACATATATTCAGTATTATGTTACTAAGATTAATTTATGATGTTGTGTATACTTTTTGCTCATTTTCTCTCAGTACAATATTCCATTGTGAAAACATACCACTCTTTATTTATCTGTTCTCTTGTCCACAGTCATATGGGTTGTTGCCAGATGAGGGCAACTTCTGGATCGTGCCCTTAAAGCATCCCTTCTAGTGGAGTTTATGTGTGAAGCCAGGAGTTGGTACAACCACCCTGAACTTGTTGAAGAAGCTGTATAGTAAGAATAGTAGAGTTATAAGATAGAAGTGTATGTCCTTGATGTCTTCAAGAAGAACAAACAGCTCGGACGTGATAAATAATTTTGTCTAATTTAAACCATTGTCATTTTGGATTACTACCACAGCAGCTGATAACCTAACACATAATTTGTACCTAAAAGTGAGATGCTACTGGAATAAAACGTGTAACAGGAGGCACTGGCAGTCAGGCAACAGGTGGTGAGGATACTGTGGATGGGAACGGTGGTGATTCATGCTATGGCAAAACATCTGATAAAACTATCACCATATGATACTGAAGTTGCAGACCACGTGCTTATAGAGCCTATAGCTCTAAGGTAGTGTTTCTTAACATAGGTCCTCTTGGCATTTGGGGTAGAATAACTTTTTGTTGGTCAAGAATACCCTAGGCATCGTAGGATGTACAGCTCCCCACCCATAAAATGCCAGCAGTATGATTCAATGATCTTATCTACTAGCCCCAGGCAATATAACAATCAAGAACTTCCTCATACATTCCCTCATGCCCTTTATAGAAGCTAGACTGCCCCCAGGTAAGAATCACTGCACTAGAGGAACTAGAAAAAATGGCAGAACACTGATGTGTTGGCTCCTTCTTGCCACTTTTGGCAAAATTCTACAAGACAGAGAAGCTCAGGCTAGGTTTACGTGCAGAGATGGAGGGAACTTCCCTTTGGAAGAGAGGTTCTGTTTGTGGCTGGATGCAGAATGGTGGGACTTTGGGATTGTCTTCCCTTGGGAAGGATAAACATGTTCTGCAAGTGGAAGGAAGGATGCCTGTAGCTGGTGGACAAGAAGGAAGACTAGCAATGACGCCTGGCTTTCCTTAGAATCCCTTTTCTCCCTGTAGCATAGCAATAGAACTTTTAACTGGGCACACAGCTACCCCGCTAGACATTTTCTAGTCTCCTTGGCAGTTAGAAGTGGCTACATGAATAGGTTCTTCCAATGGGATGTGAGTAGAATGAGGTGTGTAACACTCAGGACGTGAGTTTATATGGAGAAGGATGCCCTTCCGTCTCCCTCCCTCTCTTCAGCTGACTGGTATGTAGGCATGATGATAGAAATTGGAGCAGCCATGTTTTTCACAAGGTGGAAGCCATGCGTTGAGAATGGCTGGTCAACTACACAGAAGGAGCCTGGAGCCCTCTCTAGCCACCATACCAACTATCTTATTTAGCCCATCTCACTGGGAAGACACATGCACTCTCTTGCATCCATGATCTCATATGTATTATCTTGGCCTGTTTGTTGTTAGCTGGTTCAAATTGTAAACTGAAGGGATAATAACATTAGCTGAGTTCAGGTCATCATTTTCACCAATCCTAAAACGTGAGCTGGACTTTGTGGTCGGACCTATCTCAGCAGGAGAACTCCTTCTTTCAGATTTCTAAATTTCCCCCCAGTTTTACTGAGATATAATTGGTATATAACATTGTATTAATTTAATGTGCACAACATAATGATTTGATATATGTATATACTGGGGAATGATTACCATAATAAGTTAACATCCATCACCTCACATAGTTACATTTTTTTTCTTGTGGTGACAGCTTTTAAGATCTACTGTCTTAGCAACTTTCAAATATATAGTACAATATTGTTAACTATAGTCACCATGTTGTGCATCAGACTTCTAAGGGTTTTTTTTTAATTTTTTAAGTTTTTTTTCTTTGTTTTATTGAGCTATAACTGACATGCAGTACTACATAAGTTTAAGTGTACAGCATAATGATTTGATGTACAAATATCATGAAAGACTTCTAAGTTTTAATGATCTCAAAATCTACAATACATAACCTATCTAGCACCCAGACTTTGGTTTCTAGTACCACTGTCTAATAAAAAGAATGAGGGTTCTTTGGGAGAAATGACTGATTCAAATACACAAGGTGAGCCTGGAGCATCTTGTAGTGATAAGTGTCAGAAAGCAGTGCTCAAAAATTTTTTTAAAGTTGGCGGGGCTGTGTCAAAGGGGCACAGCAGCCAAATGAAAGAGCTCCCAAGAGTCAAAGTTGGAATGACTTGAGGAAAAAGTGTATTCAATTGTAACCCCAAGTATAAAATAAATATCCATGAGTTTGTACTGTTATAGATAAATGAATGAGTACGTTAATAATGGGGAGAAGAGATGAATCTCTCTCCCAGAATTCCAAATAAAATATGTAGATACTTCACCATAAAAGAAGGGGAACATAACTCCACATTCCTTAAGTATAGCCTGCAGGTAGTGACTTCCTTCCAAGAGTAAAGTATGGAAAAAAGCAGGTGGACAAGTAACTTTACAGTGGAGAAACAGTCATTACTTCAGCCAGGTTATCAACATCCTCATGAACACTCATAAATCATGTTGCTAGTAGGTACCCTTGATATGAAGTGAGGAAAATGCACTTTCTATCTGTGATACCCATAACTCCAGTTCAGAAAAACATCAGACAGATCCCAATTGAGGCACATCCTACAACATACCTGACCAGTTTGAGTACTCCTCAAAACTGCCAAGGTCAACAAAACTAAGGAAAGTCTGAGAAACTGTCACAGACAAGAGAAGCTCAAGGAGACATGATGACTAAATGTAATATCATGTCCTAGATGGGATCCTGGAACAGAAAAATATATTAGGTATAAACCGAGGAAACCTAATGTATCAATAGTGGTTCATCAATTATAACAAATGTATCATAAGATGTTAACAGGGGAAATAGTGTGGGGTATATGGGAACTTTCTGTACTATCTTTGCAATTTTTCTATAAATCTAAAATTTGAAAGAAACAAAGTTTATTTTTTAAAATCTAAAGTACAAAATAATTATTTTTTTAATTATTTGAGGGACTTCCCTGGTGGCGCAGTGGTTAAGAATCTGCCTGCCAAGGCAGGGGACATGGCTTCGATCCCTGGTCCGGGAAGATCCCACATGCTGGGGAGCAGCTAAGCCCGCGTGCCACAACTACTGAGCCCGCATGCCACAACTACTGAAGCTTGCACACCTAGAGCCCGTGCTCCGCAACAAGAGAAGCCACCGCAATGAGAAGCCCACGCACCACGACAAAGAGTAGCCCCCACTCCCCGCAACTAGAGAAAGCCCACACGCAGCAACAAAGACCCAATGCAGCCAAAAATTTAATAATAAAAAATAAATAAATAAATGAATAAGTAAATAAATATCTGAAAAAACTTATTTGAAAAGATAATTCTGCTTAAGTACTTTTAAAAACGAAGCACCAGCATGATGGAAATTTCAACGCCTTTAATTTAATGTGACTATCTTGCCTTCTTTCCACATAAATCTGATATGTATGTTAACCTGTCTTGGTAGCAGAATATCTGAAAATATTTGGGTTTTGCTTGATGAGCTTGGGGATAATCTATTTCTTTTTAGAAACTAAATGCTCATTAATACATTTTCCAACTTGAGAATCAAGTATTTTCCAAAAGTTTACATTTAAGTCAAGTGTTTGAAACTTGAAACACATTTTCCCACAGAAATGTTGTTACAAACAGTGGTTAATTCCCAGGCCAGCCAGGTGAAGCTCATTAAACTCATAATAAGCAAAATAGACATCTTCAGTGAAAACAGTGTAAAACTATATTATGAGAAAAACTTGCCTTTCAAATTCAAAAGATAAATTTAAACATGCAATTTAAATTTATTCTAATCAAATCCATCACCCAGTGTCTGAGCCAAGGGCTTTCTTTGGGCCTCTTTGCAACACTGCAAATGAGGAGGGGGCGGAAGATGGAGGGTGTTAAACTGGGGTGAGTGGGAGATGGAAAGACCATAAGCACAGTCTGCGAAGGCAAGTGTGCGCTTTTGACCCAGATTGGGTGGGCAGGTTTCTACTTTGATTTCTGGGGATACAATGAAGTTGGTACCCCAAAGGACAGAGAAAGGGATAGAAAGGGGACTTTGTCTTCTCCTAATCCTAAATCTTTAATGTGCTACTATGCAGAGGGTGGGTAATAGAGTAGTCTATGGGCAGCTGGTAAGGATGAATGACCAGTTGGCTAACTCTTCAAGCTGGTGGGACTTGAGTACATGGGTGGACAGCAGTAGGCATTGGACCTGCACTCCTCACGACAGTATGCTACCGAGCAGAGGACCAAGAAAGAAAGTGGATTCACACAGGAGATCTGCAGAAATGCTGACAGGGTGTGAAGAGGACTTAAATTCCCAACAGGAAGGCTCAGAAGAGGAAACAAAGGTAAGTGGAAGAAATGAAGTTTCTTGCAGTGATACCAGCCAAAATATCAGACCCAGCTGCGGTCAGGATTTCTATAGCACAGCGAGGCCTACGTTTGATGTATTTCAGGTTTGTCTATCCTGATTTGGAGACACACTATACCATTTGTTAAAATAAGGATACATTGTACCACAAAAAGAACTATAAGAACTTTTCAGAAGCATAATTAAAAAGCAAACATTTTTATCAAGTATTTCTTAAAAACAATGATACATATTTTCTTATAATGCATTATGGATTTGAAAAAAATTTTTTTAACTGCTCTTCCTCTCCCTCTCCAGATACCCTCTCCATCAATGCTTACAACATGGTAAACACCTTTCCTTAATTTTCCTAATTTTCCATTAAGAATTCAAATATATATTGAGCGCATTTTTCAGTTTTATGAAACAACAATATGTGTTGATAATAGCAAATGTATTGTTACTACATATTGATAACGGCAGGTATATGATATGCTGTAACATAGATATGATGAATTTATTCAACTATTTCTTTATTGACAGTCACTGCTCCCTTTATTTTACTTTTCACCGCTTGGGGAAATGCTACAATAAAAATCTTCATACAAATATCTTGTGTTATTCAAGTTTATGCTCACTTGCTGTTGTTAACAAACACTCTAAGCTTACCACAAGAGTTTGTTTCTAGCTCACATCACTGTCTGGTGCAAGTCAGGCTGTTACCATGAGTTTGCCTCCAATCGTGATTCCAGGGCTCCATCTTATGGTTTCCCTATCTCAGATTTCTTCGTTTCCAGCAGTCAACACGGGAGAGAGCTTGGAAGACAAGGAAAGGTTTATGACAAAGACTGGATGTATGTTAGGACACTTCTGCCCAGAGTCCACTGGCTACAACCCAATCATGAGGTCCCAACCTAATTGCAAGGGAGGCTGGGAAATGCAGTCTTCCTGTGTGCCCTAACAGGAACTGGATGAACATTTAGTCAATTTTGCAAATATTTTTATATACAGTAAGTCCCTACCTATGAACGAGTTCCGTCCCGAGAGCGCATTCATTAAGTCCAATTTGTTTGTAAGTCCAACAAAGTTAGCCTAGGTACCCAACTAACACAGTCGGCTATATAGTACTGTACTATAATAGGTTTATAATACTTTTCACACAAATAACATAAAACACAAAAATAAAACATTTTTAATCTTACAGTACAGTACCTTGAAAAGTACAGCAGTACAGTACAACAGCGGGCATACAGGGGCTGGCATCGAGGGAACAGGCAAGAAGAGTTACTGACTGGAGGAGGGAGAGGAGGTGGGAGGTGGTAGAGCTGAAGGATCGTCAGCAACAGGAGATGGAGGGCAAGTTGCAATTTCACTCACACCTGACGTGGATGGCACAGGTTCTGGTTCCTTGCTGGATTCAATTCTATCGACCCTCTTGAAAAAATGATCCAGTGATGTCTGGGTAGTAGCTACTTTTTTTCTCGTCATAGATGACATCCTGGGCTTGAAATAAAGATACTGTACTACTGTACTCTATACAGTAAAGTACACAAAAGCACACTTGCAGAGGATGTATGCACGTGACAACGTACACCAGACATGTGAACTAACTTACGTGACTGGACATGCGAATGCATGTTCGCATCTTTGAAAGTTCACAGCTTGAAGGTTCGTATGTAGGGGCCTTACTGTATTGGTGGCTTTACTCCAAAGGATATATTTCTGGACTGAAATTTCTGGGCTGTGAAATTCTATATAATGTGTGTATGTCTATCACTTCACAAAAAAGGCCATGACAACTCCTATTTCTGTCAGCAGAGTAGGAATATTCAGCACCTTTCTTGCTTTTCTAAATCTCCCTTCCAAAGGTACTAAAAGACTAGAAACTCCACTGACCAGATTCCTGTGTCAACAGGGTCCTGGTTTAACTTCCACCAATGAGAGGCACTCTCACTGAAACTAGAAAAGGTGAAGAAAGCAAGCAGCCTTTATTTCATTCTAACATGTTGACACTTGGCAGAAATGGCCTGTAGTTGCTTCCAGGTGACATCCTGCATTCTGCAGAGATTACTGGCAGGGGCTTTCCCTGAAGTTCCTGCATTACCGGATTTTCTAAAAGCCAGCAATGATTTCTCCTGACTTGTTTTCTCAGTTTGTCAGTTTCTGACAGTTTAGTGAACATCTCATTTCTTGTATAAAACCTCTTCCTACTTGAAATACTTAAAGCAATTTGTTTCCAGACTAAGTACTAACTTACACATCAACCTAGCATTTGTCTTTTATCTTTGTTTATGACCTATTTTTTCCCACATATAATTTTTTAATTCTTACATTTCAAATATATTTGTTTTATGTTATAGCTGTGGTGTTGCTGCTTCCCAAGCCTTAGTTAACATATTCTATAAAACGTCTAATTTCTATCTTTTATAGTTAAATCATTAATTCATCTGGAACTTACTTTTGCATGTGTTGAGACTGCTAGTATCATTTATTAAATCAATCCTGTTTTCTCCCCCAACTGAAATATCATCTTTGTCCCAAATATCTTGATCTATTTCTAGGCCACCTAGTCTATTCCAGTGATCTGTTTATTTTCCTGAGCAATGCCATACAGTGTTGATTGCTGTGGTTTTATAAAATATTTTAACAACTGTTTTATAAATCTAAATTCAAAAGAGACCATCTAACACAATAACTTGTGTTACCAGGTTAACTCAGTTGTACATAAACTCATAATAAAATTTATTTTTCTATGTCTGTGCACATATTTGAACTTTCTACAAATATTAATAACAGAAACATCTGAATACTTGGCTAAAATAAGGGAGCAATGACCAATCCTAACCTGATTCCAAATGTTGGAGAAGGAGCAGCCTCACTCTTCTGATTGCTTTCATAAGTTAATGTTATAAAATTGAATTTGTAAAGTAACATTATCCTAATCAAATACTACTTTTGTCATTCATATATACTTTATATATAAGACTATAAAGGACTCTATGTAAGAGTTTGTTTAGAGAGGCGGAGTCAAGATGACTGTGTGGGAAGACGAAGAGTTAGCGTCTCCCCACAACTAGGGCACCTGCTGACAGCTGGTGGGGGACTCTGATGCCCAAGAAGATGCGAGGAACCCCAAAGTGAACTGGTAGGATGAAGGGGGACTGCGGGGGAAGAAGAAGTGGACACCAGACAGGATGGGCACCCCTGAAGCTGGGGAGATCAGGAGAGGAGTGGAGAGGTTGATTGCCCTGCCCACTCGGACCAGGGGAGCCTGCTGAGCTCCCAGGCTGGTCCTCTGCCCTCCAAGGTCCCCCCCAACAACCGAGTTGGTCCTGGGGGCATAGAAGGGAGGCTGGGGAGATCAGGAGAGGCAGGAGGCATGGGCTCTTGCAGGCTGGAGGAGCGGGAGAGGAGACGAGGGCGTCTGCCCCGCCCACTCAAGCCCAGGAAGCCTGCTGGGCTCCCAGGTGAGGTCCCCTGCCCTCTGAGACCAGGGCTGGGGGGCACTCCTGGGCCCCTTCTGTTCCTTGAGCCTAAGCCCCACCCCCCATAGCCCCCAGGGCCTTTTCCAGCCCTGTGGGTCCTGAGCATTGGCCCCACCCACCACCCAAACCTCGCCCTTGCTTAGGCCCCGCCCTCCACAGCCAAGGCCTCCCCCCACTTCTTTTTTCTTTTCTTTTCCCTCCTCCTCTCTTTTACTATTGTGGTACTGACATACCTTCTGGTTGTTGATTCATATTTTTATATTCTTCCTAACATATCTGTTAGTTTCCCAGTCTAATTTTATTTTTTACTTTGTTACTGTTCTTTTTTTTTTTTTTCCTTTTCTTTTTTCCACCCCATGCACATTGAGGGATCTTGGTTCACGAGCCGGGGGGTTGGGCCAAAGCTCCTGCAATGGGAGCTCCAAGTCTGAACCACTGGACTAACAGAAAGACCCCAGGGAATATTCAACGGAGTGAGGTCTCACGGAGTTCCTCATCTCAGCACCAAGACCCAGCTCTACCCAACAGCCTAAAAATTCCAGTGTTGGAAGCCTCAGGTCAAACAACCAGTAAGACAGGAACACAATCCCACTCATTAAAAAAAAAAAAAAAATGAGACAGCAAAATAATATGTCACAGATGAAGGAGCAAGGTAAAAACCTACAAGACCAAATAAATGAACAGGAAATAGGCAACCTACCTGAAAAAGAATTCAGAGTAATGATAGTAAGATGGTCCAGAATCTCGGAAACACAATGGAGGCACAGATTGAGAACACAGAAGAAATGTTTAACAAAGATCTAGAAGAACTAAAGGACAAACAAACAGAGGAACAGCACAATAACTGAAATAAAAATACACTAGAAGGAATCAATAACAGAATAACTGAGGCAGAAGAATGAATAAGTGAGCTGGAAGACAAAACAGTGGAAATAACTGCCAAGGAGCAGAATAAAGAAAAAAGAATGAAAAGAATTGAAGACAATCTCAGAGACCTCTGGGACAACACTAAACGCATCAACATTCAAATTATAGGGGTCCCAGAAGAAGAAGAGAAAAAGAAAGGGTCTAAGAAAATATTTGAAGAGATTATAGTCAAAAACGAAAACTTCCCTAACATGGGAAAGGAAATAGTCACCCAAGTCCAGGAAAAAGAGACTCCCATACAGGATAAACCCTAGGAAAAACACACCAGGACACATATTAATCAAACTAACAAAAATTAAATTCAAGAAAAAAATATTAAAAGCAGCAAGGGAAAAACAAAAACTAACATACAAAGGAATCCCCATAAGGTTATCAGTTGTTTTTCAGCAGAAACTCTGCAGGCCAGAAGGGAGTGGCAGAATATACTTAAAGTGATGAAAGAGAAACCTACAACCAAGATTACTCTACCCAGCAAGGATCTCATTCAGTTTCGATGGAGAAGTCAAAAGCTTTTCAGACAAGCAAAAGCTAAGAGAATTCAGCACCACAAAACCAGCTTTACAACAAATGGTAAAGAAACTTCTCTAGGCAGGAAATGCAAGAAAAGAAAAGGACCCGCAAAAACAAACCCAAAACAATTAAGAAAATGGTAATAGGAACATACGTATCGATAATAACCTTGAATGTAAATGGATTAAATGCCCCAACCAAAAGACACAGACTGGCTGAATGGATACAAAAAAAGACCTCTATATATGCTGTCTACAAGAGACCCACTTCAGACCTTGGAACACATACAGACTGAAAGTGAAGGGATGGAAAAAGACATTCCATACAAATGGAAATCAAAAGAAAGCTGGAGTAGCAACACTCGTATCAGATAAAATAGACTTTAAAATAAAGACTGTTGGGGCTTCCTTGGTGGAACAGTGGTTAAAAATCCACCTGCCAATGCAGAGGACACGGGTTCGAGCCCTGGTCCGGGAAGATCCCACATGCTGTGGAGAAATTAAGCCCATGCGCCACAACTGCTGAGCCCGAGTGCCACAACTACTGAAGCCTGAGCGCCTAGAGCCTGGGCTCTGCAACAAGAGAAGCCACCGCAACAAGAAGCCCACACAACGAAGAGGAGCCCCCGCTCACCGCAACTAGAGAAAAGCCCACGTGCAGCAACGAAGACCCACCACAGCCAAAAATAAAATAAATAATTTTTTTTTAAAGTAATAAATAAATAAATAAGCTACAAGGATACATTGTACAGCACAGCACAAGGAATATAGCCAATACTTTATAATAACCATAAATGGAGTATAATCTCTAAAAAGTTTGAATTACCATGTTGTACATCTGAAACTAATATAATATTGTAAATCAACTATACATCAATAAAAAAATGAATGCTAAAAATGAAGAGTTTGTTTATAAAATGGGTAACATTACCAGTAATTTTTAAAACTATTGGTCTAATACATAAACTTGTGCTGCTTTTAATATCATTCAACTGTTTGTCTGATTTATTTTTCATTAAGATATAATTCACATACCACAGAGTTCTTCACCCTTTAAAGTTTCCAATTCAGTGGCTCTTAGTATATTCACAAACTGTGCAGCGATCACCACTTTGTAATTCCTGTTTGTCTGATTTTCTTTTTTATTATTTAAAAAAATGGAAAATCAAAAGTATAATTTTCATTCAATAAATATCATTTGATCCTTAGGCAGTTTTGTTGCAGAAAGTAAAGTTCATGATTTTAGAATGATGGTAGCAATTCATCAACAAAGTAATCAGTTTTCACACAGTTTCAATAACTGCAGCAATTTCCTTGAACTGTCTGTAGAAATTCTGGAGAGAAAGGGGAAAAACAATATTAATTTTGCTTTTAGAGGCTATTTAAGTAGTTCTTTTAATTATATCTAACCAGCAGAGGCTCTAGAACATATTAAGTTTGCATTTTAATGTTACTTCCTCAACTATTATTATTCGAAAGTTACTATAAGAAACAAACAGGTGTAATTTGGTGCAAGCAAAAATACTACTGTAGAGTTGGATAATTAGCTCATAAATAAGCTTTTTAAAAGCATCCAACAAAGTTCTTTGAGATCACAACAGAAAGATTTATTAAATGCCCAGCACTGTTCTCAACAATGAAGACTTTAAAAAAATGACAGATTGGTTCCCAGGCTCTGAACCACTTTTAATACAGTGAAAGACTGCATTTCAGGGTGATAGGGGCTGTCTTGTCAGTTATACTAAGAGGGACCCAACACTGACAGTAGCTTACATGGTAGAAGCTTATTTCTCTTTCAATTAAAAACTAAGCTGGTATGGTAGTTCTCCTGTAGAAGTCATCAGATAAAACATCAGATAAAAAAGGGATCAAATTCTGTTTTCCTTTCTTATTCTCTACTTGCCGAGAAGTAGGAAGCAAATTTGATATACTCTAATGATTCCATCCTTGTATTTTCCCTCTTCTTTGGACTTAATTCTCTATTTTGCTACTTAAAAGAGTATCTGTATTTTCTTTTAACTCATATGTAAGTTTATTATGGAACGAAGGAGGAAATAACCATTTCTTAAAAAATATATACTCATGATCATAATTTCAGCTACTAGAAAGATAAAAGTCAAAAGCTCAAAGAATGCTCCTTGGTGCTCAGTCCTATAATGTGACTAACAGGCTGTTCGCCTGGTTAGCTGTAAGCCACGTAAGAACTACCTCTAAAAGAGTTGCCCCATTTGTGATCTTTTTACTATGAGAAAAAAATTTTAAGAGGTGGAATCAGGGAGCACAAATGTGGCAAAGAAAAATAAGAATTAGGCCAGTATTATGAATTACAAAAGGACTGAAACCTATATTCCTTTTGGAAGTAGATTTGGTCTTTATGTTCAGTTGCAAGCTACTCACATATCACAATACACTACATTTATTTCCTTCCAACCAAGTCCTAATTTGCTTCCAAGACACCATTTAGCATTAAAAATAATGAATCTGTGACCCTTTTTTTGTTCTACAGCAGACACAGCTGTTCTAAAAATAGGAATCAAAAGGAGAGAACATCCTTAAAATGTAATTTGTAAAACAGAACTACAATATAACCCACAAATCTCACTTCTGGGTATATATCCAAAGGAAATAAAATCACTACCTCAAAAAGTTATCTGCACTCCCACATTCAGTGCAGCATTACTCACAATAGCAAGGTATGGAAACAACCCAAGTGTCTGTTGACAGATGAATGGATAAAGAAAATGTGGTGAAAAAAAAAAAAAAAAAAGAAAATGTGGTGTGTATATATACACAACAGTATACTATTCATCCTTTAAAAAGAAGGAAATCCTGCTATTTTTGACAACATGGGTGAACCTGGAGGACATTATGCTAAGTAAAATAAGCCAGACACAGAAAGACAATACTGCATGATCTCACTTATATGTGGAATCTAAAAAAATTGGAATTCATGGTAACAGAGAGTACGCTATAAGAAAGAATTCATATCTGTTCACTCACCAAAGGGATCAAAACAAACAAAAACAAAACGCTAAGGCCAGTTAAACTAGCCAAAGACAAAGCATTTCCCTGTATGTACATTGAAAAGAAAATGATTTCTCATCCACCCACTTTCTTCCTTTCTTGCTTACAGATAAGAGGTAGAATAATAATATATATAATATTGGATACTAAAAAAATAATAATAATATATATAACATGATTCTATAAATAAACTATTGAGTTACTCTAATCCCCAGCAGATAAAATTAGCCATCAAGTACTAGTGGTCTGATCTACATTTTGTAAACATTATTAGTCAGAAAATTCAGGGTCAATACTGCTCAAAGGTAAGATTCATTTAGCTTAATCACTCTTGAATATTAAGCCTAAGAAGAATAAAACAGTTAAATGCAAAGTAAATATCCTGCTAGAAAAGATGCAAATTTCTTAAACACACTCACAGATGAGTCCTTGAAAGTGATGCAGTGTCAGTATACAAATTCAGCATGTTATATTGAAAATATTGAAAATAATTTATCAAATTCCCAAATAAAGTAAATCCAGATCTTTTGCATGTAAAGCACATCAAAACAATTGCAAATAAAAACAGTTAAAATTTTCTCTTAAAGAAGATTTTATGTATCTTTTTAAGCAGTAATTACAGAACAATGGCTAAACTGAATGAGTTTTATCACAAACCTGAAACTGTGGAATTGTCATTTCGAAGGACTTGTTCTTTACTTGGCCTGAATGATCTGCCACTTTGAGCATCACTGCAACGTAAGGATACTTAAGTGATCTGCAGCTGTCTGAGCTCACAGCCATACCCAGCTTCCACTGAAAATCTATTAGCTGTAATGAAACAGTACACAATACACCAGTTATAATATTGCCCCGAATGAAGATATTTATTCAATTTTACTGCTCTCATATTCAAGTTTTAATTTCAAGGCCAGTCAGAATAAAAGAAAATATCTTCATTTTAATATTGTTAGGGGGATATAATAATCAAATGAACACAGAGAGAGGCAATAAGAGATATCAACAGGGTTGGAAAACAACACTGTCATAATTACAAAAGGGAAAAAACAAAAGTCTCCACCTGATGTGTTATGGAGGTAGATGTGGCAGTACTAGTTTTCTTTTCATTTTGCTCCTGTACTTAAGGGGACTCCAAACGTTTTGGACCATCTCTTATCTCATTTTCCTGTTCCACATATGCCTTGCCCCATTCCACAACCCAAAAGTCCTAAAATGGAAGATGAGTTATATACCATCTTCATATTTGATTGAGGCATACATGGGAACCATACCAGTTTCTTTCCTCACCACAGTCCTTGACATGAAACCTTACACTATTGGGGAAGGTGGTTTTAGATTTCATCACTGTTGATGATGGATACCTGCCACGTGATGTGCTATGCAGTTTACATGTATTTAATGCCTCACTGAATCATCATAACATTATAGGCTATTATTTCCATTTTGCAGGTGACAAAACTGAATTTCAGAGAGCTTACATAATATGCACAAAGTCACGCATTTCTGGACTCATAACTGAAACCAAAGTCTGTTTGACTCCAGTGATTACATGCTTATTGACTACTGGTTGCCTCAATACCTTCTAGCTAATTCTTTTCAATGATTGTTCAGTGTTGCCATGGCATAAAACAGGACTGGATAAATGCAGCCGTTAATACTGAGTTTAAAACATAAGACAATAAATGGAGGAATTTTGTGTCTTGTTCCCAAAGCTTCGAAAGATATGTAGTACCTAGCAGGCACTCACAAAAAATACCTGTCTATTGACTGATACCTTTTGCTACCAAATGAATGCTTACTGGGCAAATAGCTTTACATATTAATAAAAAAATTTTTATAAAAGGTGGGATTAGTGTAAGGACCAAAATTTCCTCCTGTCTTCATACTGGCATTAGACGAACCAGCTACAGCATGAAGGCCAGGCTGGTCCCCACAAAAGGTTAACATCTTTGATAAGTAAAAAGACTGTACAGGTACTTCTTAAATTAAAGTTTCTCATACAAAAATAGAGAAAGGATAGTAGGTTAATAAGAAAAGAACTACAAACAGCTAATAAGCATATGGAAAGGAAACAGGGAAATGCAAATTTAAAACACAAAGAAATACCACTACACACCTACCAAAATGGCAAAATTTTAAGTCTGATGATTCTAAAACTGGCAAGAAAGGATGTATCACAGTGCTGTTGATGGAAGTCTAAATTGGGTCAATCTTTCGGAAAATTGACTTTACTTAAACTGCAGTTACGCATATCCAGTGATCCGGTGATTCAATTATTAGGGATATAACCTAGAAAAACAGTATACTTGGGGCTTCCCTGGTGGCACAGTAGTTAAGAATCTACCTGCCAATACAGGGCACAGGGGTTCGAGCCCTGGTCCGGGAGGATCCCACATGCCACAGAGCAACTAAGCCCGTGCACCATTAACTACTGAGCCTGTGCTCTAGAGCCTGCGTGCCACAACTACTGAAGCCCATGCACCTAGAGCCCGTGCTCTGAAACAAGAGAAGCCACTGCATTGAGAAGCCCGCACACCACAATGAAGAGTAGCCCCTGTTGCAGCAACTAGAGAAAGCCTATGTGCACCAACGAAGACCGAACACAGTCAAAATAAATAAATTTATTTTAAAAAGTTAAAAAAAAAAAAAAAGAATCCACCTGCCAGTGCAGGGGACACGGGTTCGAGCCTTGATCGGGGAAGATCCCACATGTCGCGGAGCAACTAAGCCTGTGCGCCACAACTACTGAGCCCATGTGCCACAACTACTAAAGCCCACCGGCCTAGAGCCTGTGCTCCGCAACAACAAAAGCCACTGCAATGAGAAGCCCACCCACCGCAACAAAGAGTAGCCCCTGCTCGCCGCAACTAAAGGAAACCCGTGCGCAGCAATGAACACCCAAAGATGCCAAAAATAAATAAATAAATATTTTAAAAAAGGAAAAACAGGATGCTTATGTGAGAATGTTCCTAGCAGCTATATTCAAAATAGCCCTAACCTATAAACAACCCAGATGTTCATCAGTAATAAAATGGACAAATGAAATGCTGTACAGCAATGAAAATGAACTTCAGCTACACTTAACACCAAAAATCCTGAAAGAAACAAGTCAAAAAGTTATGAGATTCCATGCACTTAAACTTGAGAAACAGGAAATATAATACTGTTTAGTGATGCATACACAGATGGCAAAACTATAAAAAGAAGCAAGAATATGACTACCACAAAAGGATAATTATTACCTCTAGGGAGGAGGGCGGGAGAGATATGATTGGGAAGGGGCATGTGGTGGGCTTCTGGGGTACTGGTAATGTTCGATTTCTTGCGTTTTGATTGTAGTGACACAGATGTTCACCTTTAAATTACCCATTTTTTTGGTAACTATTTGAGGGGATGGAGGTTAACTAGATGTACTGTGGTAATCATTTTGCAGTATATGTATGTCAAGTCATTATGCAGAGCTGTATTTCAATTATATCTCAATAAAACTGGAAAAAGTAAAATTATTCATTAAACAGTCCAAATGTTCTGCACGTTTTGGTATAGATGTTATCTTGCACATATAGCAGGGGGAGGGGAGGATATGTTAGTGAGCTCCACATTTCTGGTTGAAAGGAAAAATTTATTTAGGGTAGGTGATCAAAGGAAAGCTTCAGAGGAGACAGAGCTCAGTTTTGAAGAATAACAGAACTGAAATTGAGAAGAAAAAATTAGTTTTATTTATATATTCCATAAATACACACCTAGCAAAGAATAAGTGCTTAATAAATATTAAGCTGAACCAACTAGAGATAAAAGTAGTTCATATCTGGCTGAGGGATAGAGCACACTGTCTCAAAGTGAAACGCTCTTATAAGGAAGTATGGAAAATAAGGCTGACAAGAGATCAAGAATCAAGAGGCCAGTAATTTTTTGCAAATTGTACAAGTTTTCAGAATACTCTCATTTACAGTTGACCCTTAAACGATGTGGGTTTGAACTGCAGGGATCCACTTATACACAGATACTTTTCAATAGTAAATACTACAGTACTACACGGTCTGCAGTTGGTTGAATCCACATGTATGCAGAGGAACCTAGGATATGTGACAAGTAGGATGAAGCTGATCCTGTGAAGAATGGATCACTAGGTCTTGATGATCATCTACAGTTAAGGGAGGTATCAAAGACAACTATAAAATTTTGAGCCCAGATGACTGGGAGAATATATCATATATGAATCAGGACTTTTTATATTTTAAGCCCAAAAGTATTATCAAGAAGTGATAATTAACCTATATGAGAAAAGAATCTAAAAAAGAATGAATATATGTATAACTGAATCACTTTGCCGTACACCTGAAACTAACACAACATTGTAACTTAACTATACTCCAATAAAATTTTTTAAAAAGTGATAAGTAATATCTAAATAGGAATGTTCAATAAGTGGATAAAAATTCAAGAACAGAATTCATGGGAGTTCATGATTAGAGATAGTTTTGTATCAGTTCAATGGTGATATTCAAGAAAGTAACTTAACACTTTTTAAACATATTTGCCCCATACAACTCCTTGATGCAAGAAGTTCCATTTTTACTGTCCATAGTAAAATGGGAGATAAAACATTGCTTATTTGACTCTAAAAGTATGAAATAAAACTCTGGATTATCCAGAACATTTTAAGCAGAAAAGCAATTAAGGAACACAATGTTGGAATTCACTGACCATTACAATGGTGAAACTGGCAGGTGGGGAAATTGGGAGAGCTGCCATTTACTGTGCAAAGTTGGTATTCATGAGTACAAGAGCTGGGATTAGGGTTATGGGATGAGAATTTCCCAAATTCTGAACTGAACATTTAAATGCAAATTATCAATAAAAGCAAACCTTCTAATAAGTGTGATTGAGCCTTAAATAGGAATTAACTACAGAGGAGATTTTAAAAAGAATAAAGAAAGAAAAAACAAAAACATCAGAACAGGGCGAACATCACTATGGAGAATATTAAGAATGAAGTAAGAATGAAGTAGCCTCAAAATTCTTGTAGAATTAAGCAAATGATTTAAAAAGAAAAATGTACAGAGAAAAAAAGCTAGTAGTAACAAAATATAGGAATAACCAGAAGTAAAATGAATACAAAGAAGAAAAATAATCAGAAAGCAAATATAGATTAAGAGGTAAACAAAGAAATTAGCTGTAGTCTGTCACACTAAAAATAGTTGATATGGTGGCTGAAGTTACTGTTAACATAAAAACATCACTATAAAAACCGTGTACAGGGGCTTCCCTGGTGGCGCAGTGGTTGAGAGTCCACCTGCCGATGCAGGGGACACGGGTTCGTGCCCCGGTCCGGGAAGATCCCACATGCCACGGAGCGGCTGGGCCCGTGAGCCATGGCGGCCGTTGAGCCTGCGCGTCCGGAGCCTGTGCTCCACAGCGGGAGAGGCCACAGCAGCGAGAGGCCCGCGTACCGCAAGAAAAAAAAAAAAAAACTGTCTACAAAGAAAAAAAATTTTAAGACCATTTCAGTTTAAATTTAATTTTTATTTTTCAAAACATAACAGGAGAAAATTTTAAAAATAATCGTGTAAAACTCCATCATCTTAAAAACTATGTTCATATTCCTGTGTCCCCGTTTCTAGTCTTTGTATGCAATTTTTATAGCTACAGTCACAAAATACATACTTTTATGTTCTCTCCTTTTTTAAATGAAAGTTTTCAAATGGAAGAATGTTAAGCATTCTGCACACATTAATCTCTCCCAAAGTACTACAAGGAAAAGACTGATTAAACTCATCCAAGGATACAACACTAATAGAGCTGGTATTCAAACCCAAATTTGTCTGATTCCATATTCCATGCCTTTTTCATTATGCCTAGCTGCAACATGACCACCATTCAGAATTAAACCAAGTCCTAATAGGTCAAGAAAGTAGACAGGTCTGGGACAGGGCAAGAGTGTTTGGCATCTCCTAAATGCTAGGCCTGAACTGTCCAGTATAGTAGCCACTAGCCAACTGTGACTATTTAAATTAATTTAAAATGAATAAAAGATTCAGTTTCTCAGTTGGACTAGCCACGTACAAAGTGCTCAAGAGCCATGTGTGGCTAGTGCTACCATACTGGATAGCGCCAACAGAGAACATTTCCATCATTGTAGAAAGTTCTATTGGACAGTGCTGTGCTAAACTCTGTGCTTCGTACTTTGTATCTGCAGATATTGATTATGGCATGAGTTATTAGCAAATTTCTACTTGAAAATTCATATTAGCTCTAGCCTAAGTGGACAACTTTTGCTAAGTCATTAGCCTTTCTCATTTTGCTTAACGGCACCTTCATCCATGCTTTGATTTTCTTCATAGCACTTAACGGTTTCTAAAATTATGTTAACTTATTCATCCCCTGTGTCCCCAAGGAAATGGCATTATGAATCCAGTTACTACTGAATCTATTACAACATTATCTGATAGAAAGTGAATATTCAAGTAAGTATCTGTTGAACGGTTTAGAAGTTCTGGGGTATGTGGTAACTGGTCTCCAAAGATAGCCTCCAGCAATTAATTCCACCCGGCTCTGTAAGTACACGTCACTCTTCACATCAAGAAGTGGAGCTTATTTTCTCTCTGCACGAATCTGAGCTGTGCCTGTGATTGTTTTGACAAGTAGAATATGGCAGAAGAGGTGTTCTGGAATCTTTGAGCCTAGGCCTTAGGAGAACTGGAAGTGTGTCCTTCCTTCTTCATGGAATTCTGGCTCTTGGGACTCTCCTTGGAACCCAGCCATCATAATGTGAGCACCCACATGAAGGAGAACCGAGTCACGCCAATAACCAGCTCTAGCTCAGCTCACAGCCCAAGTCATGACTAGCATGTGAGTGAGCCCTCTTCACTTCCACCCAGCTAAGGCTCCTAGATGACTGAAGGCTCCTAGATGACTGAAGCCCCAGCTGACATGATAAGGAGTAGAAACCACCACCCAGCTAAGCCCAGTTAACCCAAAGACTCATGAGAGACAATTAAAAAACTGTTTTAAGTCACTAATTTTAGGGTGGTTTGTTATGCGATGACAGATAACTAAAACAGAGCAAACACAACTAGCTGAAAATAGCTTTGTTAATAAACTTATTACGATATACAATTTATCAAAAATGAATTCTCAAAACTATACAATCTGAACTATATTGGTTTATAGAAACTGTAGCAAATATAAATAATCAAAACAATGTTTCATATTTGGTTAGTGTTAATACCACCAGTAAAAATAATCCAGAGAACGAAAGCGTTTCCCATTAAACACAATCGCTACTAGTAAGTTCACAGTACTACTGTCATGCAACACAAAACAAGTATCAGCTTTCCTCAAAATGGTTTTTAATCCTCATTTCTTTTCTGATGACCCCCATTTTCTAAGTGACTCAGGTTTGAAACTTCAGTCAACTTTGATTTTTCTCTCTCCCTTACACAAAACACTTATGAATCGCTAGGTACTCAGATTTTATTTCAGCCAATGCCACTGACATTTATTCCCTTCTTCCCAATCTCACTGTTACAGAGCCTTTTAAAAGGCTTGCCTTCAATTTTACTGCAGCCTCCTAATCAGTTTCTTGCCTAGAGTCTTCCTCAGTTCCAATCCACAGGATGGACTCTAAACACTACTTATAAACTTACCAAATCTAATATCACAGGTCAAAAACTTGTAATATCTACTGCCTCAGGAACTAGTTAACCCTTCCCCTAGCACTTAAGTCATCTCACAGCATAGTCCCAAACAGCTTTCCCACTCGTGCTCAAGCTGGACCGCATCCTCTCTTTATTTTTATTTTTATTTTTTTTGCGGTACGCGGGCCTCTCACTGTTGTGGCCTCTCCCGTTGCGGAGCACAGGCTCCGGACGCGCAGGCTCAGCGGCCATGGCTCACGGACCCAGCTGCTCCGCGGCATGTGGGATCTTCCCGGAATGGGGCACGAATCCGTGTCCCCTGCATCGGCAGGCGGACTCTCAACCACTGCGCCACCAGGGAAGCCCCGCATCCTCTCTTTAAATTATCTTTCAGTCTTCAAATCTTTGCTCATGCTGCTCATTCCTCTTGGAATACAACTCTCAAACACTTATTTAAAATTCAAAACTCCTCTCAAATTCTACTTGCTCTGTAAAGTCTTTACTCAACTTTTCTATGAATGGTCACGTCACTTCTTACACCCCAGCACTTAGAACATTCTGACTTGAACAGTAGTCATCTGTGGATCTGTCTCCCTCCCCCACCATCTACTAGACGGTAAACTCCCTGAGGGGAGTTCATACATCCTTACATGACTTGTAGCACCCAACAGGACACACAGAAGAACAAAAACAGCCATACGTTTATGAACTATTACACAAACTGTACAAAAACTTAAGTCACTGTCTCATATACGGAAGAGGGAAAAGGGCACTAGATATTGTGCGTCAATATACATATTTCTGTTGATTTATACCATAAAACTGGCAAGCAGGAAAACAATAAAATGTGGCAACAACAGGAACAATCATTCATCTATGATAAGGAGTTCTAACTAGACATCTATAAAAAAGAACCATGAATTACTTCAAAACAGTGATTATCAGCATCAGAATGTGAAGTAATGAATAACCTTAGACCTTCTGGTGCTGGACAAGGTAGCACGATAGTTTGTTAAATTTAACAAGTTCAGACTCTGAAGTTAGACAGACCTGAGTTTGAATCTCAGCTCTGCTACCTTCTACCCATGTGACTTTGGGCAAGTTACTATGTCTCTATGCCCCAATATTCAGTTAAATATTTACGAAACAATACTATGTTCTAGGCACTGGGACTATAAAAAATAAAACTAAGGGTTCCTGACCTCAGGAACTTATGTTCTAGTAGGGAAGACAGACAATAAGCAAATATATATACAGTGTCGTTGTACTAAGTGTTATAAAAAGAATTTTTTAAAATGCAGGTAAGGAGACAGAGTGACCAGGAAGGCTATTTAGATAGAGCCTGGGGGAGACCTCTGTGAGGAGGTAGGTTTTGAATAGAAAGACACCTGAGTAAAGTGAAGGAAAAAGCCACAAGAATAACTGGAGAAACGAGCATTCTGGACAGAGGGAGAAGCATGCCTGGCCTGCGCAGGGAACAGCAATGAGGCCCGCATGGCTGGAGTGGCGTGAGCTAGGAAGAGAGGTAAGAGACAAAGAAACACTTTTTGAAGGGCCTTTAGGTCAAGGAAAATACTTAAGACATTTTTCTAGTGAGACAGTACTCTCTTAAATGGCTTCGAGCAGGGAAAAGACCTGGTCTAACTTAGACCGCAAAAGTCTCCTCCAGATTGATGAACAGGGCATTAAGTTTAAGAAGGAAAACAAAAAGACTCAATTGGGAGACCATTACGGTATCTACACAAGAGGGTGGTGCTTGGGACTCAGGTGGCAGCAAGGCGAGGTAAATTTAGAGAGTATTTTTAAAGGTAGAGAAAATAGTATTCTGATGGATTGTATGCGGGGTCTGCACTCTCACGGGAGGTGTGGTCCCAGTTAGCCTCGCTGATTCTTATATTGGTGAGAAATATTTAAAGAAAGAAAGAAGGTATTATAGCTCAAGGAATTTAAACTAGTATTAGCCCTAAAAATTAGCTATATCTGGTACATTTAAAAAGCATATACTACAAACAGAAATGACTTACTGCTAGGTCAAGGCTTTTCTCCCCTACAAGACTGCTGAATACACATAATCATTTTGTCTAGCAATATAATATTTAAAAAACACATCATGAACTATGAATAAAAAGGTTCAATTTAAGAGTTCCTGGAGGTAAAACTCACAAAAGTGTGAGGTCCCCCTAATGACTGGGGTGTAGGTGGGTGCCTGAGATTTTAACTTGGCCTTGTCCACGCTGAGCCTCCAGTAATTCATCAATTATGGTTTAGGTTTTCCTACCCCTAGCACTGGTTTTCACGGAGGTTTCTGTTCTGGTTAAGTTGTGCTTCTCTGTATTCACCTGTCTCTCCAATTTGGGAGACAGGAGTTTGCCCTGTGACCTCACTTTTCTGACTTATCCAAGAAGAACTGTTCATTTTTCAGTCTATTCAGCTTTTCATTTATTTTAAGGCACAGGTTGGGCTTTATAAGAAGGCGGCAGGAGGGTCAGAATCAGAGAAGGCAATAGGATGATGCTGGCAGAAAGAGAAGTGATGACAGAAGCAGAGGCTGGAAGGATGTGCTTTGAAGATGGAAGTAGATGCCATTCCTAAGGAACACAGGCAGCCTCTAGAAGCTGAAACAGACAAGGAAGCAGATTCTCCCTTAAAACCTCCAAAAGGAACACAGCCCTGCTGGCACCTTGACTTTAGTCCCACAAGACTAATTTTGGACTTCTGATCTCCAGCACTATAAGAATAAATTTGTGTTGTTTTAAACACACCTCCCCCTACACACACCCCCAAAAGGTTCAACTTTTAAAACCCTATAATCTAGTATAATTCAGTTTCAGGATACCTTACGCAAACATATGACTTCATGTAAGTATAATAAATGGATAAGATGATTTCTGAGACATTGAATCAAAGTTATTGAGCAGTAACTCAGAGCAAAGCCAGATAGGGGGTTGACTGCTATCTGAGCTTCCCCCTATCTCCCAGGAATCCTCAAAAACAACAGAAAGATCAGCTGGAGACAGATGTCACAGAGCAGTCAAAGGACATCTCTCAGCCCCCGTGTTCTCATTATTTATCTCAGCCCTTTCTTATACTTTGTGGTCCTGGGTAACTCCTGTATTTCAAATACTCTAGTTTTAGTACTCTTCTTCTGGGAAGTGTTATAAGCTATTTGCCTAAAAACAGTTTATTAGCTGAAACACGACGGGAACACTCAGAACAAACACTCAGAACAAAGAACAGTCCTAAGACATACTTAAAAAATCCAATTGTTATTCCAAGCATAAAAAAAAACAGACACTGAAAAGTTAAAGAGGTAAACTCTCCCTCTTCCACAAACTGCTTTTTAAAGACTTAAGAAAATGTTTGCGCAGCTATCTTTGAAAATTTTGATAATTTCTTCTCTATATATATTGCATCCCCAAATACTATGTACCTAGTATCAAATCAACGGCGCTTAATCAAGGAAGAACAATATTTGGTCTGTACTCTTAGGGCTGGAGTGGGTGGGGAAGATTAAATTACAATGGCAGTGGCTACTACCTCAGAAGCCAAGTGGAAGGAGCAATGCAGGGTGGCGGGAGGAAAGGCACGGGCTCACGGACATGGGCCTTGGTTTGGGGTTGAGCTGGGGAAGGCTCACGGTGGCATCGTCCCGCGGCTGCCAGAGGCGGGCGGAGGACCAGGTGCAGCCGCCCGCCACTTGTCCAGCCGAGGCCGGCGGAGGCCGCGAGGGATGGCCACTCACTCACCTGGTTGGTGACCTGAAATGGAAGCAGAAAACACAATTTAGGGAACGATCTTTCTTGCTCCGGAGCCCACTGCCCCGGCTCCTTCCAGGCCAGGTCTTACCTTGGCCTTAGCATCCAGCTGTGGCTCGCTACACCCCTCCATAGCAGCGCCCCAGAACCCCACCACCCACGCAGGTGGAAGCTCCCGGGGCCACCACCCCTTCCGCTTCCTCTTCCCGCCCCTCGCGGCCCGTCGCACGCAGCGGACGTGGGGGGAAGAGGGCAGAAACATCTTTGTATACCTCATCCTTAATCTCAATTAGACATCAGTTTTATGGAGCCGATCAGTAACAACGGATACACTGTAGGGGAAAAGGTCCGAAAACTGGCAGATACCTTGTGAAGGGAAGGATAGATTATCTTTTAGGTGCCGTCGCCCCCTACTTATGCCATGGACGTGGACTCTTCCTGCCTGCAGCGCCAGGCGCCCTTTGAGCGAGCGCAGACTTGTAGCTGCGCAGACTTGTTAGAAATTGGTGCTAACCGAGTTTGAAAGCTGTGGGACAATCGCTCCCCCTTCCCCACAGATGTTTGTCCTGCGAGGGAGATGCCAATGGGACCTTTAGTTTTATGATTAACTTCTGTCACTCGGATTCATTTCACTGGCCTAGCTTGGAGGTGGGGTGGGCATGCTTTTTGTTACGCTCCTTCGTGGAGGATAACACGAAGTGCTGGGAGCTTTATAGTCACATAAGCCTGAATCTAAAACCCTCTACCACTCAGCTGTACGCCTTGAGTAAAGGTAAACTTTCTGGAGATCAGCTTTCTAATCTGTAAAACTCAGGCTATAGATATTTGTCTCACAAGGCTTTATGAAAGGTTCTGTGAGATCCCATATGTAAAGCACATAGCAAAGTTCCTGAACATAGCGAGTACTCAATAAATACCAGCTCCTCTTATCATCGTCATGATAGTCAATCCTCAAAAGAAGCCTATAAGTTATCTAGATCACAAATTATCTCCATTTTAAAGTTGAGAAAATGGAAATTCAGGAATGTTAAGCAATATCAGCTAACTAATAGATAAAACTTCAAACTCTGGTTTTAATGTACGGTCTGCAAACTAATTTCAGAGAACTCCAGAGGGGTTTAGCGCTCCCAGTGTACCTGCTGAAATCCTTTTCCAGCTGCCTTGTGCTAATTGAATGTTCTATTTATACTCCAGGCTACTGAAAAATATGGATGATTGTGTGTGTGTCTGTGTGTGTTGCAGGGGTGTTGGGGGAAGTAGATAGTGGTGGAAATCCACGGGCAGCCTGAGCAACGATGCAGAACGGAGAATAAGCATGATCACTGATGCTAGAATCATAGAGGTTTTAGAGCTTAAAGCAGAGTACGTACCACAGATTGTTAGATTTGGGGCCAAATTTGACGGATCTACATATTTAAAACAAAACAAAGCAAGTAAGACAAACTCTATCAGAAACTGAATGGCAATGCATTTAGATAGGTTTTATGTGTTCCATATTGTCACTGTCCCACATTCTTCTTTCAGCTCACCTGGCCGAGTCACACATTCACCTGAAAGCTGCACGACATACTTTTTAACCTTTGGCTTAAGGGGAACTTATAGAGTCTCATTTTAAAAATGAGACCTAAATAGGTTAAGGGCCTGGCTTATAGAAACACAACAATATTATGTTAGTCGTGATTTCTGATCAGGTGCAGACAATTTTTCATCCATACTGTGGACAGATGAGACCAAATTGTGTTAAGTTTTGATGTGTCCTTTTTTTTTAAGTTAATTTTTATTTATTTATGTATTTATTTTTGGCTGTGTTGGGTCTTTGTTGCCACGCGTGGGGGGTGTCTCTAGTTGCTGTTAGTGGGGGCTCCTCTTCGTTGCGATGCGCGGACTTCTCACTGCGGTGGCTTCTCTTGTTGAAGAAGCACGGGCTCTAGGCTCGCGGGCTTCCGTAGTTGTGGCATGTGGGCTTGGTTGCTCCAAGGCATGTGGGATCTTCCCCGACCAGGGATCGAACCCTTGTCCCCTGCATTGGCAGACAGATTCTTAACCACTGCGCCACCAGGGAAGTCCCGATATGTTCTTAAGTATTGCAAAAAGGCTATGTTTTAGGATGGTTATTTGGCAATGCAACAAAGGCTAAAGGCAGATACAGCATGAAGACAGCTGGACGTATTCCTATTATGACAAGTAATATAAGACAGAGTAATCATGGTGGTGTGCCATGAATGAGTTACAGGTGTGTAGCGAAATTGACACCACCACCACCACCACCCCACCACCCAGCCATAGCCCTAAGGAAAGCCAGGTGAGGCCTCATCCTAGAAGATTCCCTGAGCTGGTTATGACTGCAATGACAACCTTATTTGATTAAGTCAGGTGTTGTACAAATACCGAATTTCATCAATTGTTAGATGCATATTTTTTCGCATCTGACTCCTGAGAAATCATACTGCACATTGCATCAGATGGCTGCTTACAGTGGCGGGTAGGCAGGCAGCAGGTGTGACTCAGTTGTTTTTTGCAGGTGTATACGTGAACTTGGTTACAGCTGTTCAACACTTCTATTGAATCACAGGTATTGCTGGCTGTGTACATACTATGTTTAAATGCCATGTGAAATGCCTTTAAAAAGATTATGCTGTTGAGGAGCAGCTAAGCCCGTGCGGCACAACTACTGAGCCTGCGCTCTAGAGCCCACGAGCCACAACTACTGAGCCCACGTGCCACAACTACTGAAGCCTTGGCGCCTAGAGCCCGTGGTCGGCAACAAGAGAAGCCACCGCAATGAGAAGCCTGCGCATCGCAACGAAGAGTAGCTCCCGCTCGCTGCAACTAGAGAAAGTCTGCACACAACAACGAAGACCCAACACAGCCAAAATAAATAAATAAATAGACAGACAGATAAATAAATAAATAAGTGTTCCTTTAAAAAAAAATTATGCTGTGATTTGGCATAAAAAAAGTTACCAGGAATGGAACCAGGCATGGAAAGAGAACAGTGTGTTGTAAACTTAGATCAGTAAGGCAAATATGGGTTATTGGAGGAACGACCAAAATTCCATGTGTTCTTACAAATCAACCAAATTACAATTCCTAAAAAAGGTGGATATACTTGAGTAGATAAAACAAAAGTGTTGCTTATTTCAGTTCAAGGTTGGAGAAGTTGCCAGATCCCTCAGAATATAAGAAAGAAATTTATAAAAATGAGAGAGCAGTTTTTGAGTCTCAAATACTTTCGTTAAGACATCAAACATCAGTTTGTCAAAAACTTCACAGTGTGTTTGAATAGAAGCTGCTGAATTTGCAACAGTTGCTGAAAAAAATGAAACTATGAGTTTAGTCATGTAGGAAATAACATTTTTCGGAGGTTCAACTGCATGTTTTTATTTGGTTATTAGAATTTGGGGCAGCTGTATCAATTATCTGACGACTCCTTTGAATTTGAGTATGAAAATTTTTGGTAGATATAACAGTTAGGTGTTGCTGTGTAAAAAAGCCCTGCCCCCCACAAATTCCCAATGTCATACTACAAACAAACATTTATTTAGCTTACATGTCTTGGGGGTTAGCAGTGAGTTGGCCAGTGGAGGCTGGGCTCAGCTGAGGCGTTTCTGCTGTGTTCCGGGTGACCTTACTCTCTTCCTGGAACCAGCAGGCTGGCCCAAGCTCATTCTTCTCCAGGTGATGACACAAGTACAAACAGCAAGCAGAAGCTTATTCAGGCCTGGATTTCGAACTGGCATACAATTATTTCTGCCTCATTTCATTGACCAAAACAAATCACACGGCTGAACTCAATGTCAAGGAGTGGGTAAATATACAGTTAATTCTCAGTATAAAGCTACCACAGATGCTGAGTTAGTAAATACTGAACCATTGTTCCTAGTGGAAACAGGTTAGGTTCCTGTGAGCCTCTGGTCACATTTTAATCAACAAATCAACACATTTTTTATGTGTATTTTTGTTGAAAGTCCCCACATTTAATCTATATTGTTGATTCGTAAACACTGATCCCAGGGCTAACAGCACTGTAACTCATGCCTGAAGGGACTTATCTAATACATGTATTTTCTCTATAAGGCACATCACAGTCTTCCTGTGTGTGCGAACACAAAACAGCACATGAGCACAATGCTTGGGGCCATTTTATACAGTGAAATCATCAACAAAAACACACAAATGCCTTAAAAATGTGGCACTAAATGGACGGCAAAAAGGACACATTTGCAATACAAGAACTTGAACAAGAACGCAGAGCACAGACTTGCTTGACCTCAGCTGGGAACTCAATTTTTTTGCCACTCTGAGCATGTCTGTGAATGACCTTGAAAGTGACATGGGTACTGATTTGGGGGTTACAAATAAATGTTAGCAAGTAGGTAAATTCAAAACGCAGAACCCATGAATAATGAAGATTGACACTACTTTGCCTCTAGTGGAAAAAACTGCAGTGTTACATGGCAAAGGGTATAGATAAAGGAAGAATTAAAACAGGGACCTGGGCTTCCCTAGTGGCACAGTGGTTGAGAGTCTGCCTGCCGATGCAGGGGACACGGGTTCGTGCCCCGGTCTGGGAAGATCCCACATGCCGCGGAGCGGCTGCGCCCGTGAGCCGTGGTCGCTGAGCCTGCGCGTCTGGAGCCTGTGCTCTGCAACGGGAGAGGCCACAACAGTGAGAGGCCCGCGTACCGCAAAAAAACAAAAAACAAACAAAAAGAAACATAGGGACCTTATACATATGTATAACTGAATCACTTTGTTGTACACCAGAAACAACATTGTAATCAACTCTACTTCAATTAAAAAATTAAAAAAACAACAACAGAAAAAAAGGGAGCCAATAATGCAGAATCTTGGGCCCCATCTTAGACTTATTGAATCAAAATCTGCATTTCAGATTCCCTAGGTATTTGTATGTACATCCAAGTTTAAGAAGTACTGGACTCAATACCATGGTGGGTATATGCATGCCAGAGGCTGAGAATTAAACCCTACAAAGATCAGAGGCTACTACTTTCATAAAGTTATTTTTTCTTTAGTTATTTATTTATTTATTTTGGCTGCATTAGGTCTTCATTGCTGTGCGCGGGCTTCCTCTAGTTGTGGTGAGTGGGCTTCTCATTGTGGTGGCTTCTCTTGTTGCGGAGCACGGGCTCTAGGTGCGCGGGCTTCAGTGGTTGTGGCACACGGGCTTAGCTGCTCTGCAGCATGTGGGATCTTCCTGGACCAGGGATTGAACCCGTGTCTCCTGCGTTGGCAGGCAGATTCTTAACCACTGCACCACCAGGGAAGTCCCTCATAAGGCTTTTATGGGTCCAACGGTCTAGCCCATAATGGGACAACCTCTCTAAGATGAAGGATAAGCTATTGTACCCTGCAAGAGGCAGAGCACTTGGTGGGTTTCTGGCTTTTGGATGCAGCATACCTCACATTTGGGAATACAGGTGCAACACGTTTATTGGGTGATATGGATGGCTGCCAGTTTGAGTAGATCCCTGAGCAAGAGAGTCCTCTGCAGCAAGTCCATGCTGGAATGCAAGCTACCTTCTGTTTGGCCCTAGATCTCAGCAGATCCAATGGTGCTAGAGAGGTCCACGCTGTGTGGAGTCCTAGGGAAGCCCTAACAGGAGGGTCACAGTGCAGGACCTCAAGGTTCTGGACCAACGCCATTCCTCCGACAGTAAGTCATTTGAAAAACAACCCCTGGCGTGCCACTAAGAGCCTGGCTGTGCAACTGAAGTGATTATGCAACTATGGCTTCCCATGATGAGCTGGACATTTCAGATGTACCACCTCACAGTTGGGTGGTATTGCAACAATCTCTCAGATAGATAAGGAGAATGGGGAGTCTTGGAAATTCCTTGGAAGTTGAATAGTGGCCAGAAGAACATGAGTGGGAGAGTTGGAAGTTCCCCAAGAAAGGCAAGCTCAGTGTAATTATCTTTTCCTCACTCCCTAACTGCTCCTCTCCCTGCATTCCCTCTCTTGGGTGCAGCAGTAACACACACTCTACCCCAGGTCAGATCTCTGGAGTCATCATTGACAGTGCGGGCTCAGCAGTAGGATACCCCCTTCAAACAGTATCTCTTTAATATATGCCTGCCCCTCCTGCCCCTCCGTCACCGCTACTACCTTAATTAAGTCTCTCATCATTTCACTCTGGCAAATTTTCCACATTACTGAAAATGGGGTTTATGCATATCTGATTATTCCATTCACTCCTCAAATATTTATTGAGCATCTACTATGTGTCAGGCACTGGGTTAGGCTTTGGGGAAAACGATGTGAGGAATTCAAAAATGACATTGCTGCAGGCCTTATGGAATTCACAGCCTGATGGAAAAGAGAGATGAAAATTCTCCTTAAAATCCTTCAGCGGTTCCCCGCTGTTTTCAGTATGAAGCCCAGATATCTTGACCAGTTAGTCCCTTCCTATCTCTCCAAAACTGTCTCTAACCACTGCCCTTCAGTCTTGCAGCCACAGTGCACACTTTCCCTTCTTCCGAGCACCCTCCTCTCTGACTGGCTACCATCGACTTTTTTAAGGGCTCACTCTAGCTGTCCACTTCCTCCAGGAAGCCTTCTGGACACTCCCTTTCGCCGTTAGCTGCCCTTTTGTGTAGTTTCACCAACCTCATGCTACCACTATCACACGTGTATCACACTTCATTGTGATTCTTCGTTCTTTTGTCCACCTCTTCTACCCTACTGTAAGCTTAGCTTTGTGTACCCAACACTTAGTTACAGCGTCTGATTCATAACAGGTACTTGACATTTTTTCTACACGGAACTGTGTAGGTATATAGAAATGTTCCCCACTCTGTAACAGCAGACAAGGCCGACATATCACTTCTGCACCCTGGCAAAGGAGCTTCTGAGCACGACTGGCGTCCTCTGGGTGCGGGGCCTCCTGACTGGCAGCGCCCAGGTCCCTCCCTCGGCAAACAGGACTCAGCGGCGCGCCACCTAGCGTCTCCGGCTGATGATACAGGCATGGGAGGGCGCCGGAGAGCACGCGGTCCCAGACCCGCGCTTGGCGCATGCGTGGCACTGGAGCAGTCCCGTCGGTTCGGAAGAGTCCAAGCGCGAGGGGAGAGAGCTGAGATTCTTTTCCCTTCTGCAATAGGAAGCTGGCTCCTATTCTTTTCCTCTCCGATTGTATCTTAATTTAAAGTGGAAACCTTGACTTGTGGTTCTGTAGCGAGCGATAAAGGAGCTAGAGTGTTGTTAGACTTTTCTAAGTCTCTCGGCACCCCTCCCTCTGGGCGCAGGGTTGGACGGGTCCAGGTCAGGAGCAAGGGGGCGGAAGCGGCGGCGGCTGTCAGAGCTGGAGAAGGGCCGGGCGGAGTGGCCATGGAGAGTCAACGCTGGCTGCCGCTGGAGGCCAATCCCGAGGTGAGCGTGGCTCGGGTCTTGGCCTGAGGCCGCGGGCGGGGGCGGAGGGCACCGGGCTGCCGCCTCTAGTCCCGGGCAGTTTGTCGCTAAATGGTGTTCTCTGTTTCGTTTTCAGGTCACCAACCAGGTGAGTGAGGTGTCTTGTCGCTTGGGACCCTGGCCGCCTACACCCCTGCACTCCCCGGGAGTCTGGGATTTAACTCCGTGAGGGTCCTTCTTGCTCACCTTCAGACGGGCGTGCCCTGTTTGCGGCCGCTTCCCTTCCACCTGGGTCCTGGAGATGCTCCCAGCTGTCTCTGGTCCCATTCCCCGTCATCAGCGTTTCCTGGGTTTTTTGGGTCAGAGGTTTTGAGGGACGTTCACCCTGTATTCCAGTTCCTCTTCTCTCTTCGTTTTGCCTCCTGCTAGTGCCGAATCCATGATTGTCCCAGCCCTGTACCTTCTAGGTGACTAATTTGCCTGCAGCACCTGACTCCAAGCTTTGTAAAGGCTCCCACTCGGTCCTTGTAATCTCATCCGCCACTTGCACCATGAAGTCATCTTCCAGTCATCTTCTTTCGCCCGATCAAGTCACTTCTCTTCTCCGCCACGCCCCCTTTCTCTTCCAGTTTCTTAAAAGTGGAATTTAGTTGCTTTTATACCATAGGAAAGCTCAATTCCCACGTCATCCTTTGCCAGCTACAACCCTTTAAGTTCGTTTGGGTGTTGGAGGTTCGGGATGGGGAAGGAAGAGGGAACATCTCGCAGCCTCTCGATCAAAAGGACAATAAGTGCTACCAGGTATAAACTTTTTATTTGCTCAGGTGTATTTTGTCTTCTCCTGTTTTTCATTCTCAACAGCAAGTTTACTTTTTACTGCCCTCTTAGTTTATCATACTTCTCCCCCCCCCAATAATCTTCCTTCTCATCACCAAGGAATAATGATTCATCCTGTACTTCATTGGTTTTCGGTTTTGAAAGCTTGTAGAAAATTCCTTATATAAAGAAAGCAGATAGAAGTGCTTTATTTTAATGTTGTCAGCAAACTTTTTTTATTCGGGTTTATTACATGCTATTGAAATGATTATTACTGCCTTAATTCTTGTCTCTTTAGTAATCTAGTAATTTAGTAATGAACAAAGCTTGGAACACAGCATATATCTTTCATGTTATTAAGGTGGCATTTCCTATCAATATTAATTTTCTTTTGTTTTACCCTCTTTGACATTTGTTGTTCATTTTTTTGCCTAAAACATTTTGACAGCTTTGTAAAGAAAAAAATTTTCCTTCTGAAGAAGTCAGTATTTACAACTTCTGATTTAGTGCCCTAGGAAGGAAGCATATTTCTCTCAGACCTAATTCCAGATATTTTTATAACTTTGGTTAAAAATCAATTTACCGTATATCTGGGCTCTGTTCTATTCTATTGATCTATGTGTTTGTTTTGATTACTGTAGTTATATTACTGTGGTCTTGAAATTAAATAGTATGAATTCTCAAACTTCATTCCTTTTCAAAATTGTTTAGGCTGTTTTAGTTTCTTTGCCTTTCAATATAAATTTTAGAATCAGCTTGTCAACTTACACAAAAAATTTTGGTATGATTTTGATGACTAGGCCTATAGATATATTTTGGGGAAAATTAACATCATAACAGTATTGAGTCTTGCAATCCATGAAGCTGGTACCTCTCATCATTTACCTGGGTCTTTGATTTCTTTCAACAGTGGTCTGTCGTTTTAGCATGTCGATCTTGCACATTTTTTTGTTTGTTTATACCTAAGTATTTAATGATTTTTGGTGCTCTTGTAAATGATGGTGTTTTAAAATTTCATTTTCTAGTTGTCCATTGCTATGTATAGAAGTATAATTTATTTTTACATGTTAACTTTGTCCTGCTGCTGTGCTAAATTCACTTACTCTAGTGGCTTTTTTTGGTAGATGCTTTGGGATTTTCTATACAGACAGTCATATTCTCTGTGGTTAGACTGTGTTATTTTTCCCTTTTCAGTCTGTATGCTTTTTATTTATTTTTCTTGTTGAACTAGTTAGGACCTTTAATACAAAATTGAGTAGGATGGAGAGAGAGAGGACATCCTTGTCTTGTTCTGGAACTTAGAGGGAAAACATTTGATTTTTGATCATTAGATATGTTAGGTGTAGGGTTTTGGTAGATGCTTTTTTATCAGGTTAAGGAAGTTCCCTTCTTTTCCGAGTTTGCTGAGAGTTTTTATCATGGATCACTGTTGAATTTTCTTAAATGACTTTCCTATATCTCTTGAAATGATCATTTAAGGAAGAAATAATACTAATCCCACATAAACATAGAAGAGGGGGGCACTTCTCAACTCATTTTATGGCCAGCATTACCAGACAAGCCGTAATAAGAAAAACTGCAGACTCTCCCTCATGAACATGGATGTAAAAATCCTCTACAAAATATTTGCAAAGAGAATGCAGCAGTATATAAAAAGGATAGTGTATCTTGATGAAGAGCCGTTTCTTCTGTTATTGCAAAGCTGGTTCACTATTCTAAAGTCAATCAGTGTAATTAACTGTATCAACAGACTAAAAAATACAATCATTTTTAGATGATACCATTATTATTTTTAATAAGATGTAAGCTTATATAATTGGAAACCTATATTCTAAACCTATGTTCTAATTGGAAACCTTTGTTCCTGAGTAATCTTGGTAGACTATAAAACACATTCACTTATTCACATCAATTAAATAATATTTGAGGGGCACCTTTTGGAATACCAGATATCTGCGCAGGAGCTGGTTATATTTGGTGATGAAAACATTTATGGTTTTCTGCTTTTCAGTCCATTGGGAAGACAGACAATAAACAAGTAAGCAAACAAATAGTTAGCAATTATTATAAGTGCAGTGGAGAAAATTAATGGTACAGTGATGAAGACCATCAGGGAAAACATACTAGGTTGGATGGTCACAGGAGGCCATTCTGTGGTGACATAAACAGAGAAAAGATATTATTAGTATATGATTGTACACTATTTCTGGCATGCTTTGGTGTGGTTAAGTTTGTTTTAAATTTATTTTCTTTAATTAAAAAATTTTTTTTTGTGTTAGTTTCTGCTTTATAACAAAGTGAGTCAACTATACATATACATATATCCCCATATCTCTTCCCTCTTGTGTCTCCCTCCCTCCCACCCTGCCTATCCCACCCCTTTAAATTTATTTTTTAAAGAAATAATGTACATTTAGTGGGAGAATGGACAAGTATCTAAGAAGTAATCAGTGTAACCAAAATTTTTGTAGTTGTTTCTTTATTCTCTTTATGTTAGTGGCAGAACTGAGGATCGAAAATGAATGGAAATTTAATTAACTCACTCAGAATTTGGAAAATTTATAAATTAAGCCACAGATTAATCCCAACAACAATATCCATCCCCACCTTTTCTTCTTTCCTCAATTGAATGGAATCATAGGCCTTTTACTTATCTTGATTTCACTCTGTTACCATTTGTTGCTTGCATGTGTCATTATACTCAGTGTGAGCAAACACTGTTTAGTGCTCTAACAATGCCTAATTGGTATAAGAATGATTAACACATGTCTACTATATGAAGGTTGTTAGTAACTGTTAGACGTTAACTAGTAACCATATGTCTCAGTAGATGTAGTAAGTAGTGATTTCTTTTGTTGGTTTATATGCTGTCACTGCCTTCTCAGGATATTTTGTCTTGCTGTAGGTAGGACTTACCTAGAATAAAATCAGTTAAATGATAGAAAAAATTATTTAAAAAATTGAAGCTCCATTTTATTTACATATGCATTTAAGGGGTAATAGCAGCTTGTAGCTGATGGAAAGTTACAGGTAATTAAGCATCAGGAATTATAACATTTTTTTTAAAAGAACATTTTGTGATGTGGGCAATCATAGAATTTCTTTTTATGACCACACTAGATTTTCATCTTGATTATGTTTTGTGATTTGAGTATTGCACAGCCACATTATGTAATTTTAAATATTGCGTTTTAGAACCACCCATTTCTGATGTGGAAATTCCCTAGAAATATTCCTAATTGTGGATTTTATTGAATAGGCAAAATATGTTCTGGCTGAAGGAAAAGAAATTTACTTAACGTAATTGTTGTATTTAGTTGCTTAGTGTTGGCAAAAGATTTAGAAGTCATCTGCTAAATTATTGCCATGAACATACAAATATTCATTAGTTAGTGTTTCTCATCTTGGGAAAAACACCCTTGTTACCCTGACCTCCTCTACTACCTCCTCTCTGTTTCCCTTCTTTGTAAATTTTCACAAAGCATTGTCCATAGACGCTCTTGCTACTTTCTTATCAGTGTTTTTTTCCCCTGTATTCTCTCCCATCTAGTTTGCTTCTATCCTTACCATTTCACAGTAACTACTTTTCTCAAGTTTATTAATCACGACTTGGCCAGATCCAGCGTTCACTTTTCTGTCACCATTTTCTTGATCTCTCAGCAACATTTGGTAGAGTAGCCCACTCCATCCCTCTTGAAACATCTTTTCTTGGCTGCTGTGATAATTCTGGTTTTCCTCCTATTTCTCTGACTGCTTCTTAGATTTGCCTTTGCTGGATCATTTCCCTTCCAATTACTAAGGAGTTCCTCAGAACTTTGTCCTACACTGCTAATCTTTTTATATTTTCTGTTGTATAGCATTAGTACTGTCAGTTGTCACCTATTCTGTGTGACAGATCCTGTGTTCCTCCAAGTCCTGACTTCTCTACAGAATTGGAAACTACTATATTCAGCTACCGCTTTTACAGTATATCTCCATTTGGATGTCTTATAGATATTTCAAGTTTAACATGGCTGAAAAAGAAATCTGGCTTTACATCCTCTCATTTCTCCTGCAAATCCACTTCCCCAGTCTTTTAAGGGTACCACCATTTATACAGTGCCCAAGTCAATGTCATTAATTCTTCACAACTATGCTAGTTTGGAGAGGCCATTCTTGTACTGATTTAATTTCTTGGGTTTGAATCTCTGCTCTGAGACTATAGGCAGTTACCTAGCCTCTTTGTACCTCAGTTTCTTATAACCCCTCCTAATCCTGTAAAATTGTTGTAAGGATGAAATAAATTGCTGCATGTAAATTATGTATGGCAATGTATAGAACAAAGCATGCACTCTGTGAAGTTTACTGTTTTTAATATTTTTCTTGACCTAACCTCTCAGATCCAATGATCTGCAACTCTGGTAGACTCTTCTTTCAGAATCTATCCCAAACCTGGCCATTCTGTTCATTTCTACCACTAGGTACCAAGCCACCATCATCATTTGTTTGGACAACTGCAGTAGCTTCCTAACTAGTTTTTCTGCTTCTCCCTTTACCTCCCTAAAATATATTCTCAATATACACCCAAGGAGATTTTATAAAAATGCAAATCACGTCTGTGTTTCCCTGCTTAAAACACTCAAAACACAAAACAGCCTTCCATTGCTTGTCCTTAGAATGCACTTCAAGCTGCTTACTATGGCCTGATGGGGAGGTACTGCCTGCCTCCCACTTTTGCTGGGCTGCAGTCTTTGAATGCCCGTCCTGTTCCTGCTTCAGTCTTTGTACTAGCTCATCCTTTGCTTGAATCATTCTGATCTGGGTTGTTTCATGGCTGGTTCTTGTCATTTGTGTCTTAACTTAAAGTCCTCTCCTCATTGAGTCTTTCCTGATTATGCAGGTCATGTTCCTTCCTTTTCCCACCACTGGCCCTGAATCTACACTGACATCATGTCTTGTTTTCTTTTTTTCATAATACTTAACCACCTTGTGAAATTATCTTGTTTATGTGTTTATTTGTTTATTGTGTGTATCATACCACTAGAATGTAAGTTCTGTGAGAACGAGGACAAGTCTGAAGTACTTAGAATGGTGCCTGGCCCATAGGGGGCTCTCAACAAATAGTTATTGAATGGAAGAGTGAATAAATTTTATATAGCTCCTTTCATGCTCCAGAAAATCTTTCTTAAAATTATCTTTAATGTCATGAATCTTTTGCTTGAATACTTCAGTGAGCAGTATTCTATCTCATAAAGTGATTTAGTTTTTTATTATCATGAGAATAATGTATAATTAGAAGAATTATATTTCTTTATATTGAAACAAAATCTGCTTTCCTGTAACTTCCTCCAGTTGTCTGTCATCCTCCCATTGAAACCATACAGAGTAAATCTAATCGCTTCTTCATGATATTACTAGAAATATTGGGGGAAAAGGATTATAATAATTTAAGTTTTCTTCGAACATGCCCAGATTCTCCAGCTGTGATGTCTTCCAAAACCTTATCATTCCTGGTGACCTTTCTTTGAGCCTGATTATTTGTTGTCATCCTTCATAAAATAGGCCTACCAGAGCTGATATCATATTCCACTCTGAATAATCTGTGTTGAAATAGTGTGTTACTAAATTATCCCGAGTAATACAACTTTTAAAGCAGATCAGCATTGCATCACTTACGTTGACAATTGTGTAGTCCATATTGAGCCTGCAGTAAACTCCTTTTTTTCTTGGTTCCTACATAAAATGTTTTTAGTATTTCCCCATCTGTACTTAAGTAATTTCATTTTTGTTTGTTTACTAAATAGCTATTAAAATTCATTTGGCTGGTTTCCAGACTTTAAAAACCATTGTTTTCTCATTTAACTATTAGTTATTTTCCTAGTTCTGCATCTAGCAGTTACTACTAGTATACTTTTACTAGTAGTGATATCAAGCAATTACTAGATAAGTATAATTTCTGTCATAACCCAAATCATTAGTAAATTAGTAACAAGGCAGAATCTATTGCTGTCCTGAGCTGGCCATTAAAGACCAGAGCAAGTGACTTAAGAACAAATTTGAAAGGAAGGTAGATTTAATTTTTCTTTTGTTTTTATATATTTATGTAATCAGAGTTTTTGTTACTTGACTATCACCTAAAGAATGAGGAGGAATTCATTAAAAATGAGGGGGAGGGCTTCCCTGGTGCCACAGTGGTTGAGAGTCTGCCTGCTAATGCAGGGGACACAGGTTCGAGCCCTGGTCTGGGAAGATCCCACATGCCGCGGATCAACAAGGCCCCTGAGCCACAACTACTGAGCGTGCATGTCTGGAGCCTGTGCTCCGCAACAAGAGAGGCCGCGATAGTGAGAGGCCCGCGCACCGCAATGAAGAGTGGCCCCCGCTTGCCACAACTGGAGAAAGCCCTCGCATAGAAACGAAGACCCAACACAACCAAAAATAAATAAATAAATAAATTTTTAAAAATGAGGGGGAGAGGCTAACAGTTTTTCAGATATAAGTCCAGTTTGTGTGCAAAAGCAAGGTAAGGGATGGTTATCGACCCTTTGAGAACTTGAAGAGTTCGTTGTGGCTAAAATTAGAGAACAAAGTACAGAAAGGTACTTTAAGCAGTGAGAGACAAGTAAATAAGCACCAGAACATCCAGAGCTTGGCATGTGGGTTCTGGCAGCATGACCTTGAAGAGTCACAGAACCTCCCAGGCTCAGTTTTCTCATTGGTGAAAGGATGTAATAATAAAACCTCCTTTGCAGTAAAGGTGAAGTGCATTAAAGTTCCTAGCATAGTTTCTGATACAAGATACTATTTTTAAATATTTACAAATAAATTAAAATATTCTGTATCTGGTGGAAATTTTCTCTTTGGACCATTGAAAAGGATAAGTTAACCAAGGATCTTTTTTGGGCACATATTCTAATTTACTAATTGTTTTTCTTGATAGGCCAAACGTTAGTGTGGCATTATAAAAATTTAGTGAGCTAGTCAGTCAGAATTTTTTGTTATTTTATTACCCAATGTTTAAAAAAGCCTGAAGACAGGTATTAAAGGTTATAAATCCCTTTATTATATTTGATGCAAACAGGATGCTTCTAATTGTGTAGAGATGGCTTTGCAAGTGCCTATACTATATAGAATACTTTTCTTTGTAAGCTGGAGAGATTTTTTTTGGGAATAGTTTTAAAACTGGCATTATGTTTTATCCCAGTTTTGTAAATTTAAAGAAAGTACATGCATATCAGTTCTGTAGATTTGTTATCTTTGAAACTACCTCTATTGTAAAAATAACACTTTTTAAAAACACTGGGAGATAAAAAGTTGAGTTCCATACCATCCAAGCTAACTACTATTAATATTTAATATTTTAGAGAATTTCTTTTTAATTTTTCTCTATTTGACTATGATCATCACAAATGCACGTAGGTTCTTCTTTTTCCTTTAATTATAAAAGTAGGATACCTTCGTTATTTAAAAAAAAGTGAGAGGTAAAAGTCGGAGACTTTCTTCCTCACCTTTTCTCCGAAGCCCAGAGGTAGTTACTAGGCATAGCCTCTTTTATTCTTTCTATGCATATGATGACTTCCTGTGTGAGTCTGACCCATAACAATCTGGAGTCAGAGGTTGCATCGATGTACTTAATAGATATTAGTTAAATTGAATGTCTTTTTATCAATCTTATTTGATTGGCTATATGAGTAAAAAGTTGAGGAAAAGTATGATTCCAGTTAAATTTTAATCATTTTTTTATATTTAATTTAATCTTCTATTTAATCATTGATGTGTCCTCAGTTTGATACTAATCACTCTTGCTACAACTGCTGCCTTTGGAGCTTGGTAATTTTTATACTCTTTAGCTTTGGCTGATAATTGGAACAAGTTTACAACTTCAAGGTAATTTGCCAATTTTCTCCAGACTGTTTTTTCACTAAGATGTTTAACTGTTACTTTCAGTTTGCAGCACAGATGTAAAAATTACTCTGTTACATGTACCTCTTGTTTTATAACTTTATAGCAATATGGCTATTGGGGGTACATAATATTAACAAATATATTTAAATTCTTTTATCAGGGTTTATGATACTTTTCCTTGACAGTATGCATTTTAGAGCTGTCAGTCCTGTGCAGGTAGTATTTGGAGTATTTGGAGCTGATAAATGCCTGGTTTTAGATTAGAAGCCAAATGTATCTTTCCTACCTCTTTAACTTGGCACAAATAAAAAGTATATGTAAAATATTCATTATAAACATAGCTTAACAGACATGTGTAGACATACAGATGGCTAGATTATCTATTAAGATAGAGATACAATCTTTAACAAATTCAACAAATTTCTTGCAAGTTCAGCAAATAGAACTTGAGTGTCTATGGTTTGGCCAGTACAGTGCTAGGCAGTGGGATTAAAAAGATGAATAAGACACAGTTCCTTCCTTTGGCTTTGCAGTCAGTTTTAGTCCTTTTTTAGTTTCTAGATAGAATTGAATATTGAGGAGGGCATAGACTAAGAATTTCAGAGAAAGTGGAGAAGGGAGAGGGAAGTAGTTTGGAATACTTCATTGAACTTTATTAAAGTCTGGAATCATTAATAGGAATCAGATGAAGAATAGGTATTAACTAGAGAGGGCCATTGATTTCTGTGGCCCCAGACTGTTGCAGAGCATGTGACTTGATGAATCTATGGATGTTGAGCACATTCTGCCAAGATAAGTTTTTTAATTCAGAGTATTTCTTATTAAATGTATCTAAGACCTTATTTTTGACCAACCATACTATCAGTAAGTAGCGTTTTTTCTACAGGCAGAGAATTGGAGGGATGTGGAGAGTGGTCCTTTAATCAGGAATGTCTTGTCTTGTAGAACCTGACTGTGAGATGAATAACACTGTTTATGTAATAGGGCATGGCTTCCATTGGTTTTGCAAGATCTCATTTGATGATCTAAGTATGTGTGATCGTTCTTCAGGGAGAAATACCCAAGGCACCTTTTTATTTTTAAATCTCAGTTAATGTTGGAGCTTCCCTGGTGGCGCGGTGGTTGAGAGTCCGCCTGCCGATGCAGGGGACACGGGTTCGTGCCCCGGTCCGGGAGGATCCCACATCATGCCGCGGAGCGGCTGGGCCCGTGAGCCATGGCCGCTGAGCCTGCGCGTCTGGAGCCTGTGCTCCGCAACGGGAGAGGCCACAACAGTGAGAGGCCCGCGTACCACAAAAAAACAAACAAAAAAAACCCAAACAACAAAAACAAAAAAACAACTTAAAGATAATGTTAGACCAGTAGATACTATAATGTATTCTCAAAGTAAGGTATAATGATGCATTTTTAGTATGTTTTTTGTTTCCTCTACTCCTTTATTATTTCTATCATGTAAAATTTATTTTGTGATGGTGAACTTTTTAAAACCATCAATTTCCTTCAGTACAGGCATTTATTGAGTTTATTGTGAAATTGACATCATTCTTATTATTATGTTCCTTTTTCCTTTTCTCTCTGCAATAGATTAGGGTCTGATATTTTATTTCCCTATGAATTCTTAAGAGTTTGAAAAAACCACTGCTCTTTTGTTACAGTTTTTTTTTTGCTAGATGTAGGGGAGACAGTGAAGCTGAGTAGGTTTCATTGTGTACTGAAAGTCAGGAAGCCAGCAGGTTACTTTATTTTTTATATAATTATTTTTTTAATATTTATTTATTATATATTTATTTATTTTGGCTGCACCTGGACTTAGCTGCGGCATGTGGACTCTTAGTTGCGGCATGCGTGCAGGATCTAGTTCCCTGATCAGGAATTGAACCGGGCCCCCTGCATTGGGAGCGCAGAGTCTTACGCCCTGGACCACCAGGGAAGTCCCAGGTTACTTTTTATATCAAGCATTTCCTGGTGTTCCCACAAGTTGCTTGGACTTTTTTGGCCTTATACACTCTTTGTTCATTGATAAAACTTGTGATATCGACCTATCATCTATCTTTAAACCTCAGTCATCATTTTTGATAATTAGGATAGACTATTGCTGATTTACTACCAAAATAATTCTTTATGTACTAGAACTTAGATGCATTTCCTTAAAAATCCAATGTTGGGAATGAGTTTAAGATACCAACCAAGCCACTTGTATGTGTTCAGTGAAGTCCTGACTTATTATGTTCAATCCCAAAGTAATGGATTTTGAAAAACGGAGTTTTGCTTAATATGTTGTAAATTTTAAATGTTTGTTAACTGATATAAATAAATTGCTATCTCTTCCTACCTTGTTCATGGAAAACCTGCTTGACTTCATTCTTATTGAACATCAGTAATATTTGTACCTTCCATTCCCTTTTATGTATCAGGTATACAGTATATACACATTATTTCCCTGTTAACACTAAACTGGTTGTTTCCCCTTTTTACCAGTTTCTCAAACAATTAGGTCTGCATCCTAACTGGCAGTTTGTTGATGTATATGGAATGGATCCTGAACTCCTTAGCATGGTACCAAGACCAGTGTGTGCAGTGTTGCTTCTCTTCCCTATTACAGAAAAGGTAATTGTTAAGTAAGATATAGTTTCCAGTAAATGCAGAATTCTCTTTCAATGTTGAATTAAACCTATGCTGTTGAATTAAACCTATGAATTAAGAACAGATGACTCCCTTCTTGCATAAAATGAGGAAATCTAGACAGTGGGGACATCCTAAAAATCTAGTTTTATTAAAGAGATGTATTTAGATTTTGATTTGTAGATTGACAGAGAAGCCCTGAGTCTTTTAAACTCTGGTAGTTTTTTTTTTTTATAAAATATGGTTAGTTTGCCTCAACTGTTTTGATGTGACATTTAATCACAATTTGATGTGTATACTTTAGAACTGTTAAGTACTAGGATATTCTTAAATCTGTCTTAGAAAATATATGAATAAAGAATATTCAAAATTTTAATATATAAAATATGTAAATGTTTTCAATATATACGTAAAGAAATCTTTGTTTTAAGGAGGTAGATGTAACTAATGACATGGGTTACATTATTTTCAGAATAAACTTGATTTGGGTGAGAATCGTTAAGCTTAAATACAATTTAATTGGCAGATTTAGGATATGTTGGGGATTATAAACAGCTATTCTTAGCTCTCTGTATCTAAGTTCAAATCTCCATATTTCAGGCCTTCTAGAATGATATCTTATAGCTATGTGCATTATGGAGCCATTTTAAAAGTTTTGAGTCTATATCTTTCTGATTTTTATTTTTAAACTTAGAAATAATAGGATGAACTCAACATTGTAAAAAATGAAGTAAATGGGAAGATGTGAGGAATGAGTATTTATACTTATATAAGTAGAAAATATAGTGGCATCTGCCACTTTCTGATATCTCTTACAATTTGGTCGGTCCCTATTTCAGCTCATAAGTGACATAATAAAAATCACTCAAAGGATATCTAGTGGGTGGTTTAGGAAATATGAAGTGTTTCAATCTTCTAAGTTCTAATTTAGAAACTGATTATGTAGTTGTGAATGGCTTCAGCATACTAATAGTAAAAGAATTGTTATGGGTACATCATTATCTTTTAGATAAAGTCAGTTACAGTGTTTTAAATGTGCTCTACGCTATTAATTTATTTCTCTCTGATATTTTTGTTGTCTTTAATTATGGCAGACCACAGTGAAAACACAGTCACTTTCCTTTTTCCTATACTTGCTCTGAATCATTTTAGGATTGTTTTTCTAAACCTTAAATCTTGAGAAGTTATCAAACTTTTGATAACTTTCTGGTAAGTTTTTGATAACTTCAAACTCTTTTGCTTTGTCACCAAGGAACATTGATGTTAAGCAACAACAATAACAAACTAAACTCCAGGACTGTACAAAACATTTCAGCCCAAGACCTTACTGTATTGAACTTTTCAGTTTTTATCAGTTGAACTTATATGAATGAATTAATGGTTCAGAATTTATTCTGAAAATATTTACAATTTTGATTTTGGATATATGTATATGTATAACTGGTTCACTTTGCTGTACAGCAGAAACTAACACAACATTGTAAATCAACTATACTCTAATAAAAAATAGTAAAAAATTAAAAAAAAAATAAAAATTTGATTTAGGAGCACATTTATAAAAATTATTTTTTCAGGCACAGGTACGTTTGTTGTTAAAAGCAGTTCCTTAATTACGGGTTTTAAATAGACATCATTTGTTTCTTTTATCACAGGGGTCAGCAGACTTTTTCTGTGAAGGGTCAGCTAGTAAATATTTTCAACTTTGCAGGCCTGATAGTCTCTATTATAACTATTCAACTTTGCCTTTTAGTATGAAAACAGCCATAGACAATACAAAAATAAAACTTTACTTACGAAACCAGGCAGTGGGCCAGGTTTGGCCTGTAGCCTGTGGGCTGTAGTAGGGCTCCCTACTCTATTGGAATCTGAAAATTATAGGAAAACAATAAACAAAACAATAAAATCATCTTCCTACTCTCTTCCTTCTCCTCACTTTTGTTTTTAAATTTATTTAATTAAATAATTTATTTATTTTGGCCGCATAGGCTCTTAGTTGTGGCATGCGGGATCTAGTTCCTTGACCAGGGATCGAACCTGGGCCCCCTGCATTGGGAGCACGGAGTCTTACCCACTGGACCACCAGGGAAGTCCCCATCCTCACTCAATTTTTTAAATATTTATTTTATTCAGGTATAGTTGATTTACAATGTTGTGTTAATTTCTCTCCCTGCCCATTTTTTAACCTCATTATTTTTAATGCTTTTTACAATTGGAAAAATGAGACACAGAGACATTAAGTAACTTGTTGGAGTTGCACAGCTAATAATGGCAGAGCCAGGTTGTGGGTTAAGGCAATCAGATGTAGAGCCCACCCTTTTTTTTTTTTTTTTTTTTTTTGCTGTACGTGGGCCTCTCACTGTTGTGGCCTCTCCTGTTGCGGAGCACAGGCTCCGGACACGCAGGCTCAGTGGCCATGGCTCACGGGCCTAGTCACTCCTCAGCATGTGGGATCCTCCCGGACCGGGGCACGAACCCGTGTCCCCCGCATCGGCAGGCGGACTCTCAACCACTGCGCCACCAGGGAAGCCCGAGCCCACACTTTTGACATTATTGTACCATATTGTTTTTACAATCAGTTGTTATAGATAATGGTGAATGTTATGAATACCATATACTTATAAATATAGTGTGAATTTTGTTAATATAATATGAGGTAACAGTATAGAAATGTGAAAAATAGAAAGTAAAAATCCTCTAGTAATCTCTTATCCCAGATCTCTTATCTCTTATCTGTTAAGTTTTTCTATATCCTTTAACACTTTTCAATGCATATATGAAGTAAATATTTTTAAAACATAAATGAGAATCATATTAATATATACTGGCCTGTAACCACTCTATAATCATGGACAGATTTCTAAGTCAGAATATATAAATCTATTTTATTCTTTTTAAAATGTTTTATAGTATTGCATTCACATATGCCATGTTAACCAAATCCCCATTGATGTATATTTAGAGTTTTTCCATATTTATATTTAAGTCCTTTTTAATATATTATTTTCACATGTAGGCTACTGATTTTTTTTTGATAGTATGAAATATTCAGAACAGAAGAAGAGGAAAAAATAAAATCTCAGGGACAAGATGTTACATCATCAGTATATTTCATGAAGCAAACCATCAGCAATGCCTGTGGAACAATTGGACTAATCCATGCTATTGCCAACAATAAAGACAAGATGCACTTTGGTAAGTAATTTTTCATTACTGCTATCTTCCCCCTGCTTAAGTTATAAGTTAACTTACTGAGCAGTAGGTGGTGTTCTAGTTCTTTCTTTCAAAGTGTCAAATAAAGCTTTTCCTCCCTTCTTTCTTTTATAATGGGAATGTGTATACTGTTAGGGGAAATATTAATCCTCCCCAGGTTTAACAAACAAATAACTTAAGCCCTATCATTTATCCCAATATTATATTCCTAACTTACCAGTAAAAGGGTTTTACCTGAGAAATAGTTAGCATGCTTCTAGTATTTTCATATCTCAGTCTCTTTGAGATAGCAAGCCTTTTCAATTTTATCATCTTTAATATTCTCAGAATCTGGATCAACCTTGAAAAAATTCCTGGAGGAGTCTGCATCAATGAGCCCTGAAGAACGAGCCAGATACCTGGAGAACTATGACGTCGGTACCTTTTTCTGTCTTGATCTCATGTGTGGGCAAAATTCTCTGGGATTGTAGATTCTTTTGGGGGGTTTGTCTTGAAACCGTATATTATGCAATTATGGATTTTTGTTGTATCCATTAAAACAGGCCTTTTGTACTTTTGTAACATTATCTGAAATATCCATAAATGTTGATAAATTGCCACTTCTTTTCTATGTCCAGAGCTGAATGAGAGAAAAAAGGCAATTTGATTTAACAATTTATAAAATATCTTATGATTGACTGTTCCTTACCATTCCCTCCCTATAATAAATATATGCTTGGCAATACCCTGTGTGTCTTTCACTGGGAATTTGGAACAAGGCTGAAGACCAATGGAAAAAACAAAGGTTTAAAGGTAGATGTTAGAATATTCTCTAGCTATTTTATCAGTGTAATATTTTTGCATGTGTGAGGACACAGGCCACATAGTCTAAGACGTTTTAAATGATTGTACCTTTTCATAGAATTTAGATTGGTATTTACATTTTATTCTATTTGAAATCTATTTTTCTTTTGAAGGCTTTTTACCTTTTAATGACATTATTAAGTAGATGTAAGTTCTTTGAAATTAGAAACAGTATAGTGTACAAATTATTTGGCTAGAACAATGTGTTAGGCACAGTTTGTGCCCAATAAATCCATTGACTTGATTATGTTGTTTTAGCATTCTAATGTACTTTGATTATTTTAAGTTGTATTTTCTTTAAAAAAACCTGCTGATCTCATAAAACGTCTTTATTTTACATAAAAATAAAATGAACAACATAAAAGTCACCAGTAATCCCACCAATGAGAGGTAGCCACCATTTATATTTTTAATAGGGAATATATAATTGTATGCACAATATTTTAAAACAAAAATTTGATCACACTGTAATATTGTTTTATAACTTGCTTTTTTCACGTAACTTATCACAAACATATTACATACCAGTAAGTATATATTTGACATCATCATTTAATGGCTGCCTAGCTTTCCATAGTGTAGTATTTTATTTAACCAATAAATTATTGTCAGAAATTTAATATTTTTCCCTTTTTTTCACCATTTGAAAAAATACTACAAGGTATATCATTGTAGCTAAGTCTTTGCAAATATCATTAGTGATATATAATTATGTACAGTTATATGTAAATATGTAAACTCCTAGAAGAGAAATCGCTGGACGAAATAGTTTGCATGTTTTTAAAGCTTTGATACTTATTGCCAAATTACCATTCATAAAGGTACTTTCACCCGTAGTTTACTTTGACTGTTCCTCTTCATCTTTGTTAATAGTGCCTATTATAAGAGCATTTTTTTTTTTTTTTAAGTTCAGGAACCTAAAATCTCTAGCTTCTGTTAAATGCATGCCTTTTGCTCCACATTTCTAAAGTGCTGACTGAAGCTGCATGATTAAGCATAAATACAGCCAGAGCTGCAGAATAGCATGTAACCTGGAGAAACAGATGAGCTAAGCTTCTTCAGTCTCTATCTGTGAGATGCTTACTTTATTCTAGTCTCAGTTGAATAAAGTGTTAAATGTTAGTTCCAGCAATTAAATAAAGTAAATGACTCCCACTTACCCCTGGCAATTACAAATAAGCAGATACTCAGTTTCCTAAGGTTTCAGAGATTTGAGGGTTGGAAAGCACAGCAATTCATTTGCTTACTCAGAAATCATTCTTAAATATTTAGTGTTAAACTGTTCCAAAAATCTCCTCCAATTTGTTTCTTAACAAGGCTTTAGATGTTAAAATTTAGCATTGTTGTTTTCATTTAAAAAGTTGGATATAGTCATTTGTTCCTGTTAATATTTATATTCTTATTACAGGCCATTCGAGTTACTCATGAGACCAGTGCCCATGAAGGTCAGACTGAGGTATTTCACATTTTTCAAAACTTTTCCTGCCACTTGTAAATTTAACCAAAGTTCTATTGTATGACATGTAGTTTTAGAAAATTATTGGGATTTTTTTTCCTTTGAGGGAATTTGCTTACGTAAAAGTAGTCATAAAGTAGCCCAAGAACATGTTTTGACAAACTGTTAATATGCACTTTGACAACAGCCATCTCAGTTTGTCTAATCATTTAGACAGATTGCAGATTGTGTGCTGTTTGCTTTGGCTAACGGGTGGTCTTCGTGTTCCCCATCAGGTTCCTTTGACTTGCAAGTATTTTGAGAAAAATACGTGCCCTGTAGTGAAGGTAGATAGCCAGTATGGTTTTCAAGAGGCTTTATCATGCTCAGCTTCTAGCAAAAAGCTGTAACATTCTCTTTACTCAGGAAATCTGTTCTGGGGCAATGTGATGGTCTTCACCATCTTTACTCTGTTAGCTAGTTATTTCTTCAGATAGGTCACCTCTCCTCTCCTTCTCTTGTCTCTTTTTTCATTCTCTTTTTCATGAGGGATTCCCTCCCTCCATTTCTCCTTTTTCTTCCCTCAAACCTCACCCTCCCACTCTTGGGGGAAGTTTGTCAGAAGGTATTTCAGTCAAAATGAATAGAGTTTAATTAAAATCATTTGGTGTATTTATAACACATTTAAGTGTTAATACCAGAGAATTATAGATTTTCTTCTTTCTTATCCTATGCGTGACTTGAAACCATACTTTTTCATGTACAAAGATGACATTGCCTTTATGCTTTAAAAATACTTGAAAAAGGGCTTCCCTGGTGGCGCAGTGGTTGAGAGTCCGCCTGCCGATGCAGGGGACACGGGTTCGTGCCCCGGTCCAGGAAGATCCCACGTGCCGCGGCGCGGCTGGACCCGTGAGCCATGGCCGCTGAGCCTGCGCGTCCGGAGCCTGTGCTCCGCAGCGGGAGAGGCTACAAGAATGAGAGGCCTGAGTACCACAAAAAAAAAAAAAAAAAAAAAAAAAAAACTTGAAAAAATACTGATTTAAAAGTATTGAACTTAAATATTCCCACTATCTTCAAAAAATTTTTTTTAAGGAGAAAACAATTTGATACTATGATATAACTGCAGTTTTCCATAGCTCTGACTGGTAACTGTGAATGTTTATAATAAAACCACTTAGGAATTTAAACATTAATTCTCCATGTAATTGTATCATACTTTCTTGGTTGCTCTCAGGTTCTGCTTTCAGATGTGTGTACCATTGCTTTTTGACTAAGTTTACATAACAGACGCACACACACACAGTGGCATGTCTAAGTGGTTTCGACACCATATTGGAAATGAATGGGATGCTCTGTTTTTTGTATTGCTTTTTACGATCTTGAGCATGTTCTTAATCTTCACTATGTTTTGCTTTTTTTTGTTTACAAATTTGTAGTGTTAAAATTAGCAGTGATGGGCTTCCCTGGTGGCGCAGTGGTTGAAAGTCTGCCTGCCGATGCAGGGGACACGGGTTCGTGCCCCGGTCTGGGAAGATCCCACATGCCGCGGAGTGGCTGGGCCCATGAGCCATGGCCGCTGAGCCTGTGCGTCCGGAGCCTGTGCTCCGCAACGGGAGAGGCCACAACAGTGAGAGGCCCGTGTACCGAAAAAAAAAAAAATTAGCAGTGATGGTGAAGATCAGCATGAAATTATTGTAAAATATGAAAACCGTTAATTGTAGTAAAGCAGTTAAATGCTTTAATACCTGTTTACTTAAAAAAATTGTCTTTATGGTGCCTCCTCTTGCCTCCCTTTTGGCCTTTATCCAAATTACGGCTTTTAATACCTCCTTTTAGATGATGTTCACATCTCTTCTCTAGACCTAAACTCCTTCCCGCTGTAGACTATTTTATTTTGTATGATTCCTACTATTTGCATTTTAGCTATTTGTTTTCATATTCTTTTTCATTTATTTAAGATGTATATTTTTTTAACATCATAACAGCTCTGAAATTAGGGTGTATCTTACAGTTGATTTTGTAATTTACTTGGTGGTATTACCTTCTTTAGTTGTACATAAAATGATGCATCTTAAAACCACCGGTGCCTTAGATTTGCTGAAATGTGGTGTCATATCTCCCTTACTGTGGCTCTTCGACCTAGGATTGGTGTTCGATTCCTGTGGGTATGCCCCAGAGTATCCAACACCATTCCTTGTGCATAGGCACAACACATAATTATTAATTCACCAGAATTAGCTCAAAACTAACCTTAGTGGTGTAAAAACTACCAAAAAAGGCTAAATCTTGATGTTCTGTAGTCCCCTGAGTAAACCAAACATACTATTAGCCACTGTTCCTCAATAGGGCACTATTAACATTTTGGGACGAGTTCAGCTCTTTGCTGTATGGGCTGTTTTGTGCATTCCAGGGTGGAATATAGATTATTATATTCTAGCCACTGTATGTTAGTGACTCCCAGTCACTGAGAGAACAAAAACCCACACCATACCTTTCCAAATTCAGTATCAACCACCTTAAAACTCCTGCACCAGGGACAGGTTTTGCGATCACTTTATTTCTGGCTCATCTACCATCTGTGGACTTAAGAGTCTTTGACATATTATTATCTCCATTGCTCTCTGTATTCCAGCACACTAGTTTTTGTCAGTTCCTATGACACACCTCAGTCTTTCCCATTTGTATTTGTTTGGTTTTGCTGCCATAGCAAAATACCACAAACTGGATGACTTAAACAACAGAAATTTATTTTCTCACAGTTCTGGAGGCTAGAAGTCAATATCAGGGTGCCATCAGGGTTGGTTTCTGGTGAGGCCTCTCTTCCTCACTTGTAGACGGGTGTCTTTTCACTGTGTCCTCACATGGCTTTTCTTCTTTGTGCACTTGCAGAGAGAGAGAAGTCTCTAGTGTCTCTTCCTCTTCTTATAAGGACACCAGCCCTGTTGGATTAGGGCCCATCCTTATGACCTCATTTAATCTTAATTACTTCTTAAACGCTCTGTCTCCAAACACAGTCACATTTGGGATTAGGGCTTCAGTATATGAATATTTGGAGAACATCGTTCAGTCCATAGTACCATTTTTGTGCTTTGTAAGGGCCCAGTTCTTGTCCAGGTATACCCTTTCACTTTACATAGTTGGTACCTTCTCATCTTTAGGTTTCACCTTAAAAGTCATTTTTCAGAGAGGTTTTCTTTCATTACCGTTAAGTAGGGCCACCTCAGTGAATTTTCTGTCATAAAACCCTTTTTATTTTCTTCCGGGCATTTTTTAATCTACAATATGTTTTTTTGTTTGTTTATTCCATTTATTTCATAGAATAGGAGTCCCATGAGGACGTGGGTCTTTTTTGTCATATTTACCTTGAATCCCCAGGACAGTGCTTGGCATTGGACAGTATATAGGCATTTATGAAAAAGTGCGTAGTATAAAAGTAAGGAGCACAGGATGTAGGTTTGTATACTGACTCTACTATTTAGTAGCTTAGGCAAGATACTTTCCTTAGCATAAAATGAAAAGAATAGCATCTACCTTATGGGATTGCTGTGAAGATTAATGAGTTAATCATATAAAGTGCTTAAAATAGTGCCTGGTATTTAATGGGCCCTCAGTAAATACTAGGTGGTGATTTTGTTTTACCAGGCTTTCAGAAAAATGAATATGAATGGCAGAGGATGAGCTGAAGCAATAGGGTGAAGCCAGATCAAGGGGTGGCTTGAATTTTATAAACAGTGGGGAGCCACCAAAGATGGTATGTTTAGTGTTCAGCGTATTGAGTTTAAGGTGAGTAATGGGTCATCTGTGTAGACGTTGGATATGGAGTCTAAAGCTCTAGGGTGATATCTGGAGTTTTGTATTTGGTCGGAGAGTAGTTAGAACCTTGAGAATTCTACAAAGGGAGAATAGTGGTGAACCACAGTGAATCCCTGGGGCACATAGGTGTTAAAGGAGTGGGTGGAAGAAGAGGAGCCAGTAATAACAGTGTAATAACAAGTGACATCATTGATACTCTCTGTCAGAACGCTTTCATGGGAATGGAGTAGGCAGGAGCCTTATTGCATGCAGAGACTTGTAGACTAAATGAGAGATCAGTGAGATGAGCCACCAAAACACAGTAACCTCTTTAGAAGATTGGCCGTAAATGCGGCGAAAGAGTAGTTGTTTACTTGTATGTTCTGAATCCCACCATGATTGTCTGGTCGACTCTGGCTAATCCAGAAATTTGGACGGTAGCCCCACCTCACTTATGCTTCATTAACCTACGCTGGAAGTTTCTGCTTTCATGTTTCACTTAAGTTTGGGAAGATAGAAGAACAACAATGGGATATGAGGAAATTAAATTAAAAGTGTTTTTTTAAATTGTGAACAAATACAGTGATACAATAATGGAAACAGTATGCAAATCAAACGTAAAGACAAGAAAAGAAAAATCCAAAAGAATATTTTATTTGCCTTCAGACTCTAGTTTTACTTCATCAATACTTATCTAAAAAGCCATTTCTGAAGTTTGTGATTTGCCCATATTAATTTAGGAGCCAGCCCAGATATGAGTAGAGATCTCCTGATGATTTATTGTTTATTTAACTTTTTACAAAAAGAATAAATTTATTATATTGCTCAGGAACCTCCATACAAATTTATAGTAATAATGAAGAATAATAGAAACTGACACAATTGTTCTATGTATGTATTAAACAAACATGCCAGTATGGAAAATGTAGCAAAAAATGCTTTTAGTAGTTATGGTTTTTTTTTTAACTTCAAATCTTTTTTTAGCTAATTTTAGAACAGTCGAAATCAAACATTTTTGTGGGATTTTTTTCTTAATATTTTATCATGAGTATTTTCTTCATCAAAACCTCTTTATAAATAATTCCTTATGGCACTGTACTCTCATGTGAATGAACCATAATTTACTTTCCAGTAACCTTAACTTTTGATATTTAGATTGTTTTCAGTTTTTCAAGTTAAAGGCATAACTTCATTGAATATCTTTGTTTATTCATATATTCATTCTAGGTTCTTTCTTTAAGATCATTTCCTATAGGTAGAATTACCTTGAGTCAAAGGGATGAACATTTTTCAAGTTCTTGTTACATAATATGAAATTATTGTCTTTCATTTGATTAACCTAGTAATCTGTTTGAGCACCTACTATGCCAGGTATGGTGCTAGCAACTATATATACAGAGATAAATAAGATGCAGTTTGTGTCTTCGAGGATCTCTTACTTCAATGGAGATAGCTTCAAAAATAGCCATTGCCAGTGTTGAATTCTATTTTTAAATTTTGGCTTGTTTGATAGAGGGAAATAATGTGGTTGATTGCTAAGACCATTCAAAGATCTGTTGTAAAAGTTTATGAAATGAATTTCAATCATGAAATTAAATTGTAATTAATTTACAAGTGAAATGTGTAATCTACTTTGGTTAGTGTTGTCCCATAAGAGAAGGTGTTTTTGACTATTGGGAAAGCAGTGGGTAAGTTCTGATTTCAAGTATGTGTTCATGTATATGTATACACAATTTTAAATAAATTGTGTATGTGTGTATGTATATGTATGTGTCTAGTTGGCTTTTCTGGCCCAATCAGTGCAGAATGTCAGTGATGGGGGAGGAAATAGTGTCAAGTTTTATCTTTATTAGTTGTATAAGTATAGTTTGCATGGCTTCATTTTACTCTGAAGTATAGTTTTTCATTATTTTGATTATGTTAGAATTACAAGGAGTTAAGATGCTCTCACATTTATTTTCCTTCTTTAGGGATTTATTTTCTTCTTTCCTTGACTCTGAAAGAAACGGAAGCTATTAGGAAGAAACTTAGTTCTTATAGAATGTACAATTTAAGGTCCTGATTGTTTTGGGAGAATCAGATGGGAACTGTAAATGAAACTCAGATGCAAGTACCATGCATTTTAAGCTGTATAGTCCAGTTTTGTGAAGAAATCTGAAATTGCATCTTTCTGATCTTTTTGTTTTCCATTTATTTTCCGTATCCCATTTTCTCTATTCCATTCCAACAAGATGTAAGGGAAATCCTTTTGGGGCAACTTCATTTTATGTCATTCTTAAAACTGAGAAATGCTCTGGAACTTCTGTCCTGACTCCTTACACTTTTGCCTTTTTCTCTCCTTCTGTTATCATTTTTTCTGTATATCATTCCCTGAATAGAAGCTGGTTTAAAGCGTATGTGTGGAGTTGAATGGGAGAGCTGAGTTTGAAGGAGGAAGTACAAATTAGGATTAGTCATAGTGGGGTAAATATTATTGAAATGGTTCTTTTTTTGATCCTTTGTTTTCAAGCAGTGATATTGTGTCTCCTTACATGTAACCAGTTCTTCTTTATCTTATAGCACTTGAAAATGAATGATGGTTAAATGGATTAAATTAGTTGTTGAAAGGGTCAGAATGTAGTTACTACTCTGTCCTGTTTACACTTTTTTCCCTTTCTTAGGTTAACAAATATTTTGTCCTAAATGAATCAAAATAGTCTGTTTTTTATTCTTTCTGCATCATCTTCTTGTTCTTATTTTCTCCAATATCAGCGTTTTGGAAAAGGAGATATATAACTATTATTATTTTAAAGTAAATTCTTATATTGAACTCATCAGTTGACTCTTCCAGACCTGACTAGATGTAATTCTTCTATCTAAAAATGTCTCCAGCAATAAAAATAGAGTTGAGGTTGTAATGATATTTGAGAATGGTGGATTTTTCTGTTTGTTTTGTTTTAACCACAACTTTCCAAAACAAAGGGTTAAGATTTAAGATTCTTTTCGTTTGTAGTCAATGAGAATCTTATTGGAGCTACTCTCAAATTGTAAAAAAATAATAATAATAATAAAGAATTTCTGGGACTTAGTTTTTGGCCAGCTTAACAATGGTAAGCTTGAGTTTAATGTAAAGTATAGAGATATAGGTCATTATCTTAATAGAGATTTTGGAGAATTGTTAACGGAAGTGAGAAAATACAGTTGTTAAACTAGTAAGAGAAAAAAGTCTTTAAAGAATATCTAGAAATCTGTGGGTATCTTGATTTATTAGGTGAGCAAAATGAAGAAATTTGCCATTTTCCATGGAATATGTAGTGGTATTTTGTGTATTTCGGTATCTAGCTCATGTTTGACTTCTTTGCCAACTGAACATGGATACCTTGTAGGAAAGTTTGCATCTTTTGCATGAATCTGGTTTTACTTGCCTATTTTAAATTTGGACCTCAAATTTAGTGTAATTCAATGTATTATACTGAAATTTATTCAAATCTACAGGAGTCCATTTGGAATTAATTTATAATTTTGACTTTAAACTTTTAAAGTTTTATATATGTGTACATATCCTCATGCATGTATGCCTACATTTATAATTTTACTTCTTTTCATGGCATTTGGAAGCCCTAGAGAAGTTCCTAATTTTCTTCCTTTCCATGTGCCATTTTTTTAGACTCAGTGGTATCTCTAAAGTTTGAAAGGACATGTCCTATTCTGGAAATAAATTTAATTGTCATGATTAAGTATATATTTTATCAACAGGTCAATAAAAGGAATGATTTTGTAGGTATTTAAGACAAAAGAGTCTCACCATGAGATACCTGGGGTTGCTGGAAACATTGGGAATCATTTTGAGGTGTTACAGTATCAGTCTTGATTATTCTTAAGTGTCATTTATGGGTGAATGCAATGGAAATTGACATGCTTATCAATTGCCAAGTATTCTCATCTTCTTAAATTCTCACTGCTTTTAAAAGTATGTCTGTCATCTTATTATAATGATGGTTACCATTTACTGAACGCATCTTATGTGGTAGGCATTATACTAAGCACTGTGTGTACCCTACTCTAATCTTCTCAATTCCTTAAGATAGATGTTATCCCATTTTACAGACTGGAAGACAAAGAAGTTACTAACTTGTCCAAAGTCACACAGCTAGTAAGTACTGTCCATGCTCTTAAGGCAACAAAATGTATAGATAAATAAAAATTGCTAAAACAAACAAGCTCTTAGTCAACAGTAGATTTTTCCTTATATTAAACATAAAGTCTTACCCATAAACCAACCACAGTCTTTTGGTAATTATGTTATCTGTATTTTGGAAAACAGTAATTATTTTAAGTACCTACCAGCCAATGATCCCTTTATATTTAGGAAATTGCATGGTTATAATGATATTTTTCTTAGTAACAGGATGCCCTTTTAGATGGGAAAACATTTTGTGTATAAGCCAAAATCTACTTGCTTTATTTTAACATTTTAGAATAATTTAGATTTAAGCACTTAGGGTAAACTACCGAACACTTGATTTCTTAATAAAGAAGTAATACTAGTCTGCCCCTCTGCCCCCTTTGTTAAAAGGTCTGTATCATTTCTTTTTAGCCTTTACAACATTTCTAATTCTTTGATTATTATTAGGTACTCTAAAGAGTAATCTATTTTTTGTACACCCAGAGAATGTATATTAACTGAAGGAAAAGTAATTTGGCTTTATAGACCGACACACTCTTTCCACCTTTTTTTTTTTTTAATTATTTATTTTTGGCTGTGTTGGGTCTTCGTTTCTGTGCGAGGGCTTTCTCTAGTTGCGGCAAGCGGGGGCCACTCCTCATTGCGGTGCGCTGGCCTCTCACTATCGCGGCCCCTCTTGTTGCAGAGCACAGGCTCCAGACGTGCAGGCTCAGTAGTTGTGGCTCACGGGCCTAGTTGCACCACAGCATGTGAGATCCTCCCAGACCAGGGCTCAAACCCGTGTCCCCTGCATTGGCAGGCGGACTCTCAACCACTGCACCACCAGGGAAGCCCCTCTTTCCACCTTTTTATTAAAGGTTTGAAAATTTTTTTTTTTAGGCTTCATGACATTTCTAATTTTGTGGTTATTAAACATCTTAAAGGGTAGTTGACTCATTTTTTCATATACAAAGTGACATACACATTAACTGTGAAGGAAAAGTAATTTGGCCTTCTGGGACCCAGGTATTTTGGTTTCTTTCTGAACTAGTTATAATTTTGAAGATAGAAAAATTTGAACTGTTGATTGTTTTGGGAATACAGCTAGAGATAGTAATAGGTTTGCCTCTATGAATTAGGTAGTTGACAGTTGATGGGTGGGTGGCTCTGTGTGAGATGAAAACACTGAAATTGGAGCCAGGAGTCATGGGTTCTGCCTCTGCTTTGAGAGTCACTAGTTATATGACTGTGGGCAAGTCAACTAAGTCCTTGTGCCTCTAAAAGACCCCGACACTGTTCTGATGCTCATGGACTGTGTCCAAATGGCTCACCCTGTATTTTTTTTTTTTAACTCAAGAGGATTTAAGTCAGAATCAGAATGCTTAAAAATCTCAAAATGAATGTCTATACCTAATTCCTTTATGCAAAAAATATTTGTTAAACTCCTTAGAGTACTTTCTGAAGAGCAAATCATTTAATTCCTAGGGTTTTTGAAAAGCCTGTTCTGGTTTTTTCAAAACTGTAATGAAGAGATAGGTTATATTGCAGTGGTGTATGTGAAGTCACATTATACCGTTGCAGACCCACGCAGTAAGCAGAGGGGGCACGGGTTCAGTGTTAATGTCCTGGCAGACAGTGATGTCATTAATAATTCTAATGAAATACATAATTTTTGACAACTTTGGATTCCTCTACCAGAACTGAAAAACTGAGGAAGTGAGTTCTTTATTCAGATGCTCTAGAAAGTGAGCTCTTTATTAAATTCTTCTGAAAGACTCAAGAATAAGCTGTAGATATTTGATCCTTTCCAGTTAGTATAGAAAGGAAATTGGCTATTTATTCTGAAGATTCTACTTACAGTTTAAATTTTCATATTTGAAAGCAAAGCTAACTTAGTTACTTCGGCAGCTAATATTATGACAATGTAAAAGTTGGTGAATATGTCTTTAATATTTGTAATTCTAAGAGAAAACCTAGGAATATTAAGATTCCATAGTAACGTTCTTCATATCAGTCTTTTCATCTCTTAGAAGAATATTACTTGAAAGTCCTTTCCTGAAACTAACACAATATTGTAAAGCAATTATACTCCAATAAAGATGTTAAAAAAAAAAAAGAAAGTCCTCCCCTGAATTATCATATAAACTTTCATTGGAATTGAAAATATACGTGATGTACACAGTTATGTCTATATTATGAATTAAATTATCTTTACAAATTGTACAGTTGGAAAAGATGTGTATATATTGTGTTCCTTTAGCTTTAGGAGGTAGGAATAAATATGACTAGAGTAAAAATTTAGAATTACTGGTTCTAATGTTTAACAACTCAACATATTCATTTACTTATGGAAAACAATACTTAGTATACTAGCAATATGATAGTGGATAAAAGGTTTTTCTAAGAGCATTACAAGGTAGTTACAAGTAAGACAGTCATAATGTAGTAACGTACTGTCCTGTATTTGATATTGTAAAACAGTTGCCAAATAGAAACACATGCACACACACATGAACCTTGATGTATGGAACTCATTCAGGAGGGTGTGCTTTTGAACATATCCTTTCTTTTTTTCATTCCTTCCTCTTATATATGGAAAACGTGATGAGCAAAAAGAGGGCTAAAATTACCCATAGATAATCTGATAATGTTTGGGCAAAAATTGTATCTTCATCTTTAAATAGAAATGATCATAATTTCTACCTTAGTACGATCATTGTGAGACTCTATGGCATCCACAGTTTAGAACAGTTGGTATGTAATAGTAAGCACTCAGTGCTAGCTATTATTATTGTTGACTGATGAACATATAAAGATACCTGTGTGAATGTATTTACTACAGCATAGTTTATAAATGTAGAAAACTAGAAACAAACTAAAGATGCCATAATATGTTTATGGTGCATCTATTTAAGGAATAATATGTTGTCGTGAAAAATAATGTAGATATATACTTACTGAGGTGGATAGATGCCCAAAATATATGGAAAGTGAAAGCAGCGTGAAGAATATGATTTTTTTTCCTTGTAAAAAATGTTAAAAATTTTAACAAATTGCTAAAGGTCAAGTATAGGCTGGTATGATACTATAAAATCCCTGTAAGCAGTGCCAAAGGGGAGCTCACATCCACTCTCCACAGACCTCAGTGGGTGCCTATAAGCTTAAACTAGGGACAAGGCAAGAGAGAGGCCCAAGATGCAGGCCTGGGGGGAGGAAGCAGCTTCTACTTTGGGAAGGGCCTGGATTCTTCTCCCCTATGGAATAAAACCTAACAATGCTGGGACAGAAAACCCTCCCTGGAGAAGGGAACAGACAAAACTACCCCTTCAGGGGAGGTATAGGAAACTCCTATGAGAGAAATCAATGGAGGAGGGAAGGATCCCATGGAAAGCCTTGTCCTTGATATCCAGGTACAAACAACCTACTTATGATGGAGGCTGAACCATGTCAACAAAGAATGCCTTCACCTTCCCACCATTAGACCAGCCAGCACCAACAAACAAGTGTCAAATGTGTGGGGTAGGCCAAGAGCATGAAGAGAGACCTTCTCTGAGGCACAGACTCTGAGAAAAATCGTAAAGCTATGAGTGGAACAAGAACGTTGAAAAAGAAAGCATTCAGCAACCCAGCTCCTACCCTAAGCACACAGTAATGCGAGGCAGATTTTAAGCTGGTAGATTACTGAGGATAACCATAGCAAAAACAAACCAAACAGCACAACTTCTAACTAGATTGACTCAACTCCACACACTAAAGCCCTAGCAGAAGAGGAGGCATGCCCATTCCCAGACATAAATACATTTGTCTCAGTCTCTCTGCTCCTACACAGGATGTGTGCCTTTTAAACAAAAATTATAAGATGAAGAAAACAAGAAAAATAACACACTGTCACAAGACAAAGGAATCAACAGAATCAAACTCAGATATGATCCAGGTGTTGGAACTGTCAGATGCAACTTAAAATAACTGTGATTAATATGTTAAAGCCTCAAGTAGAAAAGGTAGACAACAGATACCAACAGATGGGGAATATCAACAGAGAGTTGGAAGCTCTAAGAAAGAATCGAATGGAAATCTAGTAATTAAAAACACAGTACCAGAGGTGAAGAATGCCTTTAATGGGTTTGCCAGTAGACTTGCAAATGTTGAGGAAAGAATCAGGAAATGTGAAGATAAATTGCTAGAAATTTACCCAAACTGAATCACAAAAATAAAAAATCATGGGAAGAAACCCCACAAAACCCCCCAGGTCACCCAAAAGCTGTGGATCAATTTCAGATGATCTAATATGTGCAGGTAGAATCAGAAGGAAAAGAGAGGGACTTCCTTCGTGGTCCAGTGGTTAAGACTCCGCGCTCCCAGTGCAGGGGGCTCGGGTTCGATCCTTGGTCAGGGAACCAGATCCCACATGCTGCAACTAAAGATCCTGCATGCTGTAACTAAAGGATCCCGTGTGCCACAACTAAAGATCCCACATGCCTCAACGAAGATCCCACACGCAGGATCCCTTCGTTGCTACGAAGATACCATGTGCTGCAACTAAGACCTGGCGCAGCCAAATAAATAAATATTTTTTTAAAAAAAAGAAGAAAAAGATTTTTAAAATGAATTCGATGGAACAAAAATATTTTTCAAAAATAAAGGAGAAATAAAGTCTTTTAGACAAACAAAAACTGAGAGAATTCATTACAAGCTTACCTGCACTACAACTTGAATCTACACAAAGAATTGGTGAGCACTGGAAATGGAACAAGTGAAGGTAAATATAAAATAAATTTAGTTTTTTAAATTGTTCTAAAGAATGATTAAGTGCTCAAGGATAGACCATATTATGGATCAGAAAATAAATCTTAAAATTTTTTTTAAAAATTTAAATTATACAAAGAATATTTTCTAACCATAATGGAATTAAATTAGGAATTAATAACAGTAAAAAGTATCTGGAAAATCCCCATATATTTAGAAATTAAACAATACACTTCTAAATAGCTTGTTGGATCAAAGAGGAAGTCTCAGAGAACATGAGAAAACATTAAAAAAAATTTTTTTTAATTGAAGTATAGTTGATTTACAATGCTGTGTTAGTTTCTGGTGTACAGCAAAGTGATTCAGTTATACATATATATGTATATTCTTTTTCATATTCTTTTCCATTATGGTTTATTACAGGATATTGAATATAGTTCTCTGTGCTATACAGTAGGACATTGTGTTTTATCTATTTTTTATATAGTAGTTTGTATCTGCCAATTCTAAACTCCTAATTTATCCCTCCCCTAACCCCCTTTCCCCTTTGGTAACCATAAATTTGTTTTCTGGAAAACATTTTGAATTGAATGAAAAATTATTAAATATATCCAAATTTACAAGTTGCAGCTAAATCAGGGATTAGAGAAAAATCTGTAACATTAAATGCTTATAGTAGAAAAGAAAAGGCAGGGGTTAGAGAAAAATCTATAGCACTAAATGCTTATAGTAGAAAAGAAAAAAGGCTTCAAGTTAGTGATCTAAGTTTTTACCTAAAGGTAGCAAAAAAAAAAAAAAAAAAAAGCAAATTATCCCTAAAGCACGCACAAGGAAGAAATAATTAAAAGTGAAAATCAGCGAAATTTGTTATTGTTCTAGAGGTCCTATAGCCAATGCAGTAAGGTGAGAAAAAGAAACAAATGGCATATGGATTGGAAAGGAAGAAATACAGATGTCTGTATTCACAGAGAGCATGATTTTTTTAATGTAAAAAACCTGTATATTAAAAAATGGGGGAAGGGGACTGTGTGTTAATGTCATAAAAGACAAAGGCTGTTGGAAATGCTCCAGGTTAAAGGATACTGAAGAGACATGACAAAAAAATTCAATACCTGCTCCCAGATTAGATCCTGAGGGGAAATGCTACAAAGGACATGAATGGATCAACTGACAAAATTAAAATATGGATGGAAGGTTAGACAGAAGTCTAACGTGACATCCAACCTACACACATCCTAACACAGCCCATATCTATATGAAATTATGAAGGTGATAACTGCTGTTATAAAAGAGAATTTTCTTTTTTAATTAATTAATTATTTTTGGCTGCATCGGGTCTTCATTTCTGTGCATGGGCTTTCTCTAGTTGCAGTCAGCAGGGGCAACTCTTCTTTGCAGTGCACGGGCTTCTCATTGCAGTGGCTTCTCTTGTTGCAAAGCACGGGTTCTAGATGCGCGGGTTTCAGTAGTTGTGGCATGCGCGCTCAGTAGTTGTGGCTCGCACGCTTAGTTGCTCCGCGGCATGTGAGATCTTCCTGGACCAGGGCTTGAACCTGTGTCCCCTGCATTGGCAGGCGGATTCTTAACCACTGCGCCACCAGGGAGGCCCAGCCCCTGGTTCACGGATTCTTAACCACTGTGCCACCAGGGAAGTCCAAGAGAATTTTCTTAGTCTTAAGAAATACTGAAGTATTTAGGGGTAAAGGACCATGATATATATAACTTATCCTCAAATGGTTCAGGAAGAAAAAAAAAACAACTATGTAGAGAGACAGGAAGAGAGCAAGAGAGTGTAAGTACAGATGATAAAGCAAATCAGAATAAAATGTCATAGGTAAATCTAGGTGTTTCCTGTACTCTTTTTATTTTTGTAACTCTTTGTAATTTGAAATTTTTTTTAAGTTTTAAAAAACATTCTTCAAAAATGGCAAAAGAAGAGAGCCATCATATTTGAAGTTAGAAATCACTTTTCTCCCAGTAAGCACTGTGAGGGATGAGGTAATGTCTGCCTCCAGAACAAAGACAAGTTTGCTTACTGCTTATTATAATACATCAGTTTCCCCAAGCCCAGTGTTCCTCTCCTATAATGCAGCCCATTGTGTGTGCAGCCGTCCATCTGGGCCCTCTGTGTTGCCCTCATGTGAACTGACACTAACATAGTGATGATCGTGCTCCTTGCTGGGCTATGAGTAAAGTCCTTTGTCTCTGACACAGCGTCTCATGTCTTCTGCCAGCACCTATGAACAAGTAACAGGATAACTTTTTAGATGGGAGGGGTAAAGTCAGATCCCAGACCTGATAGTCCTAGTCCTAGTCCTCTGAACATGTCATCCTCATTCCTATTTTTGTCTTTTTTCTCACACTGAATTCTTTGCTAGGAATACCTTTCCCATTTTGCCTGCCCAAACGTTATATGTTCTTTCAATGTATGCCTTTAGTTCTACTTCTGGTTTAGTACTCTCTCCTTCCCTAGATTCTTAGAAAATTTTTGTTTTCTCCACTACTCATTAGTCATCTCTTCCTCTCTTCCTTTACTCCATTTTCTTTCTCCATCCATTTTCGTTTTCCTCTTCCCCACTCTTCTGTCTTTCTCTTATTTAAATGTAATCAGATTGAATATGACAAACATGTTAGACTATGTGAGAGCAGACACTTTATTATATACATGTTTGTTCCCATATAGAGCAAAGTATAGGATTCATTTATGTATTTCTAATTGATTGATTCTTACTATGAGCAGCTAAACTGTTCACAAACATGTTTTTAAAACGCTTTATTTTAGGTTATTGTATTATTTTACATAGATCAGAAGTACTAAGTAGGATCATAGGGTTTTCAGGGTTGAAAGTCTTAGAAATCATTCAAGGAAAACCCCTTTATTTTCCTAAAGAAAATAGGTCATGGTTAGTGAAATCCATTATCACTAAGCAAGGACTTATATCACTTTTTTTTTTTTTTTTTACTTCTTCTCACTATGGTTGTTAGTGATTATAATTTTATCATACTGCTTTAAACTCAGTTTCATGTGCTGGTGTTATTTATTGGAGGCGACAATTGTAAAATTATCATTTGGATTACCATTAATAAGTTAGTGTTTATTAGCATGTGCATTTTGTGGAAAACTCTTAGGTCAGATTCACCTTTTGTGGTACAATAGTGTTCGAAAATGTGACTCCCAAAAATCTAATTTTAAGAGGATTACTCCTCTGCTCGTTGGAATCTGGTCTAATAAATTAGTATTAAAAACTTTTTCTTGGCCACTTAGGCTGTACACCACAGTTATTAAGATCATTGGATTCTAGAACTAGATTTCCTGTATTTGAATCCCAGCCCTGCCGCTTCCTGGCAGTGTGACCTGGGTTATGTTACTTAACCTCTCTGTGCTCTGATTCCTTATTTGTAAAATGGAGATAATTACAGTAACTATCTCACGGGTTACTGGGAGATTAAATGAATTAATATGTGTAAAGTGCTTAAAAGAGTGCCTGGCACAAAATAAGTGATACATATTTTAACTTTTTTTCTTTTACTAGAAGATGGCTAATAATCCACGATAGTTTCCATTTAACTTTTCAGCCTAAGTAAGAGGATAGTTTATGCATGGCATCAGCTTCTGAGGGATTTGTTTCACTCCTCTATATTTTGAAGTTGGTTTTTTCCTTAGTGTTTATTACTGCTAAGGAATTCTTTTTACTAGTGCCTGTTACCATACAGTTTTCTTTTACATATAATTCTTTGTATGTTTTGTATGTGTTACGTGTTTTTTTTGTGTGTGTGTTCTTTTTTTTTTTAAAACAGTTTGATGTAATAATTCCACTTTAGTGACTTAAATAATTCCGTGAGTCTGCGCTATACAAATGAGGGTAGTTTAGATGTGCACTTAACAGAAGCTATGGAATATAACCTGATACTTTGGTTATGTATTTCCACTTCACGTACCTTTAACTAATATTCATTTACGATTCTTTTCTAAATTATGATTGATTAAAAATACTAGACCATATAAATCCAAGTATGACCATACGGTGCTTTTAAGAATAACTGATCTCCCAGTAACGTGGTCTCAGTAAAATGTTCTCTTTTTTAATTATGTAGTCCTCTTCGCCATCCTCATCACAGCCTCATTCTAGCCACTGCAGAGCGAAGGCCTCATCATGGTGTCACCATGCATCCCTGCCCTGGGCCAAACGTAACCATGTAGGCCCTGCAAAGGCTACCAGTCCATCTCTCCGTCTTCGTCGCTGGCGACCCTTCTTACGCCTACCATCTTTGGGTCTCCATTCTGTTGTAAGTGTAGTCAATCTTCCATCTCTTCTTCCAGTGACAGGGGCAGTCCATTTTTTCCCTTAAACTTCTTCAGTCTTCAAAGCGCTTTTCTCTTGGTTCATCAACCATTAGCTTTTTCTCCCCCAGTAAGACTGCAAGCATACCTCTATGTTTTGCAGACCAGCTTGACTCTCACCAGTGCCTTGGTGAACATCCATCTTTCCACTCCATATAACACCAACAGGTGCCTGCCTTTTGATGAGTGCTGATCGACATTCATGATAATGTTTAAGTTCCTGTCAGTTGTTAAAGTGAATATGTATTCTCTTACCCTTCATCTTTCCAATTTCATTTAGTTGACTCAGGTCAACAAATGCTGTGTATTGTCTGAGTTCTTTGCCATCTCTTACTTTATTTTTTTTTCATGTTTCTGAACATGACTTTAGTCTCTTGTCATGCTTTGGGGTTATTTTACTTACTCTATCCTTAATCTAAGCCTCCATGGTGTAGGGTGTTTCATCTAAGCTATTTTATTCCCTGAGGTGGCTCAGGTACTTGGTTTAATCTTGATCCAATCTTCCCTGCCTATTCAGTTTCTAAAGATCTTTTCTCAAGTAGGAGGTGACGATTTTTCTCCTTGTGAATTGATATAGACTTCCCACAAATTTTATAATTTCTCCTTTTTAAGTTGATAATATTAGCAAACTGTTAAAAAGTACATTTGTTCTTGTAATTGTGCTAATTACCTAATTACCTTAAATGTTGAGGTTGATGATGGAATTCTAATAATTCTCATAATTGAAATAAGATGCAGGATGGCAACTATAGTTCTTGTCTTTCTGATGTTTTCGAAAATTAATGGTAATGACTATAGCTTGACAGAGCCTACCTAGAAATGCTACATCCGAAAGATTTGGTGTATGCCACACATATATAAGAAACTTGACACTTCAGTAAATCATCATGACTTTTGAAGCCAGAGGAAGTCTGATTACACATACTTTCATGCTTAAAAAAATTAAAAGTTGGTGTCAGACATTCTTTCCTTCCCCTTATTTACTCTTCTAGAGCTATTCTCAAACTATGAGGTGGAGTCTTGGCACTTTTCCTTAAACATCTGCTTCCACCAAATATCAGTATAGTCATCAAAATACCTTTCGTCCACAAACTGGTATCAACAGACTGGTGTCTCTCTACTTCATTATCCTCATTGGGTCACAACATGCGTTTGTCATATTTATCCATCTGATATTTATTGCTTCCCTACTGTGCCATACGCTGGCACAGTAGGAGACACAAGTGAATTAGATGATCAGAGTAAAACCGTAATTTTCTAAATTCTGACTTGGGCACGGTTGATTCCAAATAGGAATAAATTCCTTTGTACTTAAAAAATATTCTAAATATAAATGAACATGTCATAAAAATTGGCATTCTCAGTTTTATGTTTTTATGTAATATTGATCTTTTCCCCATGTTAATTCCGTTGCTTTATAGCTTCATAAGTGTTTTCATAGCCTAGTGGTTAAGAAGATGGATTCTAGAATGACATTGCCTGGATTTGAAACCAGATTCTATCACTTACTAGCTTTGTGACCCAGAGCATGTTACTTAACACTTCTGTGCCTCAGTTTTCTTGAGAGTACAATGGGTATAACTATATTACCTACCTCATATGGTTTATATAACAATTAATTGGTCAATTCTTATAAAGCACTTAGAACAGTGCCTGGTACATATTTAGCGCCACAATTATAAATTAAATTTAAACTGTTTTTTATAATTTGAAATTTTTATTTAGCATTTAGTTAATTTCTATCTAATTGATTTGTCACATCATTTTTTTAATCCTTCAAGGTAATAAGTATGTTCTAAATTAAGAAACTTTGTAAAAAATAAGATATAAAAATGTAGGTAAAAATTATCTAATCTGTAGCTTCTGGTTTTTGCCTTTTGTTAGTTATTGGTCACTTTTTGAAACAGAAGACATACTAGAATTTGCTTTTTTTTTTTTTTTTTTTTTTTTTTTTGGGCGGTACGCGGGCCTCTCACTGTTGTGGCCTCTCCTGTTGCGGAGCACAGGCTCCCAACGCGCAGGCCCTGCGGCCATGGCTCACGAGCCCAGCCACTCCGCAGCATGTGGTATCTTCCTGGACTGGGGCACGAACCCGTGTCCCCTGCACCGGCAGGCGGACTCTAAACCACTGCACCACCAGGGAAGCCCTGGAATTTGCTTTTTATGTATTGTTCTTGTTTTCAGTGGAATAATGTTTAAGCAATTGCATAATTATAGATTTCAGACTCTGACTAATTGAAGTTGACCAAAGGAAAAGGCTTGTAATAGGTGCTGAGGTCTTGTGGAAAGTTTAGAAATTTTGAGCATTTATCTTTTATAATAGTTTGAAGGATTTTCATGCCCTCTTTGGCGTTTTGTATTTTTAGTATGCACTTTTGGTTAAAAGGTACAATGACTCACAATTTTAAGTCACTAGATTTAGTGACTTCTTACATTTGTAATAATGTAGTCTTAGTATTGTAATAACACATAATGTTTATATGACACTTAACAGTTTACAAAGTAGTTTCATGCATTTCGTTTAAACCTCAAAACAGATAAGAAACCCAGTGCTCACAGGGGTTGGGTACATATTCAGGTCTCTGGTTCTGGTTGTATTACTTTTATCTCTAGCACAGTTGTATTTACTGACAAAATGTAAAAACAAGATTAGAGGTATTATTCTTAAGAAGAGATGGTGTTAAAATAAGTAATAATTTTAAAGACATAGGAGCTCAAAAGATTTTAAATATACTTTATATCCTATTGGAGAATTATCTTAAAATAAGTAAATCAAGCCCCTTTCCTAGTTGGATAAGGAATTTTTTGTAGTGTTCTTGTTATAGAATTGAATTTATAGTTTGTTGAATTGCCTAGATTTAACCTTGAAAAATTGGGTTCTCTCTGGTCATTGGTGAAATGGGGGTATTGGATTGAGTGATCACTAAAATCTTTGATTCTCTGACCAGTAAAATAAGGGAACTCATTATCACTGTCTTTAAGTGTTTGAAGAAATATCATGTTCAAGAGGGATTAGACTTTTTTAAGATGATGGAAAATATTGGGAAACATTTTTTGCCTCAGTATGAGGGATAATTCTAACAAAACTGTCAAAATGGAATGGACTGCCTGAAAACCTAGTGGCAGTTCCCTGTTGTTTGCGGGGATACCACAAGATGGGGCTACAATAGAGAGCAGTCTAGCATTGGAGACAACAGTAAAACTACGTAACTGTGATTCCTACCCACTGTGAAATTCTTTAGTTCTAAGTTGAATTTAGGAAGAGCTAGTTTGCCACAGCAATTTATGTTGCGTTGTTGCCATTCGTAATTCGAGGGCAATAATCCCTGAAGAATAAGATGAGGTTAGATGAGTCACTATCTGTAAATGCTTTAGAGGCATCCAGTAAATCCAAGATAGTAATGTTTGTTCTGTTCCTTTCAATTTCTGCATCTGAAAACTTCGTATTACTTAAAACTTAAAATCATATAATTACTTGAGGGTGAAAAAATAGAAATTTTAGAGTTGATACTGTTGTGTTACTTACTGGATATTAAATAATATGAGATATAACTTGATTATGCCTCTTTAAAACTTTTGCCTCTAAAATCTGTACTTACATTTAACAGTGATTATATTTCATTTCAAACCATTTAGATTTGGTATATAGCTAACACATATTAGTGTTATCTGTGTAGTTACTATATATTGTAAACAGTGCCAGTTTATCATGTATTGACTTGCATAAGTTATTTGAATGTCTAAGAAATGTAGCACAAGTTGCTCATGTAAATTGAATTTGGCAAGCTAAAAAAACCTAGGTATAGTTTTAATATCAAATAGTTCACTGAGAAAACAAGAGAAAAATTGTAGGCTAAAAAAAAAGATCACACACACACACAAAAAAATTGTAGGCTAAGTTAAATTTTACTTTAACTTGTTCAAGTTACTTTAACTTGTTCCCTTTTTCTCCTTTAATCTTTTGGGCTATTTTCCTGCTTCTCTTCGTTTTTTTTTTTTTTGTTTTTTTTTTTTTTTTTGCGGTACGCGGGCTTCTCACTGCTGTGGCCTCTCCCGCTGCGGAGCACAGGCTCCGGACACGCAGGCTCAGCGGCCATGGCTCATGGGCCTAGCATGTGAGATCTTCCCGGACCAGGGCACGAACCCGCGTCCCCTGCATCGGCAGGCGGACTCTCAACCACTGCGCCACCAGGGAAGCCCCTCTCTTCGTTTTTAAACCTTTTGAATCTAGGATGAATAAAAGTACTTATTTTATTCTAAGTCTATATTGCATTTTTCAAAAAAATGAGATTAAGTTTACATCATTAAGGGAAGAACTCACTTTCTTGATGTCCTAAAATTTAACTTGCAAAGAGTTTTTTTAAACTCTGTTTATGCTATTATTAAACTTCTAAAAACTTTATTATTTCAAATTTCAGAAATTAGACAAATTAGTTCATGCATTCATTTCATTCAGCAAGTATACACTGTATACCTACTATGTATCAGGTGTTGTGCTAGGTGCTGGGCTTCCAGAGTGAACAAAACTTTAGGTTAAAATCAATTGAGATTAAGAAAGGTGTGCCTTGAGTCAGTGTTTTCCTTGTTGATGGGCAAGCACATTTGTTATAAATGTAGGCATGTTCACTCTGTCCACTATATCAAAGATTAAGCCTTGAATTATATTGGATAAATATTTTTTCATGTCATTTAATATTATTTGTATGTGTTTACATTTAGTTGATTGATTTGTTTGACTACTAATATATATAATATGTATTTTCCCCTCCTATTCCAGGCTCCAAATATAGATGAAAAAGTAGATCTTCATTTTATTGCATTAGTTCATGTAGATGGGCATCTCTATGAATTAGGTAAGAACTATTTTAATTTATCCTGGGGAAAGAAATAGTAAATGGGGAAATCTGTATTTCTGATAAACATGACTGTTGATATTTATTGTGTTTACCTAAATTAATTGATTACCATATAACATTGAGTTGGCATAATGGAAGTTTTCCATTTAAAAATTTTTACTACAAAAAATAAATATGTTTTTGATGTTCAGGTAACTTATAATTCAAGAATTCCTGCATACCACCTTTGCATTTTAGCAAAGCAGGAAAATGCTTTGCTAAATCATTTAGGAGACTCCTGTAAATCACTTCAGCAGTCTTTACTAAATTTTTGAGTTGGTTATCATCAACATCTTGGATGAACGATCTTGATCCTGAAACTAGTTTTAAAACATAGCGTATTATTCATAATGACTAGTTTTTGTATTCAATAATGAGTATTACTAGTTTTCAGGCTTTTGTACTATACCTTTTTATCACATCTGATTTTTAAAAAGACTTTACAGGAGTCTATGTTTTCTGGCAACAGTTCCCTAAGGCATGTGTCAAAGTAGCCATGATTAATTACTTGGTATTTTGGCCTATTCCTGCACTTACCTTTTAAAAGTTTAACTATAGGTGGACTACTTTAGTTTGTATTTGGAGGAGAGGATATTTTCATTGATAATTAAAGGATAATTAGAGGATAATTTTAGAGGATAATAACTCAAGGATAGTTTACATTGATTCATTCAGGCAGAAGAAACTTTTATGATTCTTTCAAAATTGGTAGATAGTACTTATGAGTCCTTTTTGTCTTTCTCTCTGAGACCTTCTTTGATTAAAAAAGGCCGAATAAAGAAACAAAAAAGTGAAATCCTTTTCAATTTCTAGATACCGTGATTTTTAGTTCTCTTTCTTCTCATTTGCTGTAAATAGTAACTTTTCACTTTCATTTTCCTTAACTTAAAGACTGAAGAGTTCCAGAAGGACTCTGATTGTGACTGTAAATGTGGTCCATAAAATTTAGATGGATTTTGTATTTGGAATATGGCAACAGAATCATACACTTCATTAAAAAGAAGTGGCTCTATTAAAGGGGACAAGAAAAGGAATGTACATCCCTGTGGGTCATCTGCAATAGTAGAGTGATTTGAGTAGGAATCAGATAGTTGTCATCGGAGTATGTAACAGACTGCAGAGCGATTTGGAGCATATGCTTTGCTAATTCAGTCTCTAGAATCTACATAAAGATAAAATGTAATAGAGATTGGGGATTTCAAATGTCCGATTGCTGGAAGCTAGTTTCTGCTCTGAATTCTGAATAATAAAGAGTAACTAGTAGAAGTGGAAGTAAAGAGTGTGCTGAGACTTACAGACACATTCTGTTGACTTCAAGAAAGTAGATTTAGGAGAGGCCAGAGGAGTGATAAATATCCATAATATCCATAATATCCATAACCAGTGACTTTCAGAATGGGCGACTTCATGATAGAGCAAACAATAACATCTAAAAGATATTCAGAAGAAGAGCATCTCTGATCATCTCATGGGAAGGAATGAGTTGTCTAAAAACCTCAGTTTGACTGATTAGCTAGCTTTCTGAGCTCAGAGACTAAAAGGGCAGTAGAAGGAAAGATGTGTATCCGGGATAGGCTACATATGCAGAATGGTTCTTTTTTGTAGCATGTCAAGATCAGCACCAAAGTATTTTAAAATTGGTTTGAACTAAGAACATCAGAAAAGAAAGGCAGAACTACTGAGGTCTTGTTTGGTTCAAGTATTCTTTAGCAGGAAGAATGATCGATGTTGCTGATAGAGAATCAGAGCCCTTTGAGGATTACATTCTCTAAATGAGTTTAAAGAATTTCAGAGTTCTACAGAATAGCTGGAATCTTTGAGATGTTAGAGAGGACAGGGACGAATGCAAGACAAATGAAGATGGGCAGCTGCTGACTCATTGCAAGGGGAATTGGTGGTAGCCCTGACGCAAATTCCTAATAAAGTTAAAAGGAATGTTGAGCAAGAGGAGTATTGAGTTAGTGCATAGAAAACAGTGGGTAAGAGAGCAGCATATGGTTTTTAAGAAAAAAGTCATTTCTGGGCTTCCCTGGTGGCGCAGTGGTTGAGAGTCCGCCTGCCAATGCAGGGGACACGGGTTCGTGCCCCGGTCCGGGAAGATCCCACATGCCGCGGAGCGGCTGGACCCGTGAGCCATGGCTGCTGAGCCTGCGCGTCCGGAGCCCGTGCTCCGCAACGGGAGAGGCCACAACAGTGAGAGGCCCGCGTACCGCAAAAAAAAAAAAAAAAGTCATTTCTACATATCCTTATTTTAAAAAAACAGGCTATATAATTATAGACGTGGTGCAAGGTAATTTCTACAGGACAATTGTATAACAAAGGGTAGTGGTAGTCTTCAATGTATTCATTCTATACCTAATTGTAAGGTTAGCTGATGAAAGGGACTGAGTTATTCATCTTTCTATTATCACCTCTTGTCCTTAGGGCTTCATGTAGTTCTTGGCATATGTCCTTCTTATGTGTCCCTGTCATTCTTTTGAGCACTTTCTAACTTTCTAGTAGAAAAACATTTCCTGGTTCATCCTTTGTTTTCCATGCCCCAGCCCTGTGTTCAGCCACTTCTCCAAGGAGCCCTGGTTCCTTTTATTGGAAAATGATGATTAGAACCAAGACCTGGGTGCTAAGTGTGTTAATTGCTATTAAGATATCATTACTTCTAGGCTTTCTCAGAGGACAGAGCTAGGAAATATTTGTCTGTATTATATACATAGACACATGTATGTGAATATGGATATACATACACACACAATTATATATTAAAAAGCATTTATTTACATCCACATTTATAATTCTAACCTAATAATATACAGTTTATTCTAGTGTTATCCATATTTGTGACTTCCTTTTCTGAACATGGGAAATCTAGCTCTCATTATCCTTCATTTCTTTTCTGATTTACGCATTCCCCTGGTATATAAACAAGCTCTTGACCACCCCAGCCCAAAGCTCTGTTCCAGACACACTGCTTCCCGCCCCCAGCTGGCCCACGGATCCTGGCCTGGTCCCAGACAAAGAGCAACAGCTCGCCAAAGTGTGTAGCTACCTTCTTCCTGGCATTGTGCAAACTCCACCTGCCTCAGCCTCCTTGAACTCTGCTCTTTCCCCTCAGTCTCCTAAGTGAGGCTGCTGTAGGCTGCTTGGGTTTTCCTTTCCGGCACTGGCAGATAAGTGGACATTACTGTTAGGCTTGCTAACAGTTCTGGGCTACCTGTTTCCCAATCTATAAAACAATGGTTTCAGATATCTTGTCCAGGTCTTTAGTTGTTTCCAGTGGAAGGCCTAGTCCAGTACATTATTTCATTCTGGCTAGAGGTGGAAGTTACCTAATGTTATTCCTTGGCTTCCCACAATGAAGATAATCTAGCTTTCCTTTGTCACCCTCTTTACCTACCTCTCCTTCCCAATCACAAAATACATGGTTTACTTTTTCCTGTTCTTCCAGTGTTGTTATAGTTGTTTATATTCTTATGACTACAGAAATACTATTCTCAGACGAGCCATAGTCAATGTACTTTTCTTTTTAACTTTTTATTTCTTCAGATGTCATAATTGTCCTGTTTTGCTTTTTGGTTTGGTTAATTTTCACTCATATTTTCTTTAAAAGTAGTATCTGTTAGTCCAGGTCTATCACTATGTGAACATATTGATTCAAAACTTTTTATTATGTTTAGAAGCCATGAAATTACAGAGGGAGTTGTGTTTTATGGCTTGAACTTGATGTGCCACTTATAAAACATCTGAAATTATGGGCTTGTATAGAGAGTATCAGTTAACTTTGGGTTAGCGGGAGTTTATATAATTCTGGACTTTCTCGTTTTTCATAGTATTGAAAAAGTACTAGTTTATTCAAGGTGATACTGATTACTTTTGGTGGTCAGTAAAATAATCCTAGGTGATTTAGATTGTTGCTCTGTACTCCTACCTTGGTACACAATTAGTAGTAGTAATATATAAACCTTGTAGTGGCTTCCTTTCATTGGTATAAACATGTCAGTCTTACTTAGGAGCCTTCATTAGAAGGCTTTACAGTGAAGAAAGAAATTTTTTATATTTCTGATGGTCATAACTTTTGAAAAGCTGACATTAATTTTGCATATTCTTTTTAGGAAATTAAAGCCAATAGTATATATTTCTAATAATGTCTGTTTCTGAAGATAATATAGGCTTTCAAACATGGAAACAAGGTTCTAAATAACTATTGGTGTTAAAAATATTTGTAGGTAGCGTACTTAAAGTGTTTGTTTTAGGATATATTATTTTATCTTTTAACTTTTGCCTCACTGTGGGAAGAGGAAAATGGATGTTGAAAGTACATTATCCTGTCATTCTTAATTAAGGAGGACTAAAGAGATAGGATAACTAAATAGAATATGTGATTCTTGATTAGATCCCACATAAAACAAAACAACATGGATAAAGGATATTTCTGGGTGAATTGGAAAAATTTGTACGTGAAATACATGTTGTTAATTGTTTATAGTATTAAAAAGAAAGAAAGAAAGTACATTATCCTATACAAACAACTAACCATTCACCTGTTCATGTATTTTCCACAGATGGACGGAAACCATTTCCAATTAACCATGGGGAAACTAGTGATGAAACTTTATTAGAGGTAACAATAAAACCTGTTGGCCCACCTTCAGTGTCATTAATGTTCTTGTTATCTTTAAAACATCTCTAAAGATAACTGGTATAGGACTTCCCTGGCAGTCCAGTGGTTAAGATTCCACACTTACACTGCAGGGGGCACAGGTTTGATCCCTGGTCAGGGAATTAAGATCCCGCATGCCACGTGGCATGGCAGAAATAAATAAAAGATAACTGGTATAACATTTTTCTGTATTTCTCCTTATCCTGGCTCTCTTGAGAAAATCCAAAAAGAAAAATTTGAACTAGCGTTAAAAATCTACAGCAAATAAAGAAGTTTGCAGAGCTCTTTGTGTGAACAAGTATCAAATTTGAAAAAGACAAGAATAGTATTGAAAGAGATGCACATCATATCCCATATTTCATTAAATCCAAGATACCATCATTTATATCTTGATCTTAGAGATTTTTAAATTTACAAACAAATTTTATGGCTTAGAATCAATAAAATATGTAATTTTCATGTTAAAAGTTTCTTAAAAGCATTTTAAGAAAGAACACTTAGCAGATCTTATACTTTCGTACTAATCAAATTAAACCACCAGCCATTCACTCTTCTAGTGTCCTTTAAGTTATTTTTTATTTGAGAAAAGAAGTCTGCAGTACAAAATTAGTATGGATTAGGAAAACGTGAAACATTTATTTATCAGTTTTAAGTAAAACACGTTTTTAAATTGAAAGATTATGTATCTTTTTTCCCTATAGGATGCCATAGAAGTTTGCAAGAAGTTTATGGAACGTGACCCTGATGAACTGAGATTCAATGCCATTGCTCTTTCTGCAGCTTAGCTTGTCCAGAATGGAAACACCAAATACTGTATTATTTGCAACAAAATTAAATTTCTTCTGCCACACACTAACTCAAAAATTTTGATATTTTCATTAACTTGACTGATTAAACTTTATGTGAACTAAGCTTTGGCTTAATCTGTGTTTTATATTATTTTTGCCTCAGATTAAAGCTGCAGTTCTTCCGTTTCTTTCTTATGAAGGATTTACCTTATTGGATGACTAGCTGTATCTTTCTTACTCTCTTTGAATTTCATGGGAGATTCTGTATTGGGACACAGGCACAATTTCCATCTGCATAGTATGAACATATATCATATATTTATTTAGCAAACATTTGGTTAGCATCTACTTTTAATGAGCTGAACACTGTTCTAGGCGCTGGAGTTACAGCAGTGAACACTGTGGGCAAGTTTCTTAGTCACGGAGCTTATGTTCTTGTGAGAATAGACAGATGATAAGCACATTAATAAGATACATACCAATAATGACTGCTATGCAGAAATTAAAGTCGGATTTGTGTTAGAGAGTGACTGAGTGGATACTTTAGATTTTTGTGGTTAGGGAAGGCTTCTGTGAGAGGTAACTTTGAAGTTGAGATCTGAATAGCGAAAAGTAGCCAGTCATAGAAATGGGAGAAGAGGGGAGAGTGGTGGGGAGAATAGAGGGAATAATTAATGCAGAGTCCCTAAAGTAGGCAAGTCTCACTGTGTTGTAGGACCAGAAAAAAAGGTTCATATGACCAGAGCGTTGAAAATAATGGGAAGATAACAAGAGATGAGGGCAGAGTAGGAGGGCTTAGTGATACAGGAATATGGGAAAAGGAATTTGGATTTATTGCAGGTGTGATGGTAAGCCATTGGAGTGTTTTAAGCAGGAGAGTGACCTGATTTGGTTTATAATTTTATATCACTGATTACTCTGTGGATAATATATTGGGGAGGGGGATAAGAATAGGGGTAGAGAGATGTGAGGAACCCACTGCTTTAGTTAAGAGACAGTGATGGCTAGGGTCTTAAAATTAGTAGTAATTTAGATTGAGGTATGTGAGTGAATTTGGGGTGTGTTTTGAAAAAGAAGGGGCTTCAGTTAAGTCTTAAAGGCTAAGGTGGAAGGCAGTGGAAAGGTGGAAGAGTATTTGAAGAGTTAACGTCAAAACACGGTTGGTGTGATGGTCCATCTTTTCAGGAGAATATTGGTTACACAGGTGTATACATTTAGCAAAACTCATTGAAATCTTACTTCACTATATATACATTTTACCCCCCCAAAACAAAACAACAATAAAAAAAAAAAAACAGAGCAGAGATGGGGTGGAATGAGTATAGCAGAAGACCAGATTGGTCCAGAATGAAGTTTTGAACCTGTAGAATTGAATGTAGATGTTTTATACGTGCTTCACTGAGTTAGGGTGGATTCCTGAGGCTGCAACATGAAATAAGTGGTATTTTAAGAATCTAAAAAAGAGGGACTTCCTTGGTGGTCCAGTGGTTAAGACTCTGTGCTCCCAACGCAGGGGGCGTGGGTTCGATCCCTGGTCAGGGAACTAAGATCCTGCGTGCCACATGGCACAGCCAAAAAAAAAAAGAATCTAAAAAAGTGGATATATATATATATATGTATATGTATAACTGATTCACTTTGCTGTACAGCAGAAACTAGCAGAACATTGTAAACCAGCTATACTCCACTAAAAATTAATTTTAAAAAAGAAATGGTCAGTAACTTGATGCAGGTGTTAACACTATGGTAATTATTTTGCAATATATAAATGCATTAAATAAATTGTACACCTTAAAAAAAAGTTGAATAAATTAGCTGTTTGTTATTTAAAGTGTGGTTACATCAGTATTACTTGGGGAACTTGTTAGAAATGAAGAATTTCAGACCCCACCCTTTACCTACTGAATCAGAATCTGTGTTTTCAGCAAGATCCCTGAGTGATTCATGTTAAGTCTGGGAAGCACTGGATTAGAAAAAATAGACTATGATGAGGTCACTTTGGACCTATCTGAAGAGGGCCTGAATGAAGTGTTGGCAATAGGGATGAAGAAATAATCTGAAACAATGCTGTAAATGGATAGTATATAGAGATGATGCTTTGGCATGCCAATAACAACAACAAAGTGTTCGGGTTTTTTGTTACATTGTTTGCATTTTGTCCTCAAATTTATCTTGTGTATCATCTTAAATATTTTAAACATTCCTAAGCAGTGTTCTGCCTGTTGCCTTGCTGGATTTCTCCTACATAATTTCTTTTTTTTTTTTTTTATAAGTTTATTTATTTTTGTCTGCATTGGGTCTTTGTTGCTGCACACGGGCTTTCTCTAGTTGCAGCGAGTGGGGGCTACTCTTCGTTGCGGTGCATTGGCTTCTCATTGCGGCGGCTTCTCTCGTTGCGGAGCACGGGCTCTAGGCGCGCAGGCTCAGTAGTTGTGGCGCCCGGGCTTAGTTGCTCCACGGCGTGCAGGATCTTCCCGGACCAGGGCTCGAACCCATGTCCCCCGCATTGGCAGGCGGATTCTTAACCACTGCACCACCAGGGAAGTCCCATAATTTCTTAATAGATTCTTAATCAGTGACATGTTAGCAAGAATTTACATAGTTTCTCAAAGTTTTCTAGGTTGAGTACTATTAAAAAAATTTTTTTTTATTGAGGTATATTTGATTTACAATATTAGTTTTAGGTGTACAACATAGTGATTCAAAATTGTTATGGATTGTACTCCATTTAAAATTATTATAAAATATTGGCCATATTTCATGTGCTGTACAATATATCCTTGTCGGTTATTTATTTTACACATAGTAGTTTGTATCTCTTAATCCTATACCCCTATTTTGCCCTTCCTCCCTTCCCTCTCCCTACTCTCCACTGGTAACCACTAGTTTGTTCTGTATATCTGTGAGTCTATTTCTGTTTTGTTATATTCATGCCTTTGTTTTATTTTTTTAGATTCCACATATAAGTGATAACGAACAGTATTTGTTTTTCTCTGCCTGACATTTCACTAAGCATAACGCCCTCTAGGTCTATCCATGTTGTTGCAAATGGCAAAATGTCACTCTTTATGACTGGGTAATATTCCATTGTATATATACCACATCTTCTTTATCCATTAATCTGTTGATATACACTTTGGTTGCTTTCATATCTTGGCAATTGTAAATAATGCTGCTATGAACATTGGGGTTCATTTACCTTTTGAATTAGTGTCTTTGTTTTCTTCAGGAAAACTACACCCAGGAATGCAGTTGCTGGTCATATGGCAGTTCTATTTTTAGTTTTTTGAGGAGCCTCCATACTATTTTCCCCAGTGTCTGCACCAGTTTACATTCCCACCAAGTATATGAGGGTTTCTTTTTCTCCACATCCTCACTAACATAGATTACTTGTGGTCTTTTTGATGATAGCCATTCTAGGAGACATGAGGTGATACCTCATTGTGGTTTTGATTTGCATTTCCCTGATGATAAGCAACGTTGAGCATCTTTTCATGTGCCTGTTGTCCATTTGTATGTCAAGTTCTGGGTCATTTCTGTATGTTGCTGTTAAGGACCATAATATGTTTTGGGGAAATGGGACTGACTAAAATGAAACTTTAAATTTTTTCTTGGTGGACTTTTGAGAGCTGACTAAACATCACCTTTCAGCAGGTGTAATTATTTGCTTTAAATTATTGAAACAGAGGAGCATTTATAAACTCTATAATATTTAACCCCTAATATATTGTGTTCATTTGTGACTAAAACAGAAGTTATCTGTATTTTATGGTGAATCAAACTTTAATATATCTTAAATGCAAACGATCTTTTTTTTTTTTGCAAACGATCTTTAATTCTGTAAAAGTTATTTAAACAAAGATCTGATTTAAATTTAATTTCCATCTTAGATTTGTGTACAGTATTTATTAGGTAAGCTTTATAATTGGGTTGTGTATAACATAAACCTGCTTATTTCATGTAATGAAAATATAGTTGAAGAGGTTTTTAGCCATTAATGTTTTTTTAAATAAACTTATTTTATTTTATTTATTTTTGGCTGCGTTGGGTCTTCGTTGCTGCGTGTGGGATATTCTCTGGTTGTAGCGAGCGGGGGCTACTCTTCATTGTGGTGCGCAGGCTTCTCGTTGCGGTGGCTTCTCTTGTTGCGGAGCACGGGCTCTAGGCATGCAGGCTCAGTGATTGTGGCACATGGGTTCAGTAGTTGTGGCCTACAGGCTCTAGAGCGCAGGCTCAGTAGTTGTGGCGCACAGGCTTAGTTGCCCCGCAGCATGTGGGATCTTTCCGGACCGGGGCTCGAACCCGTGTCCCCTGCACCACTGTGCCACCAGGGAAGCCCCTAGCCATTAATGTTTGACTACTACTATAGTTTTCAAAAGAAGCATCTATAGGCTTAAGATTCCTATATTGATGCTTATAAGAAAATTGCAAAGAGGCATATTTTCATTACTTTTTAAAAACTTCTATTTATAGAAATTTATTTCTTTTAGGGAAAGTTTACATACATGTATATAGGTGTATTTACACCCACGCATGCATATATGCATGTGTGGGTGTATATACATTATCTGGAAATTAATAAGTATATATGTGTATATATGTATGTACATATGCATATATGTGCATGTATATATATGTACATACACATTCATACCTTGAATAGGAAAATAACTTTGGTCTAAATTCTCTGCATATTATTAAAATCCCTGACTGAAGTTAAAGTAAAACCAGTTTGAAAAGTGTGTAATCATTGTGAAGGTTTTTAGAGATAATTTAGATGGATTTGTACGCATATAAAGTTTAATAATGTTTTAATCTTACAGAAATCTCTGGCAAGGTCTTAAAATGAGGTTCCTTGTGCTCTCAACAGAATTACTACCAAAAACCAAGTGTGGAATACACTGAGTTTTCAGATAGCAGAAAATAAGTTTTGTCACTGCCTTTGTTCCTTTTGATTTCAAATTTTGACCGCTTACAAGCATAAACTATTGTGATTTGGAAGATCCAGTGTCCTAAGGGCATTTTTTTCTTGGTGCCAATGGTGTCAGTAGATGAGACCAGTCCACCATGCCTTAGTTTCACATAAATTCTTACTTGTTTTGCTTTTCTATAAAAGTTATTCTAAACCTTTCTCTTGATTTCTTCATTTAGGATAGTGGTTCTGAACCTGTCTGTTGCTTCCACCTGATAGGTGAGAGTCCCCAGTATGACATTACTACAGTCCAAGCCTAGATATTATAAGGGAGGCTATGTAGACAACAAGGGCTATATAGATTATGAGCATTAATTTCTTGTCTAATTGATAGGATGGTTGGAAATCCCTGGTTTAGAGGCACTGAATGTACATAATCCATACTAAAAGCTATTTTGCAAAATGAATTATTTAAAATGCATAGAAATATGTAATAAAGCTGTTCTAATCTATGAGACAGATATGAGTGTAAATTGAATTAAAATAAAAATCCATATGGTCAAGAATAAATCCCAAATGATATGAGTGACACATTTTAGTTCATTTAAAACTCTGCCCTTTATCAACATGTAAACATAGTTGGTATTTAAATAACAGTAATTATGCTAATAACATTATGCTAAAACATAAACATTGTTTATGTTGCATTGCCTACTGAGAGTTTAACTACCTATGGTTGAAGAATGACAAAAGATGGCTTTTGAATTTTCCTTAGGGCTCAGTAGTAGAAAGTTATTTTCCTTTATTCTGCCCTGAATACTAAGTATTTGAAGGCAGACATTCCTCCCATCCTCCACCACCACTGGTAGAAGTATACACATTTGATAATAGTGTATACAGTTAATGGGAATGTTACATTGTTTATATATATATATTTTTACCACTGAAACCAAAACATATTTCATGGTCTGGGTATAATTTAAAAGAAACATGAAGAACTGATTTCTTTTATAAACAAAATGCACATGCCTTAAATAGTTCTTCATTTTAATATGATAATATTTGCTCTCATAGCTGTATTCTGGTATGACTTAATAATCAGCTACATATGAAGTATTTGAGATAACAGTACAGTAGTACTGATTTTATTTTAAGAACCTTAGAAAATGTGACTTGTGGGCAAAATAAACACAGAAAGAATGTTTAAAGGGAACTATTCACCTTACTGTTTTAGTTTTTACTATGTTTTTTTCCATTTTCAGAACCCATGTATCTCATTTGCTACAAGTATTCCAGTGGAGGCTCTTAATTTCCCAAGGCTAGTAGCCGTCTACTGTTTACTTACTGTGCATGGAATGCCTAGAGAAAGTGACTTCTATAGCTAAATTAATAAAGCATAGGAGAGAAAATGCTTAGGCCAATTTATTCATATCCCTCCAATATTAATTCTATAGTTTATAGCTATGTAGATATTAAGAATTTTTTGAGCAGTTAACCTGGTTTAAAATGGGATCCAGTTATTCTCAAACTTTTCCATCTCAGGAACCCGTTAACACTCTTAAAAATTATTGAGGAGCCCAGAGAACCTTTATAGGTTATATTTGTCGATCTGTAAGTATTAAAAATTTATGGAAATTTTAAGAATTTTTATGAATTCATTTAAAAGTAAAAATAAACCCATTACAAGTTAAAAAATAACATTTTAATTAAAATAACTTTTAAAATTTAGTGAGAAGAGTAGCACTGTTTCACATTTAACAAAATGCAAAATCTCTTTAATATGACTTATTGAAGACAGCTAGAGTCTCCTTTCTGATAATGAAAAGTGCTTGCTGAAGTTGGCAGTTTAGGGAGTCGGTGGTGATCTATGTCAAAACAATTTGAAGACAGTCATTGGAGGACAAAGTCAGTGTCTTTTGCACAGCATTTTATCCTCAGAGTCTGGTACAGTGCTTGGTACATAGTAGGGCCCAGATGATATTCAGTAGGTGATTGAACTATACTGCATTGGGTTGAGATGTGAATAGAGGGTGAAGATACGGATTCAGGGAGCACAGACACCACCTTCAAGCCACTTGGTTGAGAACAGGAGAGAAATTAGGTCATAACTGGATTCAGAGCAGGATCAGAAAGGTCTTTTAAAAGAGTGTTTCTTTGTGAGGAAACAAAAACAAAAAGAGCGGAGAGAATCTGAGGACACAGGAAAGAAAAGGGATGACAGGGGGACCTACGGAGGGTGGGGATGGGTAAGATATGTATCATCTAGCAAAGCATTTCATACTTTAATGAGCATATGAGATCCTAGATCTAGTTAAAATGCAGATTCTGAAACTGTGTATTTCTAACTAGCACCCAGGCTGCTGGTCTGAGGACCTCACTATGAGTAGGGAGATTCTAGAACCCAGCTGAAGAGGTGAACCTTGGAGGAGGAGTAGATACCTCTTCCATTGAATTGGGAGATCTTGGCTGATGGAACTTTTTTTTTTTTTTGCGGTACGCAGGCCTCTCACTGTTGTGGCCTCTCCCGTTGCGGAGCACAGGCTCCGGATGCGCAGGCTCTGCAGCCATGGCTCACGGGCCCAGCTGCTCTGCGACATGTGGGATCTTCCCGGACCGGGGCACGAACCCGTGTCCCCTGCATCGGCAGGCGGACTCTCAACCACTGCGCCACCAGGGAAGCCCCTGATGGAACTTTTTTAAGAGAGAATTTTTTTTCTCTAATATCCAGTTAGTACCCTTTTCCTTTCTAAATACCCTTTCTAGTAATTTAGAATTTCAGTGTTCCCACAATGCTTGATTGATAGCATGATACTGAGGTTATGACATAAGATATAGTGATTTTACTATTTTAGAAAAGAGACATTATTAGGATCACTAACAATTGTCTAAATGTCATTGCTTCATAAACAGAGCTCAGACTTTGGTGTTAGACATGGTTTGATTCTTGGCTCTGACTCTGAGTGGTTTTGGGCTATTAACACCTTAAATAAAAGTACTTTCATGCAGGTTGTTTTGTGAGAATTACAGATGTAGTACATAAAAGCCAGCACACAAAAAGTGGTGTCTATCATTACCACAATCACTCCACAAGTGCAATAAGCTATATTGAATGTAATTTCAAACTTTGTTTCATGAATCGTCAGATTCATCTAATTTTTTAAAATAATTTAAATAAGAAGGTGGAATGAACAGATCACATTTCATTTCTATGCACAAGAGAACTGTGCATATTTCTTCTAGCATTCGGACATGGTTTAACTTAAAAAAAAAATCTCAAAATAGCTCAAGTTAGCAGACATGCAATTTTAGCAAGGATGATTGGAATTTCGGCCTTTCCTGTAATACTATTATATCCAAGCAATCCAAGCATACTGCTCATTAGAAAACATTTTTATCTGAATCTTTTACTCTTGGGGGCCAAGAATGCTGTTTTTCTTTTTTATAGCTATGTTTATGGAATGTAAATCACCCTGAGCAATTATTTTGACATTTCAAGTTATTATAACAACTCATTCTTCATTTATAGCCATTTGAATTTTGACAAATTTCAATACAGTGACAAAACAAGGTCAGGTACATTCAATATAAGGTTATGGTGTACACCTCTTTTAATTTGTTAGATCTACTATGAAGAAAATGAGGATATACAATATTTCACTTTTTACAGTCGGACTTCCTATACTAAGAACAGACCTCCGAGCTCTGGGAATTTTGAGGCAACTGATCATTGCCCAGTGTCTGGGTATGTGTGGGCTGCTGTATCTCAGGGAGGGAGTCAGCTGCACAGAAGGTAATAGTCCCTTGACTACTTCCATATTGTTGCTTTGAAAACAGCAAGGCAGAATGTCCTCATTTGGCTTTCTTCAGGAAACACATGCAGATGGCAGAGAGGAACTCAGTAGAAGGTTAAGAAATAAATACTGCAATTGAGATAAAAATTAAGTCAGTATTCCAGAATATTCCCAGGCACATTTTACCTGAACTTTTATTGCCAGTAGTCACAGTATTGCAAATAATTAGCTCTGTCTTATCTATTTTATAATCATTGTTGATCTCTTGCACTGGTAGAATATGTGCAGATGGCGGGAGATATTAATATAGCATAAAGCATATTGTAATTTGTAGCGTGCTTTCACATAAAGGTGATGAGGGCGTACAGAAATGTCAGCCAAGCTACTTGAAGCCAGTTGTAGTTTAGGTTTGCGGGCCCAGTGTTATTAAGATCCTGCTGGACTTTGCTTTGAAAAGTTTTTCTCCTTCTTCTAAATCTTGTAATTGTTAAGTACTACCGTCATAATTCATGCTCCTATTCTAATCATGCTTTTAAGAGCTTTAAGAATTCTAAGCCCAGGGATCCCTTCAAAAAGACCTGACTAGGGCTTCCCTGGTGGCGCAGTGGTTGAGAGTCCGCCAGCCGATGCAGGGGACACGGGTTCGTGACCCGGTCTGGGAAGATCCCACATGCCGCGGAGCGGCTGGGCCCGTGGGCCATGGCCGCTGAGCCTGCGCGTCCGGAGCCTGTTCTCCGCGGCGGGAGAGGCCACAGCGGTGGGAGGCCCACGTACCGGAAAAAAAAAAAAAAAAAGGACCCGACTAGAAATGGATGCTTATGGTGGGTGCCATGCTGATTTACAACAACTATCCTAACCTGACATTAGATCTATTCAACAGATACAGCAATAAACATGGAGTATACTGATATCTGATTCTGTAAAATTTAGTTATGCACATGAAGAGTTTCTTTTCTCTACTGCATTGGCTGATTATATCAGGATACCAATTAAAAGAAGATCTGAAAACTAATAACTCCTGCTTTTGATTTAACATCCAATAAACTTTTCTCTGGCCATAATGGCTTAAAGAACTGAGCACTTCCTTGGCAAAGAATTTTTCTGGCATGAAATATTACTGTAAAAATTTTTTTGTTGTATAACAAAATGAAAGGTTAATTTTACATTGCACTTATTTTGCAAATGATATGAAATTTCTACAAGCCACTAGAAGAGCAAAAATAATTTTAAGTGTCTCTAAAATTTGAATTAAAGTAAAAATATTCTTAGTATTTTATCGGGTACATATTTGTGTTTGACTTTTTTGGGACAAGCACTTGTGTATCTTGGTATCTCTGCTAGCTAGTATAGTGCCTTGGAGACTCAGCAAATGTTTGTTGTTGCTCAATAAATATATGCTGATTAGTTAATTTTCATTTTTCCCATGTTAATGGTTTAGCTCTCCTAGTCATGAATTTTTATGCAGATATAAATTTGGAGATTAAAAGAAATTCTGGAAGGACTATTCCTATTAAGGTAAAAATTTTCTCTAATTTCTAAGCCAGAACCAGAAAAGTCAAAGCATTTTTTGAATAATTAAATTGGTAATTTATTGTAGGTGTTGTCAAATAAAATTTTTCTTTCAAAATGGTGAAAACCTAGGCTATTGAAGCTTATCAATTTAGGTTTGTTTTTTGTCTTTTTTTAGAAGGAAGTTAAGAGTGGCTTTATTATTAACAGTAAAGTAGACACCAGGATAATACAAAACATAAAAAACAGAAACAGAGAGGAACATTACATAGTAACAAAAGAGTCTATCCATCCAGAAGACATAGCAATCCTAAATGCTTGCACCAAAAAATAGACTTCAAAATATGAAAAGCAAAAAATGATGAAATTGAAAGCAGAAATAGACACATCAAGGCCCCTTAATTTAGATTTATTTTTAAATATGTTATAGGAAGATAAAAATTATTGAAAATTTGGCCATGGTATAATTATTAATAAGATTTTAGAAAGTGAAATGATGGGTAAATAACATTCTTCTGGCCTATTCCACCACTAGGAGAATAAAGTCAGTTCATAAATGCATATGATACCCAGGTGTCTCTTGGGTATTCCTAAATCTTTGATCTTTTGGAGTTACATCTCCTTTAATTTTCAAATAGAATACCTTGAATGACTATTCTAGCTTCCCCAAATATCTCCAAGGATTTTTAAGAGCACATGTATCTCCAGCCTTCTCTGGTTCAATTATATGCTTCTGCTGAATTGTCAATTTCTGTTTCAGTCTTTCAACTACGACAGACACTGATCTTTCCCGGGTAGCACTTTGCCTCATGTAGGACATTACCGTACCCTTCAAAGCACCACTAACATAAAGCTGCGTATCCAACTTTACCAAAGGTCTCCATACTTCAGGAGAGAATTAGAATATAACAATGTCCACCACTACCTTAAATCTATACTTTGAATATAACTATATCTCGAATCTAAGGCAAAAGAGTTAAACCTTTTGCAGGTATATCCAGCTTCCTAGCTATTCTGCCCTACATCAGAGTCCACCCTGTACTTGTTTGTTGGAGAAAACACCTTTCATAAATATTTCACAGGGCCAACTTCCATCCTACTTTAAGAATATTCCACTCACTACCTACAGGAATTGGTTTCTCTCTAGGACTCATTAGACATCCTTAGACACAAGAATGCACACAAGGGGACTTCCCTGGTGACGCAGTGGTTAAGCATCCGCCTGCCAATGCAGGGGACACAGGGTCAAGCCCTAGTCCGGGAAGATCCCACACGCCGCAGAGCAACTAAGCCTGTGCGCCACAACTACTGAGCCTGTGCTCTAGAGCCCGCGAGCCACAACTACTGAGCCCACGTGCCACAACTACTGAAGCCCACGTGCCTAGAGCCTGTGCTCCACAACAAGAGAAGCCACCACAATGAGAAGCCCACACACCGCAATGAAGAGTGGCCCCTGCTCACCGCAACTAGAGAAAGCTCGCGTGCAGCAATGAAGACCCAATGCAGCCAAAAATAAATTAATTAATTAATTTTAAAAAATTGCTGTTGTTTAAAATAAATAAATAAACAAATTGACCCATACATTCAAGGAAATCCCTTTGCTTTGTTTCATAAAGAACCTTCTGAAGGAGGTGGGACCAAAGCTGGCCTCTTCTGTGGTTACTTCCAATCCTTGAGGGAACACCTGACTCTCCTCTGTGTAGACTATTTCATGGCTGTGCTGGAACTCTGAATAGACAAAGGCTTCAGTTCTTTCTTTTTCTTTTTTTAAAGGTAGAATATTTATTTATTTATTTAGGCTGTGCTGGGTCTTAGTTGCAGCACTTGGGATCTTCATTGCACATGCGGACTTCTTAGTTGTGGCATGTGGGCTCTTAGTTGCAGCATGCATGTGAGATCTAGGTCCCCGACCAGGAATGAACCCCGGGCTCCCTGCATTGGGAATGCAGAGTCTTACCCACTGGACCACCAAGGAAGTCCCAAGGGGTTCATTTCATAGCTGTTTTGTAAGGTCTCTTCACTCTGCATGATGGTGAGCATGAGATGTGCTAGAGATCACTCTGATCTCACTACTGATGCCCAGACAACTACTAGGGCTAAATCTAGGAGCACAACTTAGGTCTCTTATTCCCCAGGCCAGTCCATTTTGTAGTTTTGGTAACCTTTCCTTTTTGAAGCTAATATTTTTTTGATATCCACCCACTATTCACAGAATAGGAAGAATGAAGGGGTTATTTTTAAAAATGTAGTTTGAATTTTTAGAAGTTTCTTATAATATATGGGTGTTTCCTCTCTGCAAAAATAAAATGAAATCTTTTATACTTCAAAATATAAATAAAAATGGCTATTACAATTCTAAGTTAAATACACAGTAAATGCTGTGCTTAATTTTTCTTCCTTTTTTTTTTAGCAGAACAAGTTGAACAGACAGTAATGTTGTTGGTCTTTTCAAGTAAACTTAATGAGAGGTCAGGTAGAACTTCTGTGCCAAAACATAAAAACACTAAGAAAGAAAATGTTTTAGAGAAAACAGGGCTTGACTATTCTTATCTTTGATTATTATTACTAAATATATCCTTTTAGGGAAAATACAGAGTTCATTTTACTCATTTCACTAGGTTGCAGGAAGAGAAGTTTAGTAAACAGACATTCTCTCTTTCTTCTTACCCAGAAGCCCCAATAGTTTATTTTAAAGATAATTTTAGGGTAAGTCCTTTTGATCTTACTGCTATCACTTAGAGAATTATAGTGTGGTTTTGCAAATCTGGCTAGAATGCAGGACCTTAACAACAAAAAAACCCCAACAAAAACCAAAGTCTTAGATTCTCTGTTAAATCATTTGAGTTCAACGATAGGAAACTCTTGTACATGCCGAGAAAATGAAACAAAACAAAAAACCCCAAAGCCTTCAGATCTTTACAGTAGGAAGAAAATAACCAACTACTCTTCAAATTATGGGGTTGGTCCCATGTTTTGAAAGTTATCATCTCTCTGGTCTCTTAACGAGCTGTCTGTGCACACAGGGGAAAGGTCAATAAGAACCAAGGGCTTCTATCTAGACTATCCCATCTCCTCTAGCAGATTCAGAAGACGTGTTTAGGACCCCTGCCTTTATCCACTGGGCAAAGCACTCATTATCATCATCTTAAGGCTGTACCGAAAACTTCCTCAGTATTTGTCTGCCTTTTGGGGGAGTGATATAAAACAGGATTCGCCTAGAATATTTTCCCTTTCTGCTTCCTGCACATCTACGTTCCTCCCTCTTACCTTCATTTCTTAAATATTGTCTGTAACATTGTGGCTACTTTTTGCTCCCTGGCTTCCATTTCCAAATCTAGGGTTAAACCTACCTTTCTGAATATCATTATGTAAGTACTGACAACATCCGTAATCCTTTAATTACCAACACTGAAGGATGTATTTTTGTGGGCAAAGATGGGATAATTAGAATTTTATCATTATATATTTATTTATTTTTTCTGTTTATGTGAACTTTTATTTTTTTCCAGGTTTATTGAGACATATAACATATATTGACATATAACATTGTGTAAGCTTAAGGTGTACAACATGATGATTTGATGCACGTGTAATTGCGAAATGATTACCACAATAAGGTTAGTTAACACTTCCATCACCTTACATAATTACCATTTCTTCTTTTTTGGGGGTTATAACACTTAAGTTATACTCTTGGTAACTTTCAAGTATATAATAAAGTATTTTTAACTATAGTTACCATGTTGTACATTAGATCCCCAGAACTTATTCATCTTAAATCTGGAAGTTTGTATCCTTTGACCATCTTTCCATTTCCACCAGTCCCTGCCCCTGGCAATCACCATTCTAGTCTCTATTTCTATGAGTTTGGTATTTTAAGATTTTATATATATATATGTATGTATGTATAACATATGTGTATATTTTCTGTATCCATTTATCCATTGATAGACACTTTGGTTATTTCCATGGCTTGGCTATTGTGAACGTTGCTGCAATGGATATGGGGTTGCAGATACCTCTTCAAGATACTGACTTCATTTCCTTCAAATATACATTCAGAAATGGAATTACTGGATTACATGATAGTTCAATTTTTAGTTTTTTGAGGAATCGCCATACTATTTTCCATATTAGCTGTATCAATTTACATTCCCACCAACAGTGCTCAGGGTTCCCTTTTCCCAGCATTCTTGCCAACACTTACCTCTTGTCTGATGATAGCAATTCTACCAGGTGTAGGATGATATCTCATTGTGATTTTGATATGCATTTCCCTGATGATTAGTGACACTGAGCATCTTTTCATGTGCCTGTTGGCCATTTGTATGTCTTCTTTAGAAAAATGTCTATTTTTTAAATCAGATTTTTGTGTGTGCTGTTGAGTTGTATGAATTCCTTATATATTTCAAATATTAACCTCTTATCAAATAGATGGTTCGCAAATACTTTTTCCATCTTCATTCTGTAGATTACCTTTTCATTTGGTTGATTGTTTCCTTTGCTGTGCAGAAGCTTTTTAGTTTGATGTAGTCCCCCTGGCTTATTTTTGCTTTTGTTGCCTGTACTTCCGGTGTCATCCAAAAATCATTGTCAAGACCAGTGTCAAGCAGCTTTTTCCCTATTTTTTTTCTAGGAGTTTTATGGTTTCAAGTATTACAATTGATTTATTTCCTGTTAGTTTCTGTCAACGGTATAAATTAAGGGTCCAATATCATTCTTTAGCATGTGAATATCTGGTTTTCCCAACACCATTTACTGAAGAGACTATACTTTCCTAATATGTATTCTTGGCTCCCATGTCAAATATTAGTTGACTATATATTTGTGAGTTTACTTCTGGGCTCTTGATCCTCTTTCATTGGTCTATGTGTCTGTATTCATGCTAGTATCATACTATTTAGATTACTATAGCTTTGTAATATAATTTGAAATCAGAAAGTGTGATGCCTCCAGTTTTGCTCTTCTTCCTCAAGATTGCTTTGACTATGTGGGGTCTTTTGTGGTTCTGTATACATTTGTTGATTGTTTTTTCTATTGCTGTGGAAAATGCCATTGGGATTTTAATAGGGATTGCACTGAATCCATAGATGACTTTGGGTAACGTGGACATTTTAACAATATTAATTCTTCTAATCCATGAACACTAGATATCTTTTCATTTTGAATTTGTGTCTTCTTTAATTTCTTTCATCAGTCTCTTGTAATTTTCAGTATACAGATCTTTAACCTCCTTGGTTAAATCTATTTCTAAGTATTTTATTGTTTTAAAATAGGATTATTTTCTTTCTTTTTCAGGTAGTTTGTTGTCAGTGTATAGAAATGCAAATAATTTTTGTATGTTGATTTTGTATCCACAACTTTACTGAATTCTTTTATTAGTTATAAGCTTTTTGGTGGATTCTTTAGAATTTTCTCTATACAAGATCCTATCATCTGCAAACAGAGACAATGTCATTATATTTTTTCATCTACCTTCTAGGAGTGATTCTTCCTGTTAATAAATGTGTTTTATAAGCATGAGAAATATACCAGCCATGTGGATGTTGGCTATCTGAATCCATGAGGGTTGACATTTTTATGAGCCATATTCAACCAGAGTATAAAACTCAGTTATTTTATTAGAAGTGTTTCCACTGTACCTGTCTCTTCTTGCAATTCTTTCCAGCCACAAAGTCCCTTCATTCTTATCATCTTTGCCCCAGGCATCATCCAGCCCAGTGCTTCCCTGCCCCTTCCTCTTTCATAACACAGAGTAACTCCTTTCCCATAATTCACCTAACTCCTCTCTACTCTACCCCACACACTTGTTTAAAAAAACTTGGGCACCTCTACTGAACCAAAGCACTAATCGATGAAGCCAGTCTCTCCCTGTAGAGCAGTGGTTCTCAGCTGGTGGTGATTTGGCCCCCAGGAGACATTTGGCAATGTCTGGAGACATTTTTGATTGTCACAGCTACAAGGGTGCTACTAGCATCTAGTGGGTGGAGGCCAGGGATGCTGCTAAATATCCTACAATGCACAAGACAATCCCTTATGACAAAGAATTGTCCAGCCCAGATTGTCAGTAGTATACCTGTTGAGAAATCCTACTGTAAAGAAATTCTTATATTACCTTCAGTAATCATTGGTATTTTCTACTCTGCTCCTATTAATGTTTTATTACTTCTGTGCATTAAAAGTTATATATTTTATACCCCTACCCACACCAGTCAGTAATCAATTGTTGAACACCAGATACGTGTCAGGCAGAGTTAGGCACTCCTAAGTTGCTCATAGTTCTATGAGGAAGACAGACAGTATAATACCTCGTGATTGAAGGGGCTATGATTACATAAAGAAAAGGTACCTGGGCTTCCCTGGTGGAGCAGTGGTTAAGAATACGCCTGCCAATGCAGGGGACATGGGTTCGAGCCCTGATCCGGGAAGATCCCATATGCCACGGAGCAACTAAGCCCATGCGCCACAACTACTGAGCCTGTGCCCTAGAGCCCACGAGCCACAGCTACGGAGCCCGCATGCCACAACTACTGAAGCCCACATGCCTAGAGCCTGTGCTCCACAACAAGAGAAGCCACCGCAGTGAGAAGCCCGCACGCCGCAATGAAGAGTAGACCCTGCTTGCTGCAACTAGGGAAAGCCCACGCACAGCAAGGAAGGCTCAACACAACCAATAAATAAATAAATAAATTTTTTTTTAAAAAAGAAGGGGTAACTAATGTAGCCCAGGATGATCTGCAAAGATATTTTGAAGGATTCTGAGAAGGAAGAGGCCTGAATTGAGCCTGGAAGAATACATAGGAGAAAGCCAGGCAAATAAAGGGAGAGAAGCACGTTTCTCACAAAGGGAAAAATATGGGTCAAGACACATGGTTAGAGAAGAGGGCAGCAGCAAGTCCTGAAGGATGTCAATGTGCTGGCAACAATCAGATAGCCCTTAAGCTGGCAACTGGGAGTCCTTGAAGGAGAAGCTAATTGGGTAGAATGATAAGATAAGATTTAACTTTAGAAAGGTCATACAATTTCTGAAATCTGGCTGAGAGCTAATGAGGGCCTGAACTAAAGTGGAAATGAGGATGAGTAAGAGGGGCCAATTGGAGTGATATTGAGGAGACAGAAAGGACAGGACTGGGGATGGGGTGGACGTGGAGGTAAGAGACGCGAAGTCCAGCATGACCCCCAAATTTCAGGTGTGGTACCATTTACAAGTCAGGGAAGGCAAGGGGAAGTTTGTGGGATGAGATAGAAAGTCAATTTTGGACGTATCTTTGTGTCATACAAATGTTTTCATTTATAAAAGTAGTATACATGTCTCTTACCAAAAAATTGTAGAAGAGAGAGAAGTATGAAATGTCCATCCAACCACTGTTAAACTTTGGATGGAGTTTTGTTTTGTTTTGTTTTGTTTTGTTTTGGCTGTGCTGCGTGGCTTGCGAGATCTTAGTTCCCTGACCAGGGACTGAACCCTGGCCACATCAGTTAAAGCCCGCAATCCTAACCACTAGGCCACCAGGGAACTCCCATTTTTTGGGAGGGAGTGAAGTTTTTTCCAATTTGTTCTATGTGGAAAATTATGCATTTTAAAAATACAATCAGTGGGATGAATTGGGAGATTGGGATTGACATATACACACAAATATATATAAAATAGATAACTAATGAGAACCTGCTGTAGAGCACAGGGAACTCTACTTCACTTTGCTGTACAGTAGAAAGTAACACAACATTGTAAAACAACTATACCCAATTAAAAAAAAATGCAATCACCAAATTGGGGTGCTTTATAGATGTTTTTTTCCCCACTTCGTAATATATTTTTAAACATCTCTCTGTGTCATTGAACATCCTTTTACATTTTTATTGACTGCACAATATCTCACTCTATGGAAGAACCATAATTTACTCCACCATCTCTATTGTTTAGATTGCTTCGAGATTCTCATTTCTAGCAAATCATGTGTAATGCCATCACAGGTTGAGTCTTCCAGAAACTGACAGAAATGCCACTTGAAACATAAGATATTTATTAGGGATTGACCCCAGGGAAGTGAAGAGGGAAGGAACAGCAATGGGCAAGGGAGAAGTTGAACTATCACAGAGGTTGACTGCTTCAACAGACCTCATATCTACAGAAAGGGCCCATCAGCGTTGTCCTGAATTGGGTGGAAATGACTGGGCTTTTATAACCTCAAGTCACTCAGTCACCAGACAAGGGCTGCTCTGGCAGGGCATGACCTCAGGTGAGGCTGCCCTCTGTGGCTGAGGTAGACTTCCCAAGGGAGGTTTGGCCAGTGCATCTCTGTGTCCACTGCAGATGCTCATTGTGTGCATATATCTTCACTCATATCCTTAGGATAAATTCCCAGAAGTAGGACTGCTACAGTAGAACGTGGGCATTTTAAAAACGTTTAATATTTATTGCCAAATTACCTCCCAGAAAGATGGGTCACTTTCTCCTACCAACAGTTCAGTTCGTCACTAATATATAAGAACATGACAATTGTACTGTTTTATGTTTTTAAATATTGAAAGGCACCTCACATTCTTTTGGAAAATAAATAATATCTGTGATGTTTTGTTATTGTGAATTTCATTTTTAACTCCTAAGGCAGGTTACCTTTCTCTATAGAGCTGTATAAATCTTTCCAAAAGGATAAAACACTCTAATGACTGATGGTAAGACACAAAGAACCGGATTTCGGTCTCGTGAGTTGTAAATCTGCAACACTGAAGTGACAGAAATGGCTGGTGCTTGAGCTGACTTGAAACAGAATTTGCAGTACCCTACAGCTCTTTCCCTGTGAGTATTTGAGCAAATAAATGAAATTCCCACTTATTAGGAAGAATCCATACTTGACACACTACTGTTAGAGAGAGACGAACGGGAAATAACCATCATTTATTGAGTGCCTGCTCCATGCCAAGCAATGCCCTTGGCTTTTACATACACCATCCCATTTAATTCTCACAAGAACCCTTCGAAGTAGTTATTATCACCACATTTTTCAGGTGAGGAAATTGAAGCTCACAGAATTTGGTAACCTGGTAACCTTAGTCATACAGGTTCCCAAGCCTGTGCACTTCTTGCCATCCTGGGCTGCTGCCCCCGAAGCTGTAAGTCAAGTGACACAGCAGTAGCTTTAAATGGTATAGTATATATATATAAAACAACTGTAGTAACAGTAACTCTCATGAAGCTTGCAGAATGTCTGTCTTTCTACTGGGTTGGAAGTCCATAGGATTCACTATCTAAAATTTTTAAATTTTTGTAACACTTATGATACCCAGCACATTACACATATAATGTGCTCACTAAATATTTAATAGAACAGGTCTTAAATAGCCGGAAAGAAATTTCTTCCTAGTTTCGTTTATCCTTTCATCCTCATTTTGGGTTTGTCCTGATCATGGTGTCGTCAGGAGGTGAAGAGATGATCCAGTCGACCGTTTCCCACTTTAGCAGGAACACCTGTGAGCACTTCTAAACAGACCCACTGATTACAGACAACGCCAGTGAAAAAAGGGTTGGATGAAAATAAACATAACAAATTCCTCTAGAAGTCACCCCAATTGGGAAGGATGCTGGTGAAATCTTTATTCAGAAGTGTAAATGAGTTTAATCCAGCCTTTAGATCTAACTTCTAGGTAACAGGAAATAGTGAGGGAAGAGAAATATGTTGAACACACCACAAAGAAGCCATAAGACAAATCTAGAAGTCTGCCTGGTTTCTTTTTAAGAAGATAATGTCATTCGAAAAAGGGGGAGGGGGTAGAGTGGGTGAGAAGGAGGAGGCTATTCTAGGCTAAAAAAAAAAGAGGTAACCGAACGCAATGTGTGGTTATTGTTTGAATTCTGGTTTAAGTCAGCTGTAAAAGACATTTTGGAATCCATTGGAGGAATTTGAATCTGGACTGGGCATATATTAATACTAAGTAATTAAGGTTAGCTTTAGTTAGGTGTGAAAATGGTAATATGGTTATGTAGAAAAGCGTTCTTTAAAGAACGAGATGTATATTATAATACTTAGGAAATATCTATCTTTTTTAAAAAATTTTATTTTATTTATTTATTTTTGTCTGCGTTGGGTCTTCTTTGCCGCGCGCGGGCTTTCTCTAGCTGTGGCGAGCGGGGGCTACTCTTGGTTACAGTGCACAGGCTTCTCATTGCGGTGGCTTTTCTTGTTGCGGAGCACGGGCTCTAGGCGCGCGGGCTTCAGTAGTTGTGGCATGTGGGCTTAGTTGCTCCACGGCATGTGGGATCTTCCCGGACCAGGGCTCGAACCCGTGTCCCCTGCATTGGCAGGCGGACTCCCAACCACTGCGCCACCAGGGAGGCCCTGAAATATTTATCTTTATAAAATATGTAGAAAATATGTATATTTTCAGCAGAAAATGTGATGAGGTAAATAAGGCAAAACTAGGTTTTAGCTATCCATTATACTAGTCTCTCTGCTCTTTGACGTCGTTTTGCATCATAAAGAGGATCAACCAGGGGAAAAAAAAAAAAAGGTATGGCTTCCTTTACCAGAGTAAGTTTCGATCTTTATCTTCTTCCAGCAGTGACAACATCAACGTGTGGGCCCGGATAGGGCTTCAGGAGCGTGAAGCGGGATTCCAGGGAGCCTAGACAGACGAGCAGGTTCCTTTCCGGAGATCTGATTTCTGTGGGAAAAGAACCCGCGTAAGGCAACCCTTGAGCCTCCGACCCTCCAGTCCTGCGCACCTACCCAGGCCCCCTGCGGATGGTGAATAACCCGTCACCTTACTGCTCCCTAAGTGTTCCCAGACCACGCAGGGTGGCGGGTGTGACGCTCAGGGTGAGGGCGGGAGAATGCTGGGTTCCCCTCCTCTCCGACCCTTCGCGGAGGGATGGGGCCTGAGTGGCAGGTATCTTCCACCTCACCCACCTGGAAGCGAAGCGGAGAGGGGCTGGCCCAGGCTGGGGGAAATGGGCCGCACATGCCAAGGCCACTACCCTCACCTGCCGCCAGGAGAGCTCTGGCCGCGGCAGGGGGCGGAGACCCGGGAGTGCGGACGTCCTCACCTGGCGGCGGGGCGGGCGCGCAGCGGACTCCGCCGGAGAGGGAGCGGCGCGCTGCGAAGTCGGGCCGCAGGTGAGGGCGGCGGGCTGGGCCGCGCTCCACCGCGGGGGACGTTTCTTGGCTGGGAAAGGTGCAGTTGTGAGCAGCTATTCCTGGTATGTCAGGCGGGCCGGGCGGCCGCGAGCCCTGGAGGCGCCTCTTCCTGGGGCCCCGGCAGAGGGAAGGCGGCCAGGCGGCCGGAGGCGGGAAGGATGCGGACAGGATACGGGCGCGGGGGCGCATCTCCTCCGGGCGGGGCCGCGGTCCGGCGGGTGGCGCGGGAGCGGGTGCGTGGCCCGGGCCACGGCCTCCTGGCGGACGGTGGCATCCCCTGGGCCAGACTGTCTGACCACAAAGGCCGCTGCGGCCGGGAGCCCCCGGGCGCGGCGGGGGGTAGGGTGGGGAGGACGGAAGCGGCGGCTGGCTGGCCGGCCGGGGGTGGGCGGCGGGGGTGCGCGGGGGCGGGGCATTCCGGGAGGGCGGCGGCCGCGCAGCCACTTTTGAAGTCCAAACAGCCCTCTGGGTTGGTGCTGCGCGCCGCCTCTGGTAGCCCTCTCCGCCTCCCGCGCTCTGCCTGGGTCTCCGCGGCGTTTTCAGGAGTTTAGAGAAGGCCCCGGCTTCAATTTCTCGTGGGTTCGAAACTTTACCGAACTGCAGGGTGCAACAAAGGGTCAGAGAGTCCGGGCGTCTTGCAGCCGGAGAGAGGCCGGAGCAGCGGGCCGGACGCGCGCGGCACTCCCGCCTTTCCGCGCACCCACTATGTCTCTCTCTCCCCCTCTCCCCCTAGTTCTGGAAGTGATGGAGGAGGCGGAGGCCGACTGTGCCCTAGCGTTCGCCGAGGCCCAGAGATGGGTGGAGGTGAGTGCCTTTACTCCTCTTCTTTCCGCAAGAGTTGGCGGCCTTGCGGCCGCTCCCGCCACTCTGCTTTCAGCCGCCTCCCTGACCTTAGCTTGCGCAGCGCCTCAGGCTGGTTCGCTCAGCAGTTTGGGGGACTTTGCAAGTTCTGCGCCTCCTATGATTTAACGTCCAGCGAAGCTTAGCGCTGCCCTCCCCGCCGACGGTCTCGCTGGCTTCCCCGGATCTCCTCTGCCAGGACAGAGTCGAGAGCTTGGCCCCGCGGGTTTGGGTACCGCGCATCTCTGTGGAGCAGCCCACGTCCGCGCCAGGACGCCTGGGATGTACCTGCTGGGCAGAGACGGCCCAGGGTCCTCGGGAGCGTTTCTTTGGGGTGGCTAGAAGTGGAAATGCCTGAAACACACCTGCTTGGGCAGCGTATTGTGTGTTGTGTGGGAGGGCGGATGGAGGAGGTTAGACACCTGTGGCGCACCTGGAGAGATGCTTTCTCCGAGGCAGCTTCTGGAGCCCAGGGTGTGTGAGTCAAGGCGCGTACGTTTTCCAAAGTCGGCATTGATAAGACTAAGATATCCTGAAATCACTTGCTCAAGGGTTGTTAGTTTCCCAGCTGTGCCTCAGGGAGGAGATCTTCCATTCCCCTCTTTGCCGTTAAAAAGGAGATGGTCTCTTGGAAGTTCCTTGATCAACGCATTAGGGTTACGTTTGTCTGTAGAAAGTTAACACCAGGACTTCTAGCCGTTTTATTATTGGATGAAAAAGATGACTTTTATAATGATGCTAAAGAAGTCTTCGGAGCAGATGTGAATCAGGAACCAAAAGTATTGCCTTTACCAGCCTTGCAGTCATTTAAGGGTTATTGATGCCACGTGCTGGTCTACTCAGCGTATTTAAAAATTCAAATTAGGATTAAAGGTTATTCCATGGAAAAACAAAATATTCAAGAATCCCAAAGCAAACAGTACTTTAAAACAATTCATTTCTCCTTAAAGAAGTAAATTATGTATGTGGGGGAAAAAAAGATAAACTTTAAATGTTATGTTTTTCACGCTTAAGGAAAGTGAATGTATCATTACCCACTAGACAGTGGCGGGAGATGGAGATGGGGGGCGTCTAAGAAATTAGCTTTGCCGTCTTTTTGTACTGAAACTTGAGCTGGTTTGAAGGTGACTTAGAACAGGGTGAGGGGAGCGCGTGGGGAGGTTGGGAGAAGAATAAACACTGTATTCTGAATTGAAATGAGAGTGGAAAAATTCCAGCAATGTAGTTAAGGGAAATAACTTCCCCCATTCATAAACCTTGAAAAGTCAAGGCTTCCAAAGGTAATTTTCCATTAGCAGTATGTATACTGCATAATTTTAGAACTCAAACTTGCCCTTCTGTGTTTGAATGTTGAGCTGGAGAGAGGGAGAAGGGAAGAAATATGGGGATACTTTTTTGGCCATACAGGCCTCCTGTGTGGAGTTTGTATCTGCAAGTTCTGTATTTGCTTCAGGGAATCTGTGAATATGGATGATTTCACATCCTTTCCTTTTTCAGTATACAGATATTTGAAATCTAAACATTTTTTTGTGTGTGATAGCTTGCTTATAATTGGAGACTTCTGTGAGAAATTTGTATCTAATAAACTCTGGGGAGGTGTGTTGTGATAAAAGATACCCCGTGTGCACGGTAAATGTGCTCATCTTCCCACCACCATCCCACTCCACCTAAAAGTGTTTGTCAGCAATGATTTGGCAACTCTGTAGAGTGCTTTGTTCATCATTAGCAGAAAGCCAAATCTTTCTAAAGGCTTTGCCATATAATTTTAATATGGTTAACTCTCATGAAATTAAAATCAAGTGACTTTTTTCCCCTAGTGCCACAGGGAGCGAGGCAGTACGTTCATTGAAGGTATGTGAATAATTTACATATTCACATATACTTTTGGTATACTTGGGACATTGAAGTGACAGCATTGTGTTCACTGTTAGGTTTATGTTATTTCTCCAGTTAGTGTCCAAATTTATCTGTCTCCTTAGCTTTGCCTTTATAACCAGAGCACATATTTTAAAATATCGCTCTTGCCAAAAGAAGCAGAGTGAATGAGTGTCTCATTCCACAACCACTTAACCCTGAGAACCCCTAATTTGAGGATAAAATATTGATTCCAAAGTGTATTTATAAACTACTTTGGAAAGCAAGGAAGATTATAGTGTAAATCTTTCTTCTGCTTACTAATAGTTTTGCTCCATTTTTCCATTTCTATCATACTTTCTTCTGCATGCATTGAAGCATAAGTGGTTCATTCATATATATATATATATTTATATATACACAGTACACATATATAAGCATATATGTATTATATTATGTGAATTATATCATTCATATATATGTATTTATATATATACATATAACACAAATAAATACATTAATATATTATATACTATAATATACATATTATATGTATTGTATGTAATATGCATATAATATAATCTGCTACCTTTATTCTCAGCTGCAGCTTTGACCAACCCAAGGTCAGAAAACCCCGATAACGTTGTACATCTTTGAAAGATGACCAGAGTCCATGGCCGTATGCCTTTGCCATTTCCATTCTCCGTCAGCGATTTTAAATAACTAATGTATTATTCCCACAACCAAAGTTAAAGTCTTAAATTTGTTTTGTTCTGGGAGGAGGAGAAAGGGTAAGGTGAGGGCTAGTGCTTGTTATTCTGCCAATTATTGTCATTTCATGACTCTTTTTGTTTATTTCAAAGTGTTTCTTCGATATTTAAAAGTGTACATATACTTCTGGTTAGTTTCATATTTGAAATCAAAACAAATGTAGGAACATAACCTTTAAAGGTAATTCAACATCATGATATTGGATTATTATCTGGTTGGAAATGTGGTTTGGAATATTAATAATGTATTGAGCTAGTTTATGATTAAACACGGGTTGAAAGCCAAATAATGTAATGGTTTGAAGGCAGAGGCAGAGGGGAAGCTTGATTCTAGCAAGGTCATGGAGTGGGAGAGGAACTGGTAGAAAATGCAGCCTGGACCCTCTAATTTTAGTCCTTTTCTTCAGCACCTTTTAATTTTCTGTACCTAATAGTTGCCTCTGTCCCTCTGTTTATGGAGCATTTAAAAACCTGTGATAAACAGACAAGATACCAATGAAGTTGAAAACTGAGTATATTGCTCATTGCATTGGTTGGTCACCCATTCCAGTCTGTGACTTAATGTTCCTATCTAGGTTGAGGTTTAAACAACAGTAGTAATTTTTATGACTGGAGCGGATCAGGCTAACTTAATTCAACACCTTCCTGCTCACCTGCCCGTCCTGTTATCTCTGTGTTCGAAGTTTTCAGTATCACTGTCACCCTGTAGAAGGACCAAAGGGATGCCAACTTGAGCTCATTGCCATGCCTGGCACCAGAATATGAATCCTTCCCCAGTTACTTCCAACTGGTCTGTTTCTCCACCTGCCCCATTTTTGTCCTTTGGGAGTTGTGTGCTGGTCATCACTTTTGTTTGCGTTTAGTGCTAAATTTTTAAAGAATCGCACCCTGTGGGTCCCCCATTGATATTTACAAAATTCCCCTAAGTGGTTTCCCTCTTTCTCTGTAAACTGCATCCCTTCTACTGGTGGTTTCCAACCTGTGGTCTGCGTGAAAAGGTTTGCTGGGTGCACTTGAATCCTCAGTGCATACCAGTGTTGTCAATAGACTAAATGAGGGTCTTATGATTTGTACTGTTGCTTTTCAAATGGTTGTAGAGCGACGTCAACAGATAAGATACCAATGCATTTGAAAATGTTACTGAATTCATAGAAGCATTTCTGGTAATTATATATAATTTCAATTAACAGATATTAAGCTTGAAAAGACTCTGATGGTAAAACTTTGTTTAAAATTTTAAATGTTAGAAAGCAATTCTTACACTAGCTGTTGCAATTAAAATTAGTTTTTCAGAATATAAACCTGATTTTGTCTTTTGTTTTCTGAGGAGCCATGAAAAGATTTTAAAAGTCCGCATTTACATTAAGCTGTGAAGTGTAGCGTTCACAGCCCTTTACAATCTGGTCTCCGTCTGTATATCTATCTTTATTTTTTGCTCATTTTTTCCATTACTATTTGCATAGTTGCCAGATAGCATAGACATTAAAAGCACAGATTTGTACAGGTATCCCCAGAACTTATTTATCTTTATAACTAGAAGTTTGTACCTTTTGACCACCTTCATCCAATTCATGATGACTGCAATTAACACTGCTGTACAGTATATTTGAAAGTTACTAAGAGAGTAAATCTTAAAAGTTCTTTTAAGATTTGAAAGTTACTAAGAGAGTAAATCTTAAAAGTTCTTTTAATTACAAGGAAAAAAGTTTTTTGTAACTATATGAGGAGACGGATGTTGACTGAGCTTACTGTGGTAAACATCTCACAATATATGTCAAATTGTTAGGTGGTACACCTTTAACTCATACCAAACTGTGTGCCAATTAAATCTCAATAAAGCTGAAAAAAACCCCAAAGCACCGTTTTGGAATCAAATCATTGTTCAAGTCCTGGCTCAGCTTCTTAAATGCTGTAGGCCTCAGTCAGTGTTCTTCCTTGAGCCTCCAGTGGTGCTTACGCCCGTTGAATGAGATGCTGACTGTAAAGGAATTAGTGCTCCCTAATCCTTGCTTGTGTTTCCCCGCCCCACACAGGGTGCTGTTTTCTCACCTCCAGGCTGTTGTGTGTGGAATGCCTGCTATTCCTTGTTTACCTAATATGTGTTGCTCCTCTGCATTCTTCCATGCTTGGGCTCTACTGTCAAGCTTTACGTGAAGCCTTTTCTCGGCCACCAAGCCTCCACCCCACCCATTCCTTCCTTATCACTATTGCTTGTATGGATTTTTCTTTTTTGCTCTCTGTGGTATCATTACAAGCATTCTTCCATATTAGACTAGGCGCTAACTGAGGGCAGGAACAATAGCTTGTCTTTTGCTTGAGGATTTGGCACAGAGCCAGGTAAACACTTGTTGAGTGAATGTACAGTCCTAAGGCTGGAGCTTTAATGAAACCTAAGGACCAGGACTCTTTCCTTCTCCCAGTGGAAATGTGCATCAGAGTCCAAAGCTGAGCTTGTTGCTTTGGCAGTTGGTTGGGACCAGCTACAAGATACGCGTTCATCTGGGTGCCAGTGTGTACTTACCTATTTACGCAGTATTTCCTCTTCTGCCCCAACCCTGTTCCTGAGTGATGTCACTCTACTCCTGCCTTTTAGTTACTGGTTCCCCTCATGGGGACTTACATTCAGTCGTTCTGTTATCCAGAAAATGCCTATGAAGTGCTTACTCTGTACCAGGCACTTGCTGGGCTTGCTGATTCAACTGCCAATTCTTTAGTATCTTTCTAGGACCTCCAGACAGAGTGCACCCCGTGAGGAGCAGACATGCAAACAGACCCTGCAGTGCCATCAGATAATTGCTCTGATGGAATTTTGCCCCGTGTATAGTGATGGCATCTGGGAGGCAGCCTGAGCTCACAGAGGAGGCAGCACTTGAGTCGAGGCTGGAGTGGGGCTAACACCTTTGCCCCCTGAGCTAGAGCATTGTGACTTTGTAATTTGTTGAGAGATGTTGAGGTTGCATACAGCACAACTTTCAGGAGTTGCTTGGAGTAGTTTATTTATTTATTTATTTTTATTTTTTATATTTAAAAAAAATTTATTTATTTTTGGCTGCATTGGGTCCTCGTTGCTGCGCGCAGGCTTTCTCTAGTTGTGGCGAGCAGGGGCTACTCTTTGTTGTGGTGCGCAGGCTTCTCATTGCGGTGGCTTCTCTTGTTGCGGAGCACGGGCTCTAGGCACGCGGGCTTCAGTAGTTGTGGCACATGGGCTCAGTAGTTGTGGCTCGTGGGCTCTGGAGTGCAGGCTCAGTAGTTGTGGTGCTTGGGCTTCGTTGCTCCGTGGCATGTGGGATCTTTCCAGAACAGGGCTCGAACTCGTGTCCCCTGCACTGGCAGGCAAATTCTTAACCACTGCGCCACCAGGGAAGCCCCAGAGTAGTTTATTTTTGTTCAGGTAACCTTTGCATGCAGTGAAATGCATAGGTTTTAAGTGTAGAGTTGCAGGATATACCTTTTTGTCAAATGTATAGGCCCGTGTACCCAGCACCCCAATCAACTTATTGAATATTTTTACCACTCAAGAACGTTTCCTTCCAGAAGGGCACATCAGTCTTTACCTCTCCACTCTTCAGATTTCTAGCATCATAGATTTCTCAGGGCAGTTGTGAGCAGCCAAGGAGGGTCTTGATGTCAGTTTGTTTCTTTTTTCTTTATGCAGCATCTTCCTATTTCTTAAACATCCTCTTTATTTAGCAAATAAGAAAGGATCCTAGGACAGGAGGGGCGGCGAGAGATGAGGGCGTTCACAGAATTCTCTTGGGAAGGAACTGATTCACACAGAGGAACCAGGGCAGAGATGCTGTTAGAATAGCTTGATTCCAGGAAGGGTAAACAGATATGACAAGGTATTTCCTGAGGAAGTGGGAGGATTCTAGCAGTGTCAGTCATTCTGGATCCTTCCAGCGTACTGGTACACTGAAAGCTAGAAGTGGACCTCTCCTTAAAGTGGGGGAAAATACTAGGAACTCGTACCTTTAATAAAACAGAGTGTTCTTGAACTGGCTAGAGAAATGAAATCCCTGGGCCAAAGGAAATGAATGATTTTTTGGTTCTTTTTTTTTTTTTTTGCGGTACGCGGGCTTCTCACTGCTGTGGCCTCTCCCGTTGCGGAGCACAGGCTCCGGACGTGCAGGCTCAGCGGCCATGGCTCACGGGCGCAGCTGCTCCACGGCATGCGGGATCCTCCCGGACGGGGCCATGAACTCGTGTCCCCTGCATCGGCAGGCGGACTCTCAACCACTGCGCCACCAGGGAAGCCCGATTTTTTGGTTCTTGATGCACATCATCAAGTCACTCTGTGAAAGCTTTGTGCTAATTTGCAGCCATGAGCAGAGGCTGGGGGCCCAGCCTCTCATTATTCTGGCCAGAATTAGAAATTGTCATTTGCATTTTCCCTCTAAATAAATAGATGAAAGATGTGCATTCTACTTTTTCTTAGGTCACTAATGATGTTAAACATTTGTCTAACCGATGACTCATTGGGTTTTCTCCAGTGAGGAAGGGTGAAGCTGAAACAGGGAGGGTTCTACCTCCTCTAAATGAGGTCGCAAAAGGCTCAGAGGGCCCCTGGCCTGGTGACGTAAGTCTCTAAGTTCATAGGCCAGGGTAGGGCCATTGAGGAAGCGTCCCCTGAGTTGTCTCACTTTGCTTTTGGGTTGTTTGGAGATAGGCCCGTTGAGTTCTGAACACAATTATGAGATAAAGAATGGAACAGTTGGCTGTTTTGAGGAATTCTTGAAGCTTCTCCGAGGCTGAGAGAGGAAGAATCTCCCCGGTGTGTGGAAGGAAGTGTGCAATTCGTTTAACCTGTTGGGCTCTTGGCCTTCTCTGCGGTGCTCCAGGGCGCTCTGTCTCTGGATGCCCAGAGGGCTTTGGGTGGTCAGGGATTTGCACTGAGGCTAACTGGTCTCCTTTTTTTTGCGGTACGCGGGCCTCTCACCGTTGTGGCCTCTCCCGTTGCGGAGCACAGGCTCCGGACGTGCAGGCTCAGCGGCCGTGGCTCACAGGCCCAGCCGCTCTGCGGCATGTGGGATCTTCCCGGACCGGGGCACGAACCCGCGTCCCTTGCATCAGCAGGCGGACTCTCAACCATTGTGCCACCAGGGAAGCCCTAACTGGCTCCTTTTATCTCCTGCTTCCTTTCAAAATTACTTCTCAACATAACAGCATTTGAGTTTTAGAAAAGCACTAGTTTTGACAACGTTAGTTAAGAAAAACCAAGCAACATCAGCACATTTACCTGATTCTTTTAGTTCGGAGAAACCGATTGTCGGTGAACTCTTTCATCTATTACATCTATTATCTGCAGATTGAATTGTCCATATTGTTCCTGTGCTCTACAGTCCCTGACAGACAGTTCTCAGGTTCTTGTTGAACAAATGAAAGTTTTGTGTCCAGTCAAAAGGTTGGCTGATTTAATTGATGTCTGTAGATCTCCTTAAATCTGTTAACTGTCAAAAATGTATCTGAGCCCGAGGAAATGATAAACTATGTGTTGTACCCGTGTTTACTCTTTCCAAAGGTAATTGTCGGGTATGTTTCTTTAAAAACACTTTTGATGTACTCAGAGCTCTTAATAAGGATGATACCTGTCATATATGCACAGCCTTGAAAACAGGTTTAGCACACTCACTCTGCCACTTACAGATGAATCGCCACACGGCCCCATAAACAGCCTTTTCAAAGACTGTAAAATCCTCCCTGATAGGCTTCTCAAAGCCTGGTTCTAATTCCCGGGTACAGGATGCTCAGTTTGGTGCTTACGTGTGTTTAGATGATAGTGCGCAGCCCTAGGCATCACATCTGTCTTTAAGTACCTGGGGGATTGTCTTAAGGAGAGAGAATAGAAAAGTCTTCTGTGGGCTTAGAGGGTAGAACTGGTAATAACTGATTGAGCACAGTGAAACTTTTGACTCGTATTTTAAAGACCCTTCTATAAATAAAGAGCTGTCCTACACCAGAATGGACTGACTTGAGTGGTGGGTTACCGCCTAGTGAAGGTTTTCCAAGAGTAGGTAAGTAACTGACAATTAAAGCAACTAGTAGTTATTTTTTTTAACTATGTGGAAGACATGTGGCTAGAGCATCATACCCACATGCTCTTATAATGAAGGACTATTATTACCCAAATATGTGTGTGTGTGTGTGTGTGTGTGTGTGTGTTTCCAGATGAGGAAAAAGAAGGGTGAGAGGTAAAATAATTTGCTCAAGGAAACACTAGAACTAGTAAGTGGTGGTTGGGGATTTGAACCCAAGCAATCTGACTCTTAACCAGTATATGCTGTTGTTCAAGAGGGACACCGGTGGGTAAATCGTGGCGAAGGATTTATAAATCAGGAAGAGAATGGGCTGTCAGTCTTCATTCCGCCTAAAGCTGTGAGATTAGCTGCTTTCTGTTTATGACAAGTCCTCCACACACAACAGGTTCTGTCTTGTGATGTTAGTGCCTGGAAAGCTCGTGATCGAATATTATGTAAGCTACAGCGTTGCTAACAGACACTCTTGAGCAATTGCAGACTTTAGGTTTGTATGTTCTGGTGTATCTAAGTGCTCCATAAACCCTTGAAAGTGTTACAAAATGGAAACATGGTTATATGATGACACTGAGTCATACTTTGTACTAGAGTAGGAGATAAATTATATCTAACTAGTTTCTTCTCTAAACAATTTATAAAATTCCCAATTTTTTCTCTTATACTACCTGATTTTAAGTAGTACATGGTATACCAAAATTGTACAGTCTGTTACTGTATAGTGCTTCGAAATATATTTCATATTTTTGATGAGGATACTTTCTAGTTAGTGTTTTAGACTTGTAAGGACTGAAGCCAAGATCATGATCAAAGATTTTGCATTCTTGACTAGATTTAAATTTGACTTAGGTGTCTGAGCTGGGAAGGAAATACCTGATTTTTTTTTTTTTTTTTTTTGTTTATATTGCCATGACTCTTTATTTTTTTTATTTTTTATTTTTTTAACATCTTTATTGGAGTATAATTGCTTTACAATGGTATGTTAGTTTCAGCTTCACAACAAAATGAATCAGTTACATATATACATATATTCCCATATCTCTTCCCGCTTGCGTCTCCCTCCCTCCCACCCTCCCTATCCCACCCCTCCAGGCGGTCACAAAGCACCGAGCTGATCTCTCTGTGCTATGCGGCTGCTTCCCACTAGCTATCTACCTTACTTTTGGTAGTGTATATATGTCCATGCCTCTTTATCGCTTTGTCACCGTTTACCCTTCCTCCTCCCCATAGCCTCAAGTCCATTATCTAGTAAGTCTGTGTCTTTATTCCTGTTTCACCCCTAGGTTTTTCATGACATTTTTTTTTTTTAATTCCATATATATGTGTTAGCATACGGTATTTGTCTCTCTCTTTCTGACTTACTTCACTCTGTATGACAGACTCTAGGTCTATCCACCTCATTACAAATAGCTCAATTTCGTCTCTTTTTATGGCTGAGTAATATTCCATTGTATATATGTGCCACATCTTCTTTATCCATTCATCCGATGATGGACACTTAGGTTGTTTCCATCTCTGGGCTATTGTAAATAGAGCTGCAATGAACATTTTGGTACATGACTCTTTTTGAATTATGGTTTTCTCAGGGTATATGCCCAGTAGTGGAATTGCTGGGTCATATGGTAGTTCTATTTGTAGCTTTTTAAGGAACCTCCATACTCTTCTCCACAGTGGCTGTATCAATTTACATTCCCACCAACAATGTAAGAGGGTTCCCTTTTCTCCACACCCTCTCCAGCATTTATTGTTTCTAGATTTTTTGATGATGGCCATTCTGACTGGTGTGAGATGATATCTCATTGTAGTTTTGATTTGCATTTCTCTCATGATTAGTGATGTTGAGCATTCTTTCATGTGTTTGTTGGCACTCTGTATATCTTCTTTGGAGAAATGTCTATTTAGGTCTTCTGCCCATTTTTGGATTGGGTTGTTTGTTTTTTTGTTATTAAGCTGCATGAGCTGCTTATAAATTTTGGAGATCAATCCTTTGTCAGTTGCTTCATTTGCAAATATTTTCTCCCATTCTGAGGGTTGTCTTTTGGTCTTCTTTATGGTTTCCTTTGCTGCGCAAAAGCTTTTAAGTTTCATTAGGTCCCATTTGTTTACTCTTGTTTTTATTTCCATTTCTCTAGGAGGTGGGTCAAAAAGGACCTTGCTGTGATTTATGTCATAGAGTGTTCTGCCTATGTTTTCCTCTAAGAGTTTGATAGTTTCTGGCCTTACATTTAGGTCTTTAATCCATTTTGAGCTTATTTTTGTGTACGGTGTTAGGGAGTGATCTAATTTCATACTTTTACATGTAGCTGTCCAGTTTTCCCAGCACCACTTATTGAATAGGCTGTCCTTTCTCCACTGTACATTTCTGCCTCCTTTGTCAAAGATAAGGTGACCATATGTGTGTGGGTTTATCTCTGGGCTTTCTATCCTGTTCCATTGATCTATCTTTCTGTTTTTGTGCCAGTACCATACCGTCTTGATAACTGTAGCTTTGTAGTATAGTCTGAAGTCTGGGAGCCTGATTCCTCCAGTTCCTTCTTTCGTTCTCAAGATTGCTTTGGCTATTCGGGGTCTTTTGTGTTTCCATACAAATTGCAAATTTTTTTGTTCTAGTTCTGTGAAAAATGCCAGTGGTAGTTTGATAGGGATTGCATTGAATCTATAGATTGCTTTCGGTAGTAGAGTCATTTTCACAATGTTGATTCTTCCAATCCAAGAACATGGTATATCTCTCCATCTATTTGTATCATCTTTAATTTCTTTCATCAGTGTCTTATAATTTTCTGCATACAGATCTTTTGTCTCCTTAGGTAGGTTTATTCCTAGATATTTTATTCTTTTTGTTGCAATGGTAAATGGGAGTGTTTTCTTGATTTCACTTTCAGATTTTTCATCATTAGTATATAGGAATGCCAGAGATTTCTGTGCATTAATTTTGTATCCTGCCACTTTACCAAATTCATTGATTAGCTCTAGTAGTTTTCTGGTAGCATCTTTAGGGTTCTCTATGTATAGGATCATGTCATCTGCAAACAGTGACAGCTTTACTTCTTCTTTTCCGATTTGGATTCCTTTTATTTCCTTTTCTTCTCTGATTGCTGTGGCTAAAACTTCCAAAACTATGTTGAATAAGAGTGGTGAGAGTGGGCAACCTTGTCTTGTTCCTGATCTTAGTGGAAATGCTTTCAGTTTTTCACCATTGAGGATGATGTTTGCTGTGGGCTTATCATATATGGCCTTTATTATGTTGAGGAAAGTTCCCTCTATGCCTACTTTCTGCAGGGTTTTTATCATAAATGGGTGTTGAATTTTGTCAAAAGCTTTCTCTGCATCTATTGAGATGATCATATGGTTTTTCTCCTTCAATTTGTTAATATGGTTTATCACATTGATAGATTTGCCTATATTGAAGAATCCTTGCATTCCTGGAATAAACCCCACTTGATCATGGTGTATGATCCTTTTAATGTGCTGTTGGATTCTGTTTGCTACTATTTTGTTGAGGATTTTTGCATCTGTGTTCATCAGTGATATTGGCCTGTAGTTTTCTTTCTTTGTGACATCCTTGTCTGGTTTTGGTATCAAGGTGATGGTGGCCTCGTAGAAGGAGTTTGGGAGTGTTCCTCCCTCTGCTATATTTTGGAAGAGTTTGAGAAGGATAGGTGTTAGCTCTTCTCTAAATGTTTGATAGAATTCGCCTGTGAAGCCATCTGGTCCTGGGCTTTTCTTTGTTGGAAGATTTTTAATCAGAGTTTCAATTTCAGTGCTTGTGATTGGTCTGTTCATATTTTCTATTTCTTCCTGATTCAGTCTTGGCAGGTTGTGCATTTCTAAGAATTTGTCCATTTCTTCCAGATTGTCCATTTTATTGGCATAGAGTTGCTTGTAGTAATCTCTCATGATCTCTTTTATTTCTGCAGTGTCAGTTGTTACCTCTCCTTTTTCATTTCTAATTCTATTGATTTGAGTCTTCTCCCTTTTTTTCTTGATGAGTCTGGCTAGTGGTTTATCTATTTTGTTTATCTTCTCAAAGAACCAGCTTTTAGTTTTATTGATCTTTGCTATTGTTTCCTTCATTTCTTTTTCATTTATTTCTGATCTGATTTTTATGATTTCTTTCCTTCTGCTAGCTTTGGGGTTTTTTTGTTCTTCTTTCTCTAATTGCTTGAGGTGCAAGGTTAGGTTGTTTATTCGAGATGTTTCCTGCTTCTTAAGGTGGGCTTGTATTGCTATAAACTTCCCCCTTAGAACTGCTTTTGCTGCATCCCACAGGTTTTGGGTCGTTGTGTCTCCATTGTCATTTGTTTCTAGGTATTTTTTGATTTCCTCTTTGATTTCTTCAGTGATCACTTCATTATTAAGTAGTATATTGTTTAGCCTCCATGTGTTTGTATTTTTTACAGATCTTTTCCTGTAATTGATATGTAGTCTCATGGCGTTGTGGTCAGAAAAGATACTTGATACAATTTCAATTTTCTTAAATTTACCAAGGCTTGATTTGTGACCCAAGATATGATCTATCCTGGAGAATGTTCCATGAGCACTTGAGAAAAATGTGTATTCTGTTGTTTTTGGATGAAATGTCCTATAAATATCAATTAACTCCATCTCGTTTAATGTATCATTTAAAGCTTGTGTTTCCTTATTTATTTTCATTTTGGATGATCTGTCCATTGGTGAAAGTGGGGTGTTAAAGTCCCCTACTATGAATGTGTTACTGTCGATTTCCCCTTTTATGGTTGTCAGTATTTGCCTTATGTATTGAGGTGCACCTATGTTGGGTGCATAAATATTTACAATTGTTATATCTTCCTCTTGGATCGATCCCTTGATCATTATGTAGTGTCCTTCTTTGTCTCTTCTAATAGTCTTTGTTTTAAAGTCTATTTTGTCTGATATGAGAATTGCTACTCCAGCTTTCTTTTGGTTTCCATTTGCATGAAATACCTTTTTCCATCCCCTTACTTTCAGTCTGTATGTGTCTCTAGGTCTGAAGTGGGTCTCTTGTAGACAGCAAATATATGGGTCTTGTTTTTGTATCCATTCAGCCAATCTGTGTCTTTTGGTGGGAGCATTTAGTCCATTTACATTTAAGGTAATTATCGATATGTGTGTTCCTATTCCCATTTTCTTAATTGTTTTGGGTTCATTATTGTAGGTCCTTTCCTTCTTTTGTGTTTCTTGCCTAGAGAAGTTCCTTTAGCAGTTGTTGTAGAGCTGGTTTGGTGGTGCTGAACTCTCTCAGCTTTTGCTTGTCTGTAAAGGTTTTAATTTCTCCATCAAATCTGAATGAGATCCTTGCTGGGTAGAGTAATCTTGGTTGCAGGTTTTTCTCCTTCAATACTTTCAATATGTCCTGCCACTCCCTTCTGGCTTGCAGAGTTTCTGCTGAAAGATCAGCTGTTAACCTTATGGGGATTCCCTTGTGTGTTATTTGTTGTTTTTCCCTTGCTGCTTTTAATATGTTTTCTTTGTATTTAATTTTTGACAGTTTGATTAATATGTGTCTTGGCGTATTTCTCCTTGGATTTATCCTGTATGGGACTCTCTGTGCTTCCTGAACTTGATTAACTATTTCCTTTCCCATATTAGGGAAGTTTTCAACTATAATCTCTTCAAATATTTTCTCAGTCCCTTTCTTTTTCTCTTCTTCTTCTGGAACCCCTATAATTCGAATGTTGGTGCGTTTAATGTTGTCCCAGAGGTCTCTGAGACTGTCCTCAGTTCTTTTCATTCTTTTTTCTTTATTCTGCTCTGCAGTAGTTATTTCCACTATTTTATCTTCCAGGTCACTTATCCGTTCTTCTGCCTCAGTTATTCTGCTATTGATCCCATCTAGAGTACTTTTAATTTCATTTATTGTGTTGTTCATCGTTGCTTGTTTCATCTTTAGTTCTTCTAGGTCCTTGTTAACTGATTCTTGCAATTTGTCCATTCTATTGTCCATTCTATCTCCAAGATTTCGGATCAACCTTACTATCATTATTCTGAATTCTTTTTCAGGTAGACTGCCTATTTCCTCTTCATTTTTTAGGCCTGGTGGGTTTTTATCTTGCTCCTTCATCTGCTGTGTGTTTTTCTGTCTTTTCATTTTGCTTATCTTACTGTGTTTGGGGGTCTCCTTTTTTTTTTTTTGCAGGCTGAAGGTTCGTAGTTCCTGTTGTTTTTTGTGTCTGTCCCCAGTGGCTAAGGTTGGTTCAGTGGGTTGTGTAGGCTTCCTGGTGGAGGGTACTAGTGCCTGTGTTCTGGTGTATGAGGCTGGATCTTGTCTTTCTGGTGGGCAGGTCCACGTCTGGTGGTGTGTTTTGGGGTGTCTGTAGACTTATTATGATTTTGGGCAGCCTCTCTGCTAATGGGTGGGGTTGTGTTCCTGTCTTGCTAGTTGTTTGGCATAGGATGTCCAGCACTGTAGCTTGCTGGTCGTTGAGTGAAGCTGGGTGCTGGTGTTGAGATGGAGATCTCTCGGAGATTTTTGCTGTTTGATATTATGTGCAGCTGGGAGGCCTCTTGTGGACCAGTGTCGTGAAGTTGGCTCTCCCACCTCAGAGGCACAGCACTGAGTCCTGGCTGCAGCACCAAGAGCCTTTCATCCACAGGGCTCCTTAATTTGGGATGATTCGTTGTCTATTCAGGTATTCCACAGATGCAGGGTACATCAAGTTGATTGTGGAGCTTTAATCCGCTGCTTCTGAGGCTGCTGGGAGAGATTTCCCTTTCTCTTCTTTGTTCTCACAGCTCCCAGGGGCTCAGCTTTGGATTTGGCCCCGCCTGTGCGTGTAGGTCGCCGGAGGGCGTCTGTTCTTCGCTCAGACAGGACGGGGTTAAAGGAGCCGCTGATTCGGAGGCTCTGGCTCACCCAGGCCGGGGGGTAGGGAGGGTCACGGAGTGCGGGGGCGGGCCTGCAGCGGCAGAGGCCGGCGTGACGCTGCAGCCTGAGGCGCGCCGTGCGCTCTCCTGGGGGAGCCGTCCCCGGATCCCGGGACCCCGGCAGCGGCGGGCTGCACAGGCTCCCCGGAAGGGCGCGTGGCTAGTGACCTGCGCTCGCACACAGGCCTCCTGGCGGCGGCAGCAGCGGCCTTAGCGTCCCATGTCCGTCTCTGGGCTCCGCACTCCCAGCCGCGGCTCGCGCCCGTCCCCGGAGCTCTCCCAAGCAGCGTTCCCAATCCCCGCTCCTCGTGCACCAGGAAACAAAGAGGGACGTAAAAGTCTCTTGCCTCTTCGGCAGGTCCAGACACCCCCCCCCCCCCCCCGACTCTCTCCCGGCCAGCCGCGGCGCACCAACGCCCTGCAGGCGCCAACCTCAGTCCTCTCCCGGCGCTCCGACAAAAGCCGGAGCCTCAGCTCCCAGTCCCGCCCGCCCCGGCGGGCGAGCAGACAAGCCTCTCGGCTGGTGAGTGCCGGTCGGCCCGATCCTCTGCGCTGGAATCTGTACGCTTTGCCCTCCGCACCCCTGTTGTTGTGCTCTCCTCCGCGGCTCCCAAGCTCCCCCACTCCGCCTCCCGAAGTCTCCACCCGCGAAGGGGCTTCCTAGTGTGTGGACACTTTTCCTCCTTCACAGCTCTCTCCCGCTGGTACAGGACCCGTCCCTATCCTTTTGTCTCTGTTTAGTTTTTTCTTTTGCCCTAACCAGGTACGTGGGGGGTTCCTTGCCTTTTGGGAGGTCTGAGGTCTTCTGCCAGCGTTCAGTAGGTGCTCCGTAGGAGTTGTTCCACGCGTAGATGTATTTCTGGTGTATCTGTGGAGAGGAAGGTGATCTCCGCGTCTTACTCTTCCGCCATCTTCCCCAGTTTTTTCACCATGACTCTAACAAAGTTGAGATTCTTCTCCCATACCTGTGCTCACTCAGGACACATGTCCGATTCTTCATAAGCAGTGTAGCTGTAGTTTTAATAGCAACTTCCCACCTTGAGTAAATTTACTTTCAGCAGCGAGTCTCTTTCCTTCTGTGCGACCAGCACCTTCCTTCCGAAGCTCTGTAAGGTCGGATCTTAACAAACGGCACCACGAAACAGAGGAAAGCTTCAAGTGAGCTTTATTAGGGAGCGCTCCAGGGCGAGGTTCACTGGTCCGAGAGAAAGGGGCCAGAGAAGTCGCCTACCTGATTTATTATATCACCATTTCATAATATTCAAAGGAAGGGTGGTTGTTACCAACCTTGTTACAAACTTTCTCAGTAGAGTTTGAGGTCTCTCATTCTACCTGAGGAAGGAGAAGATAAACAAGCATTTTACCTTTACTTCTTGAGTGGTGTCTAATCAATTTGGAATTTTACCCTATTGCCTGAAAAAATATCGTCCATCTATCAGTAGCATCAGACATAGTTGGCCACACCTTCCTTCTTGAAACATTTCCTTCAATTGCCCTCTGGGTTTTTCTCCCATTTAACTTGATATTTCTGATTTTCCTTTGCTGAATCCTAATTATTTGGGTAGATATTAGAGTGCCCTGGGGTTCATTCATCTTTCCATGTTGTCTCTTCTTTGTCTACAACCTCTCCCTTGCGGGTGTTATCAGATCCATAGCTTTGTATACCTTCTGTGTGCTGATAGCTTCCACGTTTATATTCCTGACCCTGACATTGTGTCTAACACCCCCCTCATATATGTATGTGTATACACACACACACAGTCTCAAGATTTCCAATTGTAAGTCAAATAGGCACATCACACTTTGTTCAAAACAAAATTCTTAGTTCCTCTCCCTCCCTCCCACCCACCTACTCATCCCCTCAATGTTTCCCATTTTAGTAAATGGCACCACCGTTCACCCACTTGCTCAGGTTCCCAACTTCGAAGTCACTGTTGCCTCCTGTTTTTATCACACCCCACATCCAGTCTGTCGAGAAATCCAAGTGGCTATATCTCCAGATACATCCAGAATCTGACCACCTCTTACCATGTCCATCATCACCTCCCTGCTTCCAAAGTAACAGCCAGGTTCCTCTTTAAAAAAGTGAACCAGAGATTGTACATTCAACTCTTGCCCTCTCTTCCCTCCACAGTGGCTACCATTACATTGAGAATAAAATCTGAGTTTTTAACCCATGGTCTCCAGGTCCCCACATGACCTATTCCCTGTTTGCCTATCTCCTCTCTGCTCCCACTCTCCATCTTGCTTGCCATGCTCCAGTCATCCTGGCTTCCTGCTATTCCTTACATGTGCAAAGAAGGTTTTTATTTTAGGACATTTGCATTGCTGTTCCTTCTGCATGAAAGCATTTCCTTCACCTATTCAGATCTCAGCTTAAATGATACCTCCTCCTCCCTGTCTCCCTTTCTTTATTTTTATTTTTATTTTTTTTTTTGCGGTACGCGGGCCTCTCACTGTTGTGGCCTCTCCCGTTGCGGAGCACAGGCTCCGGACGCGCAGGCTCAGCGGCCATGGCTCACGGGCCCAGCTGCTCCGCGGCATGTGGGATCTTCCCGGGCCGGGGCACGAACCCGCGTCCCCTGCATCGGCAGGCGGACTCTCAACCACTGCGCCACCAGGGAAGCCCCCTGTCTCCCTTTCTATAAAATAATCAGCCTGGTGACCCCATACTCTTATATTTCATAGCACTTATCATCACTTGCTGTTGTATGATATATTTTTTGGTTTGGCTGTTACTCCCACAAGAATATGAGTGTTGTGATTTGTTTTCAAGCCTTGAATAGTGCCAGGTATTTAGTAGGCACTCAATAAATGGATAAATAAATGGATGAATGAACAAATGTCTTTTAATTCTTTACAGTTGATGTCTTTCTCACTCTGATATGACTGACTTTCAGGCTGTGCTTCCCTCAATAAGACAAGTTGGTTTTGTTATATTAGGGTTTTGTTGGTTTTGTTTTTCTTGTTTAAGTTCCGTTCTGGATTGAGCGAGTTCAAAGCATGTTTTTAAGAAACAAGTTTCAACCATGTAAAATTGACTTTGCTCAACCGATTGTAAAGATGCCCAAAGGTAAGCAAGTATCGTAAGGTAAGAAAGATCCTAGAAAATTTGCAGATGAGCCTCCTTAGCTGAATATCTTGCACTGGGGACAATGCATCGTCATGAAACTCTGGGTTTTAGTCATGAAAAAGATCTTACAACTCCCTGACTGGTGTCCTCCAGCTTGAGCGTGGACCATCCCCAGGAGCTAACTTGAGACAGAGCAGAAGAAAATAGCTTTACCTTGTTCAAAAACAAAAGAAAATAATTAAAAATTTGAGAAGAGAAACACTTCCTTCTGTCCCATCTCAGACATCCGAGTCTACTCCACGCTTTCCCAGTGTTGCACTTTATACCACTTTTTTCAGGAGTCATTCTGAGATGGCACATAAAGCCCAGAAGCGCAGGTTTCCAAAAGAGCGTCATTCAGAAATGAGGGAAAAAGGGAAGCTGAAACTTTTTGTCTGTTTTTATGCAAGCGACTTTCTCTTAATGTGATTTAAAAAAATTATTCCTGGGCTTCCCTGGTGGTGCAGTGGTTGAGAGTCCGCCTGCCGATGCAGGGGACGCGGGTTCGTGCCCGGTCCGGGAGGATCCCACATGCCGCGGAGTGGCTGGGCCCATGAGCCATGGCCGCCGAGCCTGCGTGTCCGGAGCCTGTGCTCTGCAACGGGAGAGGCCAGAACAGTGAGAGGCCTGCGTACCGCAAAAAAAAAAAAAAAGTTAAAAAATTATTCCTCCTAGCTGTCATATGGATTAAGTGATAGCTCTCTTTTCATAAATAGAATTTTTTATTCTGTAAGTTTCAGGTGGACAGCATTATAATTCGACATCTGTATACACTGCAAAGTGATCGGCAGCACAAGTCTAGTTACCATCTGTTAAATATCATTTCTTTACAGATGAGAAAAGAGCGGCTCAGAGAAGTAGAGTTTCTTTCCCAGCACTGCTGATACTGTTAGAACAAGTGTTTGAAGTTATATTTTTCTATCAGAAGAACTCAAGCTCTCAACCATTTCATTCACCTTCCTCTGTTTCTCTTCCTCTTTTATGACTGTACCTGCTTTTTTGGCACATACACGCTGTGTTGTGCTGTTCCATATGTCTGCCTCTGTCTCTCTTTTTTTCTTATTTCACAATTAAAAAGCATAAGAAAGTGCTTAGACTTAATATAAATGTGATGTAAATTCACACTAAGATGTAAGTAGTTACTGTTGAATAACTTCCTGCCGTTGGGATGAGACAGGCCTAGAGACAGCATGTGTGTGTGCGTGTGTGTGTATTGAGGAAGGGGAGGCTTGGGCACTGGCTTTGGTGGTTCTTCCTGGGGCTCGTCCTGGCAGGGAAGAGACAGTCCCAGGGCAGCATGGGGATAAGTGTGAACGTGTTGGAGAGCATATCTCTGGGGAGATGGGAGAAGCATTTGGAGGCTCTTAGAGAAGGTCCTTCTGGAGCTGGACCAGAAAGACGATGGAACACAGTGTGCAGGGCAGTTGAGTTGGGTAGCGGTGTCACTGGCATGAGCAAGGGCCTCTTGGATTGCTCTGTTGGCAGGACAGAGAAGCTCATAGTCTACTTAGCGTGGAAGGTGCTTATTTGAAGGTAGTGAGAATTTCAAGCCCAAATTGTGGATAAAGAAGTTAATTTTTTTTTTCCTGTGAATGTCATGTCAGGTGATGTTGGAACCCATGGGACAGAATGGGACGGTGGAGGGGAAAGACCATATCACCTAGAAGATCAAGGTGCTTGCCTTGGGAGTCAGTGTCTTTTGTTAAGAGGAAAGGAAGAGCAAAGAGAGGTTGTGGTCCAAATGCAAGGCAGAAAACTAGGAGGGTGTTAGGGACCCTAAGGGAAGTGTTGGTTTCGTGAAAGGTAGAAAGGAAGAGGATGGTCAGCAGTGTTCAGGACTAAAAGAAGTGATCAAGGGAAAAGAAAATGGAAAAAGGCCGTTGAATTTGGCAAGAGACGTCTCTCACTTGTTGAAAATAGAGCTTTGGCTTGTTAGTGTGAGAGCCAAATGAAGCCTCAGGAAATCCTGCTGGGAAGTCTCAGTATAGGCGTGCGAGTGCCCTGAGAGAAGAGGTAAGGAGAGCTATTCAAGAAATCTAGATTCTCTTTACTTGTGTTAACAAATCCACTCCTTACCCCCAGCTTACATATACTAAATGTTCAAACCGTTCATACTTACGGGAAGTACACTCTAGGACAACAGATCCGAAGGCATCATTGTGGTCTCTACATGAAGTACTAAAGTTGAAGCACACTGTTCTCTTTTAGACATCTGTGCCCTTCACGTGCTGAAGATCATTTTAATCTCCTGAATTTATTTCCTGTTTCCTTAGCAGGGAAAATGTCTCTTTTGTCCTCAGGGTTTTTAGCTGATAATAACTTGGTAAAGTTACTTTGTTTACGGTATTTAGAATAAGTATATCTTTTTTTTTTTAACATCTTTATCGGAGTATAATTGCTTTACAATGGTGTGTTAGTTGCTGCTGTATAGCAAAGTGAATCAGCTATACGTATACATATATCCCCATACCCCCTCCCTCTTGTGTCTCCCTCCCACACTCCCTATCCCACCCCTCTAGGTGGTCACAAAGCACTGAGCTGATCTCCCTGTGCAATGTGGCTGCTTCCCACTAGCTATCTGTTTTACTTTTGGTAGTAAATGTAAAATAGATATTTGGTAGTTATTTTGGTAGATATTTGGTAGATATTTTACATTTGGTAGTGTATATATCTCCATGCCACTCTCTCACTTCGTCCCAGCTTACCTTTCCCGCTCCCTGTGTCCTCAAGTCCATTGCGTCTTTTATTCCTGTCCTGCCCCTAGGTTCATGAGAACCTTTTTTTTTTAATTTTTAGATTCCATAAATATGTGTTAGCATACGGTATTTGTTTCTCTCTTTCTGACTTACTTCACTTTGTATGACAGTCTCTAGGTCCAGTCACCTCACTGCAAATAACTCTATTTCGTTTCTTTTTATGGATGAGTAATATTCCATTGTATATATGTGCCACGTCTTCTTTATCCATAGAATAAATATAAATAGTTTTGATTTAGTGCCTCTAAGAAGCTTAAGGTCATATTAACCAGAAAACAGATGGTAATAAAAGAAATAAAATGTTTAAAACTTTTAAATATCGATGCACATCGTTGCCATGAAGGTGTACATTTTTGGCCTGTTGGGTCTGTTTCTTTTCTGTGTTTAGCGTGGTATAGTGGCGAGAGTGGCAGGGTTTGAGGTAGTACTTCATAAGCATAGCTCGTACATGGCAGGTCCCAGAGTAAAAGGTGTGACATGGACAAGACACGTAGCATCCCTAGGCCTAAATTCTCGCTGTAAAGTGAGGGTTGTAAGGTGGTGATAAGGTTTAAAAAGAAAAGAAATTTGGGAGATGTGTAGGTTACTCAACAAAGTGTCCACGTGAGTAGTAGTATTCTACTTGCATCTGTATACAGTCAGAAAACAGATGATTAATTGATGACTTTTTTGGTTTTCCCTAGAACGGCTAATTTTTATGGATGTGTGTGTACGTGAGCGCATGTGTGCCTGTGTGTGTGTGAATCTCAGAATGCACTTAGATAACTTGCTGTGTATTCTAACCTCTGGTTTTCAATTATGGGTCTTTATTAAGTTCTTCTGTATTGTTCTTAAGCTGTGATAAAAAATCCTTTCATTTATAAGGACTTGAAGTTAGAATGAACAAATGCCTTATGAGTAATGAATTCTGTTTCTTTTTACTTTTTTTTTTTTGGCTGTGCTGCACAGCCTGCGGGATCCCAGTTCCCCACCTAGGGATCGAACCCTGGTGGGTTTGGCAGTGAAAGTACAGAGTCCCAACCACTGGACCACAGAGAATTCCCTGAATTCTCTTTCTTGATGATACTTCTGTCATCATCATCTCTCTAGGGACCCTCAAGTTCATTTTAGCACATCTTTGCTATTGATTCTTTCCTGTCAATGGACCTACAGTATAAATCTAAGGCTAGTCGACCTGCCTGAGACCTTTTAAGTTGAAGGAAGAGAATTCCATATTTATTGCACTGTTGAAAACACTGCCATATATTCTGTCCTCACTGCTGCTTTCCGTTCAGCTACGAGTTTCAGATCAGAGAGAAGGGTATGTAGATTATGTGCATTAAGATTCTTTTCACATAAATTGTTTTTTTCAAGTCTCTGTGCATTACTGTTATTTCAGTTATTCTTTGTTCTTCATGCGTCTTTTTTATCCTTTAAGTTAGTTTTCATGTTTTGTGTGTGTCTTTGAATCATCTCATTAATTTCGCTTTTCTGCTGTATTCAATTTGGAAGAGGCAATTGTAAGATCCTTCCAATAAAGACACTTTTTGATGTCATCCTAAAAAATGAGCCTAATGAGCTATTTTAGAAAAGAGAAGCTTTTACCGTTTCCATGAAGAAAGGAAATGCATTTTTAGGTGTTTTATTCAAAGGATAACATTATACAACTGCTTGTTTTTAAGCCAATTTGCAAACATATTTAGACTTGGAAAATGCTTGTAAGTCCTGAAAGGTATCACTTGCCAAATAGCTGATCCTTTTGAAATTTGGCCTTACTTCTGGGAAAAGAATGTGGTTGACAGCACGCTGCAATTTGCAGTAATCCTTTTTGTGTAAGGAAATGAATCTTCTTGGCTTGATAAACTCCAGATGAGTTTCTGGCTCTTTGATTATTACCAAGTCATTTAAAATTAAGGTTTCATTATTCAGTTTAGGTACAGCCACCGTCTCTGTGCTTGTAATGGCCAATGTGATGTTAAAATCCTTTGCACAGCTGAAGCATTTTGGGGAAAAATTACATTTGGGTGGGCCATTTTGGGGCACAAGCTTATGATGTGCCTTAAGGAGATCAAGTTGAAGACCCATAGGAAGTTCCGCTGGTGTCATAAAGGAGAATTTTCTTGGAAGCCCACCTAAATGTTTCTACTTAACTTTTCATCAGTCAACCTTTTCTGCAAAATAGTCTGAAAAATGTAGCTGGACACGTAACTGCTCCCAACAATACGGCCGTTTCATTACTAAGGAGGAAGAGGTTGACAATGAAATCTCTGCCATACTTATTTTCTGATTGTTCCTTTTTTTGTAGCATTTTGCTTTATTATGATTGAAATCTAGTGTCTTAGCTCTTTGAAGATATTATCATTTTTTTTCCCCTTTACTCCCTGCATTGTCTGTGTCTTCCGAGCTCCTTTTCTGTTTTTTTCCCTTTTGGCTTTGGTCTCTTTTAAATTGCAAGTTTCTCTTAAACCTCTGATGATCATTGTCTAACTGCTCTTTAGGTTTTCTGTCAGTTTCTGTATATGGGGCCATGTTCCTCACTACCCTCCCTACCTGGAGGACCCGTTGCCTCTAGACTCTGATTCTTTTCTGGAGGAACTTGCCTGCTTTGGTTCTGCACTATGCCTTTGCGTGTCCTGAAGTTGGAATTTCCTCCATTCTGTTTGGTTGGGTACCACTCCTCCATCTACTTTCCACGTCCAAATGTTTGTTCACAGTTTTCTTCTACTGTTGTCTCTTTTTGAATTCCCTTTGTCTTTGTGGATTAATGCCTTAAATTTCTGTGCTGTCATTTTGGTGAGGTTTTGGGAGGCAATGGAGAGAAATGTGTAGCCAGTTCATTGTGTTCAAGCAGAAGTCCAGTGTGTGTGTGTGTGTGTGTGTGTGTGTGTGTGTGTGTGTGTGTCTACAATAGAATAAAAGAGTAGAAAAACGTGGGTTGAATGACGGTTATAATTATCGCCTAGGTGAATTTCATACTAGTAAAATAAATGCCACCTTATATAAATTTTTAAAGAATCCTATCTTATTGTAAAATTAAATTGAGGGGCTTGTATAAATCTTAAATACATACACTGTAATGAGGCAAAATTTAAATCACAAATAAAGGGATAGTGAATGCAGGACAAGCAGAAAATGAGCGTAAGAAAGAAACTAAAGCCACAGATGAGTTGCAGTTTCTGCTATGTTTTCTAATACCTGTGCTAGTAATAGGTCATAAACTTCATCTTTGTAGCAGTTAGTTCAGTTCAGAGACAGAATCTTGACCCCATCCGTGCCTTTCACAGCCTGGCTTTTATGCACACTCTTTCACTCACCTCTGAAGAAACTTGGCCCTTCAAGGGAAAAAAAGGAAGTTGACATGAGTATCTAGGTTCTAGTCACTTCAAATAACTGCATCCTACAAAGAAGAGGACAGAAGATCAGAGAGCCTGAGTAACCTGCCGAAGGAAGAGCAAGCCATACCTCCAATCCTGGTTTCAGTCCTGCTGTCCTGTCTGCGACATCACAGTTGCTTCCAGTGACACCCCTTCTGTGAATGTTTCCCTAAATGAGAACGGCACTTCACTTGTTATAATTAGTTGTTTGTCTTTGCTACAAGCTTCTTCCTCTTTTTTTACCAAAGATTTAATATTTATTTTATTTGTTCCCAGTTTTTTTTTTTTTTTTTTTTTTTTTTCGGTACGCGGGCCTCTCACTGTTGTGGCCTCTCCCGCTGCAGAGCACAGGCTCCGGACGCACAGGCTCAGGGGCCATGGCTCACGGGTCCAGCCGCTCCGCGGCATGTGGGATCCTCCCGGACCGGGGCACGAACCCGTGTCCCCTGCATCAGCAGGCGGACTCCCAACCATTGCGCCACCAGGGAAGCCCTGTTCCTAGTTTTATTGAGATATAATTAACATATAACTTTGTATTACTTTAAAGAGCACAACACAATGATTTAAGTATATTTTATGAAATGATCAACACAGTAAGTTTAGTTAACATCCATCACCTCACATAGGTACAGATATTTTTTCTTGTGAGGAGAACTTTGAGATCTACTGTCTTAGCAACTTTCAAACATACAAAACAGTATTGTTAAGTGTAGTCACCATGCTGTACACTACGCTGCAAGCTTCTTGAGAGGAGTTGCCAAACCACCTAGGGCCCAAGTACAGTACCTGGACCCTTAAGGATGGCTCAGTAGAATTTTCTTGAAAGAAAAAAGTGTTGAATAAATTTAGTGCTTTGCACATAATACTGGTACTATAAATCCTTACTGAATGAGACCTGCGACTTGGTGACTTAGACGTGTAACCTCTGGAGGAAAGAAATGCTGGGGCAGAGAAGGAAAGCTATCAGTACCACTGGAAACAGTGTGTAATGGTGCTGGTATTTTGTGGTTAAAGGGAGTGTACTCCAAGTCTCTGATGACAGAGCCCAATAAATAGTTTTCTGTTACTCTAGTGAATTTACACCTGTAATTCTGGCATCGTTAGTCAATAAATAATTCACAACTTGACCTGAGGATTATTAGAGATGTTTATAAAATACTCTATAAAACATAAACTTAGATTAGATTTTACTAATCACATAATGCGCAGTGATCTTAAAGTTAGCAAATAAATAATTTAAATTCATTTTGTACTTTTTCTTTTCTTTGCAGCCATGGTGGGTCTCTCTATGGCGAATGTAATAGAATCATAAGACAACACAGGATCCTGGGGTTTTTTTTTTTTCATATGAAAAATACCCCTTTCTCATTTTTATCATTAATACACTATCCTCTACCCTTTCCCCAAAGAAGAAATTTGGAATGTATATCAGAATCCTAAGCAGGAAACAGACCACAACTCACATGATTCAAAGAAGGCAAGGTCTTACAAATGTGTACAAAGAGGTAAGGGAACCAATAAGAAACAAATCTGGGGCCATTGAGGAGGACAGGCAGGTTTGAGTTTTAGTTGTGAAGTTTCTTGAGAGGCAGTGGAAAGGAACAGGGGAAAATAACACCCTGATCGTTCTGTTATTCTTTGTCACCTACATCTGACACTTCTCGTTGCACAAATCCAGTCAGAGGCCAGTTGGCTAAATAACCAAGATGATGCGGTCCTCAGGGGGGACAGGAGGGGGGTGTAATCAGATCGGGGTGGGGGGGAGCTAGAGAATAGATTGGGGTGGAGGTGAGAGCAAACAAACTAACCAGCATAGATTTCACCCATTCCCATCTCTTTCTTTTTGTGTAGCCCAATTTTAGGTCTGGACTGAGAATTTTCCTTGTAGGATTTTGATCTTAAGGGTCCTCGTTGAACATTATTATACATTCCAGTCTCTTTACTCAGGATCTTGGTCTACCGTTGTTTCTTCTTTTTTCATCTCAAGGTCTCTGATACATGCTTAGATATACTTATTTCTCAAATATTTTCCTTAGGTCCTATTTTGGGTAAAAACGTTTCTGAAGCTTTGCATATCTGGAAATGTCTTTCTGTTACCTCATGGATGAATGATTCTTGTCTGGCTAGGGTTTTAGATTGCAGGCTTCATACTTCTGAAGTCTGTAGAGATGTTCCACAGGCCTCTCATTTCTAATGTGGTCGGGGAGAAGTTTTTGTAACTAGTTCTTATCTGGAAGCTTGTTATATTTTTTCGTGTAATATTTTGATCAGAAAATATCAGATTTTATTCAACTCAGTGAAATTTTATTCCATTTGTTTAATTATCGCTCCCATCTTTAGTCACCTCCTTTTGTTGGTATTTAGGTCTCCGACAGCTCTCCCAGAAGTCTACTCATGATCTCTGTTTGTGATTTTGCTCTGTGGCAGACGTTTCTTTGAGGCTCTGCTCTTGGGAGTGCCGACGTTTCAATTCACCCGCTAATTTTTTTAGCTTATGGATTATACATTTTTTAGGTTACAAAAAGGATGGTTATTATTTTTTGGTGTTGACTTGAATTTCCTGAAGTGCTCGTTTTTTGCTCAGGTTGTCATCTGAGCCTGGCGGTAGCTCTGTTTCATTAGGAGTTGGGAAGACTTTTCTTGTTTATTCTTCCTTTGGCTGCTGGGCCCCCGTAGTTATGTAGTTATTCTGCCTTGTCTCCTCATTGCAGTTCAGGTCCAGCTTCTGGGCTTCCTTGTATGATAGAGGCTTGGTGGTATCTATCCACGTGGTGGGCAATGAATCTGTTGATGGGTCCTTGGTCTGTCTATCTTGAGACACGAGCAAGAAACTCCTGTGCTCTTATGTGATTTTATGCTCTTCTACCCTTGTCTGGATACATCCCTATCTGCTCTCATCCTGGGGCCTGTGGAAATTGACCGTGTTCCCTTAAGGATTCAGGTTTGTCTGTGGGTCACTTCTCCCTGGGAGCCACTCTGGTCAGAGGTTTACCCTGGGGTCTTCCACTGTTGGTCCCCCAATTCTCTCATGCTGAAGGGGAGACAGTCCTGCAACAACTCCTTGTTTACTTGTTGGGGGCCCGGTATCTTGCCTGGAGCTGTGGGTCCAGGGGAAATGTATGGCTTAGATTTGAAGTTAGGAGAGCGAAAAAGGCTGTACATATTTAATATGCTACCACCTCCACTGTATTTAAAAATCTCTTGAGCTTCCCTGGTGGCGCAGTGGTTGAGAGTCTGCCTGCCGATGCAGGGGACACGGGTTCGTGCCCTGGTCCGGGAAGATCCCACATGCCGCGGAGCGCCTGGGCCCATGAGCCATGGCCGCTGAGCCTGCGCGTCCGGAGCCTGTGCTCCGCAACGGGAGAGGCCACAACAGTGAGAGGCCACAACAGTGAGAGGCCCGTGTACGGCAAAAAAAAAAAAAAATCTCTTAGGCTTTCTATAGATACATTATTAATATTTATCATGTTTTTGACCATCTATTCAGCAATTCAGAGTGGTTATTCACCTTTGCAGTATGTTTAAAAGTTTAACTTCGGAGTTTTTTAGTGCATAAAGATGTTTTTGCATTTCAAAATCTGGACTGTAACATTTTCTCTTAAATTATGACTTTGGAGTAAATGCAGGCAGATTTTGTATACTAACTGGTTGTCATAGTTATGGTTTCAGAGATGCCATGTTTAGCCAGTGGTTAGTAGACTTTAGAACGTTTGTAGTCAGTGGAGAGAAATCCTAGACAACAATTTTCATTTGGATGTAAAATGTGTGGCTCTTGGAAAGGTTACATCAATTCTGTTGGCTATGAAAAAGCTTAGTTCAGGTCTGGCACACTGGCAGCCTTTCTAAGGGCTGCCCTGTGAAGAAGGTTAGACTTTAGGACCCTTCTTTCCCTTCCCTTCTTGAGGGAGATTTGATATGATTGTTTCAAATTACTCTTCTGTCACCTTTTGTGAGAAAAACAAACTCGTCCTGTGCTGATTTCAAATAGTATTGGTAGGCAGGTATAATTTTATATTTAAAAAAAAAGTAAAATTAATATCCAATTCATAGGAGCTCATCACTGGGGATAGAAATTATTACTAAAGTTTTTGTCACCCACAAGTAACCTTGATTATTAAGTGCCATTTAAAAATAAACATTAGTGAGCTTCAGTTTTGTCTTAAATTTTTCATGGTCATTATATTTTGTTCCTTTAGTACATTTTTCTGTTCTATTTTGGACCATTTATGAATGGGCCCATTTTAGGGAGGGACTGATTAAAAATTCATTTCTTCTTGCATTTTTTTTTTTTTTTTTTTGGTGGTACGCAGGCCTCTCACTGTTGTGGCCTCTCCCGCCTCAGAGCACAGGCTCCGGACGCACAGGCTCAGCGGACATGGCTCACGGGCCTAGCCGCTCCGCCGCATGTGGGACCTTCCCGGACCGGGGCACGAACCCGCGTCCCCTGCATCGGCAGGTGGACTCTCAACCACTGCGACACCAGGGAAGCCCTTGCATTTTATTTTGGCATTTCATAAGGTTCCAGGAGTATCCAGGAATATATCCATTCTCTTTAGATTTTCAAATTGTAGTTAATAGTTTGTAATATTCTTATAAAACACTTTATGTATTTACTGAAAAAATGTTTATCGAGCACTTACTGTGTTCCACGTGATATAATTAATGGGACACAGCAACAAACAAGTAGGTATAAGTCCCTAGCCTTGTGGGGCTTACTTACATTTTGGTGGGGAGATAAAAAACGAGCTGACGTTGTATTAAAGTTCTGTTTATTGCTCCATTTTAGTCTGTTTTTTGCTCATTGTAGTTTATCCTTTCTAAAAAGAAAATTTTAAATCCCACCCACTATCCAGAGGTATGTGTACCTTATTGATCATTTTCAAGAACCAATTTTGATTTTATTTACTTCTAATTTTGGTGTGCATGCAGGGGATGGGATTCCTATTTCATTGTTTCTGCCCTTCTCTTTAATATCAATCTTACTTCTTGTTTCTTGGCTTTCTTGCTTTTTCCAGCTTCTTAAATTCCCAGCTCATGGGGCACGGTGCCTTCAGTTATTGCCCTGGGAGACCGAGTGATTGCTGTCTTACCCCTTTTCTAGTCTCAGGGTCTTGTCTTTACTACTTTTGCTTTGCTTCAGAGCTGTCTGCTTGCCAGTGGGAGAGGGGCACCTCGGTCTCCCGAGGTTGTCGAGTTAACCGCATGCTGTGCCATGAGGAGAAGTTACCTTTGTTTCCTAAATATTATTCCATTCGTTTGTCATGATCTTAGAAACCCATTCCCTGGAGTTTTTGAAATTTTATTTGCGTCTCCCTCCTGAGTAGTAGAAGAGATGCCTTATGCCTCGTCAGGATTTTCAGGTGCGGAGCAGGGTTGGCTGATAACAGGTACTTTGTCAATGGAATTTAGAATGTCAGTAAGGGAGTATGGGGTCTCCAGGAGCGCAGTTAGTTAATAATGCAAGGCCACAGATAGTTTTACAAACTTGTATTTTGACGTTTAATCTTCTCACTGTTTACTTCAAATCCCTTATTCTAAGAAGTTTTGATTATTCTCTCCAGCAGTAATTCTTCCTCCTACATGTTATTCTCCTTTATTTTTACCTCTAGTGTAGATAGCCATATCTTTTAGCATTTTTTTAAATTGAAGTATAGCAAAATGAGTAAGTTATACATATATATTATATATTCCTATATAATATATATATTCTTTTTCAGATTCTTTTCCCTTATAGGTTATTACAAAAAATTGAGTAGAGTTCCCTGTGCTATATAGTAGGTCCTTGTAGGTTATCTATTTTACATACAGTAGTGTGTATATGTTAATCCCAAACTCCTACTTTATCTCTCCCCCCCCAACCCCTTTCCTCTTCGGTAACCATAAGTTTGTTTTTTATGTCTGTGAGTCTGTTTTGTACATAAGTTCATTTGTATTTTTTTAAGATTCCACGTGTAACTTATTTCATTTGATATTTGGCTTTCTCTGGCTTAACTTCACTTAGTATGATAATCTCTAGGTCCAATGGCTGAGTAATATTCCATCGTGTGTGTGTGTGTGTGTGTGTGTGTGTGTGTCTGTGTGTGTGTATATATATCTCACATCTTCTTTATCCATTCATCTGTTGATAGACATATAGGTTGCTTCCATGTCTTGAGATAGCCATCTCTTTTAAAATAGTGATTTTTGCTTGGCTTCCTCTCCCATTCTAATGTGGGAACACTTGAAGGGCTGAGGCCCTGTTGTTTTCATCTTTGTGTTTCCCATAATACTGTGTGTGTGTATATATATACACATATATATATAGTATGTGCCAAAAAAAGGCTGAGGTGTTATTAAATTAAATATTGTCACATACTAGTTTTAGACAGAAAAGGTAGCTTCTTGACATTGGATGGCCAAGAATAAAATTCATGTACATGAATTTTACATGTGCTTTGTGAACTGCTAAGTGAGACCATGAGAAAGTGACTGAACTTCTCTGTGCTTTAGTTTTCTTATTGCAAAACGGTAGTCAAACCTGCTTCATGGGGTTTGGAGGATGAAATGACACAAGTACAAAGCTATTTCAACTGGAGTTTTTAAGGAATGCAGAAGACATGGACACCAGAAGTAACCAAAAGGGCCAAATTCCAGAAAAGGTAACCAAGACACTGGGAGCACACAAAGGGATAAACAGTGACTCTGAACCAGGACTGACTTCCAACCCCTGCCTCCTGTTTCTAGTTTCCCTTTGTCCGCTTGCTGGGGAGTCCAGGAGGCGTGAAAGATGCCCCTGTGCCAGCACTGTCACGTTCAGAGTGCGTCTGTGCCCTGTCTCCTTCTATGCTTTATTTTTATTTTATTTATATTTTAGCAACTTTATTGAGCTATAATTTACATCCCATAAAATCCTGTGCTTTATTAAAGATTCTTAAGCATCCCACCTACCCTATAAAATTGTTGTCACTACATAGGGTTACCTTTACAGCTGAACAATCTTTTTTTTTTTTAATGGGTGTGCTTTACTACTAGAAATTGTAAATTACAAATGTTTTGTATATGGAATTTATAACCTTAGATTCTCATTTACCTGCCAATTTAAATTTTCTTCTTTGGGTTTTCAAATTCTTTTTTTACGTGACAAGTAATGCGTTTAACTGAATGGCTACTCAAGCCTGACCTTAACTCACCCTTAATCATGTGTTAAACTAAATTTCTTAATGTTCCCAGAGTTCCTCTCTGTGGTACTCATGGAATTTTTAGAAACTGATCATTTCACAAGGACTATAATTTTCAGCTGCTTTTTGGCTTTGTCATTTATCTTTACATACTTGAAGTATTAGACAGTTTTTTACAGTTACCCCGAGGAGGTAATGATTAACCCCTGAAGGAGGACTGTGTGAGCTAAGATGTTGATTTCAGTGTCCCAGGTTCTCATCTCTCATATTGATGCTAGGGAAGAGTGGCAGATGAAGTTCCCATTTTACAGGTGAGAAAACTGAAGCACACTTAAGAACTTAATACACAGCTTCCAAATGGTGGAACTGAGGGCCTCTGATTTTAATCCTAATATCATTTGTGGATTGAGAATATTTTCCTGTGGATTATTCTAGTTAATTAAAAGTAGAAGGAAAGTTTTTAAATATTCAATTTTAACTCACTGAGTATTGTTGATTTCCTGGTATGTGCCTAGGAAAAAGAAGACCAATACATCCCCATGAGGAAAGCAGCTGGCCTTGGGGAATAAATCCAAGCCCTGACCCTGTTCACAGAGGAGGGGACCTCTTATTAATTCCCTTTAATTATCCCACCAACCTTTTTTTCCTTTTGGACGTTTTCTGACTTTGATTAATGCTGAGAGTTTAAAGGAGCACTTGTAGCATCCTTAAGCTAAATAATGTCTTTGAAGGGACCAACACACTGAGTTTCTCATTTGCTTTTAAGGCTGATGGTAACTGAGATGACTTGTTATGTAGGGGACAAGAATATTGATGATTGCTAGTGAGCTTTTGAGATGTCCTTCATGACTGTGTATATAATTTACCTGATCATAGCAAAGGTAATAAATCTGTTTTAATTGCTAAGTATAAGACTTCTATATCTAAGGATTTTCTCTGAGATATCTGTATTTTAAATTTAGATTTGTAAAATATTTAGTCATACTTTTTTTAAAAGTTCAGGCATAATTTTTTTTTTTTTGCGATACGTGGGCCTCTCACTGTTGTGGCCTCTCCCGTTGCGGAGCACAGGCTCCGGACGCGCAAGGCTCAGCAGCCATGGCTCACGGGCCCAGCCGCTCCGCGGCATGTGGGATCTTCCCAGACCGGGGCACGAACCCGTGTCCCCTGCATCGGCAGGCGGACTCTCAACCACTGCGCCACCAGGAAAGCCCTCTGGCATAATTTTTATTCCTTTTCATATCACATGCTTCTTTAATCCATATAATTTTAAATAAAATTTTGAATTAAGATTTGAAGTTGTGATATGTTTTAAGCTATCAGTTTAAGAAATATGAATTTAAAACAGTATACATAATTATACTGAAGTTACTAAAATAAAGTGCTGATGTTTTTATTTACCTCCCTGGGTTAATGTTTTAGTAGGGCTAGTCCTACCAGTTTTAGCATGGTTGGGGTCAAATGCTAACTGTAAAGTAAAATGGGTTTAGATTTACCTTTAATTGTCTTTAAGCTAATCATTTACAAATTGTTATGCTGAGGAACACAGGATAAAGACATTGCATTCTGTTGAAAGGTAAAAACAACAACAAAAATTCTTCTTCCTGGGGTGTAATGCAAAAAAGTAACATAAAATTCATTGTACTACAACTTTAGTTATTGCTTATTTTGTCTTTAAGAATCAAAATAGGACTTCTAAATGCTTAAATAAAACCTTTTTAAGTTTCAAAATCTTGTGATGAATCAGTACTGATGGTGAATACTGGTATATTTTAGTTTGGGGGCCATTTCTGGTTTTTATGTCCGATGTTTAAGATACAAAACACTTATGTATTGCTTCTCATAAAATTAGAAACATTTACGTGAATATGATTTTTTATATAAAATAAGTCAAGTAATATAATGACTAGGGAATAATTAATATTAGTAATTAATATCTTTGTCTTCATGTATTCCATCTAGAACTTAACATTTACCAAATGAAAAGTTTGATTTTCTTTTTACCAACTGCAAGGTACACGTGGAATCCAATGACAGGGTTGATTTTAATTTAGATAACTCCTAGTCCTTGAAAGGATATTTCTAAATATCTTTGGAAGGCAACAATAGATATATGTGTTTCTGCTCATAGTTTTTTGGGAAAAAAATTTATGTTTCATGGTTGAAATTGATAGCTGAAAAATTTTGTTTTCAATTAGAAAAAGCATTTATGTACTGCTTTTGTGTTTAGTTATTTTAAAAATCTGAAAGTAATTGATGATTTAATTCTTACTGAATTATATACAACTGATAGATAAAATGTGGTTTATCTCCTTTGAAAATATACGTCTGTTCTTTAGGTTTGACTATTTCCTACACATTTTAAAAAATCTAGTCTTCTTTCTAGAAATTCCCTTGATTTTCTTCCCTATGTCAAGATGCTTTTATCAGTGCTTTTTTTCTGTGATATTTTCTCTTTGCTCTGCAGTGGTGACTCTGATTTTTTTCTCGGTTTTTATATTTGGTAAATGGGATTTGGGGATAGACAAAGGTGAATGGAGGAAGTCTGTCGATAAATATTCTTTTTTTTTGTTTTGATGTTGGGGGTAGGAGTTAATTAATTAATTAATTAATTTTTGCTGTGTTGGGTCTTCGTTTCTGTGCGAGGGCTTTCTCTAGGTGTGGAGAGCCGGGGCCACTCTTCATCGCGGTGCGCGGGCCGCTCACTATCGCGGTCTCTCTTGTTGCGGAGCAGAGGCTTCAGACGCGCAGGCTCAGTAGTTGTGGCTCACGGGCCTAGTTGCTCTGCGGCATGTGGGATCCTCCCAGACCAGCGCTCGAACCCGTGTCCCCTGCATTAGCAGGCAGATTCTCAACCGCTGCGTCACCAGGGAAGCCCCGATAAATATTCTTAAATATTGCTTTTAAATCTAAAATATTGCTTCAATTTAAACTTTGCTATTCCAGTTGGCTAAGAGAACACAGGATGTGACCTCTTCTCAAGCTGGGCTTCTTGCTCACCGTGGACATAACAAAGAAATGTTTTCTAGTCCTTTAAGTACACTTTTATATATATCCAAACATTCAGAAATATGTTACATGGATTATGCCTTTCTTGATCTCATCATCGCCGTTTTTTACACATTCTGCATTCATAGTACAAAATCTGTAGCCAACATGGTAAGTCTTTCTGTAGCCAACATGGTAAGTCTTATTTACATGACTATTCTTTGGGGCCCTAAAGCTGGTAAAAATGAACTTTCTCTTGCTGAGTTTAAATTAGCACAATGGCAGAGGGTCAGATATGTGTATGGAATAAAATTGTTTTAGTATTTTTTACTTTTTTTTTTTTTTTTTTTTTGCGGTACGCGGGCTTCTCACTGTTGTGGCTTCTCCCGTTGTGGAGCACAGGCTCTGGACGTGCAGGCTCAGCGGCCGTGTCTCACGGGCCCAGCCGCTCCGCGGCATGTGGGATCTTCCCAGACCGGGACACGAACCCGTGTCCCCTGCATCGGCAGGCAGACTCTCAACAACTGCGCCACCAGGGAAGCCCGTATTTTTTACTTTTGAGGAAATAAAATGGCTACTCTGAATTATACTAAATGCTTCATAGTAGTTTAAAATTTTCTATCATGCTCTTATCCTTCAGTGGAATAACCTATTAGATATTTTAGTAATTTCTTTAGAAATTTACAGCTTTCAGAAAACTTTCAATTTTTTGATTGAGGTAAATTTTAGAAGCAATTAGAGTTCAGAAAGAAATATGTTCTGATAGTTTCCTTTTTTCTGTAGTATAATAATTGTTTTTTTTAAAATATATTCTGCATGTTTAGAAGTAGTCATTTATTTTATAAACTTTATATGAGAAAAGATCAGATTTACTTTTGGATTCTTATTTTGTAAGTTAATAGAATTTTAGTCTGAGTGGAGTAATTAACTTGATAGATTTCTAATTCAAGGGGCAATTTGTATCTACTTGGCCTACATTTTATATGTTTTGTAACTATTCATTGTTGAAGGCTAATGTTGTTAATAAAGTAGGGATTTTTACAAGCTTTGGTAGTTACTCAATTAAATGTATATTTTCTATTTAAGATCCTATTTTCTGCGTTAGGAAAAGAAAATTGTGAGAGGATAGTTAGATGATATATCATAAAGTATTAGGATTTTTTCCCAATAATTTTTGGTGTAAGAATATTCTAGTGTGTTTCTGATATCAGTTGGAGTCAAAGCAAGCTTTTGTTTTTAATTTGGTAATGTCTTGGGGGGTTATTTGTATTGATATAAACCATGCTTACAACTTACACCGAAATGCCTTTTAAAAATTGACAATAAACTGGTTTCTATTTGGCAGACGGATATTATGGTGACTGTTTAATTTTGTAATTGTAATCTTTTTTTGAAAATGAAGTTTTCCCATTTCTTAATTCTTTGTGTCAGGATTTTGAAACTTTAAAAAGTGGAAATCTTCCTAAAGTGTTTTCATTACTGCTCCATTAGCTCTAGGATGAGGCATTTAATATTCTTGATCACTTAGAATGGTGTAGAGTTGCTGCTGCCCTGGGACCTTACTGTGTTCCTAAGGCTATTCCAGCCTTCTGCAGGGATGGAAAGGCAGCACACTGGTCCTTTCATTCTCTCCCTGTATTCACATCCATTCACATCCAGTAAGTAGTCCTAGGCTGGTAAGAGAGGACTCACGTGTAGGCTGTTTAACTTACCAGGTCTGGGGACTGTTCCCCTCTGCGTCTGCCCTCCTTGACAAGCAAGAGTGTGATACAGATTGGTTCCAGCACCGCAGGCCCCCATACCCAAATCCACGCACGCTCAAGGCCCTTGTATAAAGCGGCCTGGTACGATTAGCCCTTTGTGACCTGACTTGTCACTCTGCTGCTGGTCCCTCCCATTTTCTTCCTTCTTCAGTATTTCTCATTGTTTACTTTGTAAACTTAATCTGAAAAACATAGCCAATCAGAGTGCTTTTTCATTTCTCTATGAGAGCTAGACCATCTTAGCTCTTCGCCTGTCATCTTAGAATTTTTTCCTGGTCACCCAACATGGTTATTGGGTATTTTGAGTGTTATTTCTCCACCATCAGAAATGATTCCTGTCACCCATCACATCTGTCCCCAAATTCCTTTTCTTCACTTTATTTGAATGTTGAGAGGTCTGAAATACTTAGGTAATTGAGATTCTACTATAAAGGAGAACCTCCTAATAATTTTGACGTTGGGAAGTAGGATGAATAACTTGCTTATATCCTAGTAGGCCAGGTTGTCAACCCATGTGTTGATATTTCTAACTGGGAGAATGATTGAATTTACTTCTTCGTTAGATTAGTATCTATTAAGGCTTGTGTGTGTGTGTGTGTGTGTGTGTGTGTGTGTGTATTCAATGCATGAGTGAAATTCTGGGCTCTATTCTGGGGATACAGAAATGAGTAGCCTACATTATATTTCTTGGTTTAGTTGTCTGATAAATGTCATCAGGCAGATAGGCAGAGGGAGCTATGGGGGAGGATAGAGCACACCAGAATCAGACTGTAGGGGAAAGATTAGGAAATGCTTTCCAAAGAGGCAATACTTAATCAGAGTTGTGGCCATAGGTAGGTGTTAGCTGGAATACGTGAAACTGAAAGGCTTTTCTTCTAAGGAGAGGGAACAGGGTGTGCAGCACATGAGAGAGAGTGGCGTGCTCAGGGAATTCCCTGAAGGTTGGGGTAGCTGGGGCTTCCAGGGGCAGCTGGACTCCAGAGGGAACCATCTAAGGTAGCAGTTTTCAAGGTGTGGGTTGAGACCCCTGTGAGATCCTTTTATTTATAAAACAATACTAAGATTTCATTTGCCCCTTTCACCCTAATTCTCTCAAGAGTATGCTAAGAATTTTCTAGATGCTGCCCTGTGTATGATGATATCATTGTTCTCTCGTTTAACAGGATGTGTGCTTGTGGATTCTTGTGCTTTAAAAAAATTTCTCACTTTAAATTTCTAAAACAGTAAATATTGATAGATAAGCCCACATAAACAAACGTTCTTTGGGGCCTTCAGTAATTTTTAAGAGTGTAAAGGGATCCAAAAATCAGAGAATGCCCTTTTAAAGAGTTTGGATTTTATCTTGAGTGTGGTAGGGAGTCATCAGGTAACTTTTGCAAGAGTGTGACGTGTTCAGTGTTCTTAGAGAGCAGGGGTGCTGATAGAAACACAAAGTGCATAGGGGCCAGCCTGAGGCAGAGAGACTGTTCAACAGCTATTGCTGTCATTCCGGAGAGATGTGAGGGTTTGAGCTACTTTTGGTGGGATAGACATGGTGGTGCAAATGGGGAGACCAAAAAGGGGGTAGAATCAGTGGCTCTGGGCGGGTTTGGCTGTGAGGAAGAAGTTCAGCTCACTCCAGGTTTTTGATGTGGGATGCTGGCAGCCAGTGGTATGATAAACTGAGTGGACAGGTTTGTTTGTTTCTCTTCTCCCCAGCATTTTATAGGTATGTTCCTCTGTTTTCTGGCTTCTGTTGCCTCTGATGAGAAGTAAGCTGGAATTCAAATCATTGTACTCCTGTAAGCAAAGTGTCACTTTTCTCAACTTGCTTTCAGGATTTTCTGGTTATACTTAGTTTTTAGCAGTTTGATTCTGATGTGTCAAGGAATTATTTTCTTTGAATTTATCCTGCTTGGTATTTGCTTATCTTTTTTTTTTTTTTTTTTTTTTTGCGGTACGCGGGCCTCTCACTGCTGTGGCCTCTCCCGTTGCGGAGCACAGGCTCCGGACGCTCAGGCCTAGCGGCCATGGCCCACGGGCCCAGCCGCTCTGCAGCATGTGGGATCCTCCCGGACCGGGCACGAACGCTTGTCCCCTGCATCAGCAGATGGACTCTCAACCACTGCGTCACCAGGGAAGCCCCTGCTTATCTTCTTGAATCACCAAATAATGTTTTCCAATTTTTGAGGAAAGTTTGGCCATTATTTTATCAGATTATGTTTTCCTGCCATTCATTTTTTCTGGGACATCAATGACAGTTGTTATGCTATTATGTTGGACATTTTAACAGTGTCCCTCATGTCCCTAAGATTCACTTTTTTCAACCCTCTATCTTTTCTTCAGATTGAGTAATTTGCATTGATCTATCTTCAGCATATCTTCAGTATCTTCAAAGGGTTCGCTGACTCTTTCCTTTATCATCTTCCTTCTGCTGTTAATCTCGTCCAGTGAAGTTTTTATTTCAGAAATTTTATTTTTCATTTCTTGAATTTTAATTTGTTTTTTGTTGCTACTGTTATTCAGTTTTATAGTTTATGTTTCTCTGCTGAGATTATCTTTCATTATTAGCATGTTTCCTCTCTATACCCGAGTATTGTACCTAAAATGCTTGCTAATTAGAACATCTGAAACATCTTAGGATCTCCCTTGATTGACTTTTCCCTTGGGAATGAGATCCTGTTTCCTGGTTCTTTTATGTCAACTTATTTGGACAGTATCCTGGACGTTATAAATGATGAGTTGTGGGAACTCACAATTCTGTTACATTTTGCCAAGAAGTGGTATTTTTATTTATTTTTTTGGTTTTGTTTTTGGTTAAAGCAGGTACTTCATTTGCCTGGATTCAAACTGTAAATTCTGTTTTACCTGTGGTGGTGGTAGCTTAAGTCTCAGTTCAGCTCTTTTTCCCTTAGTCTGGTGCTTGGAATCTGCCTGCACATCTGTGGTTTGGGGGCCTTCAGAGATTTGGGAGGAGTTTGTTTTGTTTTGTTTTGTTTTTTTGCGGTACGCGGGCCTCTCACTGCTGTGGCCTCTCCCGTTGTGGAGCACAGGTTCCGGACGCGCAGGCTCAGTGGTCATAGCTCACGGGCCCAGCCGCTCCGCGGCATGTGGGATCTTCCCGGACCGGGGCACGAACCGGTGTCCCCTGCATCGGCAAGCGGACTCTCAACCACTGCGCCACCAGGGAAGCCCTTGGGAGGAGTTTTTATGCTTCCTTTCTCTAACTCTCTCTGGCCTGGAATTTCCCTCTCATCTTCTGGTGACTGTGGTTTTCCTGGGCTCTGTCCTCTAGTTCTGAAGCCCAGTGAGACTGTGAGATTTCTACCAGAATTTTAGCCACTTGCATGGTACAGACTGGGGCCTGTCCTCATCTAGCGTAGTTCGTTCATTCTTTCACATGTCTACTCACCTCCAGGCATTGCTTGTTTTCATTTCTTCCTCCAGGGCCTTCAGAAATTTTCTCTTTTTTTTTAAAAATATATTAGTCCTAGGTTTATAGTTCTTATCTGTGTGAGAGTTGGCCTGATAGGAGTTATTTGGCCGTCCCAGAGGTGGAATTATGGTATTGTATTGGTATTATTTACCAAGAAAGAGAGATTATAGAAAGACAGTCTAATTAAGTGGGAGGTGAGAGGAGCAGGATTGATTTGATTCTGGTCGTGCTGAGTATGATGTTAACCAAAGTAGAGTTATCCACCAAGTGGTAGTTATGGAAGTGTGACACTTAGGGGTGTGGTTTGGGCTGGAGGTACAGATGTAGGACTTCTAAACATGCCAGTGATGACCGAGATCATGAGAGTGGATGAGCAAGGAGGAATGTTTTGAACCAGAGGACTGACCTGAATTCATAACTCTGGGGAACAGCCGTGTTTAAGAGGTAGGAATAGGATGAGGAACCCAGGAAGGAGATTCAAAGTGGAAGTGGAGTACAGTGGACCCTTGAACAACATGAGTTTGAATTGCACGGGTCCACTTATACGTGGATTTTTTTTGTCATCGATTGTGCACTACAGTACTACATGATCCGCCAGCCATTTGTTGAATTCGTGGAACTGTGTATACAGAGGGTCAACTGTAAAGTTATACTCGGATTTTCAACTGCCTGGAGGGCACCCCTAATCCCCTAATTGATCCAAAAGTCAACTGTAATTTGTAAGGGAAAGTTGTTAAAGAAACCAAGCTCGTGATCAGCAGTTCTTAACCTGGGATCTCTTGACCCGGTTGGTTCAGGATTAAGTTTCAGGGGGTTTCTGAACTCTCTGCAGTGTGTGTATGTGTAGGATTTTTCTGGAGAAAGGGTTCATACCATTCATCAGATTTCCAGGAAGGTTTGTGACCTACAAATAGTTAAATGTTGAAATAAACAGTATCAAAACAACCCAATCAAAAAATGGGCAGAAGACCTAGACATTTTTGTAAAGAAGACATACAGGTGACCAAAAAGCACACGAAAAGATGCTCAACATCGCTAATTGGTAGAGAAATGCAAATCGAAACTACAGTGAGGTACCATCTCACACTAGTTAGAATGGCTATCATTAAAAAGTTAACAAATAATAAATGCTGGAGAGGGTGTGGAGAAAAGGGAACCCTTCTACACTGTTGGTGGGAATGTAAGTTGGTGCAGACACTATGGAAAACAGAATGGAGGTTCCTCAGAAAACTAAAAATAGAATTACCATATGATCCAGCAATCCCACTCCTGGGCATATATCCAGACAAAACTATAATTCAAAAATATACATGCACTCCTATGTTCATAGCAACACTATTCACAATAGCCAAGACATGGAAACAACCTAAATGTCCATTGACAGATGAATGGATATAGAAGATGTGGTACATATATACAATGGAATATTACTCAGTCATAAAAAAGAACCAAATAATGCCATTTACAGCAACATGGATGGAACTAGAGATTATCATACTAAGTGAAATAAGTCAGAAAGAGATAGACAAATGCCACATGATATCACTTATATGTGGAATCTAAAATATGACACAAATGAACCTATCTATGAAACAGAAACAGACTCACAGTCAGAGAACAGACTTGTGATTGCCAGGGGAGAGGGGGGTGGGGAACAGGTGGATTGGGAGTTTGGGGTTAGTAGATGCAAGCTATTACATATAGAATGGATAAACAACAAAGTCCTACTGTATGGCACAGGGAATTATGTTTAATGTCCTGGGATAAACCATAATGGAAAAGAATATAAATAAGAATGTATATATGTGTGTAACTGAATCACTTTGCTGTACAGCAGAAATCAACACAATATTGTAAATCAACTATACTCCAATAAAAAATAAATTAAAAAATAAACAGTGTCAAAGTTCAGAAAAATGACTGGAGAGTGTCTATTTAATCTACAAATTTGGAGCTCACTAGTGGCTGAGAGCGATTTCAGGGTGCAGGTGGAAGACAAATTAGACTTCACTGAGAAGTGAATCGGAGATGAAGATGCAGAGCTAAGGGCAGGGAGTATAAAATTCTCCTGCAGGAAGTGTGGATGGTAAGCGGAGGAGAGATTGCCTGATAGAGGGGAATAAGATTAAGAAAAGCCTAGCAATGCCCCGCCTGGCCTCATGTGTCGCAGGGCCCTTGCCACACTATCCCCTTTGTGCTTATGTCCTGAGATTTTTAGTTTGTGAAAGCTGCTCTGCTGTCAAACTCTGGAGACTGCTTGTGTGGGCCGGCATGCCCGCACTCATAGCTTTTGATCCCAAAGATGTTACGAGCGCCATGATGATGACAATTTATTTTTCTCTTTAGTTTGGTGTTCTTCCCCTATAGCACATTTTATTTTACTCTGCATATAGTAAAGGCTTAATGTCAGTGGCGTCAGTTTCAGGATATGGGATAGGGCCATGATCCGGTGGAAACAGTGGTCCCAGTGCCAAGGGTGTAGAGAACATCTCTGGTGCATGGTTTCCCTTACAGCTCTCCATGGATGCTCTCAGGTCTCTGGGGGGATTCCAGGTTGCTATGTATGAAGGTTTCCCTGTCGTAAGCCCTCAGAATAGGGAAAGGCTTTCAAAACGTTGTCCAGGAGAAGTAGGGAAGTATGGAATATATCCCCCCCGCCCACGCTCCTTTCCCCCCACCTTTGGACTTCTTTTCTTAAGAGAGAAGTGTGATTAGATGGGAAGACACTAGGCTGAACTACTATGGGAATCAGAAAAGTAGGCTGAACTAGGGAAACTGAGATTTTGTAGCTTTCTGAACTCATCCTGATATCCTTCAATTAAAGGAAATCTGCAGAATACCTATTGTGACTCATTCCTATTGCTTGTTGTATTTTCTGTCGCTGAGAAGTAGAACACTTTCCAGCCTGCCTGTGTCCCCTCCTCACCCGAGCCAGCTACCTTAACACCAATTCTTGTTACTTCCAGCCCTAATGAAGCCGTGCAGTGTCACTGTACTTCTAATATCAGATAATGGTGAAAATAATTGATCAAAGATTAGATGAGAGCTAATTCTCCAGCAACATTCAATTCTTTTTTTTTTTAAATTTATTTATTTAGTTTTTGGCTGCGCTGCAGGGCATGTGGGACCTTAGTTCCCCAACCAGGGATCGAACCTGTGCCCCCTGACTTGGAAGCGTGGAGTCTTAACCACTGGACCGCCAGGGAAGCTTCTCAACATTCAATTCTTATACTAGAAACTTGTTAAGAAATGAATCTATAGTTGGATAAGTTTGTGGCAAAGACATTTTGGACCCTACCCTTCTCAGACTCTTAGACAAAGAATAAAATATATCAAATCAGTTTAGAAGTTCCAGCTCCAGAGCCAACGCACTGCCCTCCTCACCTCTGTGAAAGCTGTGTATCACCTTGAGTTGTCACTGCTTGGTGAGAAAGTGCAGGGCAAGTGTGCACAGAAAGTGGAAAAAGTATTCACAGGGCTTCTGAGAAGCCTGAATGCTTTGGATAATCTGCATATTCTGTTCACTGCTTAATTTCTACAAGTACAAATGGAAACGTAGTATACACACTATTCCGTTCCATGATTTTGGTACTTAACAGGATAGCTCGACTGCCCTTATATATTGGCACATAAAGGGCTTTAAAATTTTTTTGACAGTTGCAAAATCTAATATTTGTAATTACTGTATTTTATTGACTGGATGAACTAGAATTTATTTAACCTGTCCCCTTTTGACAGATACTTAATTTTTTTCTGATTTTTATAATTATAAGCAACGCTTTTGCGAATGACATCGGGCGTACGTCATCTTGCGTGTGTGCGGTTATAACTGTAGGATGAATCCCAGCAGCTGAATTGTTGTTTTCCTCTCTAGAGGGTCTCCCAGTTTACACTCCCACCAGCCACGTAGGAGAGGGTCTGTTAACCCCTATTCTTATTCTTTGTCAGAAAGATGAAGATGGTATCTTGTAGTTTTGATTTTGTATTAATCTTATTTATGAGATTAACCATCTCTTAATATGTTTAAGGGTAATTTGTTTCTTTTCTGTTAACTATATTGCTTCCTCCTTTTTGTAAGAGCTCTTTATTTATTAAGGAAATTGGCTCTGTCTAGGATGTGAGCTGCAAGAGTTTTTATTGTGTGTGTGTGTGTGTGTGTGTGTGTGTGTGTGCACGTTGGTTTGTGTTTTGACTGTTTTCCTATGAAGAAACTATCTTAGTATGTGGTTGAGTTTATTAATCTTTTCTTTTGTGGTTTCTGGGTTTTGTATCACAGGGAACTTTCTCATTCCTAGAGTACCAAAATCTCCTAGTTTCTTTAGGTTATTTTGTAGATTCATCTTTTATACTTTAAAATCATTGATCTATCAGGAATTAGCTTACTCTAGGCATGAGCTATGGATCTAACTTTCTTTTTCCCTCAGATGGCTACCCAGGTGAATTCACCTCTTTTTTTTTTTTTTTTAAAATGTGATCTACCTATGGCAGACATTACAAGTTGTCTATCTGATATCCATTCTTCTCTCGTCACCCTTTGAACAGTGACATTTATGAGAATGTTAGTAAATCCAGATGAAAAGATTTGTCTTCTTAGACACCCTTGTGCTGAGAGTGTCCGTGTGTCACAGGTGACTATAGGGTGGAGCTTCCAGGAGAGCTATTGCCTGGGTGACAAAGAGGGACAGGCTGATAGCATAACCCTTTGGTTTTATCCTTTCCCTCTTTTCCTGCCTAGGTGAGGGTAGAAGGTACAGATGGCCAGCATTTGTAGGCCATCAGGGAAATGATCGTGGATTACACTTTGAGGATGGATACTAAGAACTTTACAGAAACATGTAACTGAAATAAAACACTTGTGGAAAAAATTCCAATCTCTGGCAGCAGAAGTCAGAGTGCTTCTGTGTATGTGTATGTTGGCAAACTCAAAGCAGAGGGTGAGGGCTTCCCTGGTGGCGCAGTGGTTGAGAGTCCGCCTGCCGATGCAGGGGACATGGGTTCGTGCCCCGGTCCGGGAAGATCCCACGTGCCGCGGAGCAGCTGGGCCCGTGAGCCATGGCCGCTGAGCCTGCGCATCCGGAGCCTGTGCTCCGCAACGGGAGAGGCTCTCACAACAGTGAGAGGCCCGCGTACAGAAAAAAAAAAAAAAAGCAGAGGGTGAAATACAATGGAAGAATGCAACTAAACAGAAGGACCGACTTCTTAGCTTTTATTCATAATATATTGGCCTTCCCCAAATTGGACACAAGAATTGGGGTATTCACAAAACTACAATGAAATATGAAGGCATCTCAAATCAAATGTGTTGTTTTCCTCACTCGGTTGTAGCCTGGTTTTTGAAAGGTAGAGAAAATCTGCTCAAAGGATGTGATCTGTTTGGTTTCAGCTTACAGACAATATCCTGATTAGAGTAATGAAATAAATAGTATCCAATATTTAAAAACTAGAGATTGAATTATAAAGGAAATACAAGTAATAATTTATTGAAATTACTGGATCGAATCTGCCAGCAACAGCAAATAGTTGTGGCGAATATATGGTTTCAGAGTCAATTTCAACTCCCCATCCCTGCTGTTTATAATTTTATTTTCAGGTTAGATTATAACAGAAGAATGTTCAAACATATTCGTACCCTGTATTTCCTTTCAGTTAAAATCTTTTCTAAACCAGATTTAAGTTAGTTTCCACAGTTGTAAAACAAATGTTTTCATGAAACAATGCTTAAACAGACTTATTTAGGAAATTGAGCTTTATTTTTTTTTAAGGTTGATACATCCCCCCCCCCCCCAAATCTTAGCATTTGTTTCAGTTCCAAAAATAAACTTAAACACACTTTTTGGGAATACATTCTCTCCTCTATGGTGTTGATGGAAGTCTGAACCAACGAGACAAATCCGGAGACATCTCTGTCGCTAGAGGCAAGCTCTGGAGGTGGTGGGTGAGCTTTCTCAGAGGGAGCTCTGTATCTAAATGTTACCCAACCACTCATTGCTGGAATGCTATTCTTTAAACAAAGAATGAGTTATTCACTTAGCTGAAGAAGGTGGTCAATGAGACATGATGCTTGTAACAGAAAATTGAAGAACATTTCTTTTTAAATTTATTTTTGGCTGTGTTTAAATTTATTTTTTAAATTTATTTTTAAATTTATTTTAAATTTATTTTTGGCTGTGTATTTATTTTGTAACAGAAAATTGAAGAACTTTTTTTTTAAATTTATTTTTGGCTGTAACAGAAAATTGAAGAACATTTTTTTTTAAATTTATTTTGGCTGTGTATTTATTTTTGCTTGTAACAGAAAATTGAAGAACATTTTTTTTAAAATTTATTTTTGTCTTCGTTGCTGTACACGGTCTTTAGTTGCGGCGAGCGGGGGCTACTCTTTGTTGCAGTGCATGGGTTTCTCATTGCGGTGGCTCATCTTTGTTGTGGAGCATGGGCTCTAGGCGTGCAGGCTTCAGTAGTTGTGGCATGCAGGCTCGGTAGTTGTGGCTCGCGGGCTCTAGAGCACAGGTTCAGTAGTTGTGGCGCGTGGGCTTAGTTGCTCCGCAGCCTGTGGGATCTTCCCGGACCAGGGATTGAACCCATGTCCCCTGCATTGGCAGGCAGATTCTTAACCCCTGTGCCACTAGGGAGAACATTTTATCAATTGTCTCCCTCTTCGTAAATGTCTCCTCCTTGTGAAACACACACACACACACAGAGATGTCATTTACACGGTGCCTCTTAGAAGAAGCAAAGTAATAATTAAAATACAGGGGAAAATTTAGAAAGTTTCCCCTAAAACTACATATATTTTTAGAAGATTGCAAATATAAAATGTAGCCACCTTCTTGTTTAAAGCATCCTTAGCATTCTCTGTGGAGCAGAGTAGACCATCCGTAAATGTTAATGGAATGGATGAATAAAATTACGCTGTCAAGTACAGCATATTAATTATGTGCCTTTCTCCAGACTGAATATTTGACTGACTTGATGAAACAGTGACTGTGGCTACTCACTGATCTCTGTGATTGCTAACGGAATTATAGTTAACAGAAACAGATTTTTCAGAGTTTACCCTGCTGCATCTAAGTTGTACACAGAGAAGCCAAGCGCTGGAAGCTGGTTTCTTTACATTAATATGGATACCTTCTCAGTGTCTTTGACTGCAGGGGGGCCGTGAACCTAAGGCAGTGTAGCAGGTAATGTAACACCAGGGCGGGGGAGCAAGAATTTGTGAGGTGTTGATTCTCTTGAATTCCGTGAATGTCCCTCTCTTTGTATCAATCCACACCTGAAGATTAGGTTTGTTCTCCTCTGGATAAAACATTCCTTATTTAATGCATTCCACAGCAGCTACCAACTGAATGTGAAACTTAAACCTTGTTTCACTAGCTAACAAAGATGAGAAGACATTGCATTATTAAAGCTTTTAGCCAATAAGAGGGGTGTTAGGTACGTAAGTTGAAGACAACCCCGCCCCCTTCGTTGTTTTTAAAACAGAAACAACTATTCAGGGGTAATACTTTTCTGTAATAAGGTGGCAATTCTTTGATGATTACACCTAAGGCCTTTTTCAAGGGCTTTTAACCTATGAAGTGTTTAAAATTGTAAATTGAACTTATTACTTTCAGTCTACAATTGAAGCTTTTAATACGAAAGCTATGAAGTTTTACTTTTGGATCAAATTCTGGTAGCTCAGCTTTTATTTTGTGCCCAAGATAAGAGCAACCTATCTTTCTATTTTAGAGAGGTTTTTAAGGCTTTGTTTACGGTATAGAATGAGCCCAAGTATTTTTTTTCCTGGATTGTTTTCCATGATTTTGTTTAATTCAGAAGTGACATAGCTATAATCCTACTTACATTAAACACTAATAAAACCTGCATATTTGGAGGAATGGCATGGACACTGGTGGGAGATATAGACCTCGGCAAGTCCTCTCTACAAAAATCTACACTAATACTTTTGACTAATTAGAGATTAATTTACTTAATGGTTCTTTACAATTGCAGTTCTTTTCTGGGAGAATTAACAATTATCATTCAATTTTACCAGTATCTGCAATCAGAGTTTGACTCACTGGGGATATGTTTTGTATTGAACTTTATAAGCTGCTTTATATTTAGATACTTATTCAATAAATAGGAGTACCTACTATGGGCTAGTGACTTTTGTAGGTATTTGGGATATATTAGTGAAGAAACCAGACAAACATACAGAATAACTGTGTTAATTTTATTACATAATTCAGCCAAATTTACTGACTTTACTGAAACTCTTATAGTAGAAGTCAGCTAGATTTCTTGAAAGCCTGAGCAAACTTTCTGGCCAACCCAATAGGCTGTGCATTTATCCCTGCAACCTTAGTTTTTAAGGAATATTTTCTAATGGGGTGACCACCATGGTCACCATGGTGACCTTTGGAAGATGGGGTGGGGATGAGATTTATAGACTAGTGTATATGGCTCTTCAGTGATGCTCAGAATCTTCTGCCCCCCACACCCCTTTTTTTATTAGACCAGCTCTACGCCTATTGGTTTACACATGGGAATTCGGTATACTATTTCTTTAAAAAGGAGCGATCTACTTTAGGTTATAAATGGAGTGGGTGAGTGTTGGAAAACGGAGAATTATCGTTTTTGTTTGAAATTTGCCTTAGACAACAGTGGTTTAGATATTCTATGATTAACCTTTGTTGCCATATTATTCTGTGTTCATCTATGAATTTAACTACTTTCTTGTCTTTCCAGCTTGGTAAAACTGTTCAGGACACTAAACAGATGATTATCTGAAATCCACAGCTCTCTTAGATGAAAGTTTGGAAAAGACCTTATACATAATCTGGCATTTGATCATGTTTTTTCTGCTCACTCCCTCAGATGAAGAAATGATGAGAGGGTATTTGTATCAGCTTTTGCCATGATCATGCTGTGTAACAACTTTAAAGTGTAGTCTTTGGACCACCTGCATCAAAATAATCTAGAATGCTTTTTTTTAAATTTTTTTAATTTATTTAGTTATTCTTGGCTGTGTCGGGTCTTCGTTTCTGTGCGCGGGCTTTCTCCAGTTGCAGGGAGCAGGGGCCACTCTTCATCGCGGTGCGCAGTCTTCTCATTGCAGTGGCTTCACTTGTTGCGGAGCAGGGCTCTACACGCGCAGGCTCGGTAGTTGTGCCTCACGGGCCTAGCTGCTCCGCGGCATGTGGGATCTTTCCAGACCAGGGCTCGAACGCGTGTCCCCTACATTGGCAGGCAGATTCCTAACCACTGCGCCACCAGGGAAGCCCTAGAATGCTTTTTAAAGCTACAGATTCCCAGCTCCCACCCTGGACCCACTGACTCAAGTTTAAATATCACTATCTTAAACCTCATTTCATATCAGCTCAGAGAATGGCAACATTTCTGATAGCTGTTTCACATCACGTGTCTCATACCTTTTTTTAAAATTGAGGTATAATTTACAGTGAAATTCACCCTTGGTAGTGAATTGAGATCTGACAAAACGCAGACAGTTGTGTGACTGCCACCTCGATCAAGTTACAGCAGTTTCATGCCCCCGCCCCCTCCCCCAAATTTCCTTGTGCACCTTTTGTAGAAGATCCTTCCTGTTTTACCCCCTGTCCCTGGCAACCACTGATCTGCTTTCGGTCCTTGAAGGTCCTTGTGGTTTTGTCATTTTGAGAATATCATATAAATGGAATCATACTATTGTAGCCTTCTTTCACTTAGCGTAATGCATTTGAGACTCATTCATGTCGTTTGTAGCAGTACTTCATTCCTTTTCATCGCTGAGTGGTATTCCTGGAACAGATGTACCTCAGTTTATCAATTCCCATTTGAAGTATATTTGGGTTGCTTTTAGTTTTGGGCAATTATGAAGCCACTGTGAACATTCATGACAGGCTTTTTATTTCACTTGAGTAAATGCTGAGGCATGGGATTGATGGGTCTTCTTGTAAGTGTCTGTTGAACTTTATCAGAAATGGACAAACTTTTCCACATTGAGTCTTTCTCTTTATTACGCAAGTGATGTTGAGCATTTTTTGTGTGCTTAGTTGCCATTCGTATACCTTCTTTGATGAAGTGTTTGTTCAGATTATTTGCCCATCTTTTAAATTGGGTTATTTGTTTTCTAGAGTTCTGTATTCTGGATACAAGTCGTTTATCAGTTGTGTTTTGCAGAAATTTTCCCAGTGGTTTGATTTTTTTTTCAGTGTCTTTCAAAGAGTAGAATTTGTGTCCCAGCACTAATTATTGTCATCCTTATTTAATGCAATCATATATTTCTGTTTTTCTTCACAGATTCCTATTCAGCTGTGCCATTCTTCTCTAGTACTTTTAAGCCCACAAACATATCAAATATATCCACTGGCAGTATGGCGTAGTGGGAGAGTATTTTCTGTGTATCCAAATTTTGTCACTTTGACATTTCATAGTCATTTTTTTCTTTTTACAATTTTTGTCATCAAAGGCAGAAAGTCTTATGGGAAGGGCATAGGAGTTGGCCAAACTTCTTACGAAAATTTGGTTCAGTAAGAGAAAAAAATAGAGGCTTAGCAATTCTGTAACTTAGCTAGAGAGTGTCAGAGCCTGAATGGGACAGCAGGTGTCTGACCCAAAGCTTGTGCTTGTTACTATGCACTGTCCATTCTTCACTAACCATTTTACTCTTCTTTGTCCGTTTCAGTGAAGAGCCTTAGTTTTTTCCTCTTACGTATTGTAATGTACAGTTTACAGAGAGCTTTGGTTGACAGCTATTGAGTAATCTTAGAGGCCCCTTCAAGGTTGGATCATCTATGACATTGTGATTTATCGGATTAATTCTGGTAAATTTCACCCATCTTCAGCTATTTGTAAGTTATTGCGTAAAAGCAGTGATATTGGAAAATTTAAGCATGTTTTCTGTAACTTTCCAGTTCGTTATCCCACAGGTAATTTTCCCAGAGCTTGTTAGATTATGAAAAAAGGTTTTGCCTTTGAGTATCCTTTGGTTTAGATTTTCCACGGAATTTGCCTCCATTTCATTTTGCATAGATTTACTAAACATCCTGTAAATGCGACTTGAACTTGGAGTAACCTGCGTTTGCAGTTTCTGTGAACCCCGCTGGCCGCTGGGAACTAGGCTGCCACACCACAGATTTATGTTCTTTCCCCCTTCTGGCTAGAGTTGACTCATGTTTGTGTAAAGTTGAAGGAAACTAAAGCCTCATCCCACACTATTGTCTTCCAAAAGCACGCCAAAGAAAGAGACCAATTAAAAGAAGAAAGCCTGGCAATGCATTTTAATCTTCTGCCTATTCTGGGTGGCCTGCAGGCTCTGTGGAGGAGCAGAAGCAGCAGAGCCTGTGGAACATTTACTTGGATTTGTCCTATGGAAACTAACTCAGAACTCAGCTGCTCGGGGTTTGCACCGAAACAGCTCACGAAGAACATGTTGAAATGAAAGCCATGCTTTCCGGCCGACCTTTGAGTGCAAAGCTCTGTGAAGCCTGCAGTGGTGGCTGACAGACACAAACATTCAACAGTGAGAGAAGTTGGAGGAAGCCTGCATACAGAGGAAGTATCTACGGGTTGTGACAAATGACAAAAAAATGATACAATTTAGTAGCAAGTTTGACGGTCCTTTATTCAAGGGAAGATAATTCATGGATGGGGGGAGTACTGTTTCTGAGGGATTTGGGCAAAAGCAAGTTGACAGAGCCTTCGAGGCAGCAACATGGACATTGCATGATTGACCAGGAGGCCAGGAGTATCCTGGGAAGGCTAACAGGTCTAGCGTTTTCTAGCGTGAGGTGAGCCGAGCTGGAGGATTGGGGTCCGTGTATGTTAGGTGTCCTTGGCAGTTTTCCGTGAGTGTAGGCTGACTTACGTTTAGGTTTGTGATGTGGGCTGGTCCACTGGAGTGTCCTCCATTTTTTTTTTTTTTTTTTTTTTTGCGGTACGCGAGCCTCTCACTGTTGTGGCCTCTCCCGTTGCAGAGCACAGGCTCCGGACGCGCAGGCTCAGCGGCCACGGCTCATGGGCCCAGCCGCTCCGTGGCATGTGGGATCTTCCTGGACCGGGGCACAAACCCGTGTCCCCTGCATCGGCAGGCGGACTCTCAACCACTGCGCCACCAGGGAAGCCCTTGGCCTCCATTTTTTATCAGCCGTAATTATGTATATGAAATAAGGGGTGATGAAGAGGGAGAAAGTGGCTACTTCAGTTATATCAATTTACTGCGAAAGGAGGCCCCGGCATCCAAGATTTCTCTTACCTTTTTTTTTACCCCCTCCCCCCCCCTTTTTTTTTACAAGGGGTAAAATATGTTGACACTGGCTTTGTGAGAGGGGGCTTAGCTATGACAGACTAATGGAATGTGTGCAGAAGTGTCTCTAGGCAAGGTTTGTGAAAACAATACCCGAAAATAAATCCTTACAGTGAAAGAACTGGCGGAACATTAGGAGAAAGCGGGTTACGCGTGCCATTGGTCATCCCATGGGGAATGAGAGACCCTCTACAGGGTCTGCCTGCATGAAGGCTGTTCCCCCGTTCTGGACTTGTTATCAGTGACTCTTTCCAGAGTGTGTTTCTATAAAGTGACTACCGGTTATATGGAAGGGCTAAACCGTGACTGTATTAGGATTTGTTTGGTCAGAAATATTCGGCTGTCATGTGAGATTGAAGTCTTAAGTCACTGGAATAAAGGATGCGTAACTGTTTGAAGGAAAAGGACTTGGGAAAGCTCCAGAACACAGTACGAGTAATTTGGGAGAAAGCTGTGATAGGGGATAGCACTTCTGGGCCACCAGAGGGCAGCATGCATTCAACAACTATTTTCTGAAGTCTGCATTTTCAAAGTACCACTGAGGACTGTGTGAAAGGGGGGCAGACCCTGGAGTGAAGTCAACTTTGTACTGATTTTATGCTCATCCCATCCACCTTGGATAACTCCAGCAATATGTCATTTTTTGGTCTCTCCATCTTTTTCTTTCTCCCCAAGCAGAGTTATTCCACAGCTTTCAGTATATATCTCTATGTAGCACTTATTATATTTTTCTTTTTTTACTGAAATATTTTATTTGAAGGAACATAAAAATTAATAGCTTTTACCATGCGACTGTGAAGAATTAACTGCACCTTCCCAATAAAAATTTAATCGTTACTTTTATAACATTAAAGTAATTAAAGTCATTTACAAAGACAGTATCAATTGAGACTCATCCAGTTATAACTAATCCGTTATAAACAAATAGCAATCTTAAAATTTCAGAATAAGTATCATTAAACTGAATTCGAATATAGGAAGCTCATTGACTATGCTATAACAAATAGATGAAAACTAAAATGGATTTTACACTCTAGGGATATATAAGTGTTAAACATTCTAATTTCTTATACAGATAACAGAAAGCTTCATTTCATTATTGTAAGCTCTCAAAATTTATGCTTATTTTTTCTACTTCTGTCAATTTCCTGACACATTTAACACAAGCATGGAAATCTTTTCAGTAAATTGAGCATGTGCACCTCACACATGTAGTGAAGGATACTGGCCAAGTGACATATGTCTCATATTGTTTGAGTTTCCGATCTATTCTTTGCTTCAGACCCCCATACAAGTTTATTCTTTTCTCAAGCAACCTGTGAATTTGCAGTATCTTTTTTGGCTTTTACAGAGTTGGGGCTTTCAGCGGCTCTGATAGTTTTACAATAAGCTCTCCTGTAGCCATTTGGTTGCTGAGTTCTCAGCTTTCTCCATTTTGCAGTTGTCCACAGCCTGGCCTGTGCTCTTGAAGGCCTGACTTATCATTTGTTTCTTTTTTCAAACCTATCCCTGACTCCAGAATACTGAATACGTTCCTTCCACTGGGCTTTATTTAAAGATTGTTTCTGACAAGATGCCCCTTCATTCTTCGATTTATCTTTTCTGGAGAGTTTCTTTCCACCCCGCTTCCGCTTCCCAGGCTTGAGGTCAGGGTTTCATATTTGGCATGCTTTTTATGCAATTCTTGAAATTTATTCCACGTATTTAAGGGAATTCCAGAAAGGCACACTTTGTGTGCACTTACCTGTGGCTCTGTTTCAGTTTTTGGTCTATCTAAGAGAAATCTGAGATTTGTTTCTCTCATTATCTGACCTTTCTCTTCCTGTGGGTTCAGGCTTCATCGGCAGAGTTCAGTGCAACATCACGTAGGCCAGGAGGAAGCAGCCCACGCCCTGTCTTTTCCTGAAGTTCAAGTCTTTAAGAGAGTAGCTCTTAGAAAGGTACACCTTCTCCTGCTGGCTGCACACCTGGAAGCCTGCAGGTTCTGGGGCAGAGCCTCACTATAATCCCAATGTGGGAAGAATCCCCTCCTGGGCATAACACTCAACGGCCAGGTCCCAGGTAGGATTTCTAGCCTGTTGACATTTTCATGCACTGTAAGTGTTTTCCAGGATTCACTGATTATAAACATAGTCCATTTTCTCAATGGGAAGCATCCTTACCCCCTCACTTTGGTGGGACAGAAAACCCCTTTCCCACCAAAGAGCTTGGGAAGGTGCTGAGCTGCCCCTTCCAAGGAAAATATGGACCTGGCTGGAGTCTTCTCTGGCCTAATCTGCCCGTGCTGGGCCTCCTGGCAGATCCTCTGGAACTGTCACCAGGAGCCCAAGCCCATATTTAATTTTGTGTTAGGCTTTATGGGCAATGGATCTTTGTTAGGACTACTCAACTCTCTCTGCCCATTGTAGTGAGAGATCTCATTGCAATCGATTGGAGTTTGGGTTCCAATAAACTTTTATTTATAAAAACAGTTGGCGGGCCTGGGTTTGGCCCATAGGCCCTAGTTTGCCCACCCCTGGTTTAAGATGTGGTTTTCAATAAATTAGGTTAATAAGTTATTCTGTCTCCCATGTTGCTTTAACATAGTACCAAGCAAATGCATAAAGTACATTGATTTTGTTGAATATACTCTGATGTACTTTGAACGTTCTTTGTTCAGTGATGAAGAGTTATTCCCAATGGCTGAATAATAATTATAACTACTTTTTCTGGCAATGCTTCAATGAAGTTCTCAGAAAATACGTAAGCGATCGTCTATGTGTTGTATTTGTAAATATTTAATTTACAGTTAAAAACTGGAGATTTGATTTTAGTAAATGAAAAGTTTTGATAAGTGCCTTTGGAGTGTGTAGTCTAAGCAAAACTGAAAGGTTTTCCTAAACCAAACTGTGACCGAGAAGAATGTTTTTAAAAAGCTTTAACAAAATTAGTTTTGCTTCAGGTAATGTGAATATAGCCAAAATATCTCTCTGTTTATAGATAAGTGGCTTAATGTTTGAAGTATTATTCATCCCGTCAGTCTCCTGGGTGTGTGTTGAGTAGACGATGTTTTTTCAGCGTAGTTTCAAAACGCAGGATGGTTTATCATAAGAAAAAAATGCAGGATCTGTGTGGTCTTGGCTTGACTTAGAGTCACAGGTTACTGACTGTTAAATGTAATACGGAAATGTTTAAACCACACCGAGGTCTTCCCTGTAGCCGCCTAACCTCTTGTATCCTTGCTGTCAGTCAGCCTTTGTCCCACCAAGATGGAAGAGCTTCGGTCATGGTGCTCAACGCTTGGCTTCTTGGTCCAGTGACCTGCTTCCTCCCAGAGCTTTCCACTCTGTCCCCTGGAACAATTTTATGGTGAACACTTCAACATTTACCCCTCCCCTAAACCTTCTCTTTACCTCTTTGCCTTAAGAGAAAGCCAGTCCTCCTTTTTTCCTGTTGCCTTCTCCAGTGGAGTTTGCCATCTCTCGCCCACCTCAGGGCTGGAAGAAGTGACCACTTCCAGAGAGTTAGCCTGAAATGTTCACACAGCAGTATCTATGTCTTAGACCAGTTGGTTAGACTGTCCAATATCCTTCTTCCTCACTGCTTGCTGACCTCTGACCTCTCACTTGCTCCTTTTTATTCGGTGAAGACTTGAGCACCTGACTCATGCATCCCTCCTGCTCTGACCTGCCATCACCCTGGGTAACACAGTGTAGACCGGAAGGGTGCATCAGGTTCTCTCACTTCCCAATCCACGATATCCTTTCCTACTCCAGCCACTTTCTTTGACGCCCTAATCCTGGATTTAGTTATTTCCTGGAAGGGCTGCACTTTTGCATTATTAAATCCCAGCATCTGGGCTTCCCTGGTGGCGCAGTGGTTGAGAGTCCACCTGCCGATGCAGGGGACACGGGTTCGTGCCCCGGTCCGGGAAGATCCCACATGCCGCGGAGCGGCTGGGCCCATGAGCCATGGCCGCTGAGCCTGCGCGTCCGGAGCCTGTGCTCTGCAATGGGAGAGGCCACAACAGTGAGAGGCCCAAGTACTGGAAAAAAAAAAAAAAAATCGCAGCATCTTACTCTACAGCTTACTCAGCAGCTTCAACTAAACATGCTTAGTCAAAGCCCCTTTACTTTCTTTCTTCTTACCAGCTGCCTGTCTCTACTTCCCTCCCTGCTTAGTGTAGTCTGCACGATCTGACATTAAGCCACTTTCTTGAGATTGTCTTCAGACTGGCTCTCTTGTCCTCTCGCATCTACCTGGGAAAACCCAACTGCTGACGGCCTGCTCAGGTAGTCTTGATCTGCACGAACTCCAGGTTGCCCCGACCCTACTTGTGTGGAGCAGGTCCCAACAGATCCCAGCTAGTTTCAGAATCCTTGGTCTACTCAGTGTCTCTTAATTAAGAGGTTATTTACCCAGGACCTGCAAGGAGGGCTGCAGTTCCCTCAATTCTTTTCTAGTTATCTCCGGATCCTTCACGCATGTGTACAGCTATTCATGTTCCTTCTGGGTTATCCAGTCCAGTTTTAGCTCTTTCAACCTGAAGCATCACTTCATACCAGTTATCAGATGGTTCTGCCTTCTCCCACAGCGTCTTCCTGGAGGTCTAACTCCAGGAAGATTTAACTCATTCCATCAAGACTTTTGTAGAAGGCAGATAAGACCAGTCACCTTCAGTCTTTTTTTATTTTATTTTTTATTTTATTTTATTTTTTTTAACATCTTTATTGGAGTATAATTGCTTTTCAATGGTGTGTTAGTTTCTGCTTTATAACAAAGTGAATCAGTTATACATATACATATGTTCCCATATCTCTTCCCTCTTGCATCTCCCTCCCTCCCACCCTCCCTATCCCACCCCTCTAGGTGGTCACAAAGCACCGAGCTGATCTCCCTGTGCTATGCGGCTGCTTCCCACTAGCTATCTGTTTTACGTTTGGTAGTGTATATATGTCCATGCCTCTCTCTCGCTTTGTCACAACTTACCCTTCCCCCTCCCCATATCTTCAAGTCCGTTCTCCAGCAGGTCTGTGTCTTTATTCCTGTCTTACCCCTAGGTTCTTCTTGACATTTTTTTCCCTTAAATTCCATATATATGTGTTAGCATACGGTATTTGTCTTTCTCTTTCTGACTTACTTTACTCACCTTCAGTCTTATTTCGACTTTAGACTTTGACTGGATGCAATTCAGAAGCATCTTGCCTTGTGTAGACAGGCTAGAGTTCGTAAGGCACTGTGCATATACTCTTGTGTATATTAGTCTGCTCATTTTGAGGATTAAAAGTATGTTGTTATAGAAGCTGTAACTTGGCTTGATTTCTCACGTTGAGATGTGGGGAAGTGGCGTGGAAGTGTATGGTTCTCCCCAGTCCACGACTCTCGTGATCATTTTGGGTCAAGTGTGTGGGTAGGTGTGTGACCCAGCCTTTTGTTGTAATGCAGTTACCACAGTGGCCTGGAGCATCAGCTTAGGGTTCAAAAAATAAGAGCATTCGTGGCATAAACGGTGATCGTTGTCACCAGTGAAAGCACTTATTAAACAACCACATTTTGAAAACTGTCCAAATGTAGTTGAATAACGAATGCAGGAGGTTTTAAGTCTTTTTGTTCTGCACTGACATTTGTTCTATTATTAGCCTCTTTCTGGAATATGGCTTTCGTGGTGTGGCCATTAAGGAATTCATCAAAATTTCATGTGGCCTGCATGGGTCTCCATTGTCTGTGGCTGCCATCTGGCTCTGCTTTAGGTGCGGCGATCATTATTTCATGCGGCACTCAGGGTCCCCGTCCCTGCCGATACCCAATCTGTTTTCCTTCTCCTCCGGCTTTTCTGTCTTCTGACTTCATTCTCTGTTCCAGGATGTAGGACGTCTGTCATTATTCTCTGTTAGGGGAGGAAAATATTAGTTCACGCTGGTTTTCGGCTTTTCCTTTTCCCCCAAGACATTAGTTAGGGCTTTCATGCGCTGCCAGAACCTCTCAGGTGTTTTTCCCCGGTGTAGGTACCATCTGTCTGATCCAGGACTCTTGTTCCTGGATCACGGCCTGAGAGGTAGGGAGGCTGGTTTGCTCTCCCATCCCCTCCCACTTTCCACTGCTGCCTTTTCTTTTTCCTGAGCTGTGTTCTTTTAGTCTCTGAATCTGAATTAAACCTTCTCTGTATATCTCACACAGCAGTTTCTCTTTTTCTCCTTTTGGCCTTTAGGAAAAGTGAATTAAGATATTTTTTTTCTTACAGATGTTTGTTGTTGTGTATGTTACGCAGTGGGGGAGGGCAGGAGAAGATGCGTAACTTTGACGGAGGTTCCTGAGCTCCAGAAAGTTTCAGTGTAGGACAGAAGAGCAGACACGGCCACTTGATGGTGACATAAGGCAGAACGGGGTGTCTACTGAACTAGTGGCTCAGAAAATCCGTCTCACAGAAGATGTAGAGGGAGAAGGACTCTTTTGGGGGCAGTGGTGTTTGGGGAAAACAGTGGAGGGGTACACTTTGAGATGTTGAGATGGAGGGGTGAAGGCCCTGGAGGATACTGGTTGCTTGTGTTTACACAGAATCAAGGAATCACGTGTGAGAATCCAGGGGTGGAAGACCTGGAGGGAGGGAGGGAAGCCTTACCCTAAGGGCAGATGGACCTTTGGAAGATTTTGAGCAGTGGTTTTTGATTTTTAAGGAATGATAGGTAGCCTTTGAAGTACAGAGTAGAAAAGGGAGATTAAGGCAAGGTGATCAGTAGGTTGTTGAAATGTTACATCTGCCAGAGGAGAAGCCGAGAACTGGGGTGGAGAGAATGACGTGGATTTGGAGGGACAGGAAGGTTCATGCTCGTGTTTTGAGTCTGGGCAGCTGGGAGGGTGTTGGTATCATGACTTCAGTAGAGAAGTGGGGTGTGGCGGTTCAGTCCTGGGTGAGAGGGTGAGGCCTGTCTTACATGTGGGCTCTGTGGTGATGTCTGGGTGCTCAAGAGGAGATGCTCAGCGGGGAGGTGGAATATGAGGCTGGAGGGGCGCTTCAGGGGAAGGACAGGGGTTGCAAGTTCAGGGCTACCTGCTTGGCGTTTGTAATTGAATGAAAAGAGTTTAGAAGGTGGAGGAAGGCCACTGAGCAGGTGAACTGAAGAATTTGGAGGGCGTGGTTGGCAGGTTAAGCTTCACGGTTTGGAGGAGGGTGAAGTAATTACCCTGGAGAAGTTTCCCGGACTAACCCATACCCTCCTGCCTTGCACACATTCTGTCACACCCAGCTGCCCTCTGCCAGGGATCCTTCTCGGTTTTGCCTGAACATTCAGACGCATCTTCAGTTTGTTGTGCTTGGTCGCCTGCCCGTATTATCTCCCTTTTAAAGCATAGTTCTAGGCTCGGAGAGCAGAATCCACGTATAAACCTAAGCCTCATAGAACCCAGATCTGTGAGCTTCCCTGAAGCTTTACTGGATGAGAGAGAAATCATCCACGGTCCTGAGAGGAATCTTAGAAATCTCACCCGTATGTTCGAACATTTTTTATAACAGGAGTTTACTTTCTGCAAAAATGCAGATCATTCCACATTGGAGAATTTTATTATGGTAGAAAGTTGTTCCATGTAGTTGGGTCCCAGGTCTACCATTTAAACAGACTGTATATCTTAACGTGCAAATTTTCTACAGAAGTCTCAAAATCTATTGTGTGTTTCAAAATCAATTTGGTAGAAACACATCAAAAGCTCTTATAGAATGAATAAAGGAGACAGATTAGTGGTGTTTATATTAATTTTTTTCAGCCGTATTGAGGTATAATTGACAAATCAAACTGTAAGATATTTCTCTTTTTTGTTTTCATCAAATGTTGCTTGGTGATATGTTCTTAAGCTATTTTGTTGAATTTTTAAAAAAATGTACTTGGATCTAGCCGTGAAAACTAGGAAACAGTAATTCCCTAACTGAGGTATTGAACTGCAGCTTATACCTCTGCAGTACCAGGAACTTGCCAGTAGGTGGTAGCAGAGAGCAGGAACTGATTTCCTGCTCGGTTTCCTTCGATTTCCAATAAAGAACCAAAGAAAGCATTTAGAGTTGTGAGCTGTAGTGATGATTTACTCCAAATTCTTTTTCTTATAAGGAAATCAAGACTCACAGAGCTCTAGATACCTAACACTAAAACGGTGTTTATCGGAGACCATTCTTAGCAAAACTCCGTAAGGGTACTTCTGGAAAAGTTGAACTTCAGGTGTCTGTCTAGGCTGTTTGAATCAGGCTCGCTTAGAGAAGGGCCTGGGACCTGTATTGTTTTACAGGCGCCACAAGTGATTCTTTTACACGCTAAATTCTGAGTCAACGAGTGAGAGTCCTTCCTACAGGGCAGGATTTATGCTGGGCCTTCAGAATGCAATGAAAATCCCTGCAGATTTTCAAACTGACATGCCTGCGGGGCCAGCCAGGTGGTGAGCTGGGGCGAGGAAGGGTGGGTGTAGCAGATGGGAGGGTAGGGTCTGTGGCTCTCTGCAGAGTGTGTTCTCCCCGGGGCCGCCCATCACTACCTCAGGGCAGCCAGTTGTGGCTTTTGAGGTAATGCATGCCCAGCGTTGGCAGACCATTTCTTTTTTTAAAGAGAAGCTGGTAACCCAGATCTTTGCTCCCTCTTGCCCAACATTGTGCGTGGGCCAAACAAAACGTGTTCAGGTTGGAGTCAACCTGTCGGCTGTGACAGCCCCTTCAAGGACTTAGGCCAGTAGGGGAGCCACGAAGGCGAGTACACATGTGCCTGCGGTGATGTGAATGTCACGGGCAGCCAGGAGTTGAAGGCGCAGAGGGGGAAGAGGGAGCCCTCAGCACTGCATGAGGGGGTCAGGCACACATCCTGACATTGAGCTCTCAAGGTCTGCAATATATATATATATATATATTTTTTTTTTTTTTGGCGGGGGGGGGAAACAATCTCATCCATTTTGTATGGGCAGAGTCTTCCTTCTGTCATCCTAAGATGAAACATTCATATCAATCTTTTCATATGTCACTATACCAGGATACAGTTGTCCCTTGGTATCTGTGGGGGAATTGGTTCCAGGACCTCTTGGGGACACCAAAATCCGGGGATGCTCATGTCCCTCAAATAAAATGCCCTAGTGCAGTCGGCCCTCCGTATTTGTGGGTTCCACATTCCCAACACTCAGTACAGAGGGCCGACTGTGGTGCTGAAGAAGTTACTCTCAGTCCTTCCGTTTTTATAGTCTTGAAACAAAATTAAAATTATTACTAAATTAAATTATTACTAACACTATTACTAAAAACTAAAATTATTACCCAGCCAAGGATATTTTAAACTCATAATTAGACGTGTTATGGAGCCCTGAGCAATATCTACTTTGGAGATACATAATCTGGAAACTTTGTTGATCTATTAAGGCCCTAGAGAGAACCTGGGGAAACTTTGTTCCTACAAGTCGTTTGAGGAAAACTGATTTCTGAAGCATTCTGTTGTGGGGATGGTAATTAATTCACAACAGGAGCTAATGTGGAGGTGCTATGGCCCTCTGTGTCCCATCTTACCTGTGTTTTCTGTTTTGAGACCATATACGTAAAGTGAGGCCATAACTGCACTTGAGAAAACTTAGGGTTGTAGAATTGTTTAGAGATAATGCAAAGATGACACATTTAAAAGTAAAAAGATAGATGCAAGTATATAAAAGGAAATATCATGATTAAAACATTTCTGTATGTGAGGTAGTGGGCTGGAAGTTTCACTTTGCAAATTTAGACCTATTCCTATGAAATTATAAATAAGTTTTTTAGGGGGATAGGCGTTTAGGAGATAGTAAACAAATCACTTTAATAGCTTAACATATATTGAACTTCCTTTGTGCATGGGGTATGAGATGGTATTGAACGCCTTTTAAAAAGTCTTCTTTATTGAACTTGAATAAAATGCACAAATTTTTAAGTGTGCAATTCATTGAGCTTTTTTAGAACATGTTTATTGAGATATAATTCACAAACCATACAGTTCACCCTTTTGAAGTGTACAGTTCATTGGGCTTTAGTGTATTCGCAGGATTGTGCAACCCTCACCCCAGCCTAATTTCAAAACGTTTTCGTCACGCCCGGAGACACCCTATACCCATTAGCACTCACCCATTCCTCCCTTCCCTTAGTCCCTGGCAACCACTAATCTACTCTCTGTTGCTATGGTTTTGCCTTCTCCGGGCATGTCACAGAAATGAATCATAATATGTAGTCCTCTGTGCCTGGTTTCTTTCACTTAGCCTCATGTTTTCTAGGTTTGTCCACGATGTAGATGTATCAGTACTTCATTCCATTTTATGGCTGAATGATATTCCATTGTATGGTTATACCATCTTCTGTTTATTCATTCATCAGTTGATGAATTGATGGGTTATTTTCAGGTTTTTGGCTAACACAAGCAATACTGCTATGAAAACTCATATACAGGTTTCTGTGTGAACATGTGTTTTTATTTCTCTTGGGCATGTACCTAGGAATAGGAGTGTAATTATCTCTTTGCTTCCTAGAAATTCACTGTTGAATGGAAGGAAGGCTGACGACTGTGTACCAGAAGGACGACATTGTTAGCTTGCAGTAGGAATCCATCAAGAATCATTTAGGCAGCTCCTGTGTCACAGGTCACCTCAAGTTCGTCCCATAATGCCAAACTTACACTGGAGAGTAAAGCATATCCTAGGGGTGTGACTATCCATTTGAAGTTCATGTAAAATAGGTAGTGACTGTCACCTGTAATACAGATACACTATTTCCCACGATGAATGTTTCCCACAGTGATGACTCTCATAGTAATTCACCGGGAGGTAAGCAGGTTAATTGTTGAGACTTGCTGATGTGTGTGTGTGACATTTCTGCACAAAACAATGATGTCTCTTGAGAACCAATGATTATATTAAGCATTTGAACTCTACTTAAACTATCCTGATAATGGATATTCACGTCTACCTGTGCCTTGTGTGCTATTTGTTTAAAAAAACTCCTTGATCGAGGAGCAAACAATAATTTATGCGCTAGACTAGGCTTTTGGTGGACTTTTTTTCCTTTGCAGTATTTTACCTGTTGTCTGCAGCAGCATAAATTTGGAGTCTGAACTTGTATTTATAGACAACATGTACTTTATACTTTATTCTTTAGAAGTAGTTTTGTGATCCTTCGCAGAACAAAGTATAGCTGTAGAGCTCGAGCACATTTTCATGTGTGATGTTTCTGGTGAATTTAACTAGCTGCCAGTAGAGTTCAGGTTGTCTTGGATTTCGTATCTAGATGAAACCTGGTACGTAAATTGTCAGCCCTGGAGCACATCGTTCTTCCCTTGGTTTTATATAGTTCTTTCCAGTTGTGGCTTATTAATAGTTGTGGTTCAGCAAAAATAATCGGAGACTCTAAGCTAAAAGTTGGTATCAGGAAGTGGCCACTTCTTCTGGACCAGAAATTATGTTTAAACTCATTCTTTCCCCCCGCCCCCCAAATATCTGAGTGTAGCTGGCATTTGGCCTAATGATGATTAAGAATTTGGAGGGTTTATAAAGACAGTTGGCTTTTAATTATCCAGAACACACTGGGAGCTGTGTACTTTGCTGTTAGTCTTCCCTTCCCGGCTGCGTGAAGACTTGGGAGCCTTCCCAAGAGAAGGGGAAGTGGGGAGGTGTAATTTACACTAGCCGCGAAGACCAAGGGCTTACCATGGGCAGTGGGGTAGAAAATGTTTAGATTTTTGACCACTATGAGACTTTCGGATTCCATTTAGAATTCAGTGATCTGTGCAATTCTAATACCACGATTTTGGAAGACTGTGCGTTGGCTTTGGGTTTGCTATCAAGTGATATTAGCATTGGCAAAAATAGTCCTGGTATATGCCGGGATATTATGTAGTACAATGCCAAGTCTTAAGAGAGGCCAGTGACTTGAGAATTATGTCACTTAAAGCAATGCTGAGTATACAATATAAGTTAACGAAGAACATGCTGTAATTCAGAGGCTTAACCACATTTTAGAGAGATGCCTAGGCTTAAAATGCCATTTTGACCACATATTTCAAAACAGGGTTATTAGACTTTTAAAGAGGAATTTCCAAGAATTGCTTCGTCTTTTTATATTCCTAGTGCCAAGCACCGTGCCAGGTACGTGCATAGCAATTGCCATTACGTGATTTTTGAATGAGTGAATAACCAAATACTTTCTTAGCATCTTAGTTAAAATTAAGAAAGATTATTTAAATGGAAAATTGAATTCTAATATATTCTTCGGTCTGGAAAAAATTTATGTAGCAAATCAGTGGTGAAATGCTCTCAACTGAGGTTTTCATCTAAGAATATTCCCTTTTAAAAAGGTATATCACTAGAGTGATATGTTTCCATAGACTCTTGTATGTGTTTGTTCTTGAGCTAGTGACAAGACTAGGGTGAGTGATTTTGGGGAACTGAGGCAGGTTCTTCTTCTAAAACACAACCAATCTCCACCCTCCCTACCCCCCATACACTTGAAATTTAACCAGCAGTTTTGCTTTTTTGGGGGTCTTGTTCTTTCTTGCTTCAAATACTTGTAGTGCAAATATTCATCAGAAGAGTAATTAGATTTAACATAAGTGACAAGTATGTGTAAGCCGTATTTCAACCAATGAGAAGTTGGGTAAGACAGTCCTGCCCTTGAAAGTATGCAGAATAGGCTGGGATGGCTGGGAATAGGTTCCTAATTACATTGTCAAGTTCACTCAGTGCTTCCATAGACACTCTCACTGGATGCTCACTGCCTGTTATGTAGGGACTGACCTAGGTCTCAACTCAAGCAAGCATAGTTTTACTCAGTTTCCTCATGTCTAGGTGGGGTAAGAGTGTCCACCACACAGGATTGCTGTGAAGATTAAGGGAGATCGTGCACGAAGTAAACAGAGTAAGGGTTAGCTGTCAATCCTGGAACCCCTTTTCTAGCTGAGAAGACTGAGGCCTGGGGAAATTGGGAGACTTCATTATACAAAGGAGTCTGAGACTCCATCTCAGCTTCTCTGACTTCAAATTTTTATTAGTTTAAAAAGGCCGCTACCCAGACTCCCAGGTATTGAAACCAAACTTATGGTTACCAAAGGAGATACGTCGGGGGTGGGGTGGGGGGAGAGCTTGGGATGAACATACACACACTACTATGTATAAAATAGATAACCAACAAAGACCTACTGTATATAGCACAGGGAACTCTACTCAATATTCTGCAATAACCTATATGGGAAAAATATCTGAAAAAGAATGCATACATGTATTCAATATATGTATACTGAATCACTTTGCTGTACACCTGAAACTAACACAACATTGTAAATCAACTATACTCCAATAAAATTTAAAAAAAAAAGATTAAAAGGATAGAGCCCCACCCTTTTTGGAAGAATTGGTTTCTCTAAAATTGTGAATAACCTTTTCAGTAATTTTACTCTGGGCAAGGAAAGAGCTAGAAGGTAGACTTTTTATATTTAAATTATGTTTAGTTTTTACCTAATATTTTCGACTGTGTGCCACAGTCCTTGCATTATAGGTTTTTAGTATGTGTGACCAATGAGATTTGTCAAAGTTATTGAATCTTGAATAATGTATACGTCTCATGGAATTCATCATAAAAATTGGACCTGTTTTGCGGCATCATGGGATGCTGCAAAAAATGAAGTTTGATGGAAGAAAGGAGAAAAGGGTGTTTTTAATTCTTTGGTGGCTTCTTAGAGACTGAAAACACGACAGCTCCTTGATGTGTGCCGACCTGGGGGGAGTCTCTCTGTGGAAACCATGGCCTATAAGGGCTCTCTCGTTGGAAGGTGGGATATACTAGGTTATGTTTCTGAATGAAAATGTTAAAGCAGACCCATTGTTTGTGAATTGCTTCATGATGTGGTTCCTGTGTTCCCCAGTGCTTTCTGAGGGTAAATATTCCTTGGGGTTTTTTTTTTTTGGGCATGACTTTGGTTGAAGTGATTGGCATGATGATCTCCTGTGTGTATCTTAAATGTCCTGATGTAGTAGCTGATCAGTCAATTAGTAACTTAATTTGGAATCAACTGTGAGCCCAGTTGAAGCTCATCATCTAGTTTTTTGGCAGCAAACATCCCTTTCCCTCTTTTTTTTTTTTTCGGTACGCGGGCCTCTCACTGTTGTGGCTTCTCCTGTTGCGGAGCACAGGCTCCAGACGCGCAGGCTCAGCGACCATGGCTCAAGGGCCCAGCCACTCTGCGGCATGTGGGATCTTCCCAGACCGGGGCACGAACCTGTGTCCCCTGCATCAGCAGGCGGACTCCCAACCACTGCGCCACCAGGGAAGCCCCCTTTCTCTCTTTTAATACAAGCTCAAATGGGCACTGTGTTTTTGCACTGTGATTCACACAGAAGTATGGTGGAGAGTGCTTTTGGGATTCTAAACATCTTTTAAATGGCTGCTTAAAAGGAACTGAAAAATTTAAACGAGATGAGGGCCTGCTGACTTGCATTAGTGAGTGTTTTGCTGATAACAAAGTGGTCTTTGAAAAGTTCCCAGAATGTTTGGGGTTTAGGTCATGCGGTTTCTTGGCCAGAATTGGAGCTGAGATGTGAAGTGTTAGAGAAACTTGTTGCTTAGATTGGTGGGAAATCTCCTCCAGTGAGAGGATTTAAATAAAGCTGTGAACCAAACAGTAAAGGGTATGAAGATAATTCCCATTGATATATTAAGTTAATATATTTCATAACAAAAGAAATGGGTTTTTTTGAAATTTGCCAACTTGGCACTTATTGAGGGTGTATTCGGTTGGTAGGTATTTTATTCCACAACATGTGCCCTTTGAAAGCTTTGTATCAAGGGCTTCTTTGGAGGCTACAGGTGATAGGACGGGTTTGACGGCAGTGTTTGTGCGGTGTGTACTTTTGGCGCGCTGCTCCGCCCTTAACTTGCTCAGGGGGAGTAATTATAACTTCACAGGAAGCATCTCACCCAAGAGCCTCACGCTTGGCCCTGTTGCTTCTTAGCTTCTTTCCAACAAGATGGCTGCTCAGCACGCAGGGACACATGGCTGGAAGATGCAGTGGCCTCGACTACAGTGTGTAGTCTTTTTTTTTTTTTTACTTTTCTTTTTGAAGATATCAAATATTTTCAAATATCATTTGTGGGCTGTGAAGTAGATATGGCAAATACTTCTTTCCCTTTGAAAATCAGGGGACTGAGCAGTAACTTAATAGAAGTGTGTAGAGTGAGATGGGTCCAGGATCAAACCCCAGATGAAATCTGATGTACGTCTTAGGTTATTTCAAGTGGTACTGATTTTATTCAGTATGATTTATTCAGTATGATTTTATTCAGTATTTTATTCAGTATTCAGTATTACTGCAGTAATGCAGTAACTGCATTAAGAAAATATGGAAAGGGACAAGGAAGAGGGAAGAAAACAAGTTTTTACAGAAGGCAAGGTGTGGCTGTTTGACGACATAGTGATTACTCCTGTTTGTGTTGATTTTTGATAACTCAGTGGGAAACACGTGGTCTCTATTTAGTTCCTGTGAATCACAGCCTCATTACATAAAATGTATCACACCTCAAATAGCTTGCTAATGAGTGAGGTTGAAAATTATTGAAAATCACAATGAGTAATTGTTAGATTAGAACTACCAAACAATTTTTCTTTCAAAATTCTGGAATTTCTTTTAGCATACTAAATTCTTCAAATACGGATGCATTCACATTTTAAAGTATGATTTCATTTTTTTGAACAAAACAGCCTTCACTCTATTTTGAGGTCCTTTCTAGATCTCTATAATTTTTTTTTTTTTTTTACAGTTTCCAGGATATAGAAGGTAGTCTAGTGTTTTACAATGTAACTCAGTTTCTTCCTTTTAAGTAAAAGATGTTACTTCTGGCAACATGGACTTTCTCTTTGCTAAGATGAAATTTTTATTTTCATTCTACAGTGGGATAGTAATAGCTAATTGTGCTAACATTTGTGAATGCTTTTTCTGAATCAGGCAAGTGCTGAGGGCTTCATATGCAGTATCCCATTTAATACTCTGTGCAGCCCTGTGACGTAGGTACTACATCTCTGTTGCATCCCTGAGAAAACAAAGAGGTTAAGCACCCTGTCCAGGGTTATAGGTAGGAAATAGTGGGGCAGGGATTCACAGGCTCTAGAGCCCCACCCTGGCCTCACCTGGCCATGGTAGGTGCCGTGCTGTGTGTTGCTGTGTGTTTCCTAAGGAACGTGGCCCAGGCAGCTGCTATAGACTGAAAATCCCTGCTATGAATTTATGTTCTCTTTTGAGTTTAAAACTCTTGGGAAAACTTTTTTGTTTTAATTTCTTAGGAGAGGTCTTAGATGAGTTTATATTTATATGGATATATAAATTGCTAATTAAAAATTTTAATTTTTAATTAATCAGATGGTTTTCCATGTTGAGCTTGAGGTAGATAGTATATACAGTATATATATATATAGTATATACAGTATGAACTGATAGTATATACAGTATGAACTGATAGTATATACAGTATGAACATTTTGTAATGTTCATGAAAATGTCAAGAGAAATGCTGAAACCATTAACAGATGAGTTTTCATTTTATTAGCATTTAGAATGCCACTTTATCACACATACACACACACACACACACACACACACAGTCATTATGTGTTAAGACACAAGTCTGTTTTTTTTCAGGAACATTGAAAAAAAGTTAATTCAACATTTTTTATTTACAGAGTTACCTTTTTAATACCCTTAACAGTGGAGGATTATTTTTGAAGGCACATTGCATGGTAAAATACATTAATTTAAATTTAAAAAGTCTAAACACAGATGGAAGACAACTTAATTTTTTTTTTTTAGTTTAGAAACACTTTGTGTCTGATGCATTTGAAACATTCTCTTACTGAGTGCTTGTAAAATGCTGTAGGTTTTTGGTATCTGTTCCATGTGGATGATTCTATAACTTTCTAGAAAGTTAAACTTTCTGAACCTCAACCTTCTTACTAGTGAAAGGGGGAATAATAAGGATTATTAAACTTGAGGATGTGTGCATTTCATAGATGAGAAAAATTAACCTACATGAAAACTGGTGTCCTTCTCTTCCTTTATCCTTTAAATGTAGGAGACACAGGAAATTGACCTAAATCTGATGGAATCTGACTTCTTTTGAATGTTTTTAAAAAATATTAATTTATATATCTATTGCACAAGAAACACCTGTGGTTACTACAGAATATACATAAGCAAAAAAATACTAAAATCAGCTATAATTCTACCACTTAGAAATAATTACTGTTAATATATTTATTCTATATTTATTTATATCATGCATACTTATATATGCATATTTATATAATGCATAGAGTTATAGAAATTGGGATCATACTCCATGTACTTTTTGACAAATTGCTTTATAATTAATATGTTCAGTATTCGCTACAAGTGATAAATCTACTTTTCTGACATGAATTGTAATTTCATGAAGTTTTCTGTTTTATGGTTATATTATAATTTATCTGATTTCTTATTGTTGAGCATTCAGGGTGTTTTAAGTTGTTGCTATTATGTGTAATGCTGTGAAGCAGTTCTTCTACTGATGTCTCTGAGTTCTTGTCCTGTTGACTTAATAGAAATTCCTAGATCTGCACATAGTGTGCCCAAGAGAATGTGTGTTTAAGATGTCAGACACGGGCTTCCCTGGTGGCGCAGTGGTTGAGAGTCCGCCTGCCGCTGCAGGGGACACGGGTTCGTGCCCCGGTCCGGGAAGATCCCACATGCCACGGAGCAGCTGGGCCCGTGAGCCATGGCCGCTGAGCCTGCGCGTCCAGAGCCTGTGCTCCGCAATGGGAGAGGCCACAACAGCGAGAGGCCCGCGTTCCGGAAAAAAAAAAAAAAAAAAAAGAGATGTAGACACATTTTACAAATTGCCTTCAGCAATGGTGGTGTCATTTTATATTATCTTCAATAGTGTACAGAGCATGCCAGATTCCCATGTCTTCAAAATATAGACTATCATTTAAGAATCTGTTTAGTTTTTACATTCTGTCTTTGTAAATACAGTATAAATGGAGTCTGGTCTTATATCATCATTATTTAGATTTTGATAAGTGTATATATACAAGAGTGCATTCATATTTTGACATATGGAGGGAGGTGGTCTGAAATCCGCTACATACGATGATTTTGCCTTTCTGTAGTCTTTTTGAAGAAATGAACCATTCTGGATAGTTGGGTTTTCTAAATATCTCTCTCTATTCCATTATTTCTACTTTGTTAATATTCTGAATCTAACTCAGCTTTTTTGGCTATATGGTGCAGAGGTATTCTTTTTTTTTTTTAACTTAAAAAAATATATTTATTTATTTTTGGCTGTGTTGTCTTCGTTGCTGCGCGTGGGCTTTCTCTAGTTGCAGCGAGCGGGGGCTACTCTTCGTTGCTGTGGGCAGATTTCTCATTGCGGTGGCTTCTATTGCAGAGCACGGGCTCTAGGCACACGGGCTTAAGTAGTCGTGGCACACAGGCTCAGTAGTTGTGGCTCATGGGCTCTAGAGCGCAGGCTCAGTAGTTGTGGCGCCTGGGCTTAGTTGCTCCGCGGCATGTGCAACTAAGCAGCCCTTAGTTGCTCTAGGGCTCTAAACCATGTCCCCTGCATTGGCAGGTAGATTCTCAACCACTGCGCCACCAGGGAAGCCCCCAGAGGTATTCTTTTGAGGGCTAATTCTTGCGATGTGTTGTCAGCGTGTTACTTGAAGGTTGATGTGTGTATCGAGGTTAAACATATACCTCTGAGCTACCCTCAGGTACTTGATTGCACTGCATCTTGGCCATTAAAGCTAATAAGTAGGTGATATTTACCCTGTTTCAGATGAGCAGACTGGGGTTCATGGAAGCTATTCAACTTGCTTAAGGTCACACAGCTACTAGATAATGAAAGTGGGATTTGAATATATTTTTGTCTGACTTGCGCCCTTTCTCCTTCCATTTCGTCACTTGCTACACTGCCTCTCAACTGGCCCATCCAGTGCTGTTGACTGTCACTCTTTACTGCTCTCCATGTGTCTGTGGGGTCACAGCCCTTCTTCCTTCTAACTCACTGCTTCTAATCTACCTTGATTTGGGAACGTAATCCCTAGATTGTTTCAGTGGTGGGTAATTGAGTATTGGTGGCTCTGAGTGGCTTTCCTAATGACTAGAGAGAATGGGCTTTGACATCTGCTTTGGCCGTTCCTGGGACTTTTCATGCTTTTTAGCTTTGGGTAGGAGTTCCCAGATAAATGAGATGCTACTATGTTTTCACTAGCTGGGATTAGTGCTCACCTTGAGTTTGTTTTGGATTTATTTGGGGAAAATTCAAGAGAGTTTGTGCTGCATAGGTTACCTGGGATAATACATGGGCCACTCAAGGTTATCCCTGAAGGAATATACCATTCCATTTGGATGTTTTACTGAACTCTTAAACTCTGTGTTTTACTTACGTGGCTGTGAGCTCCTTGCATTTTTTTTTTTTAGATCTACACCCAGTATCCAAGTAAGTGCACGTAACGGAGACACTCAGCAAATGTTTAATTCATGCAGCAACATAGCCCTTCTGTAGATTAATGACCTTTGTAGGAAAGGATCTGCTACTTCTTCCTGCTTTTGAGTGTGTCACCTCCTGACACAGGTTCCTGTCCCTGTTTATAGAACCAGCTTATGAGAAACCAACTTTAATTCTAGAAATAGCCATTGTTTTGTCAGTGACCCATTATTATGTGTACCTATGGCACTGTTGGGTGTTGTGGAAAAGATGCAGAAGACATACAGGGACTCTAGGTGGACGGTAAAGGTCACAGTGGTGAGTAAGGACAGCAGGAGCTTTGTAGCTCACCTAGGGTTTAAGATTAGTGACTTCCCAATCAGGTTTCCGAGATCAGATTTCTCCCTGAAGTGGCAGGTGGAGCAAGGCCTCTGCTTATGGGTGGTGAGTCCATCTCTAGGGCGGCTGCTGTCCCAGCTGTTGTGGTACACCTGCCCACACCCTTGGCTGGGGACTCAGTCCCAGGGTATTCCTGGAGCACCTTTTCCCTACCTGGCCTCCATTTTCTCTGCTACTCTTGTCCCTATGGAATCCCCTTTCCTCCCAACCACTCCACCGTCAGAAGACAGAGGAAGACAGAACTGGTAGACATTTTTTCAGCAGTTTCACTAAGAACATTGGTGGCGGTAATGGTAGATGGGCTGTTCATATGTAAAAGCCTTAAGTGGGGAATTGTCTGTTTAGAGGATGTACCATCTTCCCTCTCTGTCTTTTGTCTCTCAATGTCAGGATTTAATCTTTTTCTTCCTATTGCAGTAAATAGCTCTTTACACACATCAGGGCCATTTCATGAATACGTTTAGGGAGAGTCATGCCCTCTGCTATTTAGCTTTGTAATGAAACTTGAGGAATTTAAGGGTGGAATTGAAATTAATGATGTGCGTATACAGTTGGTATTTCAAGTTTATATCTTCATCTGGTTTTATTTACTCTTAGTAGAGTAGATTGCCCATAGGGCTTCTTTTTTAAATAGAAAATATGCTCGAAATTAAGCTTCTAACTTTTGTTTACCCTCCATAAAATGGTTGCATCATAGAAACCACTTGTTGTGGGTTTTTCTGTTTAGATTTGTTCATACTAAAATGGTTAACCTTTCTCTTTATAACATAGAACAGTGCATAGAATTTCCTGTATGGAACAACTTTTGGTGATACATGCACGTTCTCCAAGTATGATATTAGATGCATGTTAATTAATCTGATACTGGATTTGACTTGTGTATAATCCCTGATTTAGAGAAAACTAATACCCAAATATGTCTTTCAGGCAGTGACAGAGAAGAATTTTGAGACAAAGGATTTTCGAGCCTCCCTGGAGAATGGCGTTCTGTTGTGTGAGTAAGTATTTAAAGCATTAAAAAAATAATTCAAAAGCAAAGGGGCGTGTGTGTGCGTGTGTGCGTGTGCGTGTGCGTGCGCGTGCCTGTTATGAGGTGTCTTCATCCACCCCCACCCCACATGGCCACCATAGTCACTGATATGTCTTCTTGGTAACAAGTGAGATTTGATCCCTGCAAATTGACACCCTGACAGTACCAGACAGTAGGAAGGGGTTATCGGTCTCTGTATCTAAAGATAACATTGGTGAAATATATATTATTTTAAATTAGTAAACAAGAAAGATTCTGTTATTGATTGATGGGCCAGTAGGGGTGGGTGGTTGAGAAGCAAGCCCTATCGCATAGCACCAGCTCTCACTTGCTGTGGATATTCTAATGTATGGAGTTGCCTGGTTTAGAAGTTAATATAAAGCTTGTTTCCTTCATCAGTAAACAGTGATGACTGTAGAACAAATTTAGGCTGTAGCAAATATTTCTTTGAACCTTTAAGTGGAGTCATTACATTACCACAATCAATTTGAGTCACAGGCCAGCCATTCATTCAATTAATACGATATTACTGAGAATCACATCTGAGGCTTTGGTTATCCTAAGTCAAATAGGCTTGTGCCACGATTGATGGTGTGGGACCTACAGTATATGTTTAGTGTGATGTTTTGTTCCCCACTGGATGCAGAGTACAGTTAGCCGGGTGGTGACCTTTGGGGGTGAGGGGCAGACAGTCTGTGGAACAGAAGAATGCAGTCCTGGGTGAGGGTCCAGGTTGCAGACGTGAGCAAATAAAGTATAAGAATGTACTTGTGTATGTACCCACATTTTTGAAACCACTTAAGTATTCCAATCTAGACACTTATCACATAAGTATTTATGGAATCTGTCCACAAGCAAGCACTGGGAGTGTATGTGCTCATACTTAGATGATTTTGATTATCCTTTTAAAGGAAGGTTGTTTGCAGCAAAGATCCGGAGTCAGAGGGCTTAGGTTTGATTCCTTGCTTCATACTTTTGGACATTTGAGCAAGTGACTTAACATCTGAGCCTTATTTTCTCATCTGTAAAGTGGAGATCAGGGTATCTGATCTGCCTAATTCACAAAGGTGCAAAGTTCTATAATACATATATTAAGGTTTCCATAAACTATCAAACTTTGTATGAATACAAGTTGTTGCTAGGAAGACGGCCGTGAAGATAAGTCTTTATCTCATCCGTTCTGTTGATAGATGTTCACACTTCTTTGTCTTAGAGCAGTGTTATTAAGTCAAATCATATGAAGTGTTGACATTCAACCACGTGTGACCTACAGAAATGTCAATTTCATGTGCTTCTACCTAATATGTAGTAGGACAGGCATATGAATAAGGGTCACAAGTAAAGTTTAAGGGATGTTTCTTGTCCTTTTCTGATGCCACGTTCAGAGTTGTTGCCAAATAGTGTTTAAACTAATATTAGTAGGTCACGTGGCTAGCTCAATTGGTCACTGATAGGAAATTATCTTGGTTTGCAAATTATATGTTTTATATATTCTAATGTGTTCAGAAGATGGAGGGAAAAATGGTTGTTAGACACATGTGATCTGAAAAGAACCTTAGCTATGCGTGTAGACGATTTAGAGCTTTGATGCAAATAACTTTGATGTCAGTTTTAAGTCCCATAAGTCAGGATAGGAGTTAGGTGGGCTTATGTAGGCAGTGGGCCTGTGGAGCACAGAGTTGTTTTTAGACATACGAAAGCATGCAACCCAAATAGGTGATCTTTTTAAGAACTCACTTTGTGGTTATATAGTTCCAGTGATGAACTATTACTCAAAATAGTTTTAGGGATCCCCCTTTTGGGGACATAGCCTCCATAACTAGGTCATTAAACATACTTGAGAGTGACACTTAGTGTTTTATTTAAAACGCAATTTATGCAGCAGCCTAAATTACTTGAGGTGATTTCCAAAAACTATATCCAACCTGAGTATATTGTTACCAGTGAGGATATTCAGAGTTGATAAAAAACTGTTTTGATCACAGGCAGTACTGTTAGATTAAATATTATAAGTTCTACCTTAATGGTCACAGCAAACATTTAGATGCATGTTTAGAGATATATTAGTTTTTTTAAAATGTCATTTAAATTCACAACTTCCAGAAGCTCATTCTTAGATTGTTTCCTTATTGAAATAACACCAATTTGGGGTTTTGTGCATTACCAGCTAAGTCTAATCAATCTATTTAGTACCCAGTATTCTTTATTTTTATTTTTTAAATTTATTTATCTTTGGCTGTGTTGGGTCTTTGTTGCTGCGCGCGGACTTTCTCTAGTTGGGGTGAGTGGGGGCTACTCTTCGTTGCGGTGCGCGGGCTTCTCGTTGCAGAGCACAGGCTCTAGGCGCATGGGCTTTGGTAGTTGTGGCATGCAGGCTCAGTAGTTGTGGTTCACAGGCTCTAAAGCGCAGGCTCAGTAGTTGTGGCGCACGGGCTTAGTTGCTCTGCAGCATGTGGGATCTTCTCGGACCAGGGCTTGAACCCATGTCCTCTGCATTGCACCCATGTCCTCCACTGGTGGTGCAGTCCTCCACTGCACCACCAGGGAAGTCCACCCAGTATTCTTTAAATGAATGTTTCCCAAAAGTAGTGTCAGTAAATATTAAGCTGTGGTAATCAGTAATTTTAGTTTATGATGGGATCCCAAAGTACCGCATGATGTTTGTATTAAAAAAATCTCTTAATGGTGAATTGCATTATTTTTAGCCACTGGTTAATGAAGGCATTTTAATCTAATAGATGTAGTGTTGGAAAAAAGTCCAGGTAACTATATTCTGTGTAAATTTATAGCTAAAGAAAAGCCTAGCTGGTTGGTCTACAAAATGATTAAGCATCATTGTTTGATCACATATGCCTGAGTAGTTATTATGTCTAAGAGGAAAGCAAAACCTGCTGCTGTTCAGAAGCCTGGTATTGTAAACCCTGACTTTTAAATTAGTGGTAAATATAGTAAGCTGTCTGCCTTCGAGAATATTTTGCCCATCTGAGATCTCAAGTTTTAGCTGAATTATGACTTAAAAATAAATTCAGATTTTTAAAATATTCTATAGGAAAAGGCTGACTTCTCTTTGGTTCACTGCCAGAAAAATGACCAATTCTTGTGAAATATAGGGTCTGCTTATTGCCTTTTAAAAATCTCTAGGCATTCTAGTTCATTATCACCATTAAACAGTTTTCTTATTATTTTATTTAGTAATTTCAGCAGTCTTTTATGCTTTAGTAGGAGTTTATCCTTTTTGAACTGGCATTCTGGAATATCAAAGTCAAGAGTTGGAGGAAATGAGCTCATTATAGCTTTTTCCCAACTGGCACTGTACTGACATTTCAGATAGTTTAAATTGGGTGTAAACTCTGCACTGAGGTTTCAGACAAGATACACATCTGAATAATGAGGGTAGTTATGTGCATTTATTGCCTTTTAATCTGAAGGTAGTATCTTCTGTAAATCATTTTAGTATCATTTAGTTTGATTGACTGTGGGATCCAATCAGTTGAGGGCTAAAGAATACTCCTCCAGTTAAAGTCTGTTGTAGTAATTATTTTACTGTATACCTTAGACATGCAGTCTCTCTTGGCTTTATTAAACAGTGAAATGTGAACGAAATCTAATTTGGTTTTTTTTCCTAATTAGTAAAAGGATTGACAGGGGTCTATAAGGTGATTTCAACTCCTGGTTATAATTTTCTATGAATTTTATTAATAGTATTCATTCATCTGTCTCCTATCTTCAGTGTTTATTAGGGTTCCTGAAGACTCCCTTACTATATATTTAAAAATATAAGAGATTTGCCACTACATAAGTATCTGCAGTCCTCTCTTGCTCTGTGGTTCTGCAGAATTATATCTCTTTAAATATATTTAGTTGGAGCATATCCAGCTAGTGATTAGTAATTTCATAGTTACTCATCTTATGATAGCAATCTTGGAAATATTTAAATGGAAACATTGTTTATTATCTTTATGAAGTAAGAAGATGTATTTGAAGGTAATCTTATTGGGTGTGTCTCTGGTTAGTCAGTCAGTACTTCCCATCCCTGGAATAATGCCAAGTCTTTGCTCTGTCCCAAGTCAGCCATGCAGACGTTTATGCCTTTTTGAACTCACAGCTCACATTTTTGAGGAAACTCTTCTCACACTGGCACCAGGCCTTCCTTTCCATGGCTTGCAGCTTGGAAAGAGTGGAGCAAATAAACATTCACCTACTGGTTTGAGAAAACCTGTTTCTATTTATATCTGCTATGTGAATACTATACTGTCTTCCTGAAATGACTGTAGTATTTTGTTAAAGGTGCATTCAAAAAAAGAAAAAAATTATTAAAAAATACTCCTGTTAATTTACTATGGGATACTCGAGTGATTGTTTTAAGACATCAGACAAGATAGAGACCTTGCCACTTCTCATTCATGCGAGAGGGCTCTGTCCTTTGTTAGAGTTGGAGACTTTCACACACTGAGTGACAGCGACATCAGTGGATTCTTGGGGCTTCTATGCAGAGCTCCGTGTAAAGCTCAGAGGTCCTTCTGTAAGGATGAAGGCTTTTCTCTTAGAGCTCTTACTGGTTTTGAATTTCCTGAGGACAGGTGCGTTCATACAGCTCACCAGCACTATCAACTGACCCTGATCCCATATTATAGCCATTTAAAATTTAAGTAATAAGAACTAGTTTTCTTCACTTAAAGTGGTACAGACTTTGAAGTTTCTATATTATGTGATAATCCAGTAGCTTGCAAAGATGCACGTGTTCAAGTTCATAAAGATCATTAAAATTTTAAAAACTGCTTTCTCTTCATGGCAGTGTTTTATGGTTGCCATCTGTATGCCGTCTTTTTAACCTTCACAGTCAATTTTTTCTGTAATTTTATATCCACATATAGCAAAACGTCATTTTTTTAAAAGTAGTTTTTCAAGTTGAAGGTCAGCTTGGCAAACATCAATTAAAAAATTCACTTCTGTAATGGTAGTCATGTTATACAGACTCATTGCAAATTTTGCAGAGGTTTTTTTTACATTGTGGCCTCAGACTTGAAGGTAGAAAGCTTTGGTCCTGTCTCATGAACTTGCTGGTACCATCTACAGGGCTTTCTCATCCTAAATATAAATTACTAAGAGGAGGGCACACAACATTTCAGTGCTAGGGTCTCTGAGGAAGAAAAAATGAGAATGGTGTTCTACTAAAAATAAATAGGAGTAATGTATGTGCTAAATGTGTGTAATATAAACAATTTATATTAAAGTTGATCAGAAAGAAGTTATTTTTGAAGTAGTTTCTTGATGTCATGAAGGCTCTCAGGTAGGTAATGGAAAACCACGTGTTGGCCAGGAAATGGTGAAAGTATAGGAATTCTAGTCGGTGCAACGAGAAGTATTAAGAAAGGGAAATGAATATTGCAAAAAGGACAAATATATAATGATATCACATCAATTAAAAGTAGAGTAATTGCCTTATATGAGAGACTTAATCTCTAGAATTTTTACTTACCAACAATCATCAGTCAGAAAGTCAGATGAGATCTAAGGGATAAAAGGCAATAGTGAAAATGTTTAGAACACAGTTTACTGTTTACTTTAGAGAAATGTGTGAGACTTATATTTTGTATGTTGAAATGTAATGGTAAACTATATGATTTAAGAAATGGAATGAAAAACTGTATTTCCAATAGTTGTCAATTTGTTTATAATTTTAAGCCAATACCCATGTTAAATCTAGTCAGACTTTTCTTAGAATAAATAGGATTTTAACATTCATAGGGAAGAATAAACAGGTGAGAAAAGGAAAAATGCTAAAATTAAAAATTTCTGTGGAATGATACTGTCTCAATATTAGAACAAATGACAGACTTGAGAAAGCACAGTAATTAAAAAATTATGGATTGCTTTATAAATGTACATATTAATGTAATTGGAAGGTCCAAAATACATTCTTATGCATAGGAAGTTGTGATAAAGGACAGATGAGAGAACGGAGAAGAGATGAGTCACTCGATTATTTGTATTGGGGTACATAATTGGCTAAGAAAATTAATTTACAAACTCAGCATATACCACAACTCAACATCAAAAAAACAAACAACCGCGCTTCCCTGGTGGTGCAGTGGTTGAGAGTCTGCCTGCCGATGCAGGGGGCACGGGTTCGTGCCCCGGTCCAGGAAGATCCCACATGCCGTGGAGCGGCTGGGCCCGTGAGCCATGGCCGCTGAGCCTGCGCGTCCCGGAGCCTGTGCTCCGCAACGGGAGAGGCCACAACAGTGAGAGGCCCGCGTACCGCAAAAAAACAAAACAAACGAACAAATGAAAACAAAAACCTGATTAAAAAAATGAACAAAGGACCTGAATAGACATTTTTCCAAAGAAGACACGCAGATGGCCAATAGACACATGCTTAACATCGCTAATCATCAGCGAAATGCAAATCAAAATCTCAGTGAGATACTATCTCACACCTGTTAGAATGACTATTATCAAAAAGACAACAAATAACAAGCGTTGGCGAGGATGTGGAGAAAAGGGAACGAACCCTCGTGCACTGTTGGGGGGAATGTAAATTGGTGCAGCCACTACGGAGAACAGTATGGAGCTTCCTCTAAAAGTTAAGAATAGAATTACCATTTAATCCAGCAACTCCACTTCTGGTTATTTTCCCCAAGAAAACGAAAACACTAATTCAAAAAGATATGTGCACCCCTAAGTTCACTGCATCATTATTTACAGTAGCCAAGATATGGAAGCAACCTAAGCACCCATTAAGAGATGAAGGGATGAAGAGGAGGTGGTATATATGCGCAGTAGAATATGACTCTGCCATAAAAAGAACGAAATCTTGCCATTTGTGACAACATAGGTGGAATTCGAGGGTATTATGCTAAGTGAAATGTCAGACAGAGAAAGACAAATACCATGATTCACTTAAATATGGAATCTAAAAACGAAAACAAGTGAACACATACAAAAAAACCGGAAACACAGTCATAGAGAACAAATAGGTGGTTGCCAGAGCGGGGGGATGGGGAATAAGTGAAATAGATGAGAGAGATTCAGAGGTACAAACTTCAGTTATAAAATAAGTGAATCACGGGAGTATAGTCAATAATATTGTAATATCTTTGTATGGTGACAGATGGTAACTAGATTTATCATGGTGATCATTTTGTAATGTATAGAAATATTGGATCACTATGTTATGTACCTGGAACTAACATAGTGTTGTAGGTCAATTATGCTTCAGTAAAAAAAAAACCAAACCCAAACCTTACGTATACTAGAATATAGCCTGGATTAAAATAATAAAAAACTGAGAAAATAAAATAGAAGAATTAAAAAAATTTTGGAGGCAGTTTAAGATTCTAAGCTTTGAAGGAATAGAAAAATCCCAGAAAAAATAGACTTGAAGTTTTATGAAATAGATAACTCTGGCAAATAACATTCTGGGAAAAATATTTTATGCAGAATTGGCTTAAATATTATCTAGAGTTCAAATAAACTGGTAAGGTACACGTTTGAAAATCTCAATAGACAAATGAGCAAAGGATGTGACCAAATACTTCACAAATGAAGAAATACTACTGGAAATAAATAGTAAAATCTCTACCTTCAATAGTAAGAAATAATTATGTTAAAATCAGATACGATTTTTAAATTGAACTAGTAAATAATTTAAAATCTGTTAAAAAAAGTGATGGCCGTATTATGGCAAAGTAGTCTATGATATTCTCAAAATGACCAGTTGAGTATAAGCTGGTACAGTGCTGAACAGCAATTTGGCAGTATCTATCAAGTAATTATATGCTAGTTTATTTATTAATATAAACATATATTTATTTATCATAAAGGTTATAAGACTTTCCCCAATAATTCTTTTGTTTTGGACTCTAAGAAAAGACTACAAAATGGGAAAAAGGTATGCATAAAGCCTCTTCATAGTGGAAAATATTAAAAAGAGCTTAACTATCTAACATGTGATACATAAAACATTGGTAAAATTTTTTATATCCCTTTCAAGCAGTGCTTATAAAGGCTGCAGCACTAGGGAGATCACGCAGTAGGGCTGACAGGCAGAGGGAAACAGTGTCGCTCTTTTATCATACCATGAGGTAGACACAGGAATGACACCAGCTGATGCAAAAGTAAATTGGTTCATATTGCCAGGTTCCTTTCCAGACAAGTACCAAGAGCTTGTCACTGATGGTTTTATTTCTAGAAATAGAATATAAGAAATGATAAGGAGCATGGTCAAAGATATACACACAGACATGCATCCAAGCATTTTTACAGTGGCAAAAGTTGGGAAGAACCTAAGTTCGACTGTGAGAATCCTCTGATTTATATGAAGGGATGGAGCAGAAGTTGCGATGTTACTTAATAGTAAAGAGCAGAACCAGGACAGGAAACCAGAGTCCTCCTGCTAACACGTATGGCTATCGATGTTGTATTGGGAAATGTCCTGTTACTCAGCAAGATCCATTAGTGCCATAATTGTTGATGTTGCCTAGAATAAGAGGACTCTGCTGTCAGACCACTTGAGCTTTGCTGGACTCACTGGAGGATGCTTCAGGCGTAACAGTGAAGCTAAACAGAAAGTCCTGTCATCATGAAATGATGATTATCAATGCATTGGTACTGACTTGTTGCCGCTTCACTTACTTTCCCATCTTAGCATGTCTTGTTAACCATTTATTTGTGTTGTATCCTAATTCAGCAGTATTCAAAATTACTGCCACAGGAATTCTAGAAATCAAACTTATATGAATTTTACTACCAGTCTTTAAAAATATTAATACTGAAGTAATCATAAAATTCTGTATTGAATTTTTTTTTTTTTTTAGAAGATGTTGGGGGGTAGGAGTTTATTAATTAATTAATTAAGTTTTGCTGTGTTGCATCTTCGTTTCTGTGCGAGGGCTTTCTCTAGTTGTGGCAAGCGGGGGGCCACTCTTCATCGCCGTGCGCGGGCCTCTCACTATGGCAGCCTCTCTTGTTGCGGAGCACAGGCTCCAGACACGCAGGCTCAGTAGTTGTGGCTCGCGGGCCTAGTTGCTCCGCGGCATGTGGGATCCTCCCAGACCAGGGCTCGAACCCGTGTCTCCTGCATTAGCAGGCAGATTCTGAACCACTGCGCCACCAGGGAAGCCCCTTGAATGTTTTTAAACTTTAAAATTTTAAATTACATATGCTTATTACTTTATCCATGGATGTGTGATCACTACTCAAGATGGTTTTTATTTTTAAAATATTACAACTTATGAATTTAGCTGTAGATAATTAATTAAAAATATTAGTAAAACATGTACTTATGATAACCATCCTAAATTAATATATCTGGTAGAGAGCTTACTCTCTCTTTTCTCAAAAAATATTTATTTGCTTATTATTTATTTATTTATTTAGGCTGCGCCGGGTCTTTGTTGTGGCCCTTGGGATCTTTGTTGGGCATGCGGGCTTCTTAGTTGCGGCATGCACGCGGGATCTAGTTCCCCGACCAGGCATCGAACCTGGGTCCCCTGCATTGGAAGCGTGGAGTATTACCCACTGGACCACCAGGGAGGTCCCTAGAGAGCTTACTCTCTTGATCAGCATTTGACAATCAAGAGAGAACACTGAAGATTGACTTGTTTGGTAACAAAAAATGACAAAGGGGAATAGCACAAAATCATGTCTAGCATTTGAGTGAAACCAAAAAAGTTCTTCTAAATTTATTTCTACAAAGAAGATAGAGATTTTGAATCATTCACAGAAAAATTTCTGCGTTAGAAGTTAGTGGGTTTATAAAATATTTGATATGCCAGCTCCTTCGATAAGTGCTAGGAGATGTGTTTGGAGTGAGAGAACATCCTTGCACTTAGCACCTTCACTGGCTGGTTGCTCTGTGGCTGGTCCCAGTGCAGTGCTCTGTCTTTACTTGACATCTGTTTGTTGAGCAGAGTCTGCATCTCGAAGAAACCTAGACAAATGATTGTGTCGAGTAACAGATAAAACAAGGCATTGCTCCTTAATTTGTAAGGAAATGTGTAATATCTTTAGTATATCTTTTAAACAAATATTTAGCTTACTGACAGGAAAAGTTTGACTAATGTGGGGATATATGTTTAGAAAATGCAGCCGAAAGAAAGATATTAAAAATATGTATGTGTGAATGACTAACCAAATACTTATAGGTGAAAAAGTTCACTCTCATTGCATCGATATACTCTTTGATGTCAGTCTTTGTGGTACATTTGGAAAAAATCTTTGGAAATAGGAAGTCAAAAGATGTCTCTCGATTTTCTACGTCTGCTGAAGAGCTTTCTGATAAAAGGGAAATGAGATTTGGCATTTGGAACTAGTTCCTGGAGACCAAGAGACAGAGCATCACATTCTAGTTCTCATTAAAGCCTTTTATAACTGAGCCAGACGCCATATTGAGCTCTATGTGCAGTTTTCTTGGAGTGTTGCCTCTGACTTATATGTAAAGTCAGGTCACATTCACTGGTGACGAGATTTCTGAACAGAGACAACTTCCTAGCATCTGTTATGTAACTCAACTCCCTTGGAGGGAGGGGCAATACATTTTGGGGAGGAGAAGAAGAGGAAATAGATAAAACTGGAGGAAAGAGATGAAGGAGAGGGGTTGTAGTCCTTTTTGCGGGAGTGCTCTACCATGGGAGATAGCAAGTGACTAGGTGTTTCCTGTTCTGGTTTTCATCTTACTAAAAGAGCACACCCCTGGTATGCTAGCAAAGCACATGGCCATGAGGGAAAGCTTGGGGGAGTCGAGGTATGATTCTATATAGGATTAGAGGGGTGGGGCAAAGGGATGCAGGCAGATAAAGTGGTCCCTTGACTGCCTCTAGTTCCTTGTGTACAGAGGTATCTGGAAAGTTAGCATGTTATATGGTTCTTAAATAGAGCCAGTGACCTGAAGCCAGTGTTGCCTTTAGGAATTCCACATGTGTACTTGAAGAATACTTATTATGCAAAGAATTTCCATTTGTAAAAGAGAGTAGTATCTCTCTTGTGTGGCACTTGTATTTTATTTGACATAAGACTATGCCCTATTCCTTTAGATAGACTTAAATTTCACAGAATTTTAGATTTTATGAAACCTGTTTTTCTCCCCAGAAGAAACATCCTAGTCTTTCTTTAATTGTATCTGAAAATAATTACTCATGATTCATAATCAGATTGGATGTTCACTATTTGCCAAAACTATATGAGCATTTTCTCCATATTCTAGTGCTTAGAACTGATACCATTTTAACAGTTGACAAAATAAAACAGCATTTTCCTCTAGTGACACTGCTTTTTTTAGAGGGTAGTTTGCACGTTATCCAGAGTGTTGTTTTTCCTTGTGGTTATTTCCATGTTTGTACACATACGAGGAGGTTCAGGAATGGATGCCAATCCATTGGGTGTATGTTGCTTCTAAGTAATAGCTCTGAAACTTTCTGATGAGGGAGGAGTCCATTAACTCACTATTGGGAGATGTCATTTATCTGTGCTGTTTGCTTTACCTCTATCCCTCTCCTCCTTTGGCTGACTTAATTGAGAGTAGGCTGTGTTATTATCCATTCCAGAAACTGTATTAAAAAAAAATTCTCGGGCTTCCCTGGTGGCGCAGTGGTTGAGAGTCTGCCTGCCGATGCAGGGGACACGGGTTCGTGCCTTGGCCCAGGAAGATCCCACATGCCGCGGAGCGGCCGGGGTCGTGAGCCATGGCCACTGAGCCTGCGCGTCCGGAGGCTGTGCTCCGCAACGGGAGAGGCCACGACAGTGAGAGGACCGCGTACAGCAAAAAAAAAAAAAAAAAAAAATCTCTATTACTAACGCTGTAATACAAAAATGGTAAGCGAAGTAAACAGATAAATTGAATGATCTGGCCAAAGTTACCGGTGACTCAAGTGGGTGGAGGCGGAATTTATGACACACTTCCTTTAATAAGGACAACTGATGTCAGATTTCCCTGACATTTTATAAGGTGCCCCAGCTCATACTGGTGTCTAACTTTTTTTTTTTTTTTGCGGTACGCGGGCCCCTCCTGCTGCGGAGCGCAGGCTCCGGACGCGCAGGCTCACGGGCCCAGCCGCTCCGCGGCATGTGGGATCCTCCCGGACCGGGGCACGAACCCGTGTCCCCTGCATCGGCAGGCGGACTCTCAACCACTGTGCCACCAGGGAAACCCCTATGTCTAACTTTTAATATCACAGAAAGATTACATTTTAAGGTTCAAGTTCCGTAGGAAAGTCACTGTCAAACTAGTGGTCAACAACTGCTATGAATTTCTTGGTTGACGCTATGTTAGAATTATGTTTCTGTTAAGTAATGTTTCAGTTATTTGTACTATGCGTTGCAAGAAGCCACCAGTGATAGAATTCAAGAAATACTTGCTTAATAGGGAACAACTAGAACAATTAAATTGGAAATGTCATTTCTTATAAACCTGCTCAATTCTTTGCTAGCTCTTCAGCTAGTGATTAAAGAAAAATATTGTGACCATGAGGGAGAAAGCCTTCCTTCCTACGTGATTTTCAGTGCACAAATAAGAAATTAGGAGTCAAAGAGTAACAGTTCTTGGAAATGCTTAAAGTCGAGGGGTGGTTCTGTCATCTATGTTATCTAAAGATCTTTGTGTGAAGAAACTATGAAAACAGAAAAACAGCTTTTGTTCACCAGACTAAATCTTCATAAGCCACTGTTTGGTAATTTTGAATCCTGTTAACAACATTCTGAAGCTTATTAAATTGAGACTTTTGTCTTCTTTATTTTTAGCACACTCAAGTGTATATATAAATCTCTGGAATGTTGAAGGAGTGACATTCCACAAGTGTCAGATTTTTTTTTTTTTTTTTCTGTTGCCCATTGTGAAGGGGAGACCAGTAAATTAAGAATGTTTGATTCTTTCTCCTATATTTGCTTTCCTTTTGGAACTCTGTTACAGAATAAAGAATTGATTTTTGGGGAAGCATTACTGAATAGGAAAATCATTGTTTCAAATTATAGTTTTCTGGCAGTGATTAATGATTAATTAATGAGGCTAGCTTTACTAGAAAAACATTATTATAATATTAAATTTCTACATGGCTTGGCACTATTATCAGTGCACAGCAACAAAAATATAGAATTCACCATAATCTAGATTTAGAACCAAAAATTGTACTCTTAAAGTTGGGCTCTAAAAGTGTTTTAGAATCTAGAGACTTACAAATATCCTTGCAGATTCTGTAATAACAACATAAACTTTTGTTCAGTGTTAGATTCTGAAGTGACTGTTAGCCTATTTTGGGGAGTTCTGGTGCATTTAAATTTTTACCCAGTCATTCCGCAGTGATAACAAAGCAATCATAGAGTTGAATGAGTTACCAATGGGAAATAGTTGTTATTTGGATGAGTTCCACTGCACCCTTTAAATATGGCAAAGAAAAAAATATGGTTTGAATCTACCTTTTTAAAACATGGATCAGTTTGAGAAAAAAAAATCAGTAAAAATGATTAATAGAAAAAAGTATTCTTAGGTTGAAGAGAACTATATTACAATGAAAGAGATTCTTAAACTAACTGTTGAAACAGAATCAAATATTACCTTACTTTAACAAATGTGGAACTATTTTTAAAGGACATGTTTTTGAATGTAGAAGTGTGTCTGTATGTTTTAAGAGGCCCGTGTCGCTGTTGTTGGCATTGCTGGTCTCTGTTTCTTGACTTATTTTCTTAGTTGTCTGCTTTCTGTTGTGCTCTTGGACCTGAAGAAAATATTGGGATGGATGAATGACATGTATGATTTTTGAGGATGTTAAAAAGAACACTAAACTAATATTGGCATTCTTGTAACTGCATATGTTGTTTCTTTATTTACTTTCAGTTTGATTAATAAGCTTAAACCTGGTGTCATTAAGAAGATCAATAGACTGTCCACACCAATAGCAGGTTTGGTAAGTAATAAATTATCTTCAAAATTATACTTGTTTCTGAAATGTAAAAAGATGGGCATAAACACGTTCTCTTATCTGGAATTATCATAGATATTAGGTTTGGGGTCTTTTTTTCTCAAGAAAAGTATTTCTTGTGATCTTCTCCTTATATCTTTAGTTCCTCCTTCTGTTTCCATTCTGCCTGGAGACTTTTATTCTATTTATTTAATTTTTTGTTTGTTTTGCTTCTTGTGCCCTCAAACTGCCTATAGCCCCCCTTTTGGCCCATTTCTTCCACAAATTGCATTTGTTTAGGATCACGGTCTTTCCGAAACTCAGCCCTCCGTGTATTGGTTGCTAGTTGACCACAGTTTATGGAAACTGGCCAAAGCTGATGAGTTGTTACATTTCAGGTGCTTCGTGCTTATACATTGCCCTTGCTCAGCATGCAGGTTTTGGAGTGTATTTGCAACATACTTAAGACCTGTCACCTCTTTTGGTTTCCTACCAACATCCTGTGTGATGTTGGGCAAGTCTCTGTCTTCTACTTTGCCTCAGTAACCTTTTCCATAAGATGACTATGGATGACTCTGTAGATTCATTCTAGCTTTAAATCCAGAGTTTTGTATATGAAAAACACCCCATACTATCATTATGTAGATTCTCTGCTGTATCAAGACCCTAGAGAGATCAATAATAATGTGGGACCATATCTTTGGAAATAAATAATTTATAATTACAAATGATGGATAATTTTCAAAATGTTAGCATTCCCGGGGCTTCCCTGGTGGCGTAGTGGTTGAGAGTCCGCCTGCCGATGCAGGGGACACGGTTCGTGCCCTGGTCTGGGAAGATCCCACATGCCGCGGAGCGGCTAGGCTCGTGAGCCATGGCCGCTGAGCCTGCGCGTCCGGAGCCTGTGCTCCGCAACGGGAGAGGCCACAGCAGTGAGAGGCCCGTGTACGGCAAAAAAAAAAAAAAAATGTTAGCATTCCTTAAGAATCAAGGCTGATGATGGGAGTCAGGTAAAAAATTAATTTTACAAAACACTCAAGTTTAAGACAGCTAATAACTGGAATGTAAATAAAATATTGTTAATATTTTATCTTTGGAATAGTCAAGCTGCTTATAATACCTTCAGGAACCTTCTGTTTGGCCATGCATGTGTTTGCAGGTGTTAAAGGCATGACGGATTAAAGGTAGCAGTACTAAAATTTCTGGGTTTGCAGCTGGCATGAAGGTGTCATCAGAATTTTGACAGGAATAAGTTGGTGGCAGAGTGTTTATTATTAGAAAATATCTGTCTAGGAGAGAAGGAAAGAAGAGTTTTTACAGTTTTCTCTTTGAAAGATCAGAAAATTACTATTTTCTTTTGAAATATAGAATGCAGTGGACCCTTGAGCAAAGCGAGAGTTAGGAGCACCAACCTCCTGCGCACTTGAAAATCTGTGTGTAACTTCTGACTCCCCCACCAAACTTAACTGCTAATAGCTTACTATTGACCAGAAGCCTTATTGATAACATAAATAGTCGATTAACCCATATTTTGTATGTTATATGTGTTATCAATATATACTGTATTGTTATAATAAAGTAAGTTAGATAAAAGAAAGTGTTAAGAAAATCCTAAGGAAGAGAAAATACATTTACAGTACTGTACTGTATTTATTGAAACCATAAGTTTACATTGTCTGTTTATAAGATGAATCATCTGTCAATACCAACATCAATATTGTCTCATATGATACAAAACACTATAGCTGTTATACATATTACTAACATTAGTCATAAAATTGAAAAGGTAATGTGAAAAAGAAATTCATATTTATTTAAAGGTATAATGATTCATGCATTGATAACAAAGAAACAACACTATGATTGCTTCATGGTTACCAAGCCTATACACTAATAAATGAACCATTATATGATTTTTGTGGCGTACAGTATTACAGTCATATTTATAATACAGTATTAGAAACATTGTTACATTGAAAAACCCACTTACCCGTGATGATAGTCTGATATGCAGTTTCTCCAATCATGAGAGAGAGAGAGAGGCATATTGTACTGTAATGTAATTCCTTGAAAGCAAAGTTATAAAACAGTAAGAAAACTAACAAATAATTTTATATTAAATATCACTCACCTTATGCCTGTGTAAAGGTGTCTACATATATTTTATGCATTCACGATATATACTAACTTTTTCTTAATTTTTTCGATATTTCTAGGCTACATGGTTCATCTGTGAGTTTTTTCAAATTGTCACAAATCTCCAAAAAATTTTCCAATATATTTCTTGAAAAAATATCTACGTATAAATGGACCTGTGCAGTTCAAACTTTTGTTGTTCAAGGGTCAACTCTCTATATATAAAGTTCCAGAACAGTTGGGCTCAAATATTAATTCCTTCCTTCTTACCAAGTTACATCTGTTCTATTTCTGTCATGACTAAGCAACTGACATGATATTTTTATTGGTCTCAAACTTGGTTGGGTAAAAAACTTTCATATATATGCATGTATTGCAATGTACATATATGTATGAATTACTTCTAGCGATATAGGAGTCAGAGGTGTTATTTAAGGAATAAAGTTAAAGAACTTTTGTTTTTGAAGTCTTCCTAGGAAGAAACATTCAATTTAATAGAATAAATATGTTTTATATGAAAATAACTTTTACGAAATAACGTCTGTGAAAATTAAAAGTATGAATTGTATTGAAAGTACTCTGTTTTTTCAGATGGCTTGAGTTATTCTCAGTGTTATAGGTTGAATTGTGTCCTGCCCCTCAAAAAAATGATACAACGCAGGCATACCTCAATTTATTGTGCTTCGCTTTAGTGCACTTTGCAGATATTGCATTTTTTTATAAATTGAAGGTTTGTGGCAACCCTGCATCGAACAAGTTTTATCAGTGCCATTTTTCTAACAGCATTTTTTCACCCCATGTCTCTGGGTCATATTTGGGTAATTCTTGCAGTATTTCAAACTTTTTTATTATTATTATATTTTTTGTGGTGATCCATGACCAGTGTTCTCTGATGTTACTTCTATGACTCTCTGAAGGCTCAGATGATGGTTAGTATGTTTTAGCAATACAGTATTTGTTAATTAAGGTATGTGTGTTGCTTTATTAGACATAATGCTACTGCACACTTGATAGACTACAGTTGGTATAAACATAACTGTTATATGCACTGGGAGACAAAAAAAAAATTCATGTGACTTGCTTTATTGCGGTGGTCTGGAACCCAACCCACAATATCTCTGAGGTATGCCTATATACCGAAGTCCTAAACTGCAGTACCTCAGAATGTGATCTTATTTGGGAAGAGGGTTGTCACATGGAGTATGGGAACAGAGGTCATAATGGAGTAGGGTAGGCACCCTAATCTAATATGATTGGCATCCTTATAAGAAGATGGCCTTGTGAAGGCAGGTACACACAGGAAGAAAGCCATGTGACAACTGAGAATTGGCGTGATGCAGCCACAGGCCAAGGAGGAGCAGAGATTGCCAGCAAACCACCAGAAACTGGAAGAGGCAAGGAAGGATTCTTCTACAGGTTTCATGGGAGCATGGCTTTGTGCCTACCTTGATGTTGGACTTCTTGTCTCCGGAACTGTGAGACGATAAATCTCTGTTGCTTTAAGCCGCTTGGTTTGTGGTACTTTGTCATGGCAGCCCTCGGAAACTAATACAGATAGGTAAATGTTTTAGTTAATACTTGCCTTTTAAAAAACTTTTTATTTTGAAATGTAGATTCAGAGGAAGTTGCAAAAAAAGCAGTACACGGAGTTCCTCTGTGCCTTTCACCCCAGTTTCCCGCATTGTAACACCTCGTATAACTCTGGTACAGTATTGAAACCAGGAATTCACACTGGTACATTCCAAGACTTTAATCAGATCCACCAGTTTTACATGTAGTTAATGGTAACAAAGAGCAAAGATGCTTTCAAGCTACGTGAGATGAAGAGTGTTTTATTGTAAGGATTTTCCAGAGGACTCTCGTTAATCTAGTGCTCAGGCATAAACATGGCAGCTGCGTTCAACATGATTACTTTTTTCTGTCCCATTTCTAACAGGAAATGGCATCCCTTAGTTGCGTTTCCCAAGAGAGGAATCTGAATGGATCAGATTACCTTTTCTTTTTTTTTTGTTAAATTGGAGTATAGTTGATTTACAATGTTGTGTAATGTTGTGTTAGTTTCAGCTGTACAGCAAAGTGAATCAGTTATACATACACATACATCCACTCCTTTTCAGATTCTTTTCCCATATAGGTTGTTACAGAATATTGGGTAGATTTCCCTGTGCTATACAGTAGGTCCTTATTAGTTATCTATTTTATATATAGTAGGGTATATATGATAATCCCAATCTCCTAATTTATCCCTTCCCCCCAGGTTTCCCCTTTGCTAACCATAAGTTTGATTTCGAGATCTGTGAGTCTGAGATTACCTTTTTCTTTCCAGGCTACAGATCTCGTGGGTCAGTGGCCAGCTAGTAGGTGAGTTCCTTAAGGGAGAGAGTGGTCTTGGCTGACTGGGCTGTGGTCAGGAGTATTCATTTCCTTTAGTTTGTTCGGTTCTGATGTGTGAGTTGAAGTGGTTTCATGAATGAAGTTTGTGTGGGGTAGATACCAAGTTAGGTCAAATACAGCAATAATTACACAATTTCTGTGTAAGGGTTTGTTAAGCTATGTGAGTGTAATGCTCCAGGCCCCCTCTTGCATTCCTCCCTATTTTACTCTCTTCTTCAGTTATGACTTTTATCTGTTTCATGTCCACTCCCATGTGTATTTAGCTTTGAAGCCAAGGCTGTGGATTTACCCATGGCAGATGGACCTGTGTGAAACACTTGGAATATCCCCTGAGCAATGACAACACAGAGGGTGATGTTAAGATGATTCAGAAGTATATTGAATGCTTTGCCTAAAACATTCATATGATTATTTTTTTCATTAGGAAGGCAGTAATCATGTTCTCATAGATCTTGTAGAGATACAGCTTTCCTTGCTTGATTGAGTTTTGTAAAGAAATACATTTTCCCCTATCCTTTAAATTCTTTTTGTTCTTTATAAAGCCATGCTTAAAAATTCTAACGCAAGAGTTTGAGTCTTCCAAAAGTTAGCTGGTGTTAAATGTGGGTATGTTCAAATCATTGAAACTCAAAACCAAAACTTTGAGAATTAAAAAACTCAACCTCAAAACAAACCGCTGAGAAACAGGCAAGATAGTCTGATGGTGACAAGAGCCGTTGAACCAGAATATTATTTACCATCTGCATTAATGTGCATGAGATACAATATGTGTAGAAAACATCAAGGAAGTTATTAACCGTAAGACTTATAGTCATCTTGGACCCCTAATGGTTTATTTGTATTTTCTAAAGCAAGGTTTCTCAACCTTGGCACTATTGACACTTTGGACTGGGTAATTCTTTGTTGCGGGAGTCTGTCCTGTGCATTGTAGAACGTTGAGCAGCATCGCTGGCCTCTACTCAATAGATGCAAGTAGCACTGTGCCCTCCATCCCCGCCTTGTGACAACTAAAAGTGTCTCCTGACATTGCCAATAACCCCTATGGCATAAAATCATCCCTGGTTGAGAACCAATGAGCTAAAGAATCAAGAAAGTAAACCCTACCCTTTTGTATGGGCTAGTTTGCTGACTGACTACAGATTTGATTGTTCTCATGCTTGGCATTTCAATCGCGATTTCCCTTTGAAAAGCAATGGTATCCTAGAAAATTTAGTTTGAATCATTTGTTTGTTTGAATGTTTGTGTCTGTCAGTGGGCTTAGTAGAAAAATCCTTGGTATATCCGGACTTGCATGAAAAATATGGGCTCAATTTGAACATCTTTGCTCTAAAGTGTTATTCTTTCAGATTCCTTTAAGAGTGGAATGTGTAAGGTTGACTACAGAGGCTGGGAAAGTTGTCTCCTCATTCAGGAATGCTGTAGAATGTAGGAAATGGGCAAAGATGCCAGCTAGCTTAAGCTGTTAGATGTGTCATTTTCTCCTGCCTTCATAATGGTTATTTTAAGAAATAAAGCAAGTCTATGGGTCTGCCATTTTTCAGAAGGTTATTAGTGGTCAGTGTTCTTGCACCTGTGTAAAATTACTTCTGATTCATTCATCTTCACTCACCTATACACTTGGGTGTCAGCAAAGTAGTGCAACCTAGTCTATGCCAAGGTCACTGTTGAACCATCTCGTTGTTCCCTTCCGCTGTAGTAGAAAATTCACCTGAGGAATCAGCTATAAAATTTAAATATTCTGATACAGGTTTTATCATGCACTTTTCTGAAAGCTCCTCTTAAGCAATGACTATATTTATCCCATTAAACATTTTTTTTTTAGTAAAATAAGCCCAGGGGTTGGGAGAGGGGAGGTTTGTAAAACGCTGAGTTTGTGAGTTCTTTCTACAAGTAAAATCAAAATGTGAGACCTCAAGACAGACTGTTTTCAGGAGAAAAAAACTTTCTTCTGTTTCCTTTCTCTTCCAAGTTGAAATAATGTAAGAAGTACAAATATAATTACTAGTTTCATTCAAGGGTGGTACTTTTCTGGGTAAGAGGCAGGAATGAATTTTGTATGGTTGAAGAGAAAGTACTCAAGGAATATTAGAATGTGGCTTGGATGAGCAGCCAGTATGAATATATGCCTTGCTTGAAAGAGTGGTGATTGAGAGTTGCTCTGTACTAGGTCAAACCCAGTGTGTGTCTCAGAGGGAATATCTCTCTAGTTGGTAATAAGCAAGATGCATTTGTGAAAATATTTGGATGTTAATATATGCAAAACACTGATAACAAGCTGCGGCATGAGAAGAGAGGGGAAAATGGTGTACAGCAAGTTTAAAATAACCATTTAATGGTAAGATCAGTACTGTCTATTTTCTGATCTTTTTTTTTTTTTTTTTTTGCGGTACTCGGGCCTCTCACTGCCGTGGCCTCTCCCGTTGCGGAGCACAGGCTCCGGACGCGCAGGCTCAGCGGCCATGGCTCACGGGCCCAGCCGCTCCGCGGCATGTGGGATCTTCCCAGACCAGGGCACGAACCCGTGTCCCCTGCATCGGCAGGCGGACTCTCAACCACTGCGCCACCAGGGAAGCCCTATTTTCTGGTCTTGAATTTTATTGCTGACTTCGTGGATTTGTTGAAGGAGATCTTCCACCTAGTAAATTTGGGAGAGGCTTCCACCAAGCAAATTCTTTTTGATTCACTCATCCTTGCCAATTCGATTATTTAGCCAATAAGAGCAGGATTTTCGTACTGAGCTGATTCTGACTGCCCTGCCCCCCATCTTTAGATGGATGGGGGTCAACATGGAGGTCCCCTCCCATAACCCTACTCTTGCCTCAACTCTTAGTTTTCATGTTCTTGATTTCCTCACAGTTGATAAATAACAAAGGCTAAATGTTTCTATAAATTACCATTTCTCACCTCTTACTGTATTGGAATAATTTCATATATGTTGGGTCAGACCTTGGAGTTTTGAGTTAAAAGATTCTTTTCTTTTCTTTCATTTCCTAATGAGACAGTGAAGGTTAAACTATATCAATACACTTGATTAAAACTGCTCCGTCTTGGTCTCATGATTAAAACTCTATTAAAGAAATGTTTTTATTACAAAGGGAAGGTGAACCACTGTTACAAGCTGTGTATGTTTTATTACAAAGGGAAGGTGAACCACTGTTACAAGCTGTGTAACACTAACATTTAAACTATTCTTATTTTACTAGCATGCCAATCTCATTATTTTCTTTGAAAACAAAACACCAATAACACAAATACGGAGTTCTTTTTCTTACTTCTTAATAAAGACATAGAAGAGTACTATAATGTTACCATTTTTAGTGTACTATTGCACTGGTGTAAGAAATCATAGCATAAAAGTTAGCCAGTACTAAAAAAAAAGATCACTTTGTGCATTTGAAATGACATTTTCCATGGTTGTATTTTAATGTAAATAACTTTTTTCTAATGTATCTTTTATTGGAATTTCTGTGGATCACCATCTGTACTTTGAAATGGTTTGGGGTTATCCAGTAATCAAGTCTGAGGAAACAGACTGATGTGCATTGGATGTCTTCAAGGTAACAAATATTAGATATTAAATATCCAAATGCCTTAATACCTCCATGTAAATGGCATATAAATAAGTCAATGATGACTGAGTTATTTATATAAAGTATTTTTAGGAGATCTCCTCAAGTTTTCTTGTCACCCTATTTTTCTCCAACTCTCAACTGAAATTAAGTATCACCAAGAGTAGAAACTTAGAAACTTAGTGTCAACTTTGAAATTGGTTACAATGCCCTTATAATGATGCAGCACTGTAAATCAGGAAACTCCGGTTTTATTTCTAGCCATAATCTCTTAGTCATGGCATTGGCACAAGTTTAGGAACACTTCCCTATGGTTTCAAAACTTACTCGTTTTTAAATCTAAGATGAACATTTATGTGCCAACTTTCAGCCTTGAGGGCAACTTTTTTCAAAACATTAATGAGGGCTTCCCTGGTGGCGCAGTGGTTGAGAGTCCACCTGCGGATGCAGGGGACACGGGTTCGTGCCCCAGTCTGGGAAGATCCCACATGACACGGAGCAGCTGGGCCCGTGGGCCATGGCCACTGGGCCTGCGTGTCCGGAGCCTGTGCTCCACGGCGGGAGAGGCCACAACAGTGAGAGGCCCACGTACCGCAAAAAAAGAAAAAAAAAAAATTGATTCAGAGTAAGATTATGTCATACATGACAGTTTTATTCAGATACAAAGACACTTTGAACAATCTCTCTTTAGGCATCTTTTTAATGTAGAAATTGGAAATGGAAGAGCAGATGACGTTAATATGAAATAGAACCCAGGTGTAAGACTGGTGTCAGGGCATTGGTTGCTTGATGGGGTTTAGGCCCATGACTATCTCTCCTTTCCTGAAAATACTGAACACCTACTCTGTGCCAGGTACTGTTCTAAGAACTTGGGCCACAACCACAAGTAAGGCAGAGAACGTTGCTGCCTAATGGAACATAGGCAGTAAGTCGATAATAACCTGTCAGGTGCCAGTGATTACTGTGAAGAATCTATAATACGTTGCCAATTACCTTAGTTATACTGAAAAAATAAAGTGAATGGGTAGAGAATGATTGAGTGCATGCATGAGAAGTATTACGGAGAAGGGGCTCAGGAGCATCTTATTTCAGGGGCTGGCGTTTGATCAGGGACCTGAATGAAAGGAGGGAGTGGGAAGATATGAGGATGGGTGGGAGTTTTCCATAGAGAAGGAAAAGAGGGGTGGGGTCAAGGCAGGATCAAACCGGACCATTAAGGAGGACTCTGCGTCTGGAACTGAGTGAGGCAAAGAGGTAGGCCAGCAAGGTTGTATAGGGCTTTGTAGGCTTTGGTGAGTAGACTGCATTTTACCCTAAGCCGCTGGGGATGAGGAGCCTTTGGGGACTTTTGAGAGTAATTTAATTTGTTGTTAGAAATTATTGGTTGTCTGTGATAAAGGATGCACGTATTTGTGAATACACTGAAACCCATTGATTTGTGCCCTTTGGATGAATTGTATAGTATGTGAATTAATGTCTCAATAAAACTTAAAAAGAGATCATGGATTGGTGTTTGAAGAGTGGACTGAAGGAAACTGAGAAGCAGAAAAGTCAGTTAAGGAACAGCTTCAGTAATTGTGATGATTCATTTTATGTGTCAACCTGACTGTGCTGTGGGGTGTCCAGATATTTGGTCAGACATTATTACATTATCCTAGGTGTGTCTGTGAGGGTGTTTTGGATGAGATTAACATTTGAATTGGTAGACTGAGTAAAGCAGATTGCCCTTTCTATTGAGAGTGGCCCTCATCTAATCAGTTGAAGGCCTGCCTAGAACAAAAAGTTCAACCCTCCTGTGAGTAAGAAGAAGCTACTCCTGCCTCAGTGCATGAGCTAGGACATTGGTCTTTTCCTGCCTTCAGACAGACCAGAACTGGAACATTGGCTCTTCTTGAGTTTTAAGGCTGCTAGCTTTTGAACTTGTAGTTATACTATCCCACTGACTCTCCTGGTTCTCAGGCTCTGCCCATGAACTGGAACTATGCCATCAGCTCTCCTGGGTGTCCAGCTTATAGATGGGCAGATTGTGGGACTTAGCCTCCATAACTGTGGACTTAGCCTCCATAATTGTATGAGTCAATTCCTTTTTATAAATCTCTTTTATATATGTATCCTGTTGGTTCTGTTTTTGACTAATACAGTAGTTCAGGCAAGAGAATGTGGTGGCAATGTTGGGAATGGTGAGAAGCTGTCAGAGTTTCCAAATGTTTTGATGGAAAAAGTGTGTAGGATTTACTTATGGGTTGATAGAGAAGCCAGGGTTTTTGTATTAGTAGTTTATTGACATATTACATATGGAGCAGAGGGTTGGTGGAGGGGAGGGGAGAATCAAGAGACCCTGTGGAGGATGAGGCGATTTGCATAAGGTGGCAGATTTGCAAATGTCCAAAAAAATGGTCAATGTTGATTTTACATGTTATTCCCTAACAACATCATGGAAAAGATGATTAAAGGGATGGTCTGTGGTTATTTAACAAGAAGGAAAATAATCACTAGAAGCCAGCCTTGTCCACCACAAACAAATGCTCTAAAGCAACAGACCACTGGGCTTGTCCCATGGAGAGTCCAGGAGACCTACTAGAGGTCATGAAATGGCCCACAATGGATTTTGCTTGACTCACACAGGTTTTGCTTGTCTTCAAAATTTAAATCAACATTTGCATACCCTCATATTTTAGATAAAATCTTCATCTCTAGCTTTGCAATGAATCTGGTAACAGCAGGCCTGTATTCCCCCAAGGCAACCATTATATGGGGTGTCCCATAGACAGGATGGGAGCCTCTGGTTTCTTTGTTCTCTTTTGCCATCTCTTTGACATTATGCCCGTTTTATTCATTTGTATTTGATTTATTCATATGACCATCCTTGGCCTTTTAGGCATCTGTCTTAATTCCTGTAATGTGTCTGTTGTTGTAGCCTTGGTAGTTGAGATGGAAAAGCGGACCAGAATAATGTCTGTAGGCGAAATCTTAAATAATTGAGAAAAAATGCTCAGTTTTAAGGACCTGAATGTAAATCCATGTAAACTTGGAGAGAGGTTTCTGGCAGTTTGCCTTAGGGCTTGTACTTGCCCTAATTTTATTAAAAAAAAAAAAAAAAGGTGGGATGAAAACATGGGAAATTTACTTAGTCTAGTTTATAGATGTTGGCGCAATCACGCATAGCTCATGTACTGGATATCAAAAACTGAAACTAAAAACGATCCGAATGGGCCTCAGTCTCCAAAAGGATATTCCTCAGGAATATATTTCTACTGTATTCTACTGAAAAAAAATCAATCACATGAATTCTGTGATTTTATATTGGCTACAAATGGAATCATGCATTTTATGCCTTTTTCTGTGATACCTCACTAATAGCATCACATGACATTCAATTCAGATTCTTTATATCCACCTTATTTTTATTCTAAATTGGACTAGCTTCCTGGTCTGTTAAAACTAACAGGTCTTCTTCCTATGAACTGTGATGTCAATTCATAGGAGGTGACTACGCCACTGTATGTGAGCTCAGCTGATGGTATAATATAGATGCCACAATACAAAGTACCTGTGGTCTGCAACAAGAGAAGTTGGGTAAATTCTCTCCATTTACTGATTACTTACTATATGCTAGAAACTGTGCCAATCACATATCTATTTCCTCATTCCATCCTCACAATCACCCCATTATCCTCATTTTACAAGATGACCATTATTAATTACCTTTACAGTGATGGTTTTTTGTGATAATTAACCACACTTGGAGTCCTGTCTTGAGTTACAGATGCTTCACTCTGAGAAGGCAATAGCACACAGGAACCTGTCTTTTTTTTTTTTTTTTTTTTTCGGTACGCAGGCCTCTCACTGTTGCGGCCTCTCCCGTTGCGGAGCACAGGCTCCGGATGCGCAGGCTCAGCGGCCATGGCTCATGGGCCCAGCCGCTCCGCGGCATGTGGGATCTTCCCGGACCGGGGCACGAACCCGCGTCCCCTGCATCGGCAGGCGGACTCTCAACCACTGCGCCACCAGGGAAGCCCCAGGAACCTGTTTTTAAGGAGGCTTGGTAGCTGTAGGCAGAACATCTCCCAAAGATGTTCACACTCTAGCCCATTGAACCTGTGGATATGTTGCAAGGCAAGGGGGGCTTAGGTTGCAGGTGGAATTCGGGTTGGAGGAGAGGAGCCTGGATTAGCCAGGGGGGCCCAATATAATCACAAGGGTCCTGATAAGTGAAGAGGGAGCGAGAACCAGATAGATGGTAGTGGAACAGAGACTCAGCCCGATGCTGCTGGTTTTGAAGATGGAGCGAAAGAAGCCTCAGGAAGGAAAAGAAAATCGATTTTCTTCCAGAGCCTCCAGAAGGAATGCAGCCCTGCCGACACCTTGATTTTAGCCCAGCGAGACTGATTTTGAACTTCTAACCTCCAGAACTGTAAAATCATAAACTTGTGTTAAGCCTTGTGTTAACTTGTGTTAAACTGTAATTTGTTACAGCAGAAATGGGAAATTAATACAGTGGTTAAGAGCACACACTTGAGTTGAACTGTTTGGTTTGAATCCTAGCTTCACTACTTACTGGGTGACCTTAGGCAAGTCACATACCTCTTAGGCCTCAGTTTCACCGTGTGTAAAATGGGAACAGTTAGACTTTGTAAGCTTCTTTTCATGGGAAGTTGAGATTATTGGGAAAATTAGCTATTCTATGGAGAGCCAGTTGGGATAATAAGAGAATGGAAAAATGTCACATGAGCGACCAGAGATGTTGAGGAAACCAGGAGAAGCTGTGAGGTGGGGGAAACACATGGAGTGTACGAAGTAGGAAAGCTCAGGGGCTCTCCTGTGGGAGAAAGATGAGATTCATTTTGCATTAAGTAGGCAGGGATAGGATCAATATTTTATAATTACAGTGAGAAGTCTTTGGACTTTTTTGACATAGAAATGACTAAAAGTGAGTCAGCCTCATAAAGCAAGGAGTCCCTGGGGTTGGAAAGACTTACAAAAGGGCTGATGACCCAGACATATTACCTGTAAAAGAGTCTCTGAAGGGGGTGGGGTGGGGGCACTGAAGGAACACGAATTCCCAACCATCTCCAAAGTTTTACTGTGTAGTTTTCCTTCATTAAACATGCTTTATTGATTCATAAGGCATGCATTTTAGCATCATTATGACACGTTGATCTAAGCAATTACATGTTTCACTTTGGAACATACAACATGGATAATTTGAGGACAGAACTTTGTTTTCTTTTCTTCCCATTTTGTCCCGTCCCCCCACCTCTGGCAACCAACCAATCTGTTCTCTGACAGAACTTCTTAAGAATCTATGTTGGCACCTTTTTTTTCTTTTTTTAACAGAGTAGGTAAGTTTTAGAATTACTTCCTTTCTGATGTAAAGTTTAATAGAAATAATATGTAAGACCGTACCTGACTTCATGCTGCAGTTTGACAAAGGCTGTTATGGCTCCTGTGTAGTTAATTGTAACCCGAGTTGATTAAGCATGTCAATAACTAGCCTTTTTTTTTTGTTGTTGTTTTTAACGTCTTTATTGGAGTATAATTGCTTTGCAATGTTGTGTTAGTTTCTGCTGTATAACAAAGTGAATCAGCTGTATGTATGCATATATCCCCATATCTCCTCCCCCTTGCGTCTCCCTCCCACCCTCCCTATCCCACCCCTCTAGGTGGTCACAAAGCACCGAGCTGAGCTCCCTGTGCTATGCAGCTGCTTCCCACTAGCTATCAGTTTTACATTTGGTAGTGTATATATGTCCATGCCACTCTCTCACTTCGTCCCGGAGTGAGGTGGATGGACCTAGAGTCTGTCATACAGAGTGAAGTAAGTCAGAAAGAGGGGAAAAAAAAAAAAAAAAAAAAAAAGGTTCTGAAGAACCTAGGGGCAGGACAGGAAGAAGGACGCAGGTGTAGAGAATAACTAGCCTTTTACGGGAGCGCTCAGCCCTCCATCCCTCTGACCTGCTGCTGCCCTAACCTCCCAGCTCTCAGTCTCTCTCTCTTGGTCTGGCTTTGCTCTTGCCCCGCCAGACAGTGCTGGGGCAAAATCAAACCACCAAGCTGCTGGCACAGTTATCATGTATAAGCCCCAGGCCTTCCGTGTCACCTGGCGATTCCTTTTAAGCATTTCTGGTTGGGTCCTATTTTCACATGTGACAGAACTTTACTGCTCTCCTTGTCCTCAATTCCTTTCTTATCGGCAAGTGACCGAGCCTTTTTCTTTGTAGAGAAATAAGCACCCAAAGACAACTTAAAGACTAGCTGCTTATTTTCTTCACAAATAAGGATGGAAGTCGAATCTCTTGTGTGTTTACCTACATATTAGAATCACAGATTGTAGGTGTGCTACTTCACAGCTTACATTTATTAACTAAGCCGTAAAACAGGATGAACTTTCCAAAACAAAAAGAGCTAGGGCTAGCTGATCAAAACTGTGACTAAGCTGCTTTCTTAATGGAAATGGCATACTTAAAAGGCAAATTTGGATATATTGTCATTGTTGCTTGGGAGTTGCTTTAAAATCATTTTGAATGACCACAATTAGTGTATCATAAGAATGGAATTCAATTCACTTTTAGTCATGGTCCAATGTGAGCTCTATAATACCTAGGTGTTTCGTGTTTACGCTAACGAGAAACACTGCTTTAGTTCATATTTGGAAAGAGTGTCCTTATTTTGTTATTTGTCAGAGAACTTGTCTACAAAGACTCTAATCACCTGCAGGAGTATCTTAGGATGCGCATTGCGATTCAGTAGGTCTGGGGTGGAGCTGCAGCTTCTGCATTTCTGACAGTTCCCAGGTGATGCCAGTGCTGATGGTGTGTGGACCACACGTTGAGTAGCAAGAGGCTAGGTCAGCTGTTCTCCAGTTTGATCCCCATCAGCATCGCCTGAGCGGCAGTACTGTGTGCCCCTTTGGTCATTCTGATGTGGCTGACAGGAGACTGTCACGCTAAAGCATGGACTTACTTTCTCCGCCTCCAGCAGTGCTTACACCCTCTTGCTTGCTGGCACGTACCTGCTAACTTTCTGGCACTGTCAATTCCCGAGGCAGAGGAAATAGGGGCCATGTCATTAATAGAAAAGGAGTTGAGGTCACCAAGCCTCTTGGCCTTAGGATAAATTGACCGGCACCATCCTGTCCTCATGTTCAGAGGAATTGGATAACAGGCTCTTTTGAAAATGGAAGAATCTTGCTTAAAGTAGGCATAGAGCTGTACTGGGAAAAAAGGTCAGACTGAGCATGGGAAGATCGCTTGGTTCATTGATGGGAAACACTGCCAAGTGACGCCATTCTGGGAGCTTTGGTTTAAGATGTTGCTGGTATGGCCCTCAGGTCACAGGCCTGAGCACAGCTTCACTCTTCTTTAGAATTAGTTAGGATTTTCATCTTATTCAGGAATTCTGTAATAAATCTCTTTATTAGTTTTGTCTTTATTTAAAGAACCCATTTTTGTGTATGACAGCTCTTGACCCTGTACACTCAGGAAATTTCTGCAGAGGTGGGTCTAACTGGTTTGATCTTAAGAGCAGACAGTTCCCCATCTGTTGTGGCATTAAGGTTTCGTGATTCAAAGTATTCCCTCTACATGTTGGAAGTCATTACACTTGAAATTTTATCATTAATGATACTTAAAGGGGCTTCCCTGGTGGCGCAGTGGTTGAGAGTCCGCCTGCCTATGCAGGGGACAGGGGTTTGTGCCCCGGTCCGGGAAGATCCCACATACCGCGGAGCGGCTGGGCCCGTGAGCCATGGCCGCTGAGCCTGTGCATCCGGAGCCTGTGCTCCTCAACGGGAGAGGCCAAAACAGTGAGAGGCCCACGTACCGCAAAAAAAGAAAAAAAAAAAAGATACTTAAATAACAAAAGGTCCTCTAAGTAAGAATAAAAGTGGCTTTGGGCAGGTGAGAGCCTAGGGAGGTGGAGTATACACTTTAATGAGGATTTAGACTTTGTGTAACAAAATGATTCAGCATGTAAGAGAAAATAGTTTGTTGAGAGTAATGCAATAACACATCATTGTATACATACGTGTCAATCCCGATATCCCAATTCATCACACCACCACCACCACCCCCTGCTGCTTTCCCCCCTTGGTGTCCATATGTTTGTTTCTTTATATCTGTGTCTCAATTTCTGCCCTGCAAACCAGTTCATCTGTACCATTTTTCTAGGTTCCACATATAAGCGTTAATATACGATATTTGTTTTTCTCTTTCTGATTTACTTCACTCTGTATGACAGTCTCTAGATCCATCCACGTCTCAACAAATGACCCAATTTCGTTCCTTTGTATGACTAATATTCCATTGTATATATGTACCACACCTTCTTTATCCATTCGTCTGTCAATGGGCATTTAGGTTGCTCCCATGACCTGGCTATTATAAATAGTGCTGCAATGAACATTGGGGTGCATGTGCCTTTTTGAATTATGCTTTTCTCTGGGTATATGCCCAGTAGTGGGATTGCTGGGTCATATGGTAATTCTATTTTTAGTTTTCTAAGGAACCTCCATACTGTTCTCCATAGTGGCTGTATCAATTTACATTCCCACCAACAGTGCAAGAGGGTTCCCTTTTCTCCGCACCCTCTCCAGCATTTGTTGTTTGTAGATTTTCTGATGATGCCCATTCTAACTGGTGTGAGGTGATACCTCATTGTAGTTTTGATTTGCATTTCTCTAATAATTAGTGATGTTGAGCAGCTTTTCACGTGCTTCTTGGCCATCTGTATGTCTTCTTTGGAGAAATGTCTATTTAGGTCTTCTGCCCATTTTTGGATTGGGTTGTTTGAATATTGAGCTGCATGAGCTTTTTATATATTTTGGAGAGTAATCCTTTGTCCGTTGATTCGTTAAGCAAATATTTTCTCCCATTCTGAGGGTTGTCTTTTCGTCTTGTTTATGGTTTCCTTTGCTGTGCAAAAGCTTTGAGGTTTCATTAGGTCCCATTTGTTTATTTTTGTTTTTATTTCCATTACTCTAGGAGGTGGATCAAAAAATATCTTGCTGTGATTTATGTCAAAGAGTGTTCTTCCTATGTTTGACTCTAAGAGTTTTATAGTGTCCGGTCTTACCTTACATATAGGTCACTAATCCATTTTGAATTTATTTTTGTGTATGGTGTTAGGGAGTGTTCTAATTTCATTCTTTTACATGTAGCTGTCCAGTTTTCTCAGCACCACTTATTGAAGAGACTGTCTTTTCTCCATTGTATATCCTTGCCTCCTTTGTCATAGATTAGCTGACCATAGGTGCATGGGTTTATCTCTTGGCTTTCCGTCCTGTTCCATTGATCTATATTTCTGTTTTAGTGCCAGTACCATATTGTCTTGATTACTGTAGCTTTGTAATATAGTCTGAAGTCAGCGAGTCTGATTGCTCCAGCTCCACTTTTTTCCCTCAAGACTGCTTTGGCTATTTGGGGTCTTTCGTGTCGCCATACAGATTTTAACATTTTTTGTTCTAGTTCTGTAAAAAATGCCATTGGTAATTTGATAGGGATTGCATTGAATCCGTAGATTGCTTTGGGTAGTATAGTCATTTTTACAATATTGATTCTTCCAATCCAAGAACATGGTTTATCTCTCCATCTGTTGGTACCATCTTTACTTTCTTTCATCAGTGTCTTATAGTTTTCTGCATACAGGTCTTTTGTCTCCCTAGATAAATTTACTCCTAGGTATTTTATTCTTTTTGTTGCAGTGGTAAATGGGAGTGTTTCCTTAATTTTTCTTTCAGATTTTTCATCATTAGTTTATAAGAATGCTAGAGATTTCTGTGAATTAATTTTGTATCCTGCAACTTTACCAAATTCATTGATTAGCTCTAGTAGTTTTCAGGTGGCATCTTTAGGATTCTCTATGTATAGTATCATGTCATCTGCAAACAGTGACAGTTTTACTTCTTTTCCAATTTGTATTCCTTTTAATTCTTTTTCTTCTCTGATTCCCGTGGCTAGGACTTCCAAAACTATGTTGAATAATAGTGGCGGGAATGGACATCATTGTCTTGTTCCTGATCTTAGAGGAAATGCTTTCAGTTTTTCACCATTAAAAATGATGTTTGCTGTGGGTTTGTCCTATATGGCCTTTATTATGTTGAGGTAAGTTCCCTCTATGCCCACTTTCTGGAGAGTTTTTATCATAAATGGGTGTTGAATTTTGTCAAAAGCTTTTTCTGCATCTATTGAGATGATCATATGGTTTTTCTTCTTCAGTTTGTCAATATGGTGTATCACATTGATTGGTTTGCATATATTGAAGAATCCTTGCATGCCTGGGTTAAATCCCACTTGATCATGATGTATGATCCTTTTAATGTGTTGTTGGATTCTGTATGCTAGTATTTTATTCAGGATTTTTGCATCTATATTCATCAGTGATATTGGTCTGTAATTTTCCTTTTTCGTAGTATCTTTGTCTGGTTTTGGTATCAGGGTGATGGTGGCCTCATAGAATGAGTTGGGGAGTGTTCCTTCCTCTGCAATTTTTTGGAAGAGTTTGAAAAGGATGGGTGTTAGGTCTTCTCTAAATGTTTGATAGAATTCACCTGTGAAGACATCTGGTCCTGGACTTTTGTTTGTTGGAAGATTTTCTTTATTTTTTTTAATTTTTATTTTTTTGTGGTACGTGGACCTCTCGCTGCTGTCGCCTCTCCCGCCACGGAGCATCCGGACGCTCAGGCTCAGTGGCCATGGCCCATGGGCCCAGCTGCTCCGCAGCATGCGGGATCCTCCCCAACCGGGGCACGAACCTGTGTCCCCTGCATCGGCAGGCGGACTCTCAACCACTGTGCCACCAGGGAAGCCCTGTTGGAAGATTTTTAATCACAGTTTCAGTTTCATTGCTTGTGATTGGTCTGTTCATACTTTCTATTTCTTCCTGGTTCAGTCTGGAAGGTTATACCTTTCTAAGAATATTTCCATTTCTTCCAGGTTGTCCATTTTATTGGCATAGAGTTGTTTGTAGTAGTCCCTTAGGATGCTTTGTATTTCTGCGGTGTCTGTTGTAACTTCTCCTTTTTCATTTTTATTTTTATTGATAATTTTATTGATTTGAGTCCTCTCCCTCTTTTTCTTGATGAGACTGGCTAATGATTTATCAATTTCGTTTATCTTCTCAAAGAACCAGCTGTTAGTTTTATTGATCTTTGCTATTGTTTTCTTTGTTTCTGTTTCATTTATTTCTGCTCTGATCTTTATGATTTCTTTCCTTCTGCTAACTTTGGGTTTTGTTTGTTCTTCTTTCTCTTGTTCCTTTAGGTGTAAATCTAGATCGTTTATTTGAGATTTTTCTTCTTTCTTGAGGTAGACTTTTATAGTTATAAACTTCCCTCTTACAACTGCTTTTGCTACATCCCATAGGTTTTGGGTTGCCGTGTTTTCATTGTCATTTGTCTCTAGGTATTTTTTGATTTCCTCTTTGATTTCTTCAGTGATCTCTTAGTTATTTAGTAATGTATTGTTTAGCCTCCATGTGTTTTTGTTTTTTACATTTTTTTCCCTGTCATTGATTTCTAATCTCATAGCATTGTGGTCAGAAAAGATGCTTGATATGATTTCAAGTTTCTTAAATTTACTGAGGCCTGATTTGTGACCCCAAATGTGATCTATCCTGGAGAATGTTCTGGGCACACTTGAGAAGAAAGTGTCATCTGCTGTTTTTGGATGGAATGTTCTATAAATATCAGTTAAATCTGTCTGGTCTATTGTGTCATTTAAAGCTTCTGTTTCCTTATTTATTTTCATTTTGGATGATCTGTCCATTGGTGTAAGTGAGGTGTTAAAGTCCCCTCCTATTATTGTGTTACTATCCATTTCCCCTTTTATATCTGTTAGCAGTTGCCTTATGTATTGAGGTGCTCCTATGTTGGGTGCATATATATTTATAATTGTTACATCTTCTTCTTGGATTGATCCTTGATCATTATGTAGTGTCCTTCCTTATCTCTTGTAACATTCTTTATTTTAAAGTCTATTTTATCTGATGTGAGTACTGCTACTGCAGCTTTCTTTTGATTTCCATTTGCATGGAATATCTTTTTCTATCCTCTCACTTTCAGTCTGTATGTGTCCCTAGGTCTGAAGTGGGTCTCTTGTAGACAGCATATATATGGGTCTTGTTTTTGTATCCATTCAGCCAGTCTGTACCTTTTGGTTGGAGCATTTAATCCATTCACTTTTAAGGTAATTATTGATATGTATGTTCCTATGACCATTTTCTTAATTGTTTTGGGTTTGTTTTTGTGGGCCCTATTTTTCTCTTGTGTTTCCGACTTAGAGAAGTTCCTTTAGCATATGTTGTAGAGCTGGTTTGGTGGTGCTGAATTGTCTTAGCTTTTGCTTGTCTGTAAAGCTTTTGATTTCTCCATCGCATCTGAATGAGATCCTTGCCGGGTAGAGTAATCTTGGCTGTAAGTTCTTCCCTTTCATCGCTTTAAGTATATCATGCCACTCCCTTCTGGCTTGTAGAGTTTCTGCTGAGAAATCAGCTGTTAACCTTATGGGAGTTCCCTTGTATGTTATTTTTCGTTTTTCCCTTGCTGCTTTCAATAATTTTTCTTTGTCTTTAATTTTTGCCAATTTGATTATTATGTGTCTCAGCGTGTTTCTCCTTGGGTTTATCCTGTATGGGGCTCTCTGTGCTTCCTGGACTTGGGTGGCTATTTCCTTTCCCATGTTAGGGAATTTTTTGACTATAATGTCTTCAAATATTTTGGCAGGTCCTTTCTCTCTCTCTTCTCCTTCTGGGACCCCTATAATGCAAATGTTGTTGAGTTTAATGTCGCAGAGGTCTCTTATGCTCTCTTCATTTCTTCTCATTCTTTTTTCTTTATTCTGTTCAGCAGCAGTGAGTTCCACCATTCTGTCTTCCAGGTCACTTATCCATTCTTCTGCCTCAGTTATTCTGCTATTGATTCCTTCTAGTGTAGTTTTCATTTCAGTTATTGTATTGTTCATCTCTGTTTGTTCTTTATTTCTTCTAGGTCTTTCTTAAACATTTCTTGCATCTTCTCGATCTTTGCCTTCATTCTTTTTCCAGGGTCCTGGATCATCTTCACTATCATTATTCTGAATTCTTATTCTGGAAGGTTGCCTATCTCCACTTAATTTAGTTGTTTTTCTGGGTTTTTTTCTTGTTCCTTCATCTGGTACATAGCCCTCTGCCTTTGCGTCTTGTCTATCTTTCTGTGAATGTGGTTTTTGTTCCACAGGCTGCAGGATTGTAGTTCTTCTTGCTTCTGCTGTCTGCCCTCTGGTGGATGAGGCTATCTAAGAGGCTTGTGCAAGTTTCCTGATTAGAGGGACTGGTGGTGGGTAGAGCTGGCTGTTGCTCTGGTGGGCAGAGCTCAGTAAAACTTTAATCCTCTTGACTGCTGATGGGTGGGTCTGGGTTCCCTCCCTGTTTGACGTGAGGTGACCCAGCACTGGAGCCTGCAGGCTTTTTGGTGGGACCCATGGCAGGCTCTGGGAGGGCTCAGGCCAATGAGTACCTTCCAGAACTTCTGCCACCAGTGTCCCCCTCCCCACAGTGAGCCACAGCCACCCCCTGCCTCTGCAGGAGACCCTCCAACACCAGCAGGTAGATCTGGTTCAGTCTCCCCTGGGTTCACTGCTGCTTCCCCTGGGTCCCGATGTGCACACTACTTTGTGTGTGCCCTCCAAGAGTGGAGTCTCTGTTTCCCGAAGTCCTGTCAGAGTCCTGCAATCAAATCCCGCTAGCCTTCAAAGTCTGATTCTCTAGGAATTCCTCCTCCCGTTGCCGGACCCCCAGGTTCAGAGGCCTGACGTGGGGCTCAGAACCTTCACTCCAGTGGGTGGACTTCTGTGGTGTAAGTGTTCTCCAGTTTGTGAGTCACCCACCTGGCAGTTATGGGATTTGATTTTATTGTGATTGTGCCCCTCGTACCATCTCATTGTGGCTTCTGCTTTGTCTTTGGATGTGGGGTATCTTTTTTGGTGAGTTCCAGCGTCTTCCTGTCCTTGATTGTTCAGCAGTTAGTTGTGATTCTGGTGTTCTCGCAAGAGGGAGTGAGAGCATGTCCTTCTACTCCGCCATCTTGGTTCAGGCTCTGTTCTTTGTTGTACAAGTATTGTAGCCAGCTTCTAAAGTGGTCCCAGTGATTCTCACGTGATAGTCACTCCCTTATACCTATAAATTGTACCTAATTAACTAGATGCTCTAGCTGAAATGATTTCCTGGTGGAGTGTTAATGTGCTTCCTGGCTTCCTCTTGATGATTATAGTAAAATGCGAAAGGTGAAGTGACAGGTAGAATAGTAAACACAAGGGGTCACAGGAATTGCTGGTTTGGGGAATTATCAGTCTCTTTATGTTAATAAATGATTAATTTTTTTCTGAAAAATATCAAGAGAATTGAGAAATGGGTTTTTGGCAGAGATCAAATTCAGAGCGCTTGCAGGAAAACAAGATGGTCTAACGATGAAGCTGAGGGTGTGGTTGTACAATTGCTTAAGATCTTAGAAAGATACAAAGTGGTACCTTGGAAATCTGTCTGGTCTAGCAATAGGGCTTCTAAGAAGCTTAAGGGTGGTGTCTCTCAGTCTTCTCAGCACATGAAGAGAAGGGCTTGTCTTGAAGGAATTTGTGGTTGTGGCTTTTGTCTAAGGGAGTGAAGTCCAATAAGATTCACAGAAGACATATGGTATTTTTGAGGGAATTGTATTTGCATAAACTTTGAGGGAATCATATTTGCAGAAACTTTGTAAACTTAGACTGAAAGGGAAAGAGGATTACAAAATAAAAAGACCTTTAGTCCTCCAAACTTCTTCAGCCAGGAACCAGACTGAGAAAGGTACACATCTGCAAACACAAGCTACTTTCCAAGGAAATGGAAAGATAATTTTTAAGGCGGAGCCAAGTGTCCGGAGAGTGAAGCAGAAAACCATGAAGGAGGTGTTCCCTGGCCTTGAATCCTAATGAAGGACCTGCCAACCTATGCTTTGCAGGACTTCAGAATTTCTGTGGATCAGTGACCTTTCCTTTCTGCACACATTGAACTGGAGTGTGTCTATTGGTTACCCTACACCTGTCCCGCCACTGTATGTTGGGTGTATGGGGCAGGTAACTTGTTGCTTCAGTTCACTGGCACTCAAGTTGAGAGAGCTATTCAAGGGCTGTTTCTAAGGCACCATACCTGAGGAGCCTACTGCTCCTCAGACTGAATGCCTTCCATTGAGCTGTTCAACTTTTGACTTAAGTTCCTTTAATCTTTGACCTCTGTTCAAAATGAATAAAATGAATCATGGATGGTGGCTTTCAGCTAGGTAGTTCGCGCTGCCTTTTACTGATAGTACGTACACTAGACTAACATCCTACCGCTACAAACAGGTTTTCTTTAAATGTCCCTGAGCTCCCTAACAGCATTGTTTTTCTCTGCCATACATTTGCTTCCCCTTTCCCTAAGTCCTCTCACGCACCAAGAACCCAAACTGTTGAATTTAGCCTCTTCACCTTACTTCATTTCCCTTTTGATCATTCCCTCCCACGTTGCCATCGCAGCCTGTCTTTTCTTCCTGTGGAGATGAGCTTCCCAGCATGGCAAAAGGGTAACTGCCTCTCTCCACGTGGCAGAGAGGACCCTCACGGCCACCTGTTAGGGAGTGAGGTGAGGTTTCAGGGGCCCTGAGCGGCTCACCCCTCAGATGTGGCGTTGCCAGCAGGTGTGAGGGGACCAGCCTGTGCTGGCATGTGAGGAGGCCATTCTCTTGCCTGAGAACCTAACAACGTGGAAGGTGAAGAGTCGCATGGCATCTGCACAAGCTCAAGCCCATAAAGGATTTTCTTTTTTGAAGTGGAGTAAAGATAGAAGCTCCAGCTAATTTTGCTCACCCGGTGTGTCTCTACTATTGTCAGTGTTGGTGCAGCTGTTGACGTGAATGAAGAGCCTTGGTTTGTGAATGGAGGATTTGGGTTTTGAAGTTAGATAGGAGGGCAACCTAGATTTTCACGTTGTGGAGGCCCTTCCTGAGGCAGGTGCAGGGCATGAGTAACGACCACACCTCAGCTCTGCGGCTCAGCCAATGATCACTGGGCTTCTCCTGGGTCCTACAGTGTGGTTTCCCTGTCTGTCAGGAGCCGGGTTAGCAACCAAACCCAGATTCCAGGTGTGGTATTCCACAGTCGTTCTGTAATTTGTAATCATAGAAACAGAATGTTCCTCCTCTTCTTTCTTCCCTGCCAACAGTTTCTGGGTGGGTGAATGTCAGTAGCTGGAGTTATTTTTAAAGAGGAGAGGTGAGGCTTGTCGTGCAAAGCTGGGAAGAGGGCGTTTGTTTGCAGAGCAGAGCTGACATCCAAGTGTAGATTACTGCTCAGTGGCCAGGCACTTGTCCTATAACAGGTAATGTTTAACGTGTCAGTCACAAAGATCACAGGAACAGCATATGCCTGGCATGAGAGAGCACTGCCGTTTATGCTCTGGAAAACTGAAAGGCTATACGTGCACATGTATTAATATTATTTTTTTTTACGTACATGAGTGGCTTGGTCTTGCTTCCTCCTTTTTTGCTGGCTGTAATTGGACTTTGAAGCTTGGAAGTTATATCATAAAAATTGGTAACCTTTGTCTGAGAGAGAGCTCGGCTAAGCAATCACTTTCCACTTCTTTTCACAGGATAATATAAACGTTTTTTTGAAAGCTTGTGAACAGATTGGATTGAAAGAAGCCCAGCTTTTCCATCCTGGGGATCTACAGGATTTATCAAATCGAGTCACTGTCAAGTAAGTTTCACTGGTTTGTTACATGTTTTTTTAAACTTAGGGCTTGTGGCTTAAGTGTAAATAATTTCTGAGAGCTCTGATTACAGGAAAATTGTCCCTCCGTCTTCCTCTGTTTGCATTCCAAAACAGACCATTTAAGAAATAGTTTAGGGATTGTGAGTGTGAAGCTGTCTGTAACTGAGACCATGGTATCTTATTATTTTAGATTCCTGTATTAGCCAAAATGGTGGTTTATATTTTAATGCTTGTCCAACATCATAGTGTTTGGTTGCTAATGGTGAGGATGCTCATTATATTTATAAAGAAAATGGAGAAGGTTATATTTTAGCTTACAGGGTAAAAATTATTTGAAATTAAGACATGATTGCTAACATAAAAATGAGAGTGGGACAGTGATAAAAGAGACTTAATATTTGGAAAGCAGCGGTGCTTGGGACCAACATGTACTGCTAATGACTTTTGTCAACTGGCTGATTTCTAAAAATGAACTGTTTTTCACTCTTTTAATAGTATGGATGAGAAAGTGAAAGTCTGGGGGGGTGTGTGAAAACATGTGCGCAGGTGTTTGTGTTGTGTTTTAGATGGAAAATGCTGTTTGTGTTTGAGTATATGGTTTCAGGAAATCTGGTTTTAAACTCTTGTAAGATTTTTCTCTTATAAATCTAAATTTGCTTTCAGTGAATCAGAATAACCTCATGTTACCAGCTCAGTGTGACAGGAAAATGATTTAATTTTGTAATAATGACTTCCTTCTTATCATGGCTCTTAAACATAATTAGCATTTTTCCTTTGGAAAAAAATAAACACCTTATTCTATCTATAGAAATAATAGAAATGAAAAAATCAGCTTTTACCAATTCAAAGACTAAGTTTGAAGAGTTAATATCTCTGTTGTAATAGCTTTAAAGTCATTAAAAAATGACTGTAAAATCTTAAATATGGTCAAGATTTTTTTCTAAAGAAGAATAACCCTGTCTATAAATATTTTTTATAGTAAACATTGTCTTTAGCCATATAACCTAAAAACCTGGGTAGGATTAATCTTTTAAAAGCAATGATATATTTTTAAATGAACAAGCCATTTCATATCTATATGCTTCTAGTTCTGTTGAACAAGCATTTCTAAACGACACAGCAGTGATACGTGCATAGCAGGGATGGATCTGTTAGCATTTCTGATTAATTGGAAGATTGTTGAGAGATGCTAAGTTTCATCACCAAAATGGCATGTTTACTTCTGCAGTATTCGAGGTCATGTTTAATTTCCATGAAAAATAACTATGGATGAATTTATTTTTCCTAATCAGCATTCTCTCATATGACCTATCTGATGGGCAAAGAAATTTTTAACTTTCAAAGTGTTTTTCTTCAGTTGTTGCTGTCTATTAAGAAGAAATGTCTTTTCCCCTTAAAATCATACTGTTTTGAAACTCTGTAGCCGATGTTCAAGGAGGCTATGAACTTAATAAAACATGTTTGTTGGCTTCTAATAACAAGAGTGCCCTGAGTGAAACTTGCCTGGAGCCTGTTTCATGAGACACTGGGTCTAAAGTGTTCAGGAAAAATCAGTATCTGGGCTCAGCCTTCAATGAAATTAAGTTAGTGACAAACCGAAACCAGGAGGTCACGTAGTTACAGCCGTAGTAGGAAGTATGCAGAACAACTTGTTTCAGTGGAAACCACAAGTCCATAAAAGCAAGATGTGTCCAAGCAGTCCTAGTGAGAACATCTGCATGAGGACCTTGACACTCTTAATTAAGAGCATCGCCCCGACAGCTCCGTCTTGTTGGACCAAAGAGCACAGGGGTCGATCGTGGAACTGCTGCAAAGGAAGTGGAGGGTGGAGAGTGAGAAAGCTGGCAGACAGCTTCTTTAAATGGTTGGCCAGAGCTCCTCTGCCCTGAGATAGCATTTTTTTAAAAAAAAATTTATTTATTTATTTATTTACTTTTGGCTGCGTTGGGTCTTCATTGCTGTGCACAGGCTTTCTTTAGTTGCGGCGAGTAGGGGCTACTCTTCGTTACGGTGCGCAGGCTTCTTATTGCGGTGGTTTATCTTGTTGCGGAGCACGGGCTGTAGAGCGTGGGCTTCAGTAGTTGTGGCACGTGGGCTTCAGTAGTTGTGGCACGTGGGCTTCAGTAGTTGTGGCACGCGGGCTTCAGTAGTTGTGGCACGTGGGCTTCTGTAGTTGTGGCTCGCGGGCTCTAGAGCGCAGGCTCAGTAGTTGTGGCGTAAGGGCTTAAGTTGCTCTGCGGCATGTGGGATCTTCCCGGACCAGGGCTCGAACCCGTGTCCCCTGCATTGGCAGGCAGATTCTTAACCACTGCGCCACAGGGAAGCCCTGAGATAGCATTTTTATAGAAGGAAGGGAAAATGTGAAGGAAAGCAAATAATTCCTTATGAAATAGTAATGCATTTCTCTTTAGTTTCAGTTCTTATGTAATGTGGAGGCTTCTGTAGGTCAAAGATCTTGTCCTATATTTATTGTAGATTAAAAGCCTTGGTGTTGGTTAGGCTGGTGGTTCTCAACTGGGGGCATTTGGCAACGTCTGGAGATACTTTTGGTTGTTATAGCTGGGATGGGGGTGCTACCGCCATCCTGGGGGTCAGGGGTGCTGCTAAGTACCCTTCAGTTCCAAAGGGTATTTAGTGGCCTCCGTAACAAAGAATTTCTGATCGCAGATATCAGTAGTGCTGAGGTTGAGAGGCCTTGACTTCAAATTTTTAGATTTCCACTCTGCCAGCAAGATAATTGTGTGGAAGGGAGGATACTGACATAAATTTTCAGCTGAAGTGTGACTTTTTACTTACTAATATAATAACATGTATTTCTGTGTTAGTATGTTCGTTTTACGGAAAGGCTCATTGTATTTGGAGCGTGCAGTAAGGTGTGAGTACTTGGACATTACCGTGCCCATCCATGTACATTAAAATTAGCAAAAGTAAAAAAAAAAAAGCTCAGGGGTCTTCCCTGGTGGCACAGTGGTTGAGAGTCCGCCTGCCAATGCAGGGGACATGGGTTTGTGCCCCGGTCCGGGAAGATCCCACATGCCGCGGAGCGACTGGGCCCGTGAGCCATGGCCACGGAGCCTGCGTGGCCGGAGCCTGTGCTCCGCAACGGGAGAGGCTACAACAGTGAGAGGCCTGCGTACCGAAAAAAAAAAAAATTAGCAGAAGTGTGGCAAACTATTTATTATTTTAAATGCTCTATCAAAATTCAACCCCTAAGATACTGCGTTAACAGTTCACAGACCTGTTGTTGGTCTTCCTGCACATGTAATCTAAGATACACATTTGCAGAACATACTGAGAGCAAAGAACTACATGTTGGCAAATGTGAGGTATTTCTTTTTGATAGTGGACGACAGTCCACTATCTATGTTATTAAAAGCATAGATGACACACAGAGCCTAGGAGAGTTGTGTGTGGTGAGAATGAGTGGCAAGAGCAGAAGCAATTAATATAAAGACCCACTGCTGTTGAATCACTTCACTAATCCAGACCCTAAGTACAAATCTTATTTTCCAGTAGTTTGAGATTTACCATTTACTTTGTAACAATTTTCGTTAGTCAAACAAGCTAGGGTACTCTTTATATTTCTGTAATTATACATATTAATTTTCTAACTGAATTATTTTATTTGAAGGAAGTAATAGTTTGAACTTTTCCAAATATGTTTGAATTATTCCACTTATTTTGGGACTACATATATGCAAAAGTCAGTTGATACTTTTAATTTTGACATTCCTGACTTTGATGGACAGGGTGTATCTTTACTCCTTTTCTTCCCAAAAGGGTAGTAAGCAAACTGCAGACTTAGGCTCCATGAATGGTAGATTGAGATTGAACCTATCCTAGTTGAGATGTTTTCTGAGGCCATGAAATTTAGCTTCTGCACCAATGATTAACTGCACCGTATTATTAACCATTTACCAAATATCCATACTGAGCTTAGAAACACACACAATCTGCAGAGAAGAGGGGGTGTGACTCCCACAGGGCCATCTCTGCACACTTTCTCTAAAAGGCCTGTGGGAGAGCAACCACAGCACACTGCAGAGCTCCTACAGCAAGTGTCATGGGCTTTGGTGGCATCTGGTCATCAAGAGGCACAGAACAATGACTCGTTGTGGAAAGCAACTCAACAGAGCAGCCCAGACGTCCCGTATTGGAAGATTGAAGTTGACAGAAAGGTAGAGTTGAACATTAAAGGTTTTAATTTTGTGTCTAGCATTTTGACTCAGACTAAGTCCTGCATTTAAACCATTGCTCTAAACCAAATTATACATTGAAATTTTTAAGCTGAGAATTTGAACAGATTATAAACATGTTTTCTGTTTCCACCCCCTTACCATTCCAATCCAGTTTTTCGCACTTCCTTAGATGCATTCTGTTCATAATACAATTATAGGATGGCGATGCTTTTGAACACAATATTTGTCATGCAAAGAAAAAGTATTTTTTAGTGTACACTTACTCTTTTGTTATTTACGATATTAATATTTTAGTTCTAAAACGTGACTTGAGATATTATTGACTGAGTTTTTTTAAAAGGTCTGTTTATCAAATGGAGGGTGGAGAAATCAAGAATCTGTTATTTTTACATGTACTAGTTACCAAAGGAACAGTAGTTGGAAGCGAAATTAATGTTCACGTATTTCCCTTGTGAAAATAACGGAGGCTCAAAATGATATTTTAAGGATTTAGCTGATCTCTAAAGCTTCAAAAGGTGCTTGATTTTGCAGCAATACTGTAAAGTCATGTCTTAGGAATTAAGTTCCCAGATGGCTCTCTTTTACAGTCTGCCAAATTTGACTTGAGATATGAATGTGTATGTGTATTTTTTTAAGGTTGTTATTCATGTAAGTAAAAATATACCTACTTTGAATTGGATAATTTTCAACTTTCTCTCATTTAAACCTGATTATACTACTTTTTTTTTCCAGATGTGTCTTTCAAATGAGTTTCTCAATGTCTTAATCTGTTTAAAAAAAACGAAAAGGAAAAAAGCAACCTTAATGATATCCAAACTTGGATCTGTAACTTGAGTATGGGGAGTTCCACCTGTCAATTCATGTTGCTATTTTAAAATGTTCCCTCCCTTCCTACCAAGTAATTAGAACAGAATAAAAGAGAAAGGAAGTTTACTGCATCACATATATCTCTATCCCATTCATTCTCTGGTGTTAGGTAGTTACTGAAAGGGGGACATTAATTCTTTTGGGTTGCCCAAGTCCTGTTTAAGGCCAGCAGCAAAAATATATGGTCACATTTTTCAAATGATCTTTAATGGCAAAGTTTGAATTTCTAAGAGTCTGCTCAACTGCAGAGAAGGTGGTGGGATATGAGCTGCAGGGACAAACTGTAGAATAACTAGCAGTTTTACCTGGCATTTATTTCTCTCCATTTCTAGTTCTTAATTTATTTCTTCGATAGATCGACACTTTCTGGATGCCAAGTCTCCTTCCTCAGCTCCCCACTCCCTCAAATCCAAAGAGCCATGGGGTCTGATTTTGTCTTGGTTTGCTGGGTGAGACTTCATGTTATAGACTTTTATGGCCAGGATCTTTATCCACAGAAGTAACCCATCCTAAATTCATTGCTCCAAAGAATCTCACTTGGTGGCTCATTTGATTAGCAGTTGTCATGAATCAGTTCATGGGAAGGTGGTAGAATTTGCTTCGCCTATCAGATAGCATTTGTTTTATAACGTGGTCCTTCAAAGGGTTAAACCAAAGAGATACTTTTGTTGAAGAGATTCTTTTTTCACCTAATTATCTGTAGGGCTGCCTATGTTGAATTAATCAAACTTTTACAGTTACATGCACTGTAATATCTGTAGTCCTGTCAGTCATTTTTGAAAATGAGAGCTTCACGGGTCACTGGAGATGTTAAGCATTGTTTTTCCCTGAATTTCATGCTATATTCTGGTCTGATTTAACTGATTGTTTGAGTGAAGGGTGTACATGGGAGGTGCGTGTGCTTACATCTGTTTCTGGAGCTACAGAGTAGAAAGTGGCAGTTAATCCAGCTATGGGGAAATTTTGGTTTCATTCACTTGCCAATCATACAGCAAGCATTGATTCAGCATCTTCTCTGTGGCCGGTACAGGCATAAAGAAGATGGAGTCCTGCCGTTAGAGGGTTCACATTATAATTGAGGAAGTGTCCTCATAAGTTAAGTTAGAATACATTGTGTTAAATGCACAGGGCTCTCTGGGACTATAGAGATGAACAGTCATTTCAGCTTTTTAGTCAGGAAACACTTCTAATTGAAGGTGACGTTGGTCTCTCTTCTGGGCTTTCAAAGCATTTCTTGTTTTTACCTACATCTAATTCTTCCCTAGACTTGAAGCTATCTGAGGGCAGAGATAATGCATTTAATCTCCTCCTGACACCTTAGGTGTTAAATACTTATTTGAAAATCAGATTTTAATTATGAAGATATGGAAATCTTAAAACCAGGCTTCGAAGATGAGAACTGAATATTTCTTTGCTAAGTGCTCCTATCTTTCTTCCTCATCTTTCAAAATTGCAAAGCAGATCTGGGAAAGCAGTCACTAAACTTTTGGTTTGCTGGGTGAGGCTTTTACTTATCATTTCAGGATATTGCAACACAATCTGAAACTTATACAGTTTAAAAGAAGAATGTGTGTTTCCTCTCAGTTGTGTGGGTAAAACTAAAATGGGAATGTTGGGCCATATACTTTCCAAAGTATTTGGTGGAAGTTTTAATCCTTATGCTGATGTCCAATGGTAAATGCTAGTATTGTTTTAACTGACATTTGAGGGATGTTGTTCCATGCTTATATTTATATGAAGCTTTAGAAACGTTCTAATGTTCTCATACCGTCACCAATCTAAATGTATGCTTAAGGCTTGGGTGGAAAAGTATAGTTGTTACGTAGGTAGTTGGAATATCTTGTAGAAGCTCAAGGGCAAGGGACAGAAAATTTTAAAAGCAGGAATCAAGAGTGGAGGTAACTTAACGGGAAGTCATTAAAGTTACTTTAATAAGAAGTTTTACCAACAAGTTTACAGTAAGCCTTGTTTCTTCCAAAGTCAAGCTATCTGCCTTGGTACCTCTTACCTTTGCCTAGCATTAAACACCAAAGCCAATTTGAAAAAAGTCACAAATTGCCTTTGACTTTGGCATGATAAAAACTACTTGAAGAATATGAGCACACAGAAACATGAAGATTTCTTAGCAGTTCGTTTGAATTGTTTCTAGTATACCCCAGGCTGGGTTTCTTTCTCACCCAGGATGGAATAGAATTTCAGTTGATGTGCATCAATTGTCATGAATAGACAATCATCCTAACAATAGCAGGGACTTTAGGTGCCTGACATGGGTTTAATCCCATCCCATTCAGTCACCTGGTGGCTGAATGACCTTAGACAGGTTAGTTTTCCTCCCTGTGATCACTTTACTGCTCAGTGAACAAGCGAGATGGAATGGCTAATATCCTGGAGCTTAGCAAATAATACCATTTGGGGGATAGCCCTACCCCGCAAGGATATTGTACGGATTTTCATAAAGTCATGTATGTAAAGTGGATAGTGCTTGACATATAGTAGTGCTCAATAAGTGGTACTGAATTATCAATTGTGATCATTTATTTTATTTTTTTTAACATCTTTATTGGAGTATAATTGCTTTACAATGGTGTGTTAGTTTCTGCTTTATAACAAAGTGAATCAGCTGTACATATACATATATCCAGATTCTTGACCCTATGAAGTGAAGATATGTGTGCTCTACAGAAGAACATGGAGGGAAAAATTTGGCCCCCAGCTACTTAAATTGTGATGATTGGCTATAGGCTCTTTGTTTTTTTATGAGAATTTTAGCCATTTTAGACTTATCTCTTCTTTCAATTAGGAGCAGATATTAAAACAGATGTTTTTCTGACATGTATGTTTAGTCAGCTTTTTACAGTGTATCTGTTTCATTAGAATAGCAAAGCTGGAAACCAGAGAACATATATCTAAGTTATTTACTCTTCCTCCTGTTTATGTGGGACCAACATAATTTTATTAACTTTTTGAGACCTCAATTTTCTGTGTATTTTATGAAATGTTAGAAATATTGTAGTTTGATTTGGATTTATTTCCTTAAAAAGTTTCTATTTCCATATTTAAAAAAGCAAAAAAAAAAAAGACATGAAACCACAAGCAGTCCACAACACAAATCCAAATTCAAAACTTTACTTTGGTGATTGGTTTAATTCTTTCATCCCATTTTTCCTCTTCTGTGAAAATTCTTATCGTTTTGGTCATTAGGAGAGGAGAGGCGGTTATCCTTTGGATAGGCAAGATCAGATCAGATGCTGTTCTCTAAAAGGCTTTTGTAGGCCTTATGAATTTTTGGGGGGGGGGCGGATAGGTGTTCATAATGTTTACAGAATTCAAATGCACACTGCAGCTATGTTGTCCCCCAGACAGAAAACTTAGCTGCTCCTTTTGGATATCTCCCATCTGTGCTGTCCATCAAAAGGCTACTGTACTGATAGCATAAAGGTCTTGATTATATTCTCTAAAATATTTGTAGTTTTAACTCTGGACATGAACAATCATAACTAGCAATAGGCACTGTTTGTGAGGTCATAAGCTTTGGTTCTTATTTACTTCCAGTTGTACGTGGTGAAACACATCAAGAAACTAGGAAGTATACTTTCATGTTGATGCTTTGACATAACATTATAGCTTGGTTCTTTTAAAATGAAGAGACTCGCTATCAAATGTTGAATAGGTATAAAAGTTGTATATTGATCATTTATTGGTTATTTTAAAGAGTCTAGGTTAGTGGAGTAGTTATATTTTAGGGGTAATTGCCCTGGTATAATTTGTCATGCTGAGCAGCCCTCCCAGGTGGGATTGGCTGCTGATGGACTGATTCTCCATTTTTCAGAGACATACCTTCTGCATATCCCTACTGAACTGAGAGGCAGGGTGATGGTCACTTTTTCTTAAGAGCTTAAAAGCATTGCTTCAGATACTACTGACCAAAATATACACAGTAAACTTAAGAAAACATGTTCCAAAAGTGTTACTGAGAAACCTTTAATTTTAAGGAAAAGTGTACAGCTGCTGTATAAATTAAGGATACTTGCCACATTAAATGCATATGATAGTGTAATAAAATTCCATTCAAAAATAAGTAGGTTAAAAACATACTTGAATGAACACACTTCAGGTAAGCCAGTTTTTCTTAAGTTAAAAAAGGAAAAAGTGGGGGATCTTGGTGGCCTGGAAAAAGCAGCTGCTTTGAATTAAGCTCTGTTTGCATTAACCACCATAAATTTAAGAAGGGTTTGTGCTGTGTATTTTGAGCACTTTGGGGAGAAATCCCTAGATATCAAGTATTACTGTTATTACATTTCACCATTTCATTACATTATAATAACATTGATGGCTGCTAGAATTTGTGAAATGCTTTTGTTCTGTATTTTTTCTTTCACTTTTACTGAGATAAACGGAAATAATCTTCAAAAGAATCTATGTCTGGGTAGACAATTTGGCTGACATGTTACTAGGCTTCTTTTGACTTAATATTGAGAAGAAAAATTCTCTACTAAGTGGGGAGCTCAGACTTTATTTTGTGTATAATGTGTATTCATCTCAAAAGTGTGCAGTAGAGCACACACGTGTACACACACTAAGAACATATGTGAAAATTTGTAAAAGGCTTCAAAGAGTGAGGCACCAGACCCTGAGGGTCCCTAGATCCTTTTTTATTTTAGTGAAGAATTCATTTCACCAGAAGGACTTGGTCCCTGTCTTGGAGGAGAAATAGGAATAGTATGATTAAATATTGGTGTCTAAAGCATGCCCATCCCAGATTAAGAAATAGAGCTCTATGTCCTTTCTCATATTTTTCATTCTCTTTTTCATTCTGCTTACAAGAAAGAGTCAGGGTAAAAAATTCCCGTAAAGACTGATATCCATTGATGTAAGCCTTGAGCTGCTAGAGCCAGAGATTACTGCTGCTGGGGTATCTAGAAGCAGCACAGTCCTGATGGGCTGAAGAGGGAGGGTGGACAGGTACATGAGGCTTAGCCTAGGGGTACTGAGTTCTCTCATCTGTACACCTTTTATCTTGTGGCTTGTCAGCCGCAGCCATTGAATATTTATTATGTGCTGTGTACAGACCCTGAATCCTGGGTGGGTAGAAGAGAAAAAAAAACCTACTCTTTCTCTACCTCGTTCTTAAAACCATAAATGGGGAAGATGAGAAAAGCATTCTTCAGTCTTAATGTTTGCTTTTGTGTCTTAAAGAGCTTTGCAATGATTTACAGTTTACAACTCTAAGGGAACGATGGATTTGGACTGATGAATATCAACTAGGTGAGGGCATCACTGTACTAGAGTGTCCGAATATTTCATAACTACTCCATCAGGTTTGGACACCTGACAGACAGCTAGCTATCTGTCAGGTGTTTTACATTAGTTATTTCTAACCTAGTAACAGCCCAGCCAGCCATTTTGCTTCCAATGCATGAAATGAAGGGAGTCAGAGAGAAGAGTAACTGGTTTAGCTTATCTTGGGCAAATAACAGAGCTAGGATTTAAATTCAGGGGATGTCTTAGCCTTCAAAGCTTGGATTGCTTCCACCGTATTGTCTAAACAGACTTGAACAGACTTTAAAAACTTGCTAATATTCTTTCTAGTGCTATGGGACTGAAATTGTCTGAGTTGCTGCTTAACCAGGCCAGCTATAGCCCAGATGGATTTGTGTGTATGACTGATATTACCTCATTTGATACATGGCCAATATCTTTATATTATAATTAAAATTTCCCCCTAGTTTGTGAGCTAAGTAACTTCAAATAGGTACAATATTACTATGTGCCATTAAATCTAAGATCAGTGCTTTTAAGATCTCCTTATTTTAGAAATGTTAAATAGACACATGTGTACCTTAGAATAGAAGAAGTATGCTACATGTGTGGTCTTTTCTCCCTGTCTAGTAAATAGAGTATTTGGATTTTATTGATATGCACACATAAAGACCTTTGTAGGTTTTATGACCTTTACACAGATAGTTATGAATGTTCAGTTGTATTTGCCATTCTAATGGAACATTCCTGTTAGAGGCTGTGGATTGTAAAACCTTACTAATCTAAATTGCTCAGGATCATACTACCACACTTTGACCTTTACAGCATTGGCATGAAACGTATATTTAAAAACAGAACTGGCAGGAAATTATTCTAAATAAGTTATTAATTTACCAATTTTTGATGCTTCATTTTACTTGTTAAAACCAAACCAAAAAACTCTCCAGAAAGTGGGCATAGAGGGAACTTACCTCAACATAATAAAGCCCATATAGGACAAAACCACAGCCAACATTATTCTCAGTGCTGAAGAAATGAAAGCATTTCCTCTAAGATCAGGAACAAGACAAGGATGTCCACTCCCGCCACTATTATTCAACATAGTTTTGGAAGTCCTAGCCATGGCAATCAGAGAAGAAAAAGAATTAAAAGGAATACAAATTGGAAAAGAAGTAAAACTGTCACTGTTTGCAGATGACATGATACTATACATAGAGAATCCTAAAGATGCCACCTGAAAACTACTAGAGCTAATCAATGAATTTGGTAAAGTTGCAGGATACAAATTAATGCACAGAAATCTCTTGCATTCCTATATCCTAATGATGAAAAATCTGAAAGAGAAATTAAGGAAACACTCCCATTTACCATTGCAACAAAAAGAATAAAATACCTAGGAATAAATTTACCTAGGGAGACAAAAGACCTGTATGCAGAAAACTATAAGACACTATGAAAGAAATTAAAGATGGTACCAACAGATGGAGAGATAAACCATGTTCTTGGATTGGAAGAATCAATATTGTGAAAATGACTCTACTACCCAAAGCAATCTACAGATTCAGTGCAATCCCTATCAAAGTCCAATGGCATTTTTCACAGAACTAGAACAAAAAATCTTAAAATTTGTTTGGAGACACAAAAGACCCAAATAGCCAAAGCAATCTTGAGGAAAAAAAAAACAGAGCTTGAGGAATCAGACTGCCTGACTTCAGACTATACTACAAAGGTACAGTAATCAAGACAGTATGGTACTGGCACAAAAACAGAAATATAGATCAATGGAACAGGATAGAAAGCCCAGAGATAAACCCACACACCTATGGTCAACTAATCTGTGACAAAGGAGGCAAGGATATACAATGGAGAAAAGACAGTCTCTTCAATAAGTGGTGCTGGGAAAACTGGACAGCTACATGTAAAAGAATGAAATTAGAACACTCCCTAACACCATACACAAAAGTAAACTCAAAATGGATTAAAGGCCTAAAAGTAAGACCCGACACTATAAAACTCTTGGAGGAAAACATAAGAAGGACACCCTTGGGCATAAATCACAGCAAGATATTTTTTGATCCACCTCCTAGAGTAATGGAAATAAAAACAAAAATAAACAAATGGAAACTAATGAAACTTAAAAGCTTCTGCACAGCAAAGGAAACCATAAACAAGACGAAAAGACAGCCCTCAGAATGGGAGAAAATATTTGCAAATGAATCAATGGACAAAGAATTATTCTCCAATATATATAAACAGCTCAAGCAACTCAATATCAATAAAACAAACAACCCAATCAAAAAATGGGCAGAAGACCTAAACAGATGTTTCTCCAAAGAACACATACAGATGGCCAAAAAACACATGAAAAGATGCTCAGCATCACTAATTATTAGACAAGTGCAAGTCAAAACTACAATGAGGTATCACCTCTCACCAGTTAGAATGGGCATCATCAGAAAATCTACAAACAACAAATGCTGGAGAGCGTGTGGAGAAAAGGGAACCCTCTTGCACTGTTGGTGGAAATATAAATTGATATAGCCACTATGGAGAACAGTATGGAGGTTCCTTAAAAAACTAAAAATAGAATTACCATATGACCCAGCAATCCCACTACTGGGCATATACCCAGAGAAAACCATAATTCAAAATGACACACGCACCCCAATGTTCATTGCGACACTGTGCACAATAGCCAGGACATGGAAGCAACCTAAGTGTCCATCGACAGAGGAGTGGATAAAGAAGATGTGATACATATACACAATGGCATATTACTCCGCCATAAAAAGGAACGAAATTGGGTCATTTGTAGAGACGTGGATGGACCTAGAGACTGTCATACAGAGTGAAGTAAGTCAGAAAGAGAAAAACAAATATCGTATATTAACGCATATTTTTGGAATCTAGAAAAATGGTACAGAGGAACCGGTTTGCAAGGCAGAAATAGAGACACAGATGTAGAGAACAAGCATATGGACACCAAGGGAGGAAAGGGGGGTGAGATGAATTGGGAGATTGGGATTAACATATATACACTACTATGTATAAAATAGACAACTAATGAGAACCTGCTATATGGCACAGGGAGCTCCACTTCACTGTACAGTAGAAACTAGCACAACATTGTAAAACAACTATACCCCAATAAAAGATAAAATAAAATAAAATACACAGAATCACAAGAGAAACCAATTACATTGAAACATGGTTGTCAAAATAGTTCTGAAACACAAATATGAAATATAATACTGTTTTTATTAATGTATTAAATTTTAAAATACAAACAAATTAAAAATAAATTTATCCTTAACAACTTAAAAAAATTAAAAATTAACTTATCTTTAAAAAAAACGACTAAACCATGACTCCCTCCTCCAAACATCCTTGGCTGGGAATAAATGCTTATAAATTATTTATATATATACATATAATATAAATATATATATATAATATTTTCATTTCAGTTTAGGTTATTGTGCATTAAATCTTATGTAAAACCTTAATGCTTGATAATTTGAAGTCCTGTCTGAAAGCTCAAACTAAAAACAAAAAGATAAATTATAGTCATATTACCTAGCTTATTGAATTAAAGAAGAAGAATTACTTCAGTACATCACTGCAAGCCCTGCTATCAGTGTAGCCATTGGAGGGTTTGAAACAGGTGGTAAGTACAAAGCACCAAGTGTAACAGTAAATAACACTGTCTAATTTCGGTAAGATGAAACTCCTGGGGGATCAGATAGTGACTCAGAAAAGCAAAGTCCAAGAAATGACTCAAGCACAGAGACACTTTAAGAATTCCTTTACTAAGACTTATGACAAGTGGAGTGATCACTTCTTCTACCAAGTCATTAGAAGTTATTTCTTGCTAGTTGTTGAATGTAAACCTTTCATTCATAGGAAGAAATATTAAACTTTTATGTTGTGAATGTGATGTTTTTAGAAAGCCAAAGATAGTTGAAACTAATAGTAGCCTAAGATACACGTATAAGAGAAGAATACAAATAAGGAAAAATTTCCTTTTAAATAACTAGTGGAATGGGTTAGATGCAATAATAGAAAACACTTGTTTTAAGGCTGTTGAATATGTAAAAGGAGGAAAAGTACTGCTTTTGAGAGATGGAGTGGAGGAGAGTGGAAAGAAAGTAACATTTGAATGCTTTGCTTAATGCCTTGTATAATCTTACACCCTCTTTGTTAGAAAGAGTGGCTGCTTGAGTATACAGGTATGGAAGCTGAGAGGTTTGGCCTCTCACTCAAGGTCATGTGCCTAGCACAAGTGGGAACCCTCATTAGGACTCCAAACCCAGTTTCTCTCCATTATAATAATTCTGCTTTCAAGTGTATCCTAACGAAAGACAGGAAGGTCAAACAAAGGAATTTTGAACGTGTTAACGTGTATCTGTCAGACACGAGCTCCATGAAGTTGGTTGGATAGGAGGGAAGTTTTGAAGATACAGAAGAATTTGTAATTTCTAGAAGCTGTGGGTGAGAAATTACCCAGACTTTACTGAGAGTGAGAGTGCTTTCAACAAGTGCTTCTCAAACTTCAATGTGCACGTAAAACACCTTGGGCTCTGATTCAAATGCAGATTCTGATTCATTAGGTCTGGACAGGGCTGGGATTCTGTATTTCTAGCAAGCTCCCAGGCTGTGCCGATGAGCACCACGCTCTGAGTTACGTGTATTTAGGCAATTAATGATAGTGATCGCATACTGGAGTGAGGGTTTAATAAAGATATTGGGGCAGATGTAAGGCTTTAGTGTGGATCTGGAAGGTAAGTTGGATTTGAGTGAGGTGGGAGAATACTACAGGAAGACTGGCACATCCAGAGGCACAGAGGTGAGAAGTTCTAATCAATCATTTTAGAGAGCCCTTTAGATGCAAAGCAATGAGTAAAGTTAAGTAAGATCTCCGCTCTTGAGGCCTGAACTTATTTGTGGAGAAGGGTATGTATGCAAGGCATGAGTTTCTAGTCTAGGTTGGCAGATTAGAGGCAGGATGACAGGTAGGTTGGGACCAGCTTGAGTGGTACCTCGAGTATCCTGGCTGGGGGAGTTTGAGCTATCTCTTAGGTAGTGGGATTACTACCGAAAGCTTGGTGCAGAAGGTTACAATGTTAAAATCAGAGATTTAGAAAGATGGGGTAATGAAGTAGTATATAAAATGGATTGACTGAGAACTAGCTTGGAGGCTGGGACAGGTGTTGGGAAATGGTTGCAGTTCATGGGTGTTTTGATAAGGATGCAAACTGCTGAAAGCAGTAAAATTGTAAAAGAGGAGAAGATATTTGAAGTAGACATGATGGGGGTTGATTAGAATGAAAGAGCAAGAAGGGCCAGCTTTTGAGCTTGTGCAACTATTAGCAGAAACGGGAAAGGTAGCCAATTTGGGGGCAAGATAGAAATGAGGTCTTAACACACTGCACTGGACATGACAGTAGAGTATCCAAATGGAAATGTAGGAGTTGTTAATGCATTTAATCAGAAATTATGGTCTTTTTTCCTTCTTTTAAATGCCAACAAAAAGAAGGAATTATTATTTGAGTCCCAAATCTCTTTTCTGTGGCGCCTTCTGGAAGTGGTAGGCCGGATTTCTTGTCCTAGGAACTACTTTGCTTTCGGAGTAAGGGCAGTGGGAATGTCATGCCCTCACAGGAAACACTGTGGGCTTGGCCTCTGGGCTCAGGTGGATATTCAGATCAGTTTAGCGAATCCAACATCACTGTGTGTCCTAGCCTTGGGGTCCTTAAATCATAAATACCCCTGTTTGTGTGGTAGCCACCATCTGGACCAGTGTTGGCCGTACTAACCCCACTCACTTGCTTTGTATTTTCTCCTACAACCTGAGAAAAGTTGTCCCTTGTCTTTCTTGTCAACATCTTTTAAATCTAAACTCTGCGTCTCTTGTCAGCAACTGCTCCAGACAAGAATATGTCCAACCCCCCATAGCATAGACCATTTCAACCACATTGTGTACAAATTCGTACAACAAAATGGACTTATCTCCTTGTTTTTTCTCCCACCCATGAAAACCTTACTCCCAAACAACAGCATTGAAGAACAAAACTATGGAATCTGCAAAACATCTCATTCAGCCTGACGGAATTTTATAAACCAAAACTGCTTCCACTTCTGTTCATCAAGGTTGGAAAAATAACAGTATTTTAGGGCAGGTGTAACACCAGGGAATTTGATTCAGTAACTAGATGGATGGATAAATGAATGAGTTTAACAAATATTTATTATGTTCTTACTCTGTGCATGGCACTGTTCTAGGGATTGGGGATCCAGTTTTGTGGTGAAAAGGACAAAGCCTTGCCATTCTTAGGCATAAATTCTACTAGGGAGGACAATAATGAATAAAAATATAAAATGATGGGAGGTGGTGATAGGACTCTGAAAACAAATAAATCAGGGGTGGAGAGAGCACGTCAGGAGGGTTCGTTCTGATATGATATTTTAAGCATAGTTTTAGATAAAATTCTACATTCAGTAGATTTTAAAGGTACTAATAAAACTAGCTATTGGGATTAATGTTACATTTTATTAGAATCATAAAGAGTTTTGGTAAACTTTTCTCCTAAAACAAGCTCACTGATTTGAAGCTTTAGTGTATTTTAAAGTGAAGCATCAGAAAGGAGGCCCATTAACCTCTGAAGGTCGGGCTGCAGGTTGGGGTGCGTCTGCACACGAGGCTTCCCCTCCTCTGCACCTGACTCCCATCTGGCAGCCTGCTGGCTGGCAGGGCTTGTGTCTTTGCATTTAGGTTTCACCCTCGCAAATGAATTAAGGGTTCAGTTTTTGTTTTAAGATTTTATATGGTTTGAATTCAAGGAAGCTTGCTTTGATCAGATAATTAACTACTTATGGTATTTTGACTCCTGCTTTTCATAAAAGATTTCGTATTTTTCTGTTAGTCTCAAGTCTCATGCGTGTACTTGAATCATGTATTCCCACTCATGAGCCCATCGTGGCTCCCACTTACCCACAGGTCAAGTCCAAGCACACTTGAGACTTTAATGGAGTTCTACTGTCTAATCATGTGTGGCTTATTTACTTGCATTTTTATTTCCCTTCTACGCAAGCTTTGTCAACCAGTCGGGCCAGCCTCTTCCCCTGGACAGCCATTCTTACAGGCCAGGCACCATCTTGCCTCATGCAGGAAGCCCTTCCTCCCTCACTAAGAGAGGAAGCCAGATGCCTGGTTGTTAGTCCCAGGCGGCCAGTGCTGACCGTGGTCTTTGCTCATTTCCCTTACCCTCTCTGTCCTTCCATTTCTTTACCTGCGAAATAGAGGACAACACTAGTACCTACTGCACAGGGACGATTGTGAGGATTAAATGAGTAAAGGTGAAGAGCTTAGATGCCTGACACATGGCACACATCCATTATATGCTGGCCGTTAACTACTATTGATACTTTACGTAAAATTTTAGACTACTGTGTTCTCTAAATATGGTGTGTATAATCTACATGATAGCTTTTTTTATTTCCTACTCCATTTTTTTTTTTACCTTTATGGTAGATTTTTAAACTCCTAACTTTTAATATATCTAGAGCTAGATTGAATTATAATGTATTTGGTGATTGACAATCAGGTAGGAACAGGAACCCTATGGAGGGAGCAAAGAACACTTAGGGACGGTCCTTGTCTATTGCCCTTGTCTACTAAGAGGAAATGCTCGAGAGGAGGGGATGGACCCAAGGTGCTGAGAGAAAGTACTGCTGAGTTGCTGCCTTTTTTCTTTCTTGACTGTCTTAGATATGAGTTAATTTACAAATTTTCTCATACTAATTTCTTTTTTGTTATGGTAAGAACACTTAACATGAGATCTATCCTCTTGACAGATCATTAGGTACACAAGCCAGTGTTAGCTATAGGCATAATGTATCAGCAGATCTCTAGACTTATTCATCTTTTATAGCTGACACTACATACCCACTGAAAAGCAATTCCCAGTTTCCCCTTCCCCTGGTCCCTGGCAACTACCATTCTATTGTCTGTTTCTATGTCTGTTGACTATTTTAGATATCTCATTTAAGAGGAACCATGTCCTTCTGTGACTAGCTTATTTCACTTGGTATAATGTCCTCCAGGTTCATACATGTTGTTGCAGATGGCAGGATTTCCACTTCCAGGTGTATATCCATAAGAATTGAAGCCAGGATCTTGAGGAGCTCTCTGCACCCCCATGTTCATTGCAGCATTATTCACAATAGTCAAGATATGGAAACAACCTAAATGTCCATCGATGGATGAATAGATAAAGAAAATATGAGACATTACATGCTATGTACAATATTATTCTGTCTCATAGTAATCTTAATTCTGTATGTTTTCCTCAGTTTAAAACCTTAATCTCCAATGCCCAGTAATATCTCATTTAATAAGATGCAGTAGAGATGACTTTGTGGTTAAAAATTGTAGGTGAGTTTTTTTTTTAATAAATTTATTTATTTATTTATTTATTTATTTATTTATTTATTTATTTTTGGCTGTGTTGGGTCTTTGTTTCTGCGTGCCGGCAAGCGGGGGCTACTTTTCATTGCGGTGTGTGGGCTTCTCATTGCAGTGGCTTGTCTTTGTTGCGGAGCATGGGCTCTAGGCACATGGGCTCAGTAGTTGTGGCACACGGGCTCAGTAGTTGTATCTTGCGGGCTCTAGAGCACAGGCTCAGTAGTTGTGGCGCACGGGCTTAGTTGCTCCGCGGCATGCAGGATCTTCCCGGACCAGGGCTTGAACCTGTGTCCCCTGCATTGCCAGGCAGATTCTTAACCACTGCGCCAGTAGGTGAGTCTTAAGAAAGGATTGTAAGGGTGTGTTTCTTAAGTGAACTAAGCAATATGATTTTACCCTTGGGGTAATAAGGCAGAAGGGAAAATAAAGAATCTGTCCATATAAGGAGATAGAGGAGGGAGAAAGAGCTGTGTATATGGAGAAAGGAGAGGTGTGGCAGAGGGACAAGAGTGACTCCCTCTGCCAGAAGAGAAAAGTGTGACCCAGGTGACATTCCTGTAGACTCAGTCTGTGCGACAAACAATAATAGGAAAGGAAGGACCTCTACTCTTACCCTTATGTGTGAAGAAGATAGTTTTTCTTTTTCTTTTTTGTTCTTTGATATTTAGAGTAAATGGAGAAGTATCTACCAACTTAAATCTTAAGAAATGTAAGACTACAGATCTAGGGATAACTGATGATCTCTCCATAGTCCTTGGATTTTTTTTTTTTTTTTTTTTGCGGTACACGGACCTCTCACTGTTGTGGCCTCTCCCGTTGTGGAGCACAGGCTCCGGACGCGCAGGCTCAGCGGCCATGGCTCACGGGCCCAGCCGCTCCGCGGCATGTGGGATCCTCCCGGACCGGGGCACGAACCCGTGTTCCCTGCATCAGCAGGCGGACTCTCAACCACTGCGCCACCAGGGAAGCCCTGTCCTTGGATATTTTGATTACTATGATAACAACTATAAGCAATTGGATTTATTTTATATAAACAGAAAATATCCAACAGTGTTCTTAGGATGAAAAAGTTGAAAGCAAAAATAATTGAATAGCCCGCTAACGATTTATTCTTGCTTTAATCTTCTATTATTAGGAATGATTGTTTTTACTCTTTCCTTAAAGACTTATAAGTGGATAATTTGTCCTCTTAATTTGACTAACAGTTGTGTTAAAGAAAACTATGAAAGTAAGAAGGGCATTATCTCACCAAGAAGTTAGTTAGTAAATCATTTTGCTAAAGGTCTCAAGTCTTACTAGTTCATTCATAAAACAGAATGATGCAATCAGGAAGAACTTACCTTAGTAAACTTTTACACTTCTATGTATTCATTTCCCTCCCAAATACACTGTTCACGATTCTCTTCATCCTCCCTCACTCCTAAGTAAATAATTTGACAGTCTGGTGTTTGATCCCTTTTTTGTGTTCTATTGAAAGTTTAAGACAAAATTTGGGGTTACATTATTTGAAAGGTTGTTTTTTATCATGTCTGAGAATTGCTTTCAGGGAATGACTTTGAAAACTTATTAATTTTCTGCTATCAATTAACTCACTTGTGATTTCAAAAGCATTTTTAATTTCATAAGCCTTTAAAAATTGGCATATAGTTATGAGGAGATAAATACTGTATTCAAAAGTTGTCAGCCTTCAACTCTAGAGCACGTTTATCCCACAATCGTAATGAAGGTAATACATGGGAACATTTATTTATATTAGTTCAAAATGCTTAGTCACATCATGCAGTTGATGTGAGTGTTCACTGTTTTATTTGAACTTACCAGAAAAGCTCTCTAGGGAGTCTCTCTGCTGCCTTTCATATCAACTTAAGAATTGTGGTGGGAATATTCCTTTATAAGAGGTAAGAATCAGACTATCGGAGCTGGAAGGTACTAAAGAGACAGCTCCATCCAGTGCAGTCCTCCTTTCACATGAGAGGGAAAATGTGGCCCAGAAGAGGTCAAAATGCTATTCCAAGGCCACTCGTGAGCCAAGACATGTATCCTGACTTAAGTCCCACCTTCAGGTTTGGGTATAGTTATTTCCCCCCGTGTCTTATGCCCAGCTTAGCCAGGGCAGCAGAAGACTTGAACAAGAATAACACTTAATTTCACCTGGCTTTAACCTTTTCTTATTTCAGTGAGTGACTGTCTATAATATTGATACTTTGTCTACATTTTAGTTTATTATTCTACTTCAGATTTAGTAACTTGAATAAGATAAGGGCTATACTTAAATTTCAAAGGCAACCACCTTCTTTAATCAGTAGACCTGAATATGTTCACATTATTTCACATTTTAGAATATAAAGAAGGAAATTTACCAATGGCAATTTAATTGGTCTGTGCAACCGCTATCCACTTTTCTTTATCCATGTTTTGTACCTGTTTTCAACAAGTTGGTCTGTGTTGGTGTTTGTTAGTGGTGCCTTACAACCCTAATATACACAACTATTTTTATGTAAGCTACTTTGGTGTTATAATTTTGTGTGTAGGATTTTCTGATAACGTGGTCTTAGATTCATGCTCATTTAATCTTTCACCAGATGCATTATTCCAGTGTTACCTAATCCAGACTTCCTTCTTAACTGGGGAAAACAAATTAGAGATTAGGTAATACAAAAATAGGTCTAGGCCAGTTTCTCACCAATTACCCTTTTTCAGAGATATATAACAGGAATGTATGATATTATGAGGAAATTATAAGATGACTGTAACAAAATTAACTTACTTTAACTTTCTGAATAGCATTCATTCCTTTAAAGCTGACAGTGGTTGGCTTTTCAGAAAACTTACAGGAGAAATCATTTCTGTCCTTCTTGAAACATTGTGTTCTGTGGACATGGTATGTGTGTTTCTACGTTTGGGTGTTCTCTTCTGGATCCCATGGAGTGTTGGTGCTTTTGGAGTGTTAAGCAGTGAACTCAGTGATCTTCCCTGTCCTTTAGATCCCTGGACCAAGACATCCTAAGTGACAGCTTAGTGAACAGCGACAGCAGCAAATCGAGTGCATTTTTATGGTGCTCTCTTAAGCCCACGCAAGCCCAGGGAAACACATTGAAGTTTTTCAGTCAACACTTGAAAATCATTGGCAGCAGTTCCAGGCTTTTCACTTAACTCTGAGTTTCTTTGTGCTTTTTATTGTTTGTTTTTAATTCTAGTTGGGTAAGGCTAGAGGAATTATGTTTCAGTTTAACTTCCTTTTTCAGAGAAGTAGCTAAAGGAGTTGAAGCTGTAGCTTCGGTTAAGCTGTAGTTTTAACTTTGGTATGTTTCTAGGGCACTGACTCTCAGTCATTTGCATGCATCAGAGCCACCCGGAGGACTCACTAAGACCCAGATTCCTGGACTCCTAACCCCAGAATTGCTGGTTCAGGAGGTATGAAGTAGGGTCTGAGGGTTTTTATTTCTAACAAGTTCTGTGGTACTGTGGATACTATGGTCTGGAGACCGTGGTTTGAGAACCTCTGTTTTAGGGGATAAATCAATGGGAACTACTCAAAGAGAAGGTATGTGACATTATTATCCTAAGAATATTTTTACTTCATCTTGTATAGATATTCAGCAAAACCCTCAGTACAGTTGACCTTTGAACAACATAGGTTTAAACTTGTGAGGGTCCACTTACACGTGGACTTTGTTCACTAAATACGTACTATGGTATTACATGTTCACTGTTCAAAGGTCAACTGTAAGTGAATAATGTTTGTGGAAAGAAAATAATCCTCAAAGGTCCTTTGGAGGTAGTGAGACAAATACACAAAATGTTTTTTATTAACGTCAGTAATGGATATAAGTGGATGAATAATGGTATGGCTCTATATTTGCATGAGTGATTGGGACTCTAAAGTGATGGTGTATCAGGGACTTGGCAATGTCCTATGGGAGTTTCCTGGAAATTGACATTTAAGAGTTAAATGTGTGACAGATTCTGGGCATTTTAGGCTGAAGGAATGGAATATATAGCTCTGGAGTGAGAGTAAACAGGTCCTGTTGTGTTAGACTTGTTTGATTAAAGTCAGAATAGAGTGGGATGCAACAGGAAATGGCTGAAAGACGGAAATGGGGATGTAACTAAAATAAAGTTCACGATAAAGCATGGGGAGCCCTATGATTTAGTGGGGATGAGAGGGAGTAAATGGCCCCTTAAAAATGATTCTAGATGATTGGTAGGATAGATTTTTAGAAGAGGCTGAAGATTAATCTCTTCTTTCTGGTAATATTTTAGTGCCTATATTTTAAGTACTTAGCCAGAGATGAACAATATTCTGTTTCTGAATTCATGGAGTTCACAGTCCAGTGGGAGAGACTAGGAAGATAATTTAATGGAATGCTTTAAAAGCACTCTGTGCGGAGCACCCATGGGCTCCCATGAGAGAGGCCTCTAGAAGATAGGAAGGCTTCAGAGGCTGGTGACATTTGAGTTTAATCTGAAAGGATGAACAGTTCAAAAGTGGGGGAGAACAGTCAAGAGCCTTCTAGGAAGAGAAAACTTCCTGTTGTCTCTTATGTGGAGGTGGGAGAGATCAGGGCTGTTGAGAGAGTTCTAGAGCTGTTTTATAGAAAGAGTGTTGGGTTTATGCTGGGGTAGGTCAAGAAACGAGGTGACCGAGAGTGGGCAGATGATGAATGTGAATGCTATGTTTTGAACTTTACTTGAGGGAAATAAACTGTAAGAGGTAAGAATGTCAAGATAGGAGACTTGGGGCTTCCCTGGTAGCACAGTGGTTAAGAATCCACCTGCCAATGCAGGGGACACGGGTTTGAGCCCTGGTCGGGAAGACCCCACATGCTGCGGAGCAACTAAGCCTGTGCACCACAACTACTGAGCCCGTGTGCCACAACTGCTGAAGCCCGCACGCCTAGAGCCCATGCTCCGCAACAAGAGAAGACACTGCAATGAGAAGCCCCAGCACCACAACGAAGAGTAGCCCCCGCTCACTGCAGCCAGAGAAAGCCCGCGCGCAGCAGCAAAAACCCAACGCGGCCCAAAATAAAAATTAAACATAAATAAATTTATTAAAAAAAAAAAGATAGGAGACATGGAGAGGATTCCATTTTAGGACGATTGTTCAGGAATCTCTGGGGAGGAGGAGGACCAGGGGGAAGACCGAAGACAGGAAGTACATCTGAGAAAGAAGCAAGGAATTCCAGAGAGATTTAGGGACTAGAATTGATAGGGCTTGTTTGGTGGGGAAGTGAGTGTTCGAGGGAGATGTTGTTTGGCTTAGGCCTTAGTTTTCTGACTCTGAAATTGGGGGCCCTTCGCCAGTGCAGAGCATGTGGAAGGATGAACAGGCTCGGGGATTAGATGATGCATGCACTTACGAAGACTTATTCAATTTAAATTCTGAACTGGTGATAGTGGGAATATAAAGGGCATATCTGAGAAAAGTTGCCTGGGAAGTATTATTTGAATTTGGTTTAGATTAAATATGGTGAAGGGGAGAAAGAAGAAGAAAAAACTCATTCGATGCATTAGTCTTGGAAGTTTCAAAAAGGTATTCACAGAAAATGGGAAAATTGAAATCGATTGCAAGAAAGGTAAACTACTCTGAAGGACATCGGGATCGAATGTGTATTGAACTTGAAAGTTAATTGAAGAAGGCGGTGTTATATTAATCTGAATTTGAAAACCAATTATGTTATTCCTTTGAAGCATGTCCATTCTTTCTCAATGACTTATACAGAGTGATTGGTGATACTTTGATAAGATTCTGAAATTTGAAGCATTATATGGAAGGCTAAGAAGGAAATGGCACATCTATGGAAGGTGGTACATGTAAATGGAGATTTTTAAATGATCCATGGTGTTAACTCTCTCATGAAAGACAGGCAGCTTTATACAAATTGCAAGGGAGATAAGTCATAGTATGTTTTAAATTTAATAGTTGGTCATTCTTGGAGAGTGAGTCAACTCCTCAGACTTCATTTACTACTCATGAGACTGGTTTTGGTTTCAGCTAATTTTAGGCCCATGGAAACTTGAGTATACTTTATGAAGAGGAATTAATTAAATTCTTAGATCCTCTAAAACAGTGGTTCTCAACATAGGACAATTTTGTGCCCCAGGGGATATTTGGTGACGTCTGGAGACATTTCTGATTGTCTTGACTAGGGTGAGGAGAGGTGTCTAGTGAATAAGGCCAGGAGTCTGTTTAACATCCTGCAATGCACAGGGTAATCCCCCACAATGAAGAATTGTAAGGTTCAAATGGTAATATTGTCAAGAAACTCTGTTCTAAATATATATTGCCCCTATGAACCTTTGGATTAAATATAGTTGTGAAAAATTTGGTGTTTTTTTAAAAAAACACTAAGATAAGAGAGGCTAATCTAGAACAGGCAAAATTTAGGACTAAAAATGATTTATGAAATACTTGGGCTAGGGATTTTTTTGAGGAGGCCGTGGTGCTGATTTTTCCCATGGTGGAATTAAAATTTTGAAACAAGTCTCACTTATAGGCAAGGGAGAATAATGTGCTTAAAAGCAATAGGAGACTTCTGAATGTGTAGCATGAATCAGTAGTTTGGTATGCACTACTTTGTCAATACAGGTTTGTACTATTCACACATAGCACATTTAACATAAACTACAGCTAAGGAATTGGTGTAGTGATATAATAACTTACTACTAATAATTTATACCTTATGCTTTCATGGTCATCAGAAAGAAAATAAATATTTACATGCTAGGCACTTTAAATATATTTTGTTTAATTTTCACAAACCTAAAGGTAGATTTAGCTTTCTTTTTTTTTTTTTTTTTAGATTAGAAAATGTACCTTCAGGAGACTAACCAGAATGTTTTCCCAGTTAATCTTGTTTGTGTTTAATTTATAATCTTTTTATTTATATTCGATGGGTACTTGCCTTAAAGAAACTATACTCATAAAGGCTTAGCAGTGATAAGAACAGGTAATCTCTGCCTTGCATTTATTTCTCTCACTACGAGAATTATTGTGATATATTTCATTTACTTAGAAGGAAGTCCTTTAAAAAATGCTTTGGCAATTTTCCATCTGCAGAATCCCATAACGGGTTGTATGTGCAAGATAGTACAGTACAAATCTAAATTTTGCCAGAAAAGGTAGGGGGGAACTTCTGCCATTGTCTTTGGGAGACAGATTTAGGCAGGAAATTATTGTTGCCATAGATAGGTTTTGAACCAACACTTGGAGAGAATGTTGAGAGACATTTATACTTCTCAAGGATATTACAGACAATTATTTTTCAGGATTAAGAAAGACGTAAACTATTAAAAATATATTAAGGTAGAAAGGGTGACTGCACTAATACTAAAACAGGGTTTTAGTCCATAGCTCTTAGTGTATGGCAAGTACGGATCACATCAAGTCTTAATAGTTTTGTGACCTTGGGGAAGTTTTTAAGCCTTTGGAGTCCCAATTTCCTAATCTGTAAATCATTAGATTGTTGTGTGGATTAAAGGAGATAATAATGCAATACGGTCAACGTAATGATTAATATAAAGTGCTTAATAAAGGTAATTATTATTAATATACATGATACAATTAAGCGTAAAGTGGACTTAAACAGGACACAATTGGGAAATACTTCATCGATACCAGAATTCCTTAAGGTTTTAGTAACTGTTCTGCCAAAAACTGTGGGAAAGTGAATTTTTCAAAGTATAAGTAAAATGGATCTCTTGTTGTAGGGCTTTTCACAACTTCAATTTTCTGTTATGTGTTAAGGAGAAAATATGCAACACTTTGTAAAAAGTTTTGACCTTAAGCCCCATTCAATCCGCCAGTTTCTCATGCTTCGTGGTACACAGTTTGACAAATACTGACTTGGAAAATTCCTCGCCTGGCACATTATTATTCCAATATCATGATGCTAAAGACTAGAAGATTTATACCTATAGTCGAATTTCTTGTTGGCTTTGCTAAGTGTGGACTCAGAAGTCTGGAAGGGCACCTGAGCCATCTAGCTCAGTATTCTCCCAAATTGTATGTTTAGGAACATCGGTGGTTTTGACAAGATTTTTGTTGATGTTAATACTTCTTTCTTTTTCTCCTTTGAGGAGAAGTAATTAGTAATTGAGTGAGTGTGTATTACATGTGTGTAAGATATTATAAGGGTTAAGAAAAGAATACAGGGCTTCCCTGGTGGCGCAGTGGTTGAGAGTCCGCCTGCCGATGCAGGGGACACGGGTTCGTGCCCCGGTCTGGGAAGATCCCACATGCCGCGGAGCGGCTGGGCCCGTGAGCCATGGCCGCGGAGCCTGTGCGTCCAGAGCCTGTGCTCCGCAACGGGAGAGGCCACAACAGTGAGAGGCCCACGTACAGCAAAAGAAAAAGAAAGAAAAAAGAAAAGAAAAGAATACAGCAGTAATTCCTCAGCGCTCATCCTCATTCCCCTCTAAACAACATTTTTGACTGGTCCCTCCGTCTCGCTCTCCTTCCCTCCGGCGTGCCACTCCCATCACATTGGCTGGTCCTTCTGTGTCTGCCTTGCTGGTTTCTCCTCCACCTCTTAGCCCTTATGTGTTGGGTTTCCCAGCCCTCAATCCCTAGACCTCTTCTCTATCTACACTTATTTTCTAAGGGGGTCTCATGGTAGCTTCATGACTTTACACTTAATCTCTATGCTGACAACTCCCCAGATTATATCTCCAACCTAGATTTCTAGCTTGAACATCCTACTTGTATGTCTAATTACCAGTCACTTCACATTTCTACTTTGTCATGTGTCTCAAACTTCCCATGTCTAAAACCAAGCCCACTCTTCCCATTGCTGCTGCTACCTGGCATTGTTACCTACAGAAGTAAAATGATGGGTAGGCCTGTAATTGACACCCCCTGTAGTCTCTCCCCAGCACATTTTATATAATTGAAGGTCATAACTCCATTTAGTACACGGAGCATATATCATGGATATTAAATTCTATATTCAGGAATTGTCTGTTTCTGGGTTACCATCTAACAGGGGATATACATGTGTGAGTCTCAAATTGTGAAATCAGTTTTATGTAATAGCCAACATACTCCAAAAAGTAGAAAAGATTTGCAAAAAGTCTGTGGTTGAGAGAGTTAGAAACAAAACCCACTTTTCAGCTCCTGCAGCAGCTCCTCAGGTTCATTATTTAAGTGGAACTGTGTGCCGGTGTCTTCGAATGCATGTGGGTTTGTTTTTTCCTTTCTCTTTAAGTGAAACTTAGCTATTCTTAGTACTGTGTGGGTGGGGTGTGAAATTTAATAAGAAATGATTTTTAACGAGAGGGTACTTACTCATTTGTCATGTTTGGAATAAGCATTATGTTCCTAGGGCAAAAACTGTTGAATTTCCAAGAGTTTTGTCTCACATAGGTAAGTACAGAAATCATCGTTTATCAATTTTTGCTCACTGATTATCTCCAGATTTGGTTTTATTTTCTCAAGTGCCATTTTTACAATTTCCAGTCAGGTAGAGCTGCATTTTGTAGCAATGGCAGATTAAAAGCTATGAGTCACATGTGTCTCACATTACTGGCAGATTGTCAAATGGAATACAGTTTCATTTTTAGGGATGAAGGTGGGAGGAAAGGAAGAATTTCAACTTCATTTTTTAAAATGCAACTTACTTTTTGTGCAGTATTCCAAGAATTCGTCTTTAACTTTTATCCACACATTTCTTCCTCCTTCTATTTGCCAGTCATTAGAGAAAGGTTTGCTCTATTTTATGTAATGCAACGGAAGAGCTTCCATGAATAATGTCTGTTAATAGAAAAGGGAGCCGTTACCTGATAGATTCCTAAATTCCTTCTTCACTTCCTGCATTTGGAATAAAAACAGCCCCTTCCCTCAGAGACAGTAGCGTCAGAAATTATTATGGCACTATGCTTCTTAAAATTTCACTCAGTATCCTGAGCAACCCTTTCCTCCCATTTGGAGGCAGACTGTCTTGTCTCTTATAGAAAACGATGCCACGGCTGGAATGAGAAGGGCATCTGCTTTGAATGGTCTCAACCGTCTCCCCTGGCCACACACATGCCTCCTCCCTAACCTCATGCATACCTGACAGATTGAAAGCAGATACGGTCACACACTTTTTTCTACTGGTGACCGCTTATGAAATCATGATCTAGGACCTCATTTCTTGACATTTTTTAAAAAGTTGTGAACAGGTGGCCAGACTACATAAGCAACAACTGGAGGGCAGGGATTACTTAGTGGCTTGGAGGAGGACCAAGTATTGTGTGAGCCCAGCTTCTCTAATGTCAACCCCGTTTCCCAAGCAGCACATCCCGGTCAGCTGAAGCCACCCAGGGCAGGGCAGGGCAGGGCTAGAACTGACTCTGGAAGGGTTGGGTCCATGCTCTACTCTGGAAGTAGCCTCAGGAAGTGGATGCTTGGGGACATAATCATCCAGTGAGTTGCAGTTGTTCTGAGGAACAAAGGTAAAAGCTTATTTGAGACCAAGAAAAGGGGATGATCGGGGCTGTCGGATTAGGGATAGAAAGAGGGGTGAGTGTGTACGGCAGGGAGGAGACCCGGTGGGGTAGGAAGTTATACTTGAGTCTCTTATTGAACTCCAGATTCCTTGTAGCCAGAGAAGCTTGGGGTAGTGGCAGGTGGTACCACATGTCTCATCTCTCCTGTTAGGATGTAGGGAGTCTTCCCCCGTGGTATCTGGAGCAAAGATATTCCCACTCTATCAGAAATTCCAGCATGAGTTTTTCATCACACGCTTCCTTGTCTGATGCTTCAGTAAGACAACTGTATTTGATCTTAACCGAGGTTGGATTGGGCAGAGTGTGGGCTGGGATTTAGGGAGGAAGGATGATTTTGGAGCATGGAGAATTCAGTGCTAGGGAATTTTGATCTTAGGGCAGAACATGACAAGATTGAGCTTACGGTGCTGTCAGTGAAGAAGTTGGTACCTTGAGGAAAAGGTGTATCAAGATATGGAAGAAGAAGAAAAAAAAAGGTATGGAGGAAGAACATAAAGAGAGAACTGGGAGTGGGTTTCAAGCTCTGTGAAGCTTTATCTTATTGGGGAGGAGTTTTCCTCCAACTCTTTGTCCTTGATTTGCGGGACTGGCTCTGTGAGTGGCTTTAGGTGACTTATATAGGAGCACTGGAAGCTGGGCAGCTCTTAGCCAGGCCTGTGGTTGACTCCAGGGGTACAGTCGTGAGTCAGGTGTGGTTCCAGCTCTCTGCTGTCCACCAGGAGAGACTCTATGAGAGGCTGAGGTGGGTGCATGCATGTGGGCCCAGGGTTAGCTCTTTGGATAAACAGAACGTTTTTGGAAATATTTTTGATGACGCCCTAGAATACAGCTGGCCGCACCAAGCTATAATAAAACTAGAATCTCATCCTTTAACACTCTGTTCCCAAACTATGCTGTCAGATAGGAGAGAGATAGACTTTGGCAATGTAGGCACATTTTTTTTCTCTCAGATTTTGAGCTTTTGGAAAATTGAAGGGTGTTGGCCTAGGCAGTCCCTGGTAGATAAAGGGTGGGTGAGGAGGGCTGGCTTGGGGCCAACATGGATGTTTGGCCAACAAGGGTCATACCACACTAGTTTGCCTTGCTCTTTGTTTGACCTTATTCTAGAAACAATTTCTTGTTCAAAGCCTTTCAGAGAAAGAGGGGAAGGAAAGAAGGACATGAAAGAGTGTCTTGAATTGTGCTTCACAGAAATGTCTCTTCTAGGGGGAAAATACTATGTGTGGGGAGACTTGCCTGTCCTCTCGCCACTTCCCTTCCACCATACTGTGTGGTTGAGATGGGTAATTGGAGGACAGTCTTGAAGTGTCTCCTTTACTTGATCTGCTTGGGTTCAGTACTTTTCAAATGTCTATCTTAAGCCCAGTGAAATGGGTATGTGGTTTCCAGGTGAGACTGTGGAGGCAAAGAGTTAGGTAAGCATTGCCACATTCTCACAGCTCCCAAAAGTGGAGCCGGAAATCGCACCCAGGAGGTCTGACTCCAGAGCCTGCCCTCCTAGCCACGCTGCTGCCTCGGGGAAGAATGGGCTCTCCCGATGAGAGCCAGAGCAGCCACATGGATTTTATTTCCCTGGTCCTTTCCTTAGAGATGGTGCTCTTTGATGGAGGATTTGTACGAGTATTTTAAAACCGCTTTGAATAAAGAAAGGATCAGACCTAGAGTTTCCTGGCTCTAAGTATACCTTGAAGTTAGGATAAGGTGGTTACTGATGGACCTTGTTCACTGATGGGCTTACTTGAGGGTTTATGGCTCTTTTCTTCCTGGCCTCTGGCAGAAAGTTTAGAGCTCTGTGATGAGCACATGTTTTCTGGTCCTTTGTCAGGTAGTGAAGAATTACCAGAGCTATTCCATTAACAGAGTGGAAGATGATATCTATGTCATACTTGCTATTTCTTGAATATTAATATTTAAATTAGTGTGTAATACACAGAGAAGGCTAGCAACATATTCAACATAGTCATTTTTTCAAACTATTAATGTTTCATCTCTGTCCCTTTTTATGGTAAATTTGGGTTTCAAGGAAGGTTTGGATTCTTTGGCCTTTGTCTCTCAGAGCTCTGCTGGGAAGCTTTTTTATCCCAGAGACCATCACTTAATCTTTGTACTCAGCACTTTGAAGCTGCCCTTTGTTTTTGAACCTGTGCCTTTTTTGGGTTATTGATCTATGATTATAAAGAATTCCTTTTATTGCAATTTTAAAGAAAATAGCTTTTAAAAAGAAGCCCAGTTATGAGTATCAATACAGTTGGAGTCAAAATTGGATGTTTTAAGTAAGCTAATGTAATTTAACTGTCCTTTGACATCACATAGGAATCTCCTAAGCTTTTATCATTTCAGGATTTCTTTTGCTGACTTACATTTCTGTAAGCTAAATAAATGTGTTCAGATTAGTATTGGTGAGCATCTGTGTGCCATGCACTGTGCTAGGCATTTTTTTTAAAAATTATGGAAATAATTAATTTAGAAAACTCCAGGAACTCAGAGGTTTTGTTTTGGTTTTTGTGGCTTTTGGCCACGCTGAGTGGCATGTGATCTTAGTTCCCCGACCAGGGATCGAATCCACGCCCCCTGCGTTGGAAGCATGGAGTCTTAACCACTGGACCACCAGGGAAGTCCCATGTGCTAGGCATTTTTAATAAAATATTTTAACGTACTTGTCAGGTGGTAGACCCTGTCTTAAGACACTTGGGATATGGCAGTAAATAAAATCACAAAAATTCCTTTTGGATTATGAAGAGACAGATAATAAACGAATGCATGCAGTTGATGGTTATAAATACAAAAATAAAGCAGGGATGACAGATGGGGAGTGTCAGGCAGGCTGGCTGCAACTTAAATATTGGGGTCCAGCATGGCGTCACTAAGAAGCCTGTGTGGGTAGCTTGGTAAAGAAGTTGGGCCCTGCCCTCACATAGCTTACAGCCTAGTGATAACTGCTGCTCGGTGAGCACTTACCATGAGGCTAGGGACTCTGCTAAATACCTGTGTACTTTTCTTATGATGTCCTGGAATAAGGGCCATTATTTGCAGTTTCTCCAGAAGGAGATGGAAGCTTCAAGAGTTAAGTAAATTGCCGAAATGAACATAGCTAGTGGGACCTACATCTGACCCAAAGACCATGCTTTTGAACAGGGAATTATACCATGTCAACTGTTGAAATAGCTGTTGTAAGGGAATTAGCCTATTTGTAGATCAGACTGTCTTATTTTGGGTTCTGATGGGTTAGGCAATATCTTGGATGGCTCATAGAGAGACTGATACCATGAGTTTCTCCTCTGCCCTCATGCTTGCTCTATTTGGAAGGCCTTGGGGTTGTGCCCTGTGGCCACAGCAGGGAAAGGAGCCGCCTGGTTACTGACTTGCATACAATGAGATGTGTTTGTTGTGTGTCAGAAGTTGACCTCTATTGACTCCAGCAAATCATTGACTACTTGAATTCCTGGCATTACATTTCAGTGATAGAACAGCAGTTTGGCTGGCATGTGTGTCACTGTGTTCAAGAGCATGTTATAAATGCTCATATTCAGAAGGGATTGTGAAATGAGGGAAAGGTTGTAGTGCCAAGGTCACTGCTTATTGTGAGTGTTTATTCCAAAATAGGCCATACCTGGTGTTTACAATTATTGCTTTATCATAATACAAAGTAAATGAGTGTGTTGGATTAGAAACCTTTAGAGAGGGCTGTGGAAAGGAGGCCAGGCGTTCAAGAGAGCTCTGTTCCTCTTTCGGCCCTCAGTGTACTTACGAGAAAAGTGGGGTGGTTTGCATTGACTGTTAAGAGTGTGGTGATTTTCAGCCTAATGTATCCTTTTCATTGAGTATTGATGGTTCTTTGTGCTTTGGTTAATGTCTGAAGTGTGTTTGTTGGTCATTAATATAAAAAGAGACTATATATTTTATCACCTTTTTTTTTTTTTTGCCCATGCTGTGTGACTTGCGGGATCTCAGTTCCCTGACCAGGGATTGAACCCAGGCTGTGACAGTGAAAGTGCTGAATCCTAACCACCAGGGAATTCCCAATATAACTCTTATTTTTTTTAATTGTCAGTTTCTAGTGATTTTTTCCCCCCACTTCTTTGAAAAATGTTGATCTTGTTTTTACAAGATGATTTTCTTTTTTACTTAAGAGATAAGCTATGATTTAAGTACTTGGGCTGTAAAATTTATTTGCTTTTTTGAAGTATGTATCTTTTTCTATATGTGTATTTTAAGTGTACAATTCACAGACTTTAGAGATGGAACTCACTTAAATAGCCAGCTTACAGATCAAAATATAAGAAATTTTCAGCGCCCTAGAAGCCCCTCACCTTTTTCCAGTCACTTCCATCCTCCCCCACCAGGGTGAACAGTATCCTGACTCCTAACATCATATCTTTGTTATGCCTGTTTTTGCTCTCGACTTGAATGAATAATACAGTCTGTGCTCTGTTTGGCTTCCTTTACTTCCCATTGTTTGTCAGATTGAACCATATAGCTGCAGGTTGTTTGTTCTCATTGCTATGGAATATTGCATTGTGTGGATATTCCATAATTTATCCATTCTACTGTTAAAGACGGAGATGTAGCTCCAGTTTATTCTATTATGAATTGTGCTTCTATAAAGGTTCTCATGTGACTTTTGGTGAACATCTGTAAGCATTTCTGTTGGGTATATATCGAGGAGTGGAAGTACTAGGTCACAGAATATGCATATACTGTATATTCAGCTTGAATAGTTGCTACCGAATGTATTAAAGTAGTTGTACCAATTTACATTTCCACAGTAGAGTGAGAGTTTGTGGATTTTACTTTTGTTATGCTGTTTTGGGGGTAGGTGAGAGGCAAATGTTGTTCTTAAGTTCATTTCAGTTCATGTTTATCTTATGGGAAGGAATGGTTGTAGCTGTCTTCATGGATTCTTTGAAAGTGAAGTTAAATGTTTGTCTCCGTTTTTGTGCTCATTCTCTCCCCCTTTTCTTTGTCTCCCTGTATATATATGTTATATATGTGTGTTTTATATGTCTTACACACATGATGTGTGTATACATATATATTTTCTTATAAAGGTACTACTTATGACTCTTAGACTGAAAAGCGACCTTGGAGGTCATCTAGCTCAGGCTCCTGCATCTCTCTGAATTAGCAATGATCCTGCTTAAGTCTCTGATGGAAAGCACCAATAGTTAGGGTCATCCATCGCTTTGTTAATTAGCTTATGTCTTTTCGTCTTCAACGTTGCAGTGACATCTGCCTCTTTAACTTTTCCCACAAATGTCATGCCCTTTTACAGGTGGGGGGAAAACCCATGATGCTTATAATAGAGTGAAATCTCTTTAGGCAGAGATTCATGGCTATGTTTTTTTTTTTTTTTTTTTTTGCGGTACGCGGGCCTCCCACTGCTGTGGCCTCTCCTGTTGCGGAGCACAGGCTCCGGATGCGCAGGCCCAGCGGCCATGGCTCATTGGCCCAGCCGCTCCGCGGCATGTGGGATCCTCCCAGACCAGGGCACGAACCCGTGTCCCCTGCATAGGCAGGCGGACTCTCAATCACTGCGCCACCAGGGAAGCCCCCATGGCTATGTTTTAAACTGCACTTTTCAACATCTGCAGGGTTTGGTCTCTGAGCAGTTTTCTCTGGGGAACTTGAGTGAAAAATCCCTCACGCAAAGTGGAAAAGAAAACTCAGGGCAAAATTACTTTTGTTTTTTCCTATTTAAGGTTTTTTTTCCCCCATTTCCTGATTTTTTTTTCTGCCGTGAGCACGCATTGATTTTTTCCCCCTTTTGATTGGGTTTAAACATTGTTTAAAATGAAAACTTATAAATGCAAATAACACATTTAAAAAATCAGACTGGGGCTTCCCTGGTGACGCAGTGGTTGAGAGTCCGCCTGCTGATGCAGGGGACACGGGTTCGTGCCCCGGTCCGGGAAGATCCCACATGCCACGGAGTGGCTAGGCCCGTGAGCCATGGCCGCTGAGCCTGCGCGTCCAGAGCCTGTGCTCCGCAACGGGAGAGGCCACAACAGTGAGAGGCCCGCGTACCGCAAAAAAAAAAAAAAAAAAAAAAATCAGACTGTAATGAATAAAGTAATGAAAAAAAGACAACCTTGCTTTTTATAGAAAACTGACAATTATATTTCATGAAATCAATGAATATGGAAAAATCCTTCTGATGGATAATATACTGACTAAGGTTTCTGAACTTCCAGGTGGTATTAATATTCATAGAACTTTAGAATACAAATGAGTTTTTTCTAGTTAATAATTAACAATTTAAGGTTCATAGATATTACTAATGGATATTTTCTTTTTTCTTTACAGGCAAGAAGAGACTGATAGGAGAGTGAAAAATGTAAGATATATTTAATGGGACATTATAAATGGTTTTTTACTTACATGTTCTGTGAAAAGATAGTGGGATCTAAAAATATCTGATATATTCTCTATCCTTTTTCTAAATTTTGCTAGAAACAAATTCTAATTGTGTTTAAATATGGTTGAAACATGTATTTTCTGACCTCATAGTATAAGAAGGTAGGTTAAATCTAGGGAGTGGGTCCTTACATGTTAGTAATGTGGTAAAGGCAAATGAATAGGTTATAGGATTTTTAGGAGAGCAAGTCAGAAACCGCCAAAATCAGACTTTAAGGAAAAACACTAAATGTTTAAGGACTCTGGGCAATTGCCCAATGTAGACTTATATCTATAATCTTCTGCATATTAGAAGAATTTCTAAAAATGTGACAGCTTTATTGAAAAACATAAGAGCTCAATATCATTATTAGGGAAGCTGAGAATTTTTGATTTTAAGTGTGCAGTCTGTAAGATTGTTGGAAAACTATTACTTTAAAAGTTTAATTTATGTTTTCTTACTGTAAATTTTTTCCTTCTTCATGTGTACCGGTAGAGTATAAATACCTGTTGGGGTCTAGGCTTTTGCTCTGAGAATGTGCTCAGAGATGGAAATCTAAGAAGAATTAACATTTTTAGTGACCCTTCTCCTTTACATAATTTAAAAGAAAATCTACTTTTCAACCATAGATACTGTCTTTTATCTAGAGTGCTCACTTGCATTTGAGCTTGCCATTAGTTACTAAATAGACTGATCTTGTTGTTTCATGGAATTTTTTTTTTAAAGGTTTTGATAACTTTGTACTGGCTGGGAAGAAAAGCACAAAGTAACCCCTACTATAATGGTCCCTATCTTAATTTGAAAGCATTTGAGAATCTTTTAGGGCAAGCTCTGACTAAGGTAAGGAAACTCTATCTATATGAGACAACTACTCTAACTAGTACTACTTCTCATCTTCCCCTTTCCCCTTCGTCTCTTTTTTCCACATGCCCTCTGCCTTCTTCTCCTCCCTCTATGATATATGGCGGCTCTGATTGGGATGGGTGGAGAGGATTGTTACTCAATTGCTGGCTTTGTAAGCCACCACAAGGAGTGAGTAAGTATTTCAGAGCAGTTTCCAGGGTATATGATATAGGTATACGTATTTATTTCTTAATTTTAGGTAACTCAACAAAATACTAATTTACTTTCTTTCTTAGGCACTTTATATAACCTAACTCTTTCTATATTCATTATGAACTTAACCTGCAATAGAGAGGTGCTTCAGGGCTATTAAAATATATGGAAGTTACTCATTTCTTTATCTTACTGTCTTGCCATGAGTCATTATATCTCAAGTGCCAGCGCTGACCAGAGTTGGCCAAATCTTCACTCATAATATTCAAATGGGAAAATTAACTTCACTATGGGGGTATTTATGCAGGAGAATCTGCTGTGTGCAGAAGAAAATATGTCATCAAAATAATGTATGGTCATCTAATTAATATTAGTTGCTTGCTTGGTCTTTATGATGATTAATCAGGCATTTAACATTAGTCTCTGGCACATTGTAAGGATGTAATAAATGTTAGTTACTATAATTAGAAGATAGAAATTTTAGGATGAAAATGATCACTTTGCCTTGTAACTACTCTGATCTCTAAATAGTTTTGCCTGAACCCAGCCACATACATTATAGGGAGATGGGATTATAGTCTAGAATGTTAGGGTATTCCTTCTGGATTTTTATTTTCTAATTGTAAAGAGTTGATAATACCCTATTTAAATTCCTTAAAACAGTTAATTCAGATAACAGTTGAGATAATACCATGCACAAGCATTGTACTAGTTGTTGAGAAAACACTCATACAAGGCTGATAACCCTTCCTTACAGCACAACCCTCTGATGTAGACAGATGAACAGGTAGGTCAGTGCAATGGAGGAGGGCAAGGCTCTGAAGGATGAATGTGGCAGGGATTTGAGCAAGGGCAAAGCCTTGCCTTACAGGTATTTCAGCTAAGAAAACATCCAGTTAAAAATAACATAGGACTTTGGCTCTTGCATTAGTGTTCTCATTACAGCCTTTGGTTCTTTTTATGGCAGTCTGACTCAGGTTGAATCATCCTAGTAGAGTGTTTGTGCTGGGAATGCTTTATTCGAGGCTGCTTCCTATCACCAGTATCAAAATTGGAGTAGATAAAAAAGAATCTTCAGGGACTTCCGTGGTGGTGCAGTGGTTAAGAATCTGCCTGCCAGTGCAGGGGACATGGGTTCGAGCCCTGGTCTGGGAAGATCCCGCATGCTGCAGAGCAACTAAGCCCATGCGCCACAACTACTGAGCCTGTGCTCTAGAGCCCGTGGGCCACAACTACTGAGCCCGCATGCCACAACTACTGAAGCCCGTGTGCTTAGAGCCCATGCTCTGCAACAAGAGAAGCCACTGCAATGAGAAGCCCATGCACCACAACAAAGAGGAGCCCCCGCTCGCCGCAGCTAGAGAAAGCCCACACAGCCATATGACCCACGCAGAAGACCCAATGCAGCCGTAAATAAATAAATTTATATATAAAAAAAATTCTTATAGGTAAAACTATAGTTGTGGTTCCGTTCCATTATTGTGGAGTGTGGAGAGCCATAAGAGGTGCATGAATATATGAGCTGTTTTGCATCTGTTCTGTTAAAATCAAAATCATTGTGTTCATCAGACTTTTCTCCCTTAACTAGATAACGCTTAATGGCCAATCCAAAATATATATTAAAAAAAATACTTGCAGTAAGCTGTTGACCCTTAGTCATCCTATAAGTTGTAGGTGACTCATTTTAGGTGACTTTTCAGAGTAAAGTCCTTGGTGGGGGTTTGGGGGAGGAACCAGGCAACGGGGCCACACTTAGGTTCTTTTATAACCACGGTGGCACATCATCATTATCTTTAACACTTACGAGGCCAAAAATCATCTCCTTGAGTTGAACTCTAAGGCTTCAACAAGTGTGTGTCTAAGAAACCTGGTAAATCTAAAGATTTACTTAGAATTTTAAAACCTATATTTTTTAAGAAGTATTTTGGTGGTACCAGCACTAAGCCCAGCTTCCCTACCCGCTTGGAAATAGGGTACAAAGCAGGCACTTTCATTTTCATGCTAGGATGTCAACTCTAATTCCAGGGTGTGTGTGGCGTCCAAAATATATGAAATCTCACATAAGTCTACTAGACCCTACTGGCACTTAAACATTTGTCAAACAATTCAACCACGAATTAACATCCAGTCTTAGCCAAAAGTATGCCTGAGACAGCTGCTAATTATTCATTGTAAACATTCTTTCTTCAGCTTTTTATCATATCTTGAGAATGTTCCTAATTAAAAGTTGAAAGAATAGTACAACAAATACCCACCTGTGTTCCATTGGATTTAATCATTAAACATGTCCCATATTGGCTTTATTTATGTATCCATCTGTGTTTTAATTAATCATTTCAAGGTAAATTGCAGACAACTCACCCCTAAATACTCAGCATGCATCTCTTAACAGTAAGAATATTCTTCCATATACCTGTGATGTCTACTAGACCAAAGAACAGTCATGAATTCCACATTAGTTAATATCCAGTCTATATTCAGAACATCCCAATTGTCTCCCAACTCTCTTTCATAGCTTTTTTTCTGAATAATGATTTAATGAAAGTTGACATATTACATTTGGTTATTAAAGAACCTAGGAGTTCCTGGGGCTTCCCTGGTGGCGCAGTGGTTAAGAATCCTCCTGTCAACACAGGGGACACAGGTTCGATCCCTGGTCCGGGAAGATCCCACACGCTGTGGAGCAGCTAAGCCTGCGTGCCGCAACTACTGAGCCCGCATGCCTAGAGCCATTGCTCTGCAACAAGAGAAGCCACCACAATAAGAAGCCCGTGCACCTCAACTAGAGAAAGCCCGCACACAGCAACGAAGACCCAAAGCATCCAAAAATAAATAAAATTAAAGGAAAAAAAAAAAAGGAAAACCCTCTGCTTTAAAAAAAAAAAAAAAAGAACCTAGGAATTCCTATCTCTGTATTAGTATCATCATCTGAAAGTAACATTTCTGATTTTTACTATAGTAACAAAATTACCTTCACCATATTAAAAAAAAATTATAGTTACTAGCTATTCATTGACTACTATGTATTAGAACTATACTAAAGGCTTTATAAATTCTACTTACATGCTAATTTTAAAAAGTCCGGTTGTATTTTGCTATTAACTTTCCTAGAGGAATGTTAGTTAAAAATGCTTATTTTAGTAAGTTCTATATGATTTACAAACCTATGGTTAATAACATTTACATATTTCTATATAGCTGTTATATGAGCTAAATAAGTATTTCATTTAGATCCAGGGAAAATGTTTTATATTCAACAAACAAGTCTACTTTCCTTGGTTCACATCTAGGTTTTGAGTGAAAATAAATGAATTTGTGAAGTGTATGCCTGCTATTCTTGCCCCTCTCTCTTTTAAAACTTTTCTTTCTGTTAAAGAACTTTGTTATGGCTTTTTTGTTTATTTAATAAAAATGAGCCCTAATATTTCCTGGAGGTAGGCTGAATATAATCTTATTAACTTTTCTCCTTTTGGATATCAAAATTAAGGTTGGCTTTTCTCATTGCCTCCTTTCATGTTTATTGCCAGAAAACTGTAGATAATAATTGATTTTAGCCTTTGAATGTTACTCTAATTATTAGCTTTTCTTTTATTAAAACGTTCCCCCTTATTATTACCTTATTAAATAATACTGAATACCTCCATAGAGTCACATGAGTGCCAAGTATTAGTTGTGGGAAAACATTTACAGATGTATATTCTGATTTTTATCAGATTTTTTCTGATATTTAATGGGGCAGTCTCATTGCCTCACCTATCAAATGCAGCACAACTTGAACTATTGCAAATCAATAAGTGATAACTGATTACATTTTTGGAAGTTTATGCTAACTTACAAGTCTTTAAAAAATGTTCTTCAGGCACTTGAAGAGTCCAGCTTCCTGAAGAGGAGTGGCAGAGACAGTGGTTACGGTGATATCTGGTGCGCTGAGCGTGGAGAATTTCTTGCTCCTCCAGGCAACTATAAGAGAGAAGATTCATTTGAAAGCTTGGACTCTTTGGGGTCTAGGTCATTCACAAGCTGCTCCTCTGATATCACGTTGAGGGGGGCACGTGAAGGTGAGTTACGTTTTGGACTGGACGGTTTATTTTTATTTCTTTGTGTATTGAGAGAAAATTGGGAATTGGAGAGAGTAGAAAAATGGAGTGAAACTATTGAGGCAAAAATTTCGCCAAGAAGTATATTTTTGTAGAGATGGAAATATAATTGGGGGTGTCTTTTCTTTCCTTCTTTCCTTCCTCCCTCCCTCCCTCCCTTCCTTCCTTCTCTCTGTCTCTCTTTCTGTCTCTCTGTCTCTCTTGTTCCTTCCTCACTATATTGCCACTAGAGGGGTGATAGTTTCACTTCTTTTAATCTTCTGTTTTTAGAGGAGTTTGGGGAAGAGACAGTTAACTATGACCTGTTTTATCAGCGATAATCTACCCTAATTCTTTTCTCTCCAGATTCGGGTTTAATAATCTCTGCCTCTGAGGCCTAGTAACTGATATATCTAAACATAAAAAAGAAAGTAAATAAGATTCTATAAAAGTCTGTTCTAGCTCCTGAATAAGCTTTCTTTCCTTTTCTTACTTTTCTGCAAAAGATTAAAAAAAAAAAAAAAACTTCTAAGAAAAAAACAGGAAAATATTTTAATAATTATCTCTACCTAAGAAAAGAAATGATTGATATCTGTCATGATAGAATATTATGCTAAACTTTGATTAAGTAACAACACTGGCATTGTGTTAGAAAACATCTTTTGCGTCTGTCAGGGTCAGAGTAGACCTAGGACAAGTGTGAAAGGAACGTGTTAATGAAAGTTTCTGTTGTGGGAAGGAACTTTCTTTCAAAATCCCAATATTGTGGTCAAATCTGTTATTTAAATGCAAGTCTTCTTCCCCTGGCTATTGGGTGGTGTCAGAAATTTCTTACTGTATGCCTCTCGCAATTCAAATTGACTAGATTGAAACCACAAGTGAAGTTTCTTGAACTATTTCTGTGCTTCCACCATCAGCATCAAAAATTGAGAGTTCTGGTTGTGAGTTTTTGCTGGATTGTTAGAGAGTTTACTTTGCTTGTTTATTTTGATTATTATTCTTTATTTTAAGTGTTTTTCCTAATTTTTTTTTGCGGCCTAATGTTTTTATTATAAAAAATTTCAAACATCAGCAAAGTTGGAAGAATTTTACATGAATATCCATGTACCTGCCACCTAGTTTTACCATAACATTTTACTGTGCTTGCTTTATCACATACCAAGCTCTCATTCTCTATGCATTAATTATCCATCTTATTTTTTGAGGCACTTCAGAGAACATTACACTTGTCCTAAATGCTTCAGCATGCAATCATTAGCTAGAATTCAACCTTTGTTTGCTGTTGTTCTTTTTTTGTTTTGTTTTGTTTTTTGGGGTTTTTTTGCGGTACATGGGCCTCTCACTGTTGTGGCCTCTCCCGTTGCGGAGCACAGGCTCCGGACGCGCAGGCTCAGCGGCCATGGCTCACGGGCCCCAGCTGCTCCACGGCATGTAGGATCTTCCCGGACCGGGGCACGAACCCGTGTTCCCTATATCAGCAGGCGGACTTTCAACCACTGCGCCACCAGGGAAGCCCTATTTGCTGTTGTTCTTTTAATGTAAATTTACATAAAAGCAATGTACAATGAATTTGTTTTTCAGAAACAGAATGAATCCACAAATATTATAACAAAACCCCAAATTCTTTAGCTTTTTGAGTAGTCGTGGCATTTAAGCGTTTAAAAAGTGAATGGCTATTTGCGTTAACCTTTATAATTACTGCTGTATTTGTTGGCTGTTTGCTGTCTAGCTTTAATGTTTTCATAGCCCAGATGACTCTTATAATAGTTTTACGGAAATGAATGAGTTCATAATTCATCTGAGTGATTAAAGCTGTAAAAGCAGAGGTTGAAATTCTCAACCCACTGCATTACTTTGTCCTGACTGAAGAACCTAACACATATGATGTTTGAATTCATATCTGACCAATGGAAATAAAAGGGACCCGTATTGAAGGCATGTGGGAGTATACAGACTCCAGTCAGTTCAAATGCACTGATCCAGTGGTGTGACTTGAAGCACTGTCCTCAGATACTTGTTGGGTTGGGTTCCTGGCCCTTGTGAGGAAAAGCAGAGGGTTACTGTCACGCTGCTTCCTGATCTTGGGAAAGGAGTTGCAGACCATGTTTGAAGAGGGTGGAAGTGAAGACTTGGTAATTACAACTAAGGGAAAAAAAAAAGAAAATCCTGGGGGCCACCAGGATGATAAAACATTTTTGTGATCAGTATGTTGAAATTCTGCTACCTACCAGGTTGTAATCCCAAATTGATGATCAATATAATACTGATGTTAAGATAATATTTGTAGGTTAACAGAATTGCAAAGTCATATTCCTTAGTTTTATATGAAGCCTCTGTTGACTGAAAAAAAAAAAAAAGCAAAAACACAATCTAAAGGTTGAGAATTATGTTTTATTCAGCAGACTTGCTGAGGACTTAAGCCCAGAAGACAGTGTCTCCGATAGTTCTGAGGGACTGCTCTGAAGAGGTGAGGGTGGAGCCGGGATAAATAGGAGTCTTTGTAAAACAAAACAAACAAACAAAAAAACAAAAAACAACTCACTCAGGTAGTCAGAACATCAAAAGATTACTGTTAATTAAAGAAAAGCCAGACATCTCAAGTTAATGAATTTCAAGCTTTCCTATGTATGGAAAGATGAAAGAGTCTGGGCTCACTGAAATCATTCCTTTGACGTGCACCTTAACTATATGGGGCGAGTAGCCTGCTTTTCTCCATCCTGAATCCCCTCAGGGTGCACAGTCGGGGACAGGTGCAGTGGCTGCTGGCTGGCTGGCCGCAATATCCTTTGTTTACTGATATGGCTGGTGGCATTTTTCATCCATATCTCTTACCAGATCAAGAATATTTGCCTACTCTGCAGCATACTGTGCTGGACTGAAAAAGTAGCTTTAAAAATTCCGAAGTAGAAGGATCTTTTGTACAAATTTCACATGTACAAGATTTTAGCAAGAATCCTTGACATTTCTCTCTTATTTTCAAAAAATGTACTAATTTAGGAGGCAGTAAAAACAAAGCGCGAGATTATTGACTATTAATCCTTCTGGTCATAGCTGCTATACTTCCTCCTTTCTTTCCATGACTCTCCTTTCCCTGTTCCCGTCTCAAGGTCTCCTAGCTGTGTGTTCAACTGCTTCCTGTAGCCTCCTCTCTGTTACTACTGTAGACTCCTGCCAGGCACGGTGGAGGGGACGAGACTGCCTTTGGCTCAGGTTTACCCTGCAGGTGTGCTCCTCCCTAGAGCCCACAGCTCCCAGGTCCTCAGGTACCATGCACAGCCAGCCTCTGAGAGCTCCGGCGGGAAGCATGCAACATTTGCAAAGTTTCTTAACAAATACACAGAGGCAGGAAGAAAAGGGCAGAATGGGAGGCAGCTGAAGCTTGTATCTATCGTATCTATATCGTATCTATTGTATTGTTTTGTACCCTCATTTCTTCCCATGTATTTAAAAGAACAAACTGACTTTTTTTTTTTTTGAGAACAGATTAGTGTTTGTATCTATCTGACCTTGAGGTGTATCAAAGTGTATTCTTTCAAATTTGTGTGTAAATGATGTTGAATCAAAATACAAGGTTCCCAATATTTCCGTGACCACCATCAGAAAAAGCCTCGAGTTCTGTGTTCTCTTAATATTTTGGGGGGACATTAGAAGTCATTTGGTCCAACCTCATGTGTAATGTGTGATTCTTGCTCATAGGGGTCTCACAAGGATCTATCAAACTTCTTTGTGCTTTTTGCATCTCTTTCTTTGTCTTCCCTTGTCTCTTGCCTCACAGAAATTTTGGGTGACTGCATGATTTATTTTAAATGACTGAGTTTCCCTCGAACTACATTCAGATCTCGTTTTAGCCACCTTTGACTTGATTGCTAGATTTTATTCACATGTATTCCATCAACAAATTTTATGACAAATCGTTAGGGCAAGGAAGACTGGGAAGAAAAGGGGTTCAGCCATAAACCGGGACTTTTTCTGCTTAGAATGTGCAACAGTGAAAGAATGTACTGCATGCATCTCCAGTATGCAAAGCAAGTTCCTCCTGATGGGTCTTATCACAACTTCATGACAAATTTCTAAAAATATTCCCTGCAGTTAGCAGTAGAGCACTGGGTTTCCAAGGGAAAGACAAAAGCAGGCATGCTGTGTGGGTTTCAGTTGGACGAGTAATCTGGAGAGTAAAGCAAATTCTTGTGCCTTTTTTTTTTTAATAGGTTGTGAAAGTGACACAGATTCTGAATTTACATTCAAAATGCAGGACCATAATAAAGATGATATGTCTTATCGAAGGATTTCGGCTATTGAACCAAAGTCCGCTTTACCATTTAATCGCTTTTTACCCAACAAGGGTAGACAGCCATCCTATGTGCCGGCGCCCTTAAGGAAGAAAAAGCTGGACAAAAATGAGGATAACAGAAGAAGCTGGACAAGCCCAGTCTGCATAGAAGCCGATGGAACATTTCCAAGGTACTGGGATGCGAGCTGATTGTTGAATTTTAAAATTCAGTCTGCTTTGTGAATTTGCCAGGATATTTAAATTTGGTAAAAAGGAATGGTCCTTAAAATGTATTTCACAGATAACATAGAACTTCATTAATGAAGTATTTCTTTTACTTACCTATATTTTTAGTCATCCGTATCTTGAAGAGATTTCTTCCGTTTTAGAATGTCAGCGTATGATTTGCCGGTTCTTTTTTTAGATGCATGCCTTTAGCTCACTGGTTATCTTTCAGCTTCCTGGATGACTTACGTGGTTCATTGTGAGCTCTGCTGTGTTACTTTCTTCCATTATTTTTTTTCTGTGTTGACTGAGCTCAGTGGACACAAAAAGAATCCTTTTATTTCCCATCAAATCAGCAGAGCAAAGCATGATTTTTCGAATCCAGATTCCTATCAGAAGGAGGTGTATGGTTCTGAAAGTGGATCAGACTCGGAGGAGGAACGGAGGTTGCCGGATATAGTTTTGGATGACTTAGCCAACCGTAGATTCCAAATGAAAAAGAGGCCCGAGGGTTTCATCTCGAAAAGCATCTCTCCTAAGTCTTATGCACCAGTCTTTTCTCCTGCTGACCCATTAGCCACTGGGCTATACAGAATGACGAGGTCAGAAAAATTTCTCTTGGATTGGAATGTCTATTATGCTCTTGATTTTTAATATGTAAAGTAACACCCCAGATGGTTTGCAATTTGTCTCTCTCTTTTAACACATTTTGTAGTTGTCTTTGGCCCTTCTGTATCAAGCTCTTCTCTAATTAAAATGAGATGCTATTATAATGCCTTAACTTTGTTGTAGGAGCTGGAATGATGAGACTGATGAGAATGGGAACTAATTGGCTGCATTCACAGTGTAAACTTTGTGAGACAGAAAGCATGCCTCTTGTGTTCTGTGTCACAAATTGCTCACGCGGTGTCTTAACTGGTTGGATGTTTTGAACAGTAACGAGAGGAGAACTTGGGGCACAACCGTGGAGAACTGGCCAACAGTACAAGAAACTTCAGACTCCTCTTGTTATTTGGAAGAGGCAGAAGAAAAGACAAGCATACCCAACACTGTAAGGGATGATCTTTATGTGCGAAAGCTAAGCCCAATCATGCCAAGCCCAGGGAATGCTTTTGATCAGTTTCTTCCCAAATGCTGGATCCCAGAAGATGTGAACTGGAAACGAATAAAAAGGGAAACTTATAAACCATGGTATAAAGAATTTCAGGGCTTCAGGTTTGTCGCTGTGCATGTTTCTTTTATTCTGGTGTCCGCTCAGTACCCTGGCTGGGTACATTCTATGTGTACTTTTCATGAGAGAGGCTAATTTCCCTTCAACATCTGTAGAATTGCTAACTGAAAAAAACTACTGTCTAAATTTAAACTTTAGGATCTGGATCGTAGAAAGTCCTCTCCATAGCCAGAGCCTGCCATTATTTTTAGTCGCATCGTTCTCCAATTCTTTGTCTTCTTTTCTCTTTCCTTTCTCTATGTCACTCCACGGTAGAGGGAATTCAGACTCTGACGATGAGGATTCAGGCTCTGACAGAAGCTCCGCCATTTTTAGTAGAATACAAAAAGCAGATCATAGGCTAGACAGCAACTGTCAAAGATGTTCACTCCTGCTGGAACTGGCTAAGAAATGGACCAGAAACTCCCGGGACACCCATGCAGCCAGGAGAACTAGTGGTGCTTCAGATGAGCCCAGGTGTACCTGCCTGCATGAGCCCGCCTGCTTGGAGTCTGGCCTGTGACACCTGTGCCAGCTTCTGCTGCTACTTTAACCTCTGACCATGACGTGCTGAGTCATGAACACTTAGGCACTTAATGTGTAGTTATAAAAGCATAACGTATGACATCGTGCTTTCTGTACAAGCATGTGAGCTTGAAATTCTATAGGATTAAATATTCTTTAGCACAATCACGTACAAGAGAGTATATAGTTACATGTGGCATAGACAGTTCTTGCGAAAACCGTTTTGAAAAGGCTTTTTAGGCAGTTGACCTAATTTTGCAGTTGTGCTATGTGTGGAGCTGTGGAGAAAGGAAATAACTTATAGACAGACACTGGGACAGGCGAGACTGGTGGGAAAATGCAAAGAGAAGATTCATAGGAGTCTTTAATAAAGCTTCAGAGCATTTTATTTAATCTGCTGACCACCTGTGCCTGTTGCATAAAGTGCTGTTGCTCAGCTCTTGAAGATCACTGCTGCTTCTCTGGGAGGGGACTTAGGTCGTTGTGGCCAATGGGATGAGGAAGGGGTGGAAGGGAACACTGTGTGTATCAGGGAGCTTCACTCTCTTCCCGTTCTGGCCCCATCACTTGGCGTCAGTGGTGCCCACTGAGAGATACACTCTGCTCTTATTCCTTTAAATGGTATCCAAGAAAGTCATGGATTACGGCATTAAATGCTGGTCTTTCTTCCCAGCGAGAGTCCCTCCCTTGGCCCCCCAAAATAATTCACCCACAGTGACTGGCTAGTTGGTCTGCTACCTAATTACCTTTTCTCCCCAAATTTAATAAGATTCTCCCTTCCTTTTTCTTTTCTATGCTTCAGTCAGTTTTTATTACTTCAGGCCCTCCAGACATATTCTGATGACATCTTGTCTTCCGAAACACATATCAAAATTGATCCCACTGCTGGTCCAAGGCTCATAACACGCAGAAAGAATCTCTCTTATACACCAGGGTATAGACCAGATGACCTGGAGATGCCAGCCCTGGATCCTGACTTGGAGAATGATGATTTCTTTGTCAGAAAGACTGGGGCTTTCCATGCAAACCCATGTGTCCTTCGGGCTTTCGAAGACTTAAGAAGGCTTTCTGGGCAAGACGATCCTGTAGAGCAAGATATAATACTGCAGTGTAGGGAAGGTGAACTTGTACTTCCAGACCTAGAAAAAGATGATATGATTGTTCGCCGCATTCCAGCACAGAAGAAAGAGGTGCCTCTGTCGGGAGCCCCAGATAGATACCAGCCAGTCCCTTTCCCCGAACCCTGGACTCTTCCTCCGGAAATTCAAGCAAAATTTCTCTGTGTACTTGAAAGGACATGCCCACCTAAAGAAAAAAGTAATAGCTGTAGAGTGTTAGTTCCTTCCTGGAGGCAGAAGAAAGATGACATGTTGGCTCGTAAGATCCAATCTTGGAAGCTGGGAACTACTGTGCCTCCAGTCAGGTTCACCCCTGGTCCCTGCAGCGAGGCCGACTTACAGAAGTGGGAGTCCATCCGGGAGGCCAGCAGGCTTAGGCACAGGAAGCGGCTGATGGTGGAGAGGTCAGAGTGTGTTTCTGCAAGGATTTGCTTGTCATGGATGGTCTTGTGTGACTTTTCTTGTGTGAGAAAGTGTCATCGTATTGCCCAGCTCTGCATGTCATGAGCCATTTGGAAGCTTCCTGTAAAACATTGATTTTGCTTTGAGAAACCTTTAGTCTTTGTGTGGAAAAAGTGCAATTCCATATTTGCACATCTCAACATCACCTCTCTGAGACCTGTTTAAGAAGGTGTATACACAAATGTTGCCCTTGGCCTTAAGGATGACTATGATACTATTCTGCCACATTGACGTTTCACGAAAATGTCTTCCAATTATATTTACAGACTTTTATTCTCACGTCCAGGCATTTCTGAAACGGTCTGGTTGTTTGGTTTTCCATGTTTCTCATATTTCGGAGTACATGATTTTTGTGTAAAAATTTCCCTTAAAATATGGCATTGCAAGTTTCATTTAACTTGATTTTGATTTTGACCTAGACTTCTTGGACTATCGATGTGTGACTTTTTAAATTTATGGTTTAAAGTTCAGTGCAAACATTATTAAAATGCATGAATGTTATTTGCTGTCTGCTACACTTTACATGTACGTAATTATGGCCATTTTGATAATGAGTCTGCATTTATGTGTTATGCAACTTGCTGTTTTGATGACTGTTCAGTTTGTTGAACTTTGGGATCGACAAATATTGGGTTAAATGAAATTAGTAGATCTAAATCTAACTTATTAGTTCCTGGCAACAGGAAGCTTTTTTTAAAATGGGTTTGTTGGTTCAGAGGGAATCAGGAAATTCTTTATCTTAATCTGAATTCCTTGAGATATGAGATCAATGAGATTTTGAGACATGATCAAGAATGTGACTGAAGAAACAACCTTTTGAGATTTGTCCATCTCTAGTTCAACTCTTAAAGATGCTGATTTAGAAACTAACACAAGTAGAAAAAATGACTTTTAATTTTTGGTTTTCTGATTTCTTAGACTCTTTCAAAAGATTTATGGTGAGAACGGGTAAGTTTTGTGGTTCACAGTAAAAAAAAATCTGCATTTTCTTTGTCCTTTTTGTAACACGTCCTTGCACTTCTATCCTGGCATGCCACTAAATGGGGGTGCTCTGTGCTGTGCATGAGACTTAAAAAATGGGAAATCTTTCTTAATTCTGCAACCAAATGGTAATATTTCTGTCTGAGTGCCCAGTGCATGAAGTCCTATAGGACAGCAACAGTTTGTTTATTAGAAATCGAAAATTCAGGCCCTTTTTTTTCCTTAAGGAGTTGATGAAAAGTCACAAAAACACGTGCCTGAGATTAGGTGTATTTATTTTGGTATCTGATTGCTGCATAGACCAAACCTCTCATTTCTGGATGTTGAAGCCCAAATAACTATGTTTTAGAATATCTATGATGGAAAAAGAGTATTAGCATTTACTTGGAGGTTGGAACGCATGCAGTTGGCATTATCTGTGTACTCTCAGTTCAAGGGGAGCTTTGTTAGTTGGGATGGTGAGTGGCATTAGTCTTCCCTTGGTAGGATTTGGAAACACTTTCAAGATTCCTGATTAGGGTAAGATTTTATAACATGGCTGTATTATAAAGGCAAATCAGACTTCCAAAACTGCAAAAAAATAAAAATATTGGTAGTTTCCAATATAGCTGCAAGAACTATATTTAGAACTAATTCCCAGTTTTTGTCTACATTGGTCCTCTGTATCTGAGGATGCAGATCCTGGAGCCAATCCCCCTCGGTTACGGAGGGGCGACTGTCCTGTTGTTTAATTCTAGTCACCCGGTAGACATAAAATATGATAAAAATAATTTTCTGGAAATATTTTCCCTTTCTAGAATAACTGAGTTAAAATAAATACTTCTTTACTTTTAGTACACACTAACTATGTAGACTTAGTCATTCTTAGTGCAGAATAACCAGCTGGCTACATCTTAATATTTTATATCAAACTTTCTGTAACTTTGTGAACCTAACTGCTAATACTTTTTGATCGAGAAGAAAATTTAAGTATGTCAAATATTTTAATCTGCCTAAGCCTTTTCATCTCTAAGGTTCTCTAATTTTAAATTAATTAATTAATTAATTAATTAATTTTTGGCTGCGTTGGGTCCTCGCTGCTACGCACGGGCCTTCTCCAGCTATGGCGAGGGGGCGGGGCCACTCCTCATTGTGGTGTGCAGGCCTCTCATTGCTGTGGCTTCTCCTGTTGCGGAGCACGGGCTCTAAGGTTGCGTGGGCTGCAGCAGTTGTGGCTCGCGGGCTCAGTAGTTGTGGCTCGCGGGCTCTGGAGCGCAGGCTCAGTAGTTGTGGTGCACGGGTCTACCTGCTCCCGGCATGTGGGATCTTCCCGGACCAGGGCTCGAACCCGTGTACCCTGTTTGGCAGGCGGATTCTTAACCACTGTGCCACCAGGGAAATCCCAGGTTCTCTGATTTTGATAGCTTTGGATAATTTTGATAATGTGGAGATCTTGGAAGGTACTAAAAATTACTATTTAAAGCAATATAGCCATTCTAGATGTCAAAGATGTAAAGGAGCGATGGGCGACTAATTTCAAGTACTTCTCAGCCATTGATTTTAAAAATCAGGCTCCCAGCATGCTTTAAGTGTGCCTTGCAAAGGCACATTATCTCCTATCCAGTTTCTCATGTGTGCTTAAAGCGTTTCCATCAGGGAAGGTGAACAAGGCAATTTTTAGCATGACACTTAAGCATCTGCTAATCTCAGTTCATCATGGGAAAGCTGTTTTAACTTGATAAACAAATCTTTGCAGTATCAAACATTTTGAATGATAAGTTTCAGAGGAATTTTCTTTGGTAAATAAGGCTTTATAATGTAAGCAGGTTGTTTTTCTTGACGGGGATACGTATACACTGAGTACAAGTGCTTCACGCGAATGTAAACCTGTACAGCTATTCCAATGGCTCTACCTGTTCCCTCTTAGGAACACACTGTATGACTGGGTTAAGGAAAGAAGAGAAAAACCCAAATGCTGAGGCTCAGCAAGCTAAGGGTTTTCCTGGGCCAGAGCCAGCAGCAGCAAATGCCTTCTGTAGACCGTTTCAAGATTGCTGCTAGCATAGTGCACTATTTGTTTTAAAGGCTGTTCCGCATGCCGTTTACTGCCAAGGTAACACAAATAAAGCAAGGTTGTCTGTAAATGCAGACTGATGAATAATGCATGACTTGTCAAATAATGGAAAGTCATACAGATATATCTTCAGAAAACTGAAGTGCATTTTAGACCACTTGCAATTAAAATATATTATTTGGGATTAAAAAAAATTCTCTCAGTTACCAATGTTTTTCTTAAATTGATCTGCAGTGAAAACAAAAAAAGATTTAAATTGGATTGAATATAGACATTTAATCTAGAATTCATCTCATGTTTATAAACATGTTTGTAAATGATTATAAACATGAAACAAGTGATATTTCTGGGTGGTATTCCTCTGGACATCGTGTATGTTGTCAAGCTTGGAACACTTACCTGGAAAAATCATTATTGCTCAACATCCTGTGATGGAAAAATAACTGCCTATAACATGAATGCTTTCTTTTTGGTAAGAACCAGGTTAAAGAGAAATGTGCATCACCTTTTGCAGGCTTAGATTGTTCATTTCTGGCTTGCTTTTTATTTGGCATTTAATACTTCTCACTTTATTTTTAGTAAGATGCTTTGTATGTGGCAGTCATTTTCTCACATGTGCTTTTGTGTTGCATGATTTGTCTTATGGTCCTGTGACATTTGAAAATTTGGTTATGATGCCTCTTGGCAGAAGCTGTTAATGACAAAGAACTTGTAATGGTATATAGCTATAATTTTGTAATATGATTAAGCCATTGAGTCTACTGCCAGTAGCAGCAGGAAATGAACATTGATTCAAGGTGAAGTTGTAATCAAAGACAACTAAGACACGTATATTTTACTTGTGGGGTTTTGGCCAAAAGATTCTGTAGAACTCTAAGACACGTAAGACAACAAGAAGGAAGGAAAAACAAAGTTGATGTGAGTTACTTTCTGAAGATTTTGCCCCCAGGGGACATTCAGCAATGTTTGTAGACATTTTTGATTGTCACATTGGGTGGGTTGAGGGGAGCGTTGCTACTGGTATTTAGTGCTTTTATAGCCAAAGATACTGCTAAATGTCCTACAGTACACAAGATTGCCCCCTACAATAAATAATTTTGGGGCCCCAAAATGTCAATAATGCAGCTATAGAGAAACACTGATTTAGACTCTAAACCTATAAAGGAAAAGTCTCTTATGTTATCTTATCATTATAATTTATGGTAATTCTAAAGCCTCTTACCCTGGTTTTAGCATTAATTACTCTTCAGAGAATTCCTACAACACCTAATGGAAATATATTTAGAGGAGCATAAATAGGTATATTCTTATCTTCCCTTGAAAGGTGGGGACCCCAAACTTAGCATCATGGAATTTCTGTTTGCCATATAAGGTTATCGGTGATTTTATATTTAGGAAATTTTGCTGCATGTTGTTCCTTTTTGATCCCTTAGTTCCTAGATATTCATCTATAAATTTCCTGAGATTGTGTTCTAAAAAAATATCGTAACACTAGTCCCTGCACTGTGGGAAAAGAAAATAAGGTTTTAGTGATCTTGTTTTATAAGCTACTCCCTTTTTCTTAAACTTCCCCTTCTTTCTCTCTTCACCCTACATGCTATTTAAAAAAATTCTATTCGACTGAAAATGCAACATAATAGACCTGTATTTTTTTGGAAAAATCCAAATGCACTTTTCAATTGGAGCTTTTGCAAATAAGGAAATACAAGGGTAAATGAACTGCAAGGGAATTATTTGCTAGTAAATAGTATCTCAGTTTGCAGAGGTAGACAGGTAGGCGTTCTGTGCATTTTAGAGATGTGGAGAAAGAGAAACAGATGCCACAGCTTTCCCAAGGACCTGCAGCTCCTGAGTTGCTAGAATCAGACTAGGGTTTCGTACAATGAGGTAATCCATGGAGACTGCTCGGCGGTTGTTGTTGGCACACAGTAAGCCCTCAGAAGTTTAATATTATGCTGTTAACTCTGATAAGGAAGGAAAGAATTCTTCATGATCTGGCTGAAAGACTCCTACACTCAAAAAGTTCTCGATTTTATCAGTGTGGCCTGGGGTGACCTCTCTAATTTGAAACTGCTTTGGGAGTTAGTTTTCAGTAGATCTCTAATGAGCATATTTGCCTTAATAAGAATAGTTGGTGTATAGCACCAGATGGTTATTGAAATGCCATCAACATAACCTGACCCATTATTTCTCCTAATGACTCCTTCCTGGCTTAGCAGACAAGGAACTGAGGCTGAGAAAAGTTAAGCGGTGTTAGGTGGGGGTGAAAATTGGTGCCTCTGCTGGGTCTTACTTCCTGTCTCATTCTGGTGCCTGGCTCAACCTGTATGGAATGTGCCAGGCTTTCTAGAGGTAACTTTATCGATCCCAGGGAACACAGGGGGCTCATATTCCTGCCTTCCACAGGGACTTGTCTACTCTAGCCGTTGTTTGACTTACTTTGTTCATATTGGGGGGACCTCCTGTGTGCCAGGCTCTGTGCTTTGGGCTCCCCGGAGGGTGATGCAGCCTTTGCCCATGGTGATACCATGTTTTCTGAAAAGACACATGTTAAGGTTTCATAGTGCAGGAGGGTGAGGGCTGAAAGGGTCTGGGCCAGTTGAGACTGTCCAGCCTTCCTCCCACCAAAAGATTACTTAAAATATTTACATTTCCAATTTTGTTCTGGAATTTATGTAACCTCATGTGTTGGGCATCCACATTCCCCTCGTACCTTCATCCTGAAAAAATTTTCTTTTTAGTGAGTCTGTTATTGTATTAGTTCATATAGCCTTATTCTTTGCAGTTATGACTTGAGTTTATATTCTCAAATCATATGATGATTTTTATATAGTCATACCTAGTTAATTATATATGATGTTAACAGCTCAATATATAATTTCATATATGTACTCATATATGTAATTCCTTAATATTCTTGAATAAATTCTATAAAGCTTTCTGTATAAAACTTTGGGGAGGAGCCACAATTTCTTACAAAATTAGAAACATTTCATAGCTAGTTTATTTTGCATGATTAAATATGCTAAATCATACCTCATTCTTACCACAGATGTTAAATGAGTGTGTCCTGCATGCCCTGGTAATGTGTTTTCCTTCCAGGCAGCATGTGAACTTGTGAGGGAGGAAAGCTAAACATGCATGCATGCTTGCACACTATATATGACATAATGCTGAGTGTTAAGTGCCACAAGAATGGTATAACTAAAGCATCGCTTTTTGCAGGAAGACTTTATCAAAGTGGGAGAAGATTATCTAGGTCATTAGGACATTTACGAGCACCTACCAGGGGCTGGGCACTCTTTTAGGCGCTGGTGATACAGCAGCAAACAAGTCAGACAAAATTCCTGCTGTATAATCTTACAGGGCGAGGCAGGTGATGTGTAAATAACCATACCATTCAGATGGTGATAAATACTATGGAGAAAACCAGGGATAATGTGAGTCAGGGGAGAGGGGCATTAGCTCATCTTGTAGGGTGGTCAGGGGAGGAAACCCCCGAGGTAACATTTAAGCAGCTGACGGGAAGTGAGAGATAAACCATGTACATATTCGGTTGAAGAGCATTCCAGGCAGATTAAGAGCAGGGAGGGAAGAGGTTGGGCCTGAGCCCGGAAGCCAGTTGGCTGGAACAGAGTGTGTGAAGGGGAGCTCAGTGGGGACAAGAGCAGAGAGGTAGGCAAGGGGCCAGGTAGTGTCAGACATTGAAGGTCTTGGAAGAACCTGCTTTTAACTCAGGTGAGATGGGAAGAAACTGGTGGGTGCTGAGTGGAGTCCTGTCACGACCTGAGTGCAGTTTCAAAAAGGTCCTTCTGGCTGCTATGTTGAGAATACGCTGTTGTGCAGAAAGTGGTGGAAGCAGAGAGACTGATTATTGTAATAATCCGGGCAGGAGATAGGAGGGCCTGGATCAGGATGGCAGTGGTGGAGGTGGTGAGAAGTGGTTGCCCCTAGATATATTTAGAAGGTAGAGGGACAGGATTTCCTGATGGGATCAGTTATGTATAAGAGAATGAGGAATCTGGCATGATTTAAAGATCCTTGGCCCAGGGCTTCCCTGGTGGCGCAGTGGTTGAGAGTCCGCCTGCTGATGCAGGGGACACGGGTGCGTGCCCCGGTCTGGGAAGATCCCACATGCCGCGGAGCGGCTGGGCCCGTGAGCCATGGACACTGAGCCTGCGCGTCTGGAGCCTGTGCTCTGCAACGGGAGAGGCCACAGCGGTGAGAGGCCCGCATACCGCAAAAACAAAAACAAACAAACAAAAAAAGATCTTTGGCCCATAATATGAAAGGATGGAGTTGGCTTTTGTTGAGATGAGGAAGATGTGAGACCATGTTTTTGGTCTGTCAAGTTAAGTTTGAGTTGCCCATGAGACTTCTAAGCAGAGAATGAACAGGAAGTTGCATGCACCCAACCAGACTATAGTCTTGCAGGGATCCTGAGGAATGAGTGGCATTTAAAAAGGCATATATACTGGTGAAGGGTTTCTAAGTTGGAGGGAAGAGTTCAGGAGAGACCTTTACTGGATTTGGAGCCTGGGTGATAATTTAAGAAGCTTTTAAAAAAGTCTAGGTAAGAGTTGACTGTGCTCTGATCTAGGGTGTTGGCAATAGAAATGGAAAGAAAAAGACACTGAATAAGAGGACTTGATAACTAGGGAGAAGGGAGAGAGAAAGGTGAAAAATGGTTCTTCGGTTTCAAATGTGGGTAATTGGGGGCAGGTAGCATCACTGATAAGAGGAAAAGCAGGTTTGGAGACAGAATTGAGTTTGGCTGCATCAACAATAATCATGTGTTCAGTAAGTTACCATTTACAAAATCCTTTCTAGGTATTATGTCCATTGATCCTTTTACGGTGGCCGTGCAGAGATGTTTATTTAACGAGCAATTGGAATTGACTCAGCCTGGGCCTAGGCCGTGGATTTGGGGGAGTCATTTACATAGAGAATGTAATTGAATTCCTGAGCTGGCTAAGGGCAAGCATGTTATTAAAAAAATGTGGTGATGGCAAAGTCTTGGGGAAGGCAAACTTAGGGGCTCAAGAAAGAGAGGGAGAGTTACTTAAATAACTAAAAGTGGAGTCAGTTACAATGAAATAAAAATTTAGGAAGATTGGTAGGAAAGAACATTTTGGGCACCCCACGTTTGAAAGCTCTGTGTCTCTCTCTTCTTCTCTCGTTCCTCCTAGCTGCTACTCAGTATTCAGATCTGACACCTCTCTTTCCTGGAGGCCTCCCTCAGTCTCCCTTCTCTGGTGTAGCTCACCATACCCTTCTGTGTGCGTGTACAGCACACGTGCCTCATGGGCGGCACCCCACTCTCCTCAAACTACCCTAGCTTGAACTCTTTGACACCTAACCCGCAGTACGTCCTCACGGCAGGGGTCACACATGGACAAAACGAAAGCTGCCTTAACAAAAAAGAGGATTATAATAGAGGTTATATTGTAACTGGCTATTGGAAACCACCTGTGGTCTTTGAGACCAAGCCCAGTGCAGTAGTGGGGCGGATGTTATAGAATCTTTGAGAAGCAGTGGCACATTTATTCCTGGTATTGAACTTGAGGAGAAAATATCAGGTAATCGTTAAATTATTTAATAAGTGCTCAGAAAAGGCAGCCAAACCTTAAAAGATTATCTCTGGGGGAGATAGAAAAATAAAGACAGGTGATTCTAGGGACTAATAATTATTTTTTTCCTAAAGTAATGTTTTTCTGCATCGACTACCTAAATATGAAGATTGGATTATTTTTTCAGACTTGTTCAGGGTTCATTTAGCCATTTTGTGAAAGAATTCACGCTTGACTTGAGTGCTAGGCTCTTGTTTCTGCGTTTTGGAAAAACACCATTTATCTCTGTAGTGCTATTTCTGTGATATTATCACGAAAGCATCTAGGTAGTACTGCAGAATTTTAGATGGAATTTCCAAATATAAGCCCAACCTTCCAGTTTTACCTTAAATCCGGTCACATGAACCTTGGTTACCATGGGTATTTTTGTCGTAGGAGCAAGTCCATGAGTGATGTCAGCGCAGAGGATGCTCAGAACTTGCGTCAGCTGCGTTACGAGGAGATGCAGAAAATAAAGTCACAGTTAAAAGAACAAGATCAGAAATGGCAGGATGTGAGTATTATTTTTATTGGGAGATGGGGAGGCAGGGAGGATGTATTTGTTTGACTCTTCCTTCTTTAAAAAGAGAGTCAGTATACTCAAGGGACAATTTTCTTTGCTATTCCAGATTTCAGTTCTGTAGAAAATGTGATGTTTTAACCATTTTGGTCTATTACTGCTACATATCTTAAAGGCCATTGTGTAAAACGGAAGCTGTTTGTCTTCTGATATTTTCTGTGAGTTCTCAAAAATGAGAAGCTGCTTCCGTGCAGTATAGGTAACTTGTTTACTTGCTTTGGTGGTTGAACTTGGCGTATGACTGTTACCGATGCTCATGAAAGGAAACACTTTGCTCAAGGTTTAGGGAGAACAAGGGAGCAGAGGGTCCAGCCCAGAGACTGGGTATCAGCAGGGAGAGAGGAAAGGGTTCTTAGAGTTAATAGAGGAGGTTTGGGGAGAAATACGAATTATAACTCAGTAATATTTTGGTTGAAAAAGCAGTTATCTAATGTGAATCAAAATTAGGTGTTTTTACAGCGCTGACATATATCCAGTTGTCTATTTGGATAAAGATTTAACCTTTAGTTTTGTCCCCGGCAGAAGGGAACTCTACCCTTTTAAAAAGCGTTAATTGTTTTACACCAAAGGAGTGTAAAGAAATACGATAGATAAACTACACAGAGCAGACCCAAAGAAGTCTGAGGACAACCTTTTGGTAAGAGGGTTGAGTGGTAGCATAAACAAAAGGGCTAGAGATAGTAAATCTTAATTTTCCAAGGAGTTAAAGATTACATAATACAGATGAAACCTCTGCCTTGGCCATGTTTCCAAATTCCAGTTCCTCTTTTATTTGGCAACGCATTTTAATTGTCAAGAAACAGAAATTCAGTGTCAGTTTGCCAAAATGCATGATGACTGAGGCTGAAAATGAGAGGTATGGAGGGTTTATCCCTCAGGTTAAGTCAGACGAAAATTCACGCTGGTTACCTTGTAGGACTAATGTGCACTGCTTTTGTTCTTTCTGAAAATAGTTCATATGGATTTCAGGCTGTTTTTTGAAGCAGGAATGGCCCTGTCTGCTCCCAAAGGGTATAAACCACACCTACTTTATGTGCCCTGGGGATGAGGTTCCTCTCAGTTTGAGAAGCTTACATGAGCTTCTGTTGGGGCTGCAGTGCCACTAGGAGTTCTTAGCATGGGATTTCTCTGTTTTGATGACATAGAAAAGTTGGTACCATCCAAACTGTCTTAACCCCCGGGTGTCAGAACCAGCTTAGGCTGCTAGGACTAATTTTAAAGGAGAATTAGGTTGATTGTCCTGGGGTCACCCAGCTAGGTGAGACTTAGGTTCCTGGATGTATGGAAAGCAGATGTCCACTTGTTCCCGTGTAATCCTCCTTACTGCCCTGTCTTTATGAGGAGTTGACCTGCTTTGAAATCACATACTTGAGGCTGGCTTCCCCATTAAAGCCTTTCCAAACTCCGCCTTCCCCTGCCTGGGATAGAAGTGATCACTTTCTCCTTTGGATCCCTGCTCTCTCACACAATCCTATCACACTCATTGTTGAACTTTATTTACCTGTCTTGTCTTTCCCTCTAGACTGAGAGTTCCTTGAGGGGAAGTGCACCTTATTCATCTGTGTTTGTGGCCCCCTTGTCTCAAAGTAGGGATTGAACTCAGTATTTGTTAAATGTATGCTTCTACGTTTAGCCATTTTACAATCGCGTTTCTCTTCCAGCCTGACTAGTGAAACATGTCATTTTGTGTAAGAGCCAGATTATTGGAGTGAGATGGAAATGAATTTGAAACAGTTCCTGATCTTCTCTGACCTGGCATCTAATTACAAGCGTTTAGCATTCTTTGTGAAATGGGCAAGTGAGGCAGGCTACCTGGGAAAACAAAAATGGGGCCTATCTTATTAGGTCAGGGCTTTTAGACAGATACATGAGATAAAAGGCGTGGTACAGAAACGCTGGCTATAAAAAGCAAAATTAGGGCACCTTGGCATCAAAGTTGTAGTGAATAGTTTCAGCGATGTAATGGGATCCTCTGGCGCGCTCTCACTGCTGGAGAGGGTGTGTAGAAATTCAGGTGTGCCTGTGCTGATGTGATTTTCTTCTGTCAGGACCTTGCAAAATGGAAAGATCGTCGGAAAAGCTACACTTCAGATTTGCAGAAGAAAAAAGAAGAGAGGGAAGAGATTGAGAAGCAGTCGCTTGAGAAGTCTGAGAGAAGATCTAAGACATTTAACGAAATGCTGCAGGACAGGTAATGAGGCTGAATGCATCTCAGGGTTGGAGATACCAGTGTTAGAAATAGATATTTTGTGTAAGTGTAGTGGGATGTACATGTGCACCAATATTAAACTGTCATTAAATGTGCATAACCTTCGAGCATTTTGCTCTGCAGTGAAAAAGCAGAGTATTGCTGTAATAAGTAGAGACTTGGATTAATGAAAGAAATGAGTACTTAAGGGTGGTGTACGTAATTTCTTCATTTTACATTGTATATTCACATGCAGGATTGGCTATATATGCAGAAAATAAACAACTTTTTCTCCTTTTAAAGTAAATTTAGGAATGGAATGGTCGGATAAAACCAGCTCTTACTCTTAACTAAATTGTGTAAAAGTATAGCAAAGTTCTTTTTCATGTCTTCGTGGTGCAATTAAAATTGTATTTTTAAAGGAAGACTATATAAACATCAGTGTGAGGGTTTATTTTTTTTCATTGCAACGTAACAGGATAAAGGTCCAATTTATACTTGCCTGTGGAGCAGTTACTATGTGAAACCTTGAGATATTTACAGGTCAGGGAGAAGGCAAATAGTCTTTAAGGATAATGTTAGAAAGGAAATGTGCTGTCAGGTGAAATTAAGCAACACTCCTTTGTCCCCTAGAAGCCAGTGGTAAACACAGTTTCATTCACTTAAACGCAATGCAGTTGGCTTGAGAGGTACTCCTTACTAAATGGTAGCCGTGAGACTGTTTCATCAGCCTCTCTATAGACAGGAATGGTGACTTTTAATCTGCAATAATTTTCCATGGAAATTCTATCAAGCTGTGTGAAATTATAGACTAACTTGATCTTAATGAAAGTCTGAGTCTTTTGTGGTCTTCTGTTTTTACGAAGCTATTATAAATTGTGTACAAGAAAACTCTCAACCCTGTTAAGAAATCCACATCTTTGGAGGGTTCAAATTGGTCGTCAACTAGTTATCGTTATAGTGTGTTAATTTTGGAAGCATTATACACTTGTGGATGAAATTTTGAATAATCCCTTATTAAAGTTTCTTTACAATTGCATATACTTCAGGGACTTTTTTAACCTCTTTAAGAAAAAAAGTCAAGCTCTTAATCTTTCTTAGTGTGACATTAAAAAATTTGCATGTATTTATTCCCACATTCTCTTAATATTGTGTTATGATATGAAGTCAGTAGTCTTTTTGTTCCCACCCATTTTTTTATGTTAATGACCAAAATAACATCTGTCTCTCCACCTCTGTGTGTCAAATGCCTAACTTTGTGGTTTTGGCGTTTCTTTCTGCTAAGGGAATCCCCAAATCAGATGTCTACAGTGACATCGAGGAGGAAACTGTATTCTTCTGATGATGGAGTGAATGAAGAAAAACTTCCCCCTATGCTGACTATGTCAGAAGTAAGTTCCCAGAGTGAGAGAGTAGAAGAGAAGGGAACCACTTATCCGACGGAAATTCCTAAGCAAGATTCTACAGCTTTTGCAAAAAGGGAGGCTACTATCACAGCTGAAATTCAGCTTCCTTCGAAAAGCCCCGTGGAAGAACAACGCCCAGCCTCTTTGTCTTCTCAGCATTCACGACAAATGGAGTCAACTCGAGTTTCAGCTGCTCTCCCTAGAAGTTACCAGAAAACTGACGCGGCCAGGTTAACGTCTGTGGTCACACCGAGACCTTTTGGATCTCAGTCAAGGGGAATCTCATCACTCCCGAGATCCTACACGGTAAACGTGTTTCTACTTCACTTAGTCTGTTCGCCAGTGCAAAATACCGGTGAACTTGTGCAGAGGTTTGAGTTACAGATACTTGATGGGTAAAATGTATATAACTTGTATATAAAGCAATTGTATTTTTACCAATTTAGATTCAATAGACATTTAATGCTTAAAATATAGCAACGATGCAGAACTGATTAAACTTTAAATTCAATGAAAGTCGAGCTGATACATTTTAAAAAATAAGTAATCTACATTCTAAGGCAGAGCATTTATTTTTTAGTGTCATATTTTCTCAAATACATCTTTTGTAAAATATTAGGTTGCACTGTATGAAGTTGCCAATAGTCAGTTCTTTTTGACCTACAAAACAGCAATTTCATGTGGTTTAACCTAAATATTTTCAGGTGATTATGCACAAAGTTCTATTTTTCCTGATTTCCCACTTCATTAGAACTTGATATATTTGATTATGGTTATTAAAATGTATCTCATGGTTCAAAAAATACATATTTTTATTGGGGTTTTAAAGGATATAGACTCATTTGCCCTGAGAATGAAGCAGGGCTGAAAGTGAGTGTATTATTTTGAATTATTTAAAAGGAAGCAATACAGTCTTGAGCACATTGGTGTTCAAATTCCTTTTACCTCTGCCAATGAGGAATCCTAAAATTCGAAAGTAGAAAAAATTTGATTAAAAAAATTCAAGATGAGGGAAGCCTGCCTAAACTAGCCAGAAAAACCGCTGACCATTATATTAAGTAAATACAGGCATATTTGACAACATAAAAATTAAATTTATATGGTAGACACCATTAATGTAGTCCAAAAGACAATTTATATAGGCTCAGAAAAATATTAGTAAAATGTATTTTATATATAGGTTTACTATCCCTAAGATTTAAAATGCAAACTGATAAGGAAAGATAAACAGTAGAAAAGTGAATATAGAAATGAATAGTTCAAGGGAGAGGGAATTTAAATGGTTGGTAACATAAAGTACATAGAAGCATGTTCAGTCTCATTAGAGCAAGAATGAGGTGTACAACTTTTCACCCATGAGATTGACAAAAATTTAAAACATTCAAAACGTCTAGTGTTGGCAAGGATGCAGGGACAGAGACATTCTTATACATTACTTAGGGAGTGCATTGCTACAATGCACTCTTTTTAAAGATATATATATATATATAAAGATATATATATCTCTTTATATATATATAAAGATATATATATATATCTTTATATATATATATCTATATATCTATATATATATATCTAAAGATATATATATATCTTTAAAGATATATATATATATAAAAAAACTATATTTTATACTACATACATAAAATATTCTTTCGTCCAGCAAGTCTACTTTTGGGAATCTGTGCTATAAAAATATTCTGGTTATAAAGAGATGTGCAGTATTTTTGGTACACATTAAATGACATTGAATGCATATCAAATGAATAAATTGTAGAGATCCATAGTGTGAAGTATTCAATTGATCTAGTTTAGATTTCTGTCTATTGACCTGGAGTGATGTAGATGGTCAAAGCAAGTTTCAGAGGTCTGTTTATAAAATAAACACTTTTGTAAAAAATAACTACTCCTACCACTTCATATGTACGGATCTGTTAGTGTGAAACCATGCTCCAAGCTTTTAGTAGTAGTTACTTTGCTGAGGGAGGTATATATTACTTTCATTACTTTAAAGTATTAATTTAATGTATATGCTTTTTAAATAGAAATCTAACAGAATACGAAGTTTAAAATGATGTTTCCTATTTAGATGGATGATTCTTGGAAGTATAATGGAGACGTAGAAGGCATTAAGAGAACCCAAAGCAGCTCGGTCAGCATCTCTGTGCAAAGACCTGACACGAGCCAGTTTGCGTCCAGGTCATCCAGCGAAACAGAGGCATCAGCACCCAGAGAAAGTGTGATGAGGCTGCTCTCTCCTACACCCACCTTCTCATCTCCTTCCCAGGGCCAGGCTGCCACTTCGAAAGACACGTTATCTTCAACATCTAGCCCTGATTTAACGTCTGAGCTTGGAGAAGGGAGAAGCTCACCACAGACAGAGGTCTCAAGATCACAGGTGGGTCTGGGAAGGCTTTTCAATCACCTGCTGCCCAGAAACATAAGTAATTAAATCAGGAAACCACGTTTCTAACCTCTAGGCACTACGGTCTGGGCTGATAATGTAGGAAATGACATTGCATTTTATTTGTAACAGATCTTGGCAGAAGTAGATCTCTTCCAACTCTGAGTTGATGGATCCAGATGACCCTTGTGATATGGGTGTATGGAGACTTTTTGGACCAGTCTCCCTGGAGTTGGCTGGCTTTGCTCTCTACTCCCCATTTCAGCAGCTGTTGCCTTGCACCGTTAGCACTCAGTAGTCCGGGTTTGGGTGCAGGAGTCACTCAGGAGGTTTTAGATGCAGGTCTAATAGAAAATGGGTAATAAAAGCCCCTTCTCAGGGAAGTGAACTGACCACAAGGAGAAACTGGTACACATGAGAGGGGAACTTCTTTCTCTACCATATGAAAAATCCTAGGGACTTTCAATACTAATTTGTACTTTGGGAAGCCTAGAATTTTGTACCACTCCTTTTCTTTTAAGGGGAATATTGAGGCTTAGTTACAGTATGACAATTGCGTTCTTTAACATTTGGAGTCCAAATAACATATACCATCAGATGAAGAAGGACTGGGGGCATTTGTAGTTTTTCCTACTTAAAATCCCACAGATGACTTTAAGAGAATTATTAGGTAATGAATGTTCTTTTAGTTATGTTTTACACATAGGCTAAAGAGTTGTTGCTTGTCTAGAGAAGAGAAAGAAATTTTTCTCTTTTAGAGAAAAACCTTCAATAAGCAATTTGATAGTTGTATGAACCCCTTAGTGGGGAGATGCTTTTATGGTTCTGTGGCTTAGTCTAGCATTTTCTGATGCCTTACTAAAGTGTATTTTTTTCCCAAGGCACAACATCAGGTATATAACTTGGCCTAAGTTATATTAATGAAATATCTTTGTGTCAAATATGATACAGCATATTTTAGTATCGTTAGTTTTTATTAGTACAGGAAAGCTTTACAAGTTTAAAGTGAGCTTTTTTTCGTTGTGATTATAAAGTACTCTGTGCTTGAGAAAACTTGGAAATGCAGGAAAACATACATAATAAAAATGACTTGGTAATCCCATCATTTAGAGATACTCTGTAGCATTTAGATATATTTCTTTCAGTTTTCCCATGTATATTTACAAACATATCTAAATCCAGTCTCTCCAGGTTGCTAAAATCATTGGTTGTAAATTATTTTTTTAACTTTACTTTTAAAGAATTGGGAATACGTAATTAGCATCATAAGTCTCAGTGGATGAGGACTGTAGCCTCTGTTATGCTTGGGGAACATAAGGTACCATGGATGAATAATAAAGAGAGAAGCAAGGTGTCTTTTGTTTTATGGACTTGCCTGTTTGCCTTCGCCTTTTCAAATAGCAAATCCCACGAAACAGCCTGATTATTGTACTGTGTGCTCAGTGGTGGTAACTCCTTCAGGGTGGCAGTTGACTAGCTGCATCAGTGGATTAAGAAAAACAGGGTGTGGGTGTGGCTTCCAGGTTAGAGCAGTTCAGAGGAATGTGAGTTAACATGGTGTGGTTTCAGGTTTTATCATTAGTGGATTTATGCTCTTTAGTCACCCAACTTGAAATGGAATGCTACCAGGCAAAATTAGGCTTGACTTAATAAGTGGAGCAATTGGAATTCTTGAACAAATGTATATATCGTACAGTGACTTGCCTATCCCTGAGATGCTTGGTGTGTCCACGTCTGCATTCTGAGGAAAGTAGCTTATGTAGCATCACCCTGCTCTTGTCACTGAGAAGGAGCTGACTGACTTGGGAAAAGGGCTGGGAAGGCACAAAACAGCCTAGGACCAGTATGGCCAGGGCATATGCAACACTCCTCCAAACTACCTAGTTCTAGGAGTTCAGAAAAATAAAACATGGTGTCTGGCTGAACATCTAGATGTCTTTCTCTCTCTTTTTTTTTTTTTTTTGTGGTACGCGGGCCTCTCACTCTTGTGGCCTCTCCCGTTGCGGAGCGCAGGCTCAGCGGCCATGGCTCACGGGTCCAGCCGCTCCACAGCATGTGGGATCTTCCCGGACCGGAGCACGAACCCGTGTCCCCTGCATCGGCAGGCGGACTCTCAACCACTACGCCACCAGAGAAGCCCGATGTCTTTCTCTTTTAATTGAAGCGTACTTGATTTACAATATTATATTAGTTTCAGGTAGACGTCTTGGTAGCTTTGTAGAATAGTGTTCTTCAGGTCCTCTTCCTTACTCACACTTGTGCTGGCAGTGTCCTTTCATTTCTTCCTACAGCATCTCCCTTGATGTTGTTACCCTTTTCTATCCCTGCTTCCGCTACCCTAATTCCAGCCCTTTCCCTCGTCCGTGCAAACACTTAGTAAATAGTCACGTCTTTGTGCATTCTACACAAGGCTGGCACCAGATTAATCTGCATGATGCCGGGCTGGACTGGGTAATTTCTCTGCTTCAAAGCCCCCAGTGGCATGCTGTGGTCTGTTCAGTGAAGTTCAAAGCACTCAGGGGAACACCGAGGTCTCTCACGACTGTTCCCAAACTCCCTTTGTAGTGCTGAAACGGCTGATGTTTACTGAGTAGCTGCTATGCCGACCAGGCTTCGCAAGGCATTATTTTATTTAATCCTCACAGTGACCCTCTTATTGCTGTTTTGTAGCCATGAAAATGGAGGCATGAAGTGGTCATGTTACTTGCCCAAGGCCATGCAGCATAGCGAGTGGTGGAGTCAGGATTTGAACTCAGTTAGTTTGTCTCAGGATTGCCTTCACTGCCCTGTGTTGTGAGAAAGAGAGCGGAAGTAGGTGATATCTAGCCACATGAGTCTGCCTGATATTTCTGGAACATACCCTATACTTTCATGAACACATCATATATATTTTTATTCTTATTGTTGCCCTATTTAAAAATGTTCATTTCACCCATCTCTGTATTTTGAAGTTCTCCTGTTCCTTCAAAGCACAGGAGGCTCGGTTCCTTCATGGATCAAGAGATCGCCTCCCCCTTGTTGGAACTGAACTTCCTACCCTTGCAAGTTTCATTCACTGAATGCTTCCTTTTCCATATGTTCGTTTCTCCTTCTCTGGTGTTGTTTATACCCTCCATAGCCTTTACCCATAGTTGGCACTTAAGTATTTATTGACTTGAATTACATTCAAGGCCTTGATTACTAGACTGAAGTATGAACTTGATTCAGCAGGTAATTTAGGTCTTTATAGGTTCTTTAAGATTAAGGAGTGTTTTAGGAATGTGAGCACTGTGATGCTATATAGAATTATTTGAAGGAGGCGAAATCTGGGGACAGAGATGGGCTAGGAGCCTCTCACAGAATTGTGGTAAGAAGGGAGTTCATGGCATAAAGAAGCAAAGACTTAATGAGGGACGAACTTAAATGACCTCGTTTAAAATCTGCCCAGGAGTTTCTTTCTCACCTCCATTGCTAGTCTGGAGTTCTGTTTCTCTCTCTTCCCTTTTCTCACAGACTTCTCTTATGGTACTGCTTCTTTTCCAGCCTCCCCTGCCAGACTGGGCTGCCAGGGCAATTCTTGGGGCACCCGAACAAGGGGAGGCAGTGGGACTCCCAGAGTCCTCTGTCCCGCTCCAGCTGCCTCACAGATGTGGCTTTTCCCCCAAATTGGTGTTGCATACAGGGTTTTGTTTTGTTTTGTCTTGTCCAAGCCTTCTGCCCCCAAATCTCATCCAAATCCACATTTCAGGACCTTTGCCCCAGATTTTTAAATCAGAACCCAGAAATAGGATGATACATGTGGAAGGAAGGAAGATTTTTACACTTCCTAATGCCCAAGTCTACGAGAGTACCTCTTTTAAGAGTACCCAGGGTTTACCTTATCACATCTACCTCCTGTGCATTTTACCTGCTTGTCACCTTCACTAGACCCCTACCCTATCTAAGGGTAGGAAGCAAGCCTGTTGTGCTCACTGTTAGTACGGTGCCTGGATCTGTAATTATACGTTGAATGCTGACCGAGTTCTATTAGCTTTAGAGCTACATGTGTGAGAGTTAAATAGGATTTTCTTTAGTTGATCTGGAAACTGCCTAACCAGCATATATTACCATGTATCACATTGTTTCCATGGGAAAAAGAAGATAATTACTGGGCATCAACCATGTGGCTTGGCACCTTTTAAAATGTTTCATTTAATTCTCTCAATAACCTAGCAAAGTAGGTGGTATTATACTCACTTTCACCAGTGAAATACTTGAGAATTGAAAGTTATGTAACACACCCTAGGCTAGTTAAATGCTTAGGCCACATTTGCAACTTCTCCGACCCCGATTTTTTTTTGAAATGTGACATGCTTAAATTTGAGAACTGCCTTAAAACACCAAATGGTGACTTAATTTAACTTGGCCATGTCTCTAGAATTTTAGAGCCAATATGGACTGAAATATCTTCTGGTTCATAAAGAGAAAATCATTCTTAAAATTATTTTGAGGAAAGGTAGATACTTATCAAAACTTACCCGAACTGAATCTAATTCTGAGGTGCAGACTTCAAACTCTACCCAGCAGGCAATAAGGAGCTACCAGCAATTTTAAAACAGGGTATGATATAATAATTGGTATTTTCTATAACTGAAGTTCTGGCAGATGTGAGCAAGATGGGGGGAAAGAAGTGCTGGAGGCAAGAGAGCCAGTTAGGAGGTGACCCACAGCAAGTTAGAGGGGAAACCGTGACCTGAGTTCAGATGAGAGCCTGAAGGAGAATGGAAGGATGGGATGGTTCCAGATGGATTTATGGCTTGTGGACTTACTGACACTTTATTAAGTGCATGTGTGTGGTGGTGCTTGTGGTGCTTGACCATTGTGTAGAGGTTGTGTGGGGAGCACTTAGGGGAAGGAAGGGGAAAGAGGCCCAGAAAGAACCTGATGTTTCTAGCTTGGGTATCTGGTTAGACAGTGATGTGATTAACCAACATGTGAAAAGCAAGAGGTGGAAGAGCAGGTTTGGGGGGGAAGCTAATGAATTTAATTCTGAGTATGTTGGGCGTAGATAGTAGTTGATGACAATGCATGAGGTTGACTCAGGAAAACATGTGGTCAGGAAGGTGGGAGACTGACTAGGGGTGAAGAAGAGCAACAAAGAGAAAATAGAATAAAGAGGAACACACTAATGAAGCTGAGAGGTGGCCAGAGGGATAGAGGAAAAAGGCAGGAGAAAGTGGAATAATGGGTGACTTGGGAGACCGTTTCCCGTAAGCAAGAATAGTTTGTAGTGCCTGATGGCATGAGGGCCGAAAATGGATTTGGTAGGTAAGAGCTAAGCTGGGGAATGGGTTGACTCAAGTGGTAGAGCTGGAAACACCACCTGCTTCTTTGGAACGGATAATGGAGAGGGGAAACAAGTAGGTATAGGCGCATCTTTGGTGAAGGAGAGTGGCTCCAGTGCCAGAGCTGCACCATGAGTTGAGGGCTACTCACTAATGTTCTCGTTCCACTAAGACCCTGAAAAAAGAAACTGAAGAGCCGTGTAACAAAAATCAAAGATTATATATTTCCTCTGTTATTTGTGATTTTACAGCCTGAATCTACTTTCACTGTTATTTGGTTTTATCAACTTAAGTAGGCTTTCTTTAAGGGAACATGTTTATCTAATTGAAAAAGTTTGAGGAGAATGGCCATCTGATTGACCCTGTTGTTTATTGATTCCCATCTGTGTTGATACGAGAATCTTAATTCATCAGATCTCATAAAAATAAATCTTACCATTGCTATGCCAGATCACCATGTCATTATTTTAAAATCTCAGATTTAAGTGTATATTTCTGTTTAAGTTGTACCTAAATTAAGGGAAGTTATTTTTATTTTAGATGCTGATATGTTGGTAACTGTATTTTATCTTTCCCAGAATAGGCAACTGTAACCACTTGGGATAGTTCTTTATCAGTCATCAAGAATCTAGATTTCTCCCAATAATTTATATTTCTGGTTCCATCCAGTTCAAAAGGAAATTCCCACAGTGTCATCTTCTGAAACATGGACCCTTTGTAGAATACTCACATGGCATATATCTTGCAAAGAAAAATAAGGAAGTAGAAATCCTAATCATTGTTGAATAGTTTATGCTTGACTATAATCATAGATATATTCACCTGCAAAAAGTCTCAAGGATAATTTAATTCAAGAACCCAGGATTCCACAGAGATGCCAGAGAGACTGTCATGGTGGGGAGGCCATGCAAGAGGGGCCTCTGGGGCCCTTTCCCTGAACTGCCACCACCTACTTTAATATTTTCTGTGGTGTGGGAGGGAGATGGTCTGCATTGGAAGATAGGGTTTTGAAAACAGAAAGCTTTAAAATTAATGTCATTGTGAGAGAAAATTCTCTGGAAGACTCAGTGACATGCCTGAGGCCACCTGGCCATTGACAGAAATAGTCCTGTAAGTGCTCACATGGTTCTCTCTCCTTTGCCTGTGTGCACTCCCAGGACCCACGTAACAGGCTGCCAGGCTGTAGCCACAGTAAGGCTGACCTCCTCTATTAACTATTTCAGAGAGGTGGTTATTTGCCTTTTTATTATGTTCAAGTAGAGATTTATCTCCAAGGTAAGAGCAGTCCTTTGGAGGACAGTTCTTCTGGTCTAATACAATTGTGACACTCTGCCATCTAGAGCTTAAGCTCATTCTCTTTTATCCTATGTTTGGTGGAAAAGGGTAATGTTCACTTGCTCTCTCCCACAAAGTATTCTTTATTGTAGTTTGAAGCTATTTATTAAAACTCCATCCTGTCTCTTATTCTTCAAGATAAAAAAAACCTCAATTAGTGTCTTGGAATTTCTAACCCATCATTTGTCTCTGTGCCCTTATATAGCAATAGATTCTGCACTCTAATTGGCTTTAGGTCAGAATTTGGCGGGGGGAGTAGAGTGGGGTAAAAGGGGTGAAGATGACTGTTTATTTTCATTGAGTCATCTCTAATTTAAGTGTGTGGTGGTTTTGGTTAAGGAGTAGAACTAACCAGTAATTTTTTCTATTCATAGCAGAGTTTTGATATACTCTGGAGATTGGTAACCATCAGGCTGATCATTAATGACTGTTCTCACTGTCTACATCTGGGTTCCCATATTTCAACTGCTTTACATGATGTCTGATGAAAACGTTTCTATATTATTAGCTACAAGTTTTTTCTTAAAAAATTCCATACCCACTTTGAAGAGTCAGTAATTGTTTCTTGAGAGCAAGGACCATGCCTAATTCATCTTTATTTCCCAAGTGTTTTACGCAGAATAGATGCACAATAAATGTATGTTGAACAAATGAGCAAGTGTGTATTGTTACAACACTAATTGCTCATATCCATACAATACAGTAAGTTCTTGATCTTTATTCAATGCCTTCCTTGTCTTCTAATTCTTATATAATATCACAGTGTTTCTTAGAGTATAGTCACTTAGATTTCAAACTTGTTCTAAAGGTAGAAAAACTCATGAATTGCCCTGTTGGTCCTAGGTCTGGACTTAACTGCTAAATTAAAATAGAGGAGTTATAGGCCTTTTTCTGGAAAATAAAGTGGCTTTAGGAAGAATTTTTCTTTTTAAACAGTTAAGTCTAAGTTCTTGATAATTATGAATCAAAGAACTGGAAACACTAGTCTGGGAAACACATGCTGAATTTTATGTCTGCTGTTTACCCAAAACAAAAAATGTAAATTATGGAAGTTAATTAAAATTTTCACAGACCTAGTATACTATAGTGTAAAACTTAAAATATTTGTTTTGGAAAATGGCCTAAGAAAGTCCGTGAAACTGAGAATTTGTGGCTGTGGACTGTAGGGATGGAGATGAAAATAGAGGTCTGCCTGTTGTCCAAGTTCTGGGGCCTGCGGGCTGTTGTTACTTCAAGGAGGTTGTGGCCTGGAGCTCATGGTGTCTCAGTGGGGCCCTCTTGGCATCTTACGGGTGGTTCCTCAGGCATGACCCAGTTCTGCATTTTGTAGCAAATGTAGCAGCTCTGCCTTTACCGCTCGACCTTCATGCAGCAGTAGGACAAGCAAAAATGCCTTGCCAAACTTTCAGATACCCATTCGGGGGTGGTACCAGTCCTAGATGAGTGATTCTGGTAGCTGAATTTTGTGTCTATGAACCCCTCAAAATTATTTGGCTAAATATATTGAATGTTGGAGGTAGTTTAAGTATTGTGACATTTTAAAAATAAATGATTTAAATCTTTTTTTGCATTTTCAAAGATGCCATTTTATTGCAATGTATTTGAGATATGTGTAAATTTTAAAGGTATAGCATGTTAATTTGATACACTTATATATTGTTATGTGACTGCTGTTGTAGTGATAATTAACATCTCTCACATTACATAATTATCCTTTCTTTTTAGTGGTTGGAAGTTCTAGTCTCTTAGCAAATTTCATTATAATAAGATATTGTTCGTACTCACAGTACTGTGTATTAGATCTCTAGGGCTCATTTACTATTCACTGGAAGTTTGTACCCTTAAACAACATCTGCCCTGTCCCCTCACACCCATCCCCTGGTAACCACCACTTTACTCTCTGTTTTATGAGTTTGGCTTTTAGACTACACGTATAAGTGATATCATACGTACTTGTCTTCCTCTGTCTGACTTACCTCACTTAGCATAAAGTGCTCAAGGTTCATCCATATTGTCACAGATGGCAGGATGTCCTTTTTCTCATGGCTGAATTCCATTGTGTGTGTGTGTGTGTGTGTGTGTACACACACACACACACACACACACACACACACATCTCACTCAGCTTCATTCCTGGGTTATAAAAAATGGTCTGTAACTTAGACCCAGCTGTATGGTGGGCAAAAGCCTAAGCTTTATCAATATAAATCAACTGATTTATAGTATGCACGTGAAGAAAAATATCTATGAATATGACGATTTCCCTGATTTTAGCAGCAAAATAATAAACTCAGAGATATTTATGTAAGTGAAGGTTTTACCAAACCCAAGGGGAAAAGAATGAAGCTTCCGGTTTATCATGAAATAATTCAAGTGTACCTTGCGTGCAGCCTCCCTTCTTTCACGGATAGACTTTCCTCCACGTGGGTGCCAGGGACACTTGATCCCACCGTTTCATGTTTGTTTTCAGGATCAGTTCAGTGATATGAGAATCAGCATAAACCAGACGCCTGGGAACAGCCTTGACTTTGGATTTACAGTAAAATGGGATTTTTCCAGGATCTTCGTAGCATCAGTCGAACCAGGTAAATCATAGATTGAGCTCTCCTGAAGTTTCTTCTCCTTTGTTGTCCTGTGCTGTTCAAAAAGCCCCCAGAGAAATTAGTTTATTTGATAGAGGAAGAGAAAACACATGTGAAAAATGCAGCAGTAAAGTGAAGAGGCGCATCCTCTTCCCAGAGACTGATAGTTGGAGTTACAAATTACATATTGTTTGATCTTGCCTCGTTAATTTTAGTTTTGAAGGGTCGTAATTTTGTGACTTTTACAGACTTCAATTATCAAAACTTCAGGCTTAATATTTGGAAATACTAACAAACAACGCTAAATTGAAGAGCCAGAAAGAACTTTCCCTGATCATTTGTGTTTGTGATGGATACATAGGTGCTGTATAATCAATATGTTTGGAGCGTCCTAATGTATCTGTTGCCCAAGGACTCCTGAGGATGCTTTGGGACTTTTACAAAAGCACTGCCCCTCCTCCACCAAATCAAGCCCAGAAACTCTTAGCAAAATATTACAAGACCTAAAATGAAAACGAAAGCTATTGTATTTATGAGGAGTTCCTCATTTACATATTTTAGCTATATAAAAATGCATGTGAACTTTGGTTATTTCTTTGAAACTTCAAGGCTGCTTTAATTAGATAACGGTAAGTAGTAATTTTAAGCCATTTTAAGCGGCTCTGTTTTTTTCTCCATTCTAGAGTGCATCTGGCTTTGGAAGCTCAGCTAAAGCGGAATATATATTTCACATTTTTAATTTAAAAATAATTTAAAATTTTCTTCCTAGGGGGTTAATAAAGAAATTTTATTGAACAGATGGGTTTATCATTTCCCTTTAAACGTTAAGGAAGATACATTCTATAGGATTAAAAAATGCCTTTGGTTGCTTTGTAATGTTGTAGCTACTCAAATATTTGATAACTTTAAGAAATTTTGTGACTCACCTGCACCTGAAAAGAATATGAGAAGTGATTAGGTGAGATTAAGAGGTCATTTTTTCTCTTAATTTAAATAAGCAGTGACTAGTAGGACATGTTTTTATTTTTTATTGGTAGTTTAATTTATTTTGCTTTATTTAGGTAGCCCAGCAGAATTTTCTCAGCTACAGGTAGATGATGAAATTATTGCTATCAACAACGCTAAGTTTTCACATAAGGACACAAAAGAGTGGGAGGAAACCATGGCTAATGCTCAGGAAACTGGAAACCTAGTAATGGATATCAGGCGCTATGGAAAGTCTGGTGAGTTGGTTATACCACCGTGTTTGGCTTTCTAAATTGGGAACTGGTCTTTGGCAAGTGGTTATAACAGCTCGCTTCAATAACGTTTTCTTCTCTCTTCGTTTCACTTTTTTATTTTTTGGCTTAAAGATGTTTTGTGGTTATGTCGAGACAAGTCTTGAATGATGCTTCTTTGGATGTTCTGTCTGAAAGCTTTTCACTAGCAAATTTACTGAATTCTGCATTATTTATTGACTGATTTATATGCTGGACTGGCTTTGAATGCACACATCAGCTGAAGGCTCTTGTAATTATATCTGCATTTGGAAGTCATATGATGATGTTGAATATTAAGAATTACACCATGGTTTCACTTCCTCTACAGCATCATGACTGTAACTGGTCTAAGAGAGAGCACAGTAGGTCAATATCTCAGTTGTTCATTCACGAAGAACTTTCGATGTACATTTCATTATTGTGTTGCTTAATTGTTGAGGTTAGATGGGGAAGGGCGTTAAGCCTTCCAGACCTACCAACTTATGATATCAAAATATAATACCCAGTCCTGGTTTACAGAAAGATTCAGCAAATTTGCCAGTCTTTTCACTATTAACATGCTCTAACCCTCTGTTTTTGGAAGGTGATCTGTTGGTAAAAGGCCTAAACTCTTCATTTCTTTCACACACTATCTGACTTGTTTGTCTTCTGTGTGTGTATTTTGTATATGTACATTCAGTACTTCGTTCTTTCAACTTCAACATTTACGTGTACTCATTTCTTGATCTTCGTGTACCAATCAGACTGGGGCAAAGACCAGCCTTCCCTGCCATTTACACGGCATAAAACCCTCAATCTCACCAGTATGGCTACCAAAATTATAGGTTCACCTGAAACAAAGTGGATTGATGCAACTTCTGGAATTTACAGCTCAGACAAATCTTCAAATCTATCAATAACAGCTGATTTCTCAGAAAGCCTTCAGAATTCTGTAAGTATTTCGAGAAGTGGGAGTATTTGGGTAGAGCAGAGCAACTATAGGAAGTGTGTTTGTGGGGGGAAAGAATCTACTTTCTTTGAACAATTTTGATGCTGTTTTAAAAACAGATAATTGAATAAGGTAATTTATAGTAATGAGAATAAAATATATTTTTGAAAATCGTAAGGCACTACTCATTAATAATTTAGAGTAATAGTTATATAATGAAAAAAATCAAAAGACCCCATAGTGATGTTTTGTAGCATTTTTTTTTTAAACATACATTTATTTATTATTTATTTATTTATTTATTTATGGCTGTGTCAGGTCTTAGTTGCAGCGGGTGGGCTCTTTGTTGCAGCGCGTGGGTTCTGTAGTTGTGATGGGCAGGCTTAGTTGCCCCGTGGCATGTGGGATCTTAGTAACCTGACCAGGGATCGAACCCACATCCCCTGCACTAGAAGGTGGATTCTTAACCACTGGACCACCAGGAAAGTCCCTGCAGGTGTTTCTTACCAATCCTTCATCATTATACCCCTCTCTCAGACCTTTGTGAATGTGAAGTAGTTAATTATGTAAAATTATACACTATAACTTTTCTATGCTTTCCTTAGTCTTTACTGGTAAAATAGATATAGTAATTGTGTGCAGTTTTAAAACCTCATGAAGCAGTTTTAGTCCTTGTGTGGATGAATGTGATGGGTAGACTTACATATGTGGTTAAGAGATACACAGTTACATTAATTGATTTAAAATAATTATAATGTAGAAAATTTCTAATTATCAAAGTAATAGTTAAATTTAAATTTGCAAATAAATGTGTTTATATTGACTCCCTAGATATAATGGCTGTTATCCCAAGATGCTCCCTTTCATGTAATAAGGAGATCCTGCTACTTTGTATAAGAAAAGTTTAAATGTTAGAGAATCCTATATGACTGTGTTGCTTACTCATAAATATAAACCGAATGGACCAATGATTATTTGGCCCATCATGTTTCTTGGAAAATTAATGACTGATTGAACTTAAAGCTATTCATGCTTACAGTTGGTCATTAATTCTTCCACAAATATTGAAGAACAATGAAAAAATTATGTTTCTATTATATGTAAAAGGCTGTAAAGAATATATTAATACTGTGAAAAATTCATGTCATTAGAAGATATTTTCACTAATGAGAAATGCATTATTTAAGCTTGAAGTCCAACTGGAGAGAATGTTGTTAACTGGCATTTTTATCCTTTCTAGAATACTGAATCAAAGGAAATTAATGGAATTCGTGATGAAAGCAATACTTTTGAATCAAAAGGTAAACATTACCATAATAGCTTACATTTATAATATAGGAGAAGTCATTGCACTCAAGTTCTGCTACTATAAAAATTAATATCTGTGAGTGAAAGCAAAACTGATCTACTGCAAGTTGAAACTCAGAGGTTAGCGCATAGATCCAATTGCAGCCAGGTGGAAGGGCATTCAGTTCCAGTGTTGAATAGTCCAGGAACTGCAAACAAAGCTTTGGCAGCCTGTCCAGGAGCTTTGAGTGCCTGTGTGTCTAATCCAAATAAGAAAGACTGGTTTTCCCGAGGCCATCAGCCTTCTCGCTATGGTGTGCTGGCAAAGGGAATCTTAGTTAAATACGAGGTTTCCTTTCTCCCTTTTATGTTGTGAAAGGGACAAGCCTGGAAGCAGCTAGTAATAAGGAAATGCCAGTGGCAGTAACAGTTGTTAGCAGAAGTGCCCATCTGTAATGAAAAAGCAGACATAGCATCTAGGGAAATTTTGCATTATGGAGTCATCACTCCCTTCCTTCTGCTGTCTATCTACAAATAATTGAGCTACCACATGCTGTGTGCTATAGCTTAGGCACACAAAATAAATAAGAAAGATCTGGTCCACATAGGCAGGGAAAGAAACCCAAAGAGGATGAAGCTTCTCTTAGCATGAAACTAGACTGCCAGGCACAGGTCTGGGTTTTCTCAGTGGTTTGGTGGTTTTGAATCTGCATTTGTCAGTTCATAATACCTTACATCAAAATCAAACCAAATTTATAAATTTCCCTTCCTTTATTGATTATTTATGTATTTAATTTCTGATAATTATGTGACTATATTTTAATTGTTTGATATTGCATTCTTTGACTGCTTTTTTCTTCATGATGTTTTAATCTAAGATGTGCGGGTCCCGTTCTGTCTGACTCAGCAGAGCACTTGTTAGTGACTATGGGGCGATACACAGGCCCTGTCATTTGAGGGTTTTGTTTAGATAAGTAAATATCAACTAGTGTCAAATAATAATTACATTTACATTTTATGAATAAACTGAAGTATAATAATCATTTGCCATAATCTTGTGACAGATCTGTAGAAGACAGAATATTTTCTTTTTTATCTGATTGAACTCTATGTGCTTTATGTAAAGTTAGGGGCTATAAGATCTTGGAAACTAGGGCAAAATAGTCTAGTTAGAAGAATATTTTAATTTTAGCATTTGGGTTTTTTTTAGAATTGTTCTCTGGATATTTATTTTCTTGTCCTCCTCCCCATTATTTTTAGTTCCTTTTTTACTTACTAGTACTATGAAAAATCTTAGTTACAAACAATTCTTCCTGTACTAGAAAAGATTTTGAATTGATTAACCTGAGCAAAAACATTTTAATTTCCACTTCCCTAAAGGGGTGTAATCTAGCACGGAAGATGTTACTTCAGCTACTTTGAAACTGTGATGCTACCTGCTAAAATTTATTAATCAAAATATTAGTTCCTTTTACTAATTTGAATGTAGTATAGACTACTAAAACTATGTGTGTCTTTGTGCATTGAAATAATCCCTATCTTCTACGGCAATCAGTTTTATCATTTTAAAAATAATATTGCTACAGAATGGAAAGATGTATCAAGTATCGTTTAGTTTTCCAGTGGTGAGAGAGTAAAATGAATGACATGGTATTGATGTGTTTTTTTTTGTGTTTGTATTTTTCAACTAGCCTCTGAACCTATTTCTTTGAAAAACTTAAAAAGGCGATCACAATTTTTTGAACAAGGTAAACTGCCAAGCTAACAATTCATGTACTTTCATGGAATTGTTCCCACTCTCCACTCTTTTCCTGATAGTCTGTGGTGCTGGGCACTGAGCCTCTTCTATTTGGCCATCATTATGACCAAGCAACATAACCCATTTCCATTCTTTCCCTAGGGTCATCAGGCTTTTCTTACAGTTCATGGGTCTACCTCTGTGGTAATGGGTCTTTGTGTGTCCTTTGTATACCTCTGAAGTTTTTGTTTTTTTTTTTAATTAAAAACATTGAGATGCTGTTTAAACACACACTACTTGCCACTGGGTGACAGTAAGAAATGAGGAATTTCATTTATGCCTTACTGCTTCTTACAAATTGCATAATAGTAGATTACACCAACATACAATTGGCCAACTTTTAGAGTCAAATTTTGGGTTTTGGAAAATGCTCTGAATAAAGAACAGAGTTGTTGATTGCTTTTGGGATGATGGCTTTGGAGTGTTAATAGGACCGCTCTGTAAATTTGGTCACATCTGTAAACAAGTACATTTTGAGATTCTCTTTGTTGGTGTAGTCGGGCAGTGCTGCGTTACAATGTGCCGTGCATGTGGCATTTCCTCCCCTTTCACGTTTGTCTAATGCTCTGTCTCATGAATGCAGTTTGAACTCTGTGCTTTGCAGTCAAGGGCTTAAAAGTAATATCCAACATTTGAGATGCAATGGCACAGTCAGTAGGGGTGTGCTGTTGGTGTCTAAAATGTTATTATTTCTTACTTTTAAGATTATCAAAAATATTTCCAAACTTGCCTTATAACATGGTACTTACTGGATTTGTGTATTTTGTGTTAATCTATTGGTAGTCTTTTTTGGCGAATTAAGATTTCTTTTTGACCGTAAATAGAAGTAGCTTACCAGCTCTGCATGTACAAGGGTCCATTTGTGTCAGTGTCCTTTGTGTTTTTGATAATTTTTGTTCAACTCTTGTTATTCTATGGTAATTTAATTGAAACTGTGTGATATGCCTAGCTCAAATTGGCTAAAATAAAGCAATTCCTTTTCTTTCTCCATTTTCACGCACTTTTCTTCAACAGACTATTTTAGGGAAGAATATTTTCTTAAATCTCAAAGCAGTTTTCTTAAAAATTTGATTGTGTAAGTGAATAATTTATTTGACAGCTGAGGTTTCAGGAAAATTTAAAAATACAGCACGGTAGTGTTTTTTATGAAATTTGCTTACATGTTTATAATCATTGTACTACATACAGGCACACACAATTACGTAGGCCCCATAAGAATAAAAAGAATAACGTTCTGCCCATAGGGTTACACATGAAGTCTGAATATTTTGTGTTTCAAATAATAGGAGTGGAAAGGGAAATGTTTCTTGAATATGTTTGTTGGTGGCTTATTTCAGAAAAGTAGCTCCTTAGCAATAAGGCCTGAAAAATGTGACTTACACCTGTCACAATGTAATTGAATAGCAGCAAGTAGAAAAATTGGGTTTGGTAGATGTTGTAATATTTGAAATTCAATTTTTCTTCTATTAGGCCAAGTTATGAGAATACTATCCACTTTATTAATAAAAGAACCCTGAACCCTTAGAAATAAGTACACCAGTATCTCAGCTCTAGCACCTAGAGATAAGATGAAACTTTGGCATCCACTGTTTCTCTTCTTTTTACTGACTTTGAATTTGGAAGATGAGTAACAAACAGATGGAACTAAAGAGAGAAATGTACTGTTGTTTGAAAAAACTGATGTCACTTAGTATATTGGCATAGAGACAGTTAGTGATACAACTTTCTGAAAGGAATTATTTCATAGAAATGAAGATTTATATTGTTTTCTTTTTCTTTCCTTGCCCACGTGCTGTAATATAGGAGGTTCCGATTCTGTGGTGCCTGATGTAAGTAGTATTCATTCGGTTTTGGAATAAACAAGGAGGCCTGGGTGGGACTGAATTAGCACACAGTAGCGTCGCTTACCGTTATTTTAAGCTGCATGAGAGTTTATCCAGGAGTATCTTTCCAAGATAAAGAGACCTATTTTTTTTTTAATTGAAGTACAGTTGATTTACAATGTTGTGTTAGTTTCTGGTGTACAACAAAGTGATTCAGTTTTTTATATATATATATATATATATACATACACACATATTGTTTTTCATATTTTTTCCATTATGGTTTATAACAGGATATTGGATATATCAGTAGTTCCCTGTGCTATACAATGGGACCTTGTTGTTTATCCATTCTATATAAAATAGTTTGCATCTGCTCATCCCAAACTCCCAATATAACCCTCCCCTGCCCCTTGCCCCCTTCCCCCTTCCCCCTTGGCAACCACGAGTCTGTTCTCCATGTTTGTGAGTCTCTGTTTCTGTTTCGTAGATAAGTTCATTTGTGTAAGAGACCTATTTTGATATATAAAGCCCACCCTCCTTTAGTACAGCGTAGGCCAAGGGTGATATGAATAATTTATGTATGCAAAAGTACTTCAGTAGGGCTTCCCTGGTGGCGCAGTGGTTGAGAGTCCGCCTGCCGATGCAGGGGACATGGGTTCGTGCCCCAGTCCGGGAAGGTCCCACATGCCGCGGAGCGGCTGGGCCCGTGAGCCATGGCCGCTGAGCCTGCGCGTCCGGAGCCTGTGCTCCGCAACGGGAGAGGCCACAACAGTGAGATGCCCGCGTACTGCAAAAAAAAAAAAAAAAAAAAAGTACTTCAGTAGATGACTTAATGAAGTAACATATTCTTCTCTGCTTTGCACCTTTTCTCTTGTAACTTGGCAGCTTCCAGTCCCGACCATCAGTGCCCCGAGTCGCTGGACGTGGGATCAGGAAGGGGAGCGGAAGCGGCAGGAGAGGTGGCAGAAAGAGCAGGACCGCCTGCTGCAGGTAAAGCAGGGTAGTGTGGGTCAGCAGGAACACAGTTTGCTTTAACAGCTTTTCCTGCTCAGCGTCAACCTACATTAAGAAGCAACTTAAAAAAAATTAAAAGCCAATAACCTCATAATTAACAAATCTTTTGATATGTAGCACATTTTTTTAAAATAAATAAATTTATTTATTTATTTATTTATGGCTGTGTTGGGTCTTCGTTGCTGCGCCCGGGCTTTCTCTAGTTGTGGCGAGCGGGGGCCACTTCTTTGTCGCAGTGCGCGGGCTTCTCGTTGCGGTGGCTTCTCTTGTTGCAGAGCACGGGCTCTAGGCACGCGGGCTTCAGTAGTTGTGGCGTGTGGGCTCAGTAGTTGTGGCTTGCGGGCTCTAGAGCGCAGGCTCAGTAGTTGTGGCGCAGGGGCTTAGTCGCTCCGTGGCATGTGGGATCTTCCCGGACCAGGGCTCAAACCCGTGTCCCCTGCATTGGCAGGCGTATTCTTAACCACTGCGCCACCAGGGAAGCCCCTGTAGCACATTTTTTATGAAATACTTTTCCATTTTGAAAATTTCCAGAGTCCTCCTTTTAAAATTATTTATTAGACCCTTTGTATATTTTTAGAGTATGTGGCACCATCGTTTTATGGATTTTCTTATGCATGAGAGGTGTAGAGATTTGTCAGGACCTCAACCTGCATAAACTGTGTGCTTGGTCCATTGCACCGTAATTCAGTGCCCCTTCCAGTTAGCTAGGGGCGTCGATGAATTACAGCCACAGTAAAGAGTGGATATGGGTTCAATTCTGAATGTCTGCCCTTTCCCAAGTCTGCATTTTAGCTCAGTATAAGCTATGATCTACTTTAGGGGTGCAAATCTGATTGGTTAAACCAATATCTCTGTCTTTAAAGATGGAGGTCGAGGGTAGAACTGGCAAAATGCAAATGAGAGATTAACATCATTAACCTGTTAACTAATTAATATGCCATCTCATCTTGTAGGAAAAATATCAACGTGAACAGGAGAAGCTAAGGGAAGAGTGGCAGAGGGCTAAGCAGGAGGCTGAGAGAGAGAATTCCAAGTACTTGAATGAGGTAGTGTTGGCCCACGCCCTCTTCTAACTTCTCTACCTTGTTGGTGAAATTCGCTGTAAGCTGGAAGCTACCCCGTTTCACCTGGCTTTTGTCACACATTCACCTGTGTAGTTCTCTGAAAATACCAGGCTCTGGTTTGTCAATTTCACTGTGACGTTTCAGCCTTTCTCCTAGCTTCTCTATTGTATCACTAAATAATCCTATCGCTAGGCTCGAAGTGCATCTTCCTCTTCTGTGTTACAGCTCCACCACCCATGTGTGATTTTTGTTAGTGATAAAACTTTTAACGTTATTTCAAGTGGAATTCTGGGCCAACTACAATAAGTATCATTTAAAACTGAATATAGACCTATCTGTGCATAGTACAGAAATGCACAGATTCAGATGGGTTTCTTTTCTCCCTGGTCGCGTAGGAGCTAATGGTCCTAAACTCAAACAGCATTTCTCTGACCACACGGGAGCCTGCTGTGGCCACCCGGGGTGAAGAGTCCAAGGCACCTGACAGCGAAGGAACCCCGGCAGAGGAGGAAACGAGGCAGCAGCAGCAGCAAGAGAAAGACCAGGAGCAGAAGCGGCGCCAGGCAGAGGCAGAGGCAGACGAGCAGAAGCGCCAGGCGGAGAGAGAGAGGGAAACTTCTATCCAAATATACCAGTACAGAAGGTCTGTCCCCACGGCCGAAGGGCGCGTGTGCTTTTTCAGTTGATCTGACTTGGGTGCCTCTGAAGTGGGGAATGGATACAGCTAACTGGTCCCCCTGCTCCCTGCTATCCGTCCTCCACGCAGGGCCACACAAGCAGAGGTGAACCTTTTTCACTGTCAGTGATCCTGTCACCTAACTTCCCTCCTCAAAGTTCCCACATGGCTCCCTGTCACGTTACAACATCATCCAGAGTCCTCGCCGTGGCCCCGATGGCTTGAATGAATTGCATCTCGGCCTTCTTGTCCACCTGGCTTCCAACCACTCTTCCCCTCACTTGGACGCTTACAGTCACACTGGCCTCCTTTTCCTTCCATGAAAATGTCCGACTGACTCTGCCCCGGGACTTTTGCATTTTCTAGTCCCTGTACCTGGAGAAGACTTCCCTCACGTGTTTGTGTGGCTTACTCATTTTCTTTAAGTCTCTGCTCCAATGTCACCTTCTCAGACTTTGCAGAATACCTCATCAGAAACACGTCTCTTCCCCCCACCCTTTCTCTCTAGTGTGCACTCGCCTGCTTTACATTATGCATTTATTTGCTTGTCTGTTAACCTGCCCCATCCCACTAAAATGTATTATGAGGCCAGTAAGTTTGTTTTGTTTGCTTCGGTAGCCCAGCCCTGGAATAGTACCAGAACATAGCAGGCACTCAGTGTATGTTTGTGGAGTGAATGAATTGCAAATGTCTGTTGGCGGTAGTAGGTCTGTTTTCTGTAGGGATGGGTTGAAATACTTCTGTATGTTTAGTTTTCAACTCAGAGACCATTCTCATAAAGAGGCTGGAATAACATTACTTGGATATCCATTTCTTAAACTCTGGGCAGGCATTGAAGTCTAATACTTTGAGCATAAACTCTTTTTCCATCTTTTAGGCCGGTTGATTCCTATGACATACCAAAGAGAGAAGAAGAATCTTCAGGTTTGCTTCCTAGTGACAGGTGTGTAGAACTTTAATTGTAATTTGGTTGGAGTAATTGGCCTCTGAAGAATATTTGAGGTCTTGCCTAGATGTTTCGTAGGAATGCTTTAGCGCCTGCTCTTTTGTGGGTACAAAGATATCCTGCTGGTTGATGTTTGTATCAACTGGCTTTTGCCGTGTAACCAACTGCCCCTAAACTTAGTGACTTGACTTACGATTTCGTGGGTCAGCACTTTAGACTAAACTCAACTGGTGGTTCTTTTAATTGATTGGGTCCCTAGTGCATCTACCACCAGTTTACTAAGCAATTCTGCTTTTGGGAGTTGACTGGCCGTCAGCAGGGACAGTGAGAACAACTAAGCCATGTGTCTTTCAACATCCAGCAAGCCAGTGCAGTCTTCTGTACGTGGTGGCTGGACAGAGAAAAGAGAGAGAATTAAAGAGAGAAAGCGTGCGAGGCACCTTGCAGTCTAAGGTCTGACCTGGTGCACCACTGCTTCTGCCACATTCTGTTATCTAAAGTCACAAGGCCAGCGCAAGTTCACGGAGAGGAGAAAAACCCTCTCTCTTTGTGGGAGGAGCCACAGTGCAAGGGTAATGGACACAGAATAATTGTGTTCATTTTTGCGATCTACCTGAAGCTTTATTTTAAAGAAGTTATAAGCAATGGCATAAGCTTATCAAAAGTTCCATGCGGACATCTGAAATGAGAATTGTAGCCTTCCTCTTAGTTTGATTAGAACTACTAGTCAGTTTCAGGGAATGAAGATAGGATTTCAGATACCTGAAAAGTTATATATTTCCTAAAACATTAAATTTAATATTTTAAAAGAATTTAAAAAATGCTTTGCACTCTTGAAATCACTAAGGACTTCTGAAAAGTCTGTCTATATATATATCCAGTGTATGACCATTAATCTATGTTTTCACAGCTAAAATTTCTCCTTTAGGAAGTTCACCTTAGAAATAAGGAAGGACTCATCTCTATAGGCAATCAGGATGACTGAATAGGGCTCAGAGTAGATAGGGAAAAGAAAAACAACATACATAAAGGTACTAATGGGCTGACATTAAGCTAGACAAAAAATTCTAGTGATGGATAACCTTATTTATAGTGAATGTTTCTGGGTAACTCTAGATCATTAAAATGTGTATCTCTCTTTTTTAAAGCTATGATTTATTTATATATATAGAAATAAGCTTGATGTATGTGGTTCATTACCTTGAGAAAATAAGTAGATTTTAGGGAAAGGAAACTTAAGGAATCCTGGAAAGTATGAAACGCTCGTAGGTAGTTGTGATAAAGCATGCCCTAGAGGCATTAAGGAGCGTAGCTAGACATCATGCATTAAAAATATTTTCTTCTACCTTAATACAAATGAAACCATTCATGGATGTTGCTGACAGTTGTGATATAGTGTGTGTTACACATAATTATATGTTGTATTGATATATTATAAACGTCTGCATATACCTATGTATGAATATTATTATTATATAATATATTATTATTCATTATTATTACTAGTATTTGAAGTTATTGTGCCTAGGAGAGTGAGAAAGAGATGAGCATGGATTGGTATATGGCCCCAAGGTTTAGGCCTTTTCAGAAGTTGCCTATGCCAGTGTGCTCCAGTACCTCTTTGGAATGCTAGGATAACATTTGGTGAGTTGCTGTTTCAGAGTAGGACCCTAATGCCCCCAAATGACTTCCTGACCCTCGGGCAGCATGAAGGAAGTGCTGACAGTCTGATGTTAGGTGATCTGATGACAGATGCTTTGTACAGCCTGGTAAGATTGATGTCTGGAAGAAAAGAGAGTCAAAGTATTCAGGCTGGTCAGAAAATCATAGGCTTTAACTGACATCAACTTGGAGAGGATTTTCACATGCTTCTGTTCCTAGCATCAAGCTCTTTTCTCTTTAGAGATGTCTTGTTTTCTGCTAGTTTGTGCAACATGAAAAATGCCTTCATATGAAAATACATATGGCTCTCAACAGACATGGGAAATAAATCAGCTGCTTTAAAAAGTAATCTTTTGGGGGTTCTTACTTCATAAATATGAAAAGGATGTTCTTAATGAGATGTATGTAACCTGTTCTGTGTTTTAGGAATAAATCCAGATCCACTACTGAACTGGATGATTACCCCACAAATAAAAATGGTAAATGTGAATTTTTTTCAGAATTCTTCAGCGCAATTGCTTAGTTATGCTATCACACCCTATGATCAGTATTTTTAAGGTCAAGGTATTTCAGGTTGATTAAGATTACATATTTAAAATACAACAGATTTTTAGCACCCCTTCCCATTTGTGTATAAGAACAAAATTATCTTGTGCTTAATTTGGCTTTATTTTATGATGGAGGGAGTACTGCAAGATTAAAATGATTATAAATATTTAAGGAAATCTGTGGAAATTTTGCAAGGTGATGCTGATATGATTTTGTATAGTGAATTTCATCTTGCCTCCAAAGAATTGGGACAGAAAAGTTTTCTGCAGAGTACCAGGGAAATTGTATATAAACCCAAAATTGCATATAAACCTGAAATTGGACATTTAAATGACAAGATTCAAAAAATGCAAAATGGGGCTTCCCTGGTGGCACAGTGGTTGAGAGTCCACCTGCCGTTGCAGGGGACGCGGGTTCGTGCCTCGGTCCGGGAAGATCCCACATGCTGCGGAGCGGCTGGGCCTGTGAGCCATGAAAAAAACTTTACAGCCCTCTGTGAACAAAACAACATCCACAGGCCCCAATGGTCTGATGGCAGCTCTGGTTAAAGCTTGTAGAATTTACAGTTTCTAATAGGTTTGTAATCACCCCTTTCCCCTTAACACAGAGGACCTTCCATCGTCTGGTCCTAGTTTAACTTTCCAGCGTATTTTGCTGTTTTCCCCATTAGGGGCCCTTAACTATAACCAAATTGTTCTCTCTCTCATTTTCCAACTTATCAGATGCTTTCTGATCTAGTTCCTCTGCTCTCACCTGTTTGGATTTCCAGTTTCTTCTCCCCTGAATTTGCCCCTAAGCCACCATTAAAATTAATGTTTAAGTACTTGAATCTGCCATGAAACATTTTTAACCTGCAGTGATCATATTCTCTCTTGAACGTAAACACGGGACCTGTTAGTAATAACAAGTGTGACTCTCAGAAATAGTTTTGTTAATATTTGTGACTAGTGTTATTAATCTGGCTATTTTTCTATGTATGTTTTCTCCCCTTTACTAACTGTAAGCTCTTGTATAGCACACGGTAGACGTTATTAAATATCTTATTGAAAAACTTGGCTATGCCAGTAAGGCATCTTTAAAATAGAAAACATTTTATTCCAAATCTGACCAAATTGACAAGCTGTGTGCATACACCAATGTAAACATAGGCGTGTATAAGAAACCTTTGGTGGCCTCGTTCATTGCTTACTGGAAGATAAACTAAGGCAGAATGAATTTTGAAAGAAAGACAATAACAGTGAATCTGGAGAGCAAAAGAAAATAAATCCTTAGATGAAATTTTCTAATCCAAATTGAGATGGGGAGGATACATCAAAGTTAGGGATGTTTTACCCATATCAGGGATTAATCAGCAAATCCAAGGAGACAACGCCTTCAGGATAAAACCTGACTTAATTGTCACTCATCCAAATTATAGTTCTGTCAGTTCCTTTACAGGAGATACAAGTCTGATAACATTCCTTGCTTATCATTTGGATTACTTGGCTAGTTTTCAATTTCACAAAAGCCATTTCGGCCATTGAATATGCTCTCATTCCTATGATTTGGTCATGACTTATTCTGTGACTTATACCATGAAGACTCGAGCCATGTTAGCTGGAGATGCATGCGTTTCTGTCTTCGCTCTCTCCGCAGGGGGAGTGTACGTTTTTTGAAAGAACAGAGTGCCCTGTTCCCTTGCAGAGTTGTCACAGCAAGCATTCAGTGAGCAGGTGCTTGATTGATTTTAATTTAGGAAGGAAGGAGATAGTGGAAGAGCAACTTTCTAGATGAGCAGTTTGTAATGTAATACTGCTGAAATCAAGGCTGGTTGTCTCCTTTTTAGGCAGCCCTCTGGAATGCCTCTGGGTGTGGAATTGGAATTTCTAGGGACAGGAGACTGTTCCTTTATGTTCTGAGGCAGCAGTCTCATTGAGAATTGATAATGTGAGCATATGTGCCCAATGTCACTTTTTTTTTTTTTTTTTTTTTTGCTCCACTGTATTTGGAGATTTATCCACTATGCCTTTTTTTAATGTGCTAATCCCAGAGCTTTTGATGTTTTTAATTTAGGAAGCAATAGATATTTAGACCGAACTGGGAGCAGTAGCTCATCGCAGAAAAGCTCCAAGAAGGAACAAGTCCCATCAGGAGCGGAGTTGGAGAGACAGCAAATCCTTCAAGAAATGAGGAAGAGAACGTCCCTTTATGATGACAACAGCTGGATCCGACAGCGCAGTTCCAGTGTCAATAAAGAGCCTATTTGTCTGCCTGGGATTATGAGAAGGTGAGAGACATCTCGGAATTATTTCTCCTTCTGTACCGAGGTGCAGATATTTAATTTCTAGACGTGCTGGCTGCTTTGGACAGAAGAGATGTCATCATTTCTTTTCTTATGTAAGATTTAGTGGGGGAAAGAGAAGGAGAGCAGATGTCATTGGGCACTTGTCACAGAGCACTGATTAGTGCCAGACACGTGCCAGGTGCTTTGTCTACATCATCTCACTTAATCTGGAAAGAATATCTTGAGGCAGGGATAGTAATTCTGCTTTTCCATACGAAGAAGCTGTGACTAGAGCAAGCAGTGCACTCGGACAAAACCACACGGCTAATAGGTTGCCAGGCTGCCTGTGGAGCTCTGATGTGTGATTCAGGTACTTAAATAATTGATGTGCTCTTAGTGCTTCCGTGAATGATGCTGAACCAAAAAAAAAAATTAAACCTCTGTTTATAATGAGACAGTGGTTAGATTGGAATCATCAAAGTAGTGTTCACAAAGTGTGGACACCTAATTTTTGTAACTTAAAGGAAAATACAGAGATATAAATTAATTGGAGATGAGAGGATGAACTAAACAGATGTATCTTGGGTAAGTGAATACTGAAGCTACTTCTATTTAGTATTTCCACAGCTGACCAACCAAGGAAAATTACTGACAACACATTACAGACCAAGGGCTAATTACCTCAATGTAAAAGTAATGCTTGAAAATCAGTAAATAAACCCTGACAACTTTATAGAAACATAGACAAGTGATGTGAACAGATAGTTCATAGAAAAAGAAACAAAGTCAGTAAGCATATGACAGATCAACACTTCTCCTAAAACAACAGTGGTATGCCTCGCTGGTGGGATTTGTAGAGTTAAAAGGTTGATTAAATCTAGTATTGATTAAATTAACTTAAATCTAGTATTGATTGAATCTAGTACTGATTAAATCTAGTATTGACAATTGTATAAGGAAACAGGAATTCTTGTTCCCAACCGGGTGGGCAGTTTTCTCAGTGTTTATTAAGCAAAAGTTTTTGCGTATACCCCGTGAGCACTTGAGTTTCTGACACTTTATCTTCTGGGTATATTTGGATAGGTATGCAAAGATAGTATTGGCAGTAGCAAAAAAGAGAAATAATTAGAATATGTACAAATAAGAGTGTACTTGGTGCTCATTAAATGAATAGTGGCACCCTGATAAGTAGAATACTATACAACTATTAAAGAGTGAAAGAGACATCACTCTATAATATGCCACCTCAACAGTGAGTGGGTTAAAATAACAATTCACTACTCTCAAAATTCTGAGCGTTGGCTGGGCAGGTCTTTGCACGTATTGGTTGGGGCACTTGGCAGCTGTAGTCATTTAGAGCTGCGGTTGGCAATTTGTTTTGCACGCAGGACCACATTGTAAATAATTTAGGCTTGGTAGGCCACCCAAGTCTGCGTCATGTATTTTTTGTTGTTTTTTTTAATGACTGTTTGAAAAGATAAAATACCCTTAGCTCATGCATTTTTCGTATCCTGGCAGTGGGCTATAACTTGCTGACCTCTGATACTCCACTGAGAGCTCAGCTGGAGCTATTGGTTGGGAGCTGCTGTTCTCCAAATAGGCCTCCCCACATAGCTGCTTGGGTTGCCTCATAACCTGGCACCTGGATTTAAAGAGGAAACCTTACAAGAGGTATAAGCCCTAATGTGCAAGTGCTTATCAAACCTCCATTTGTCTCATGTCTGCTAATGTCCCATTGACCAACATGTCGCATGGCTAAGCCCAGAATCAGTGGGAGGGGACCACACAAGGATGTGGATACCAGCAAGATGATCCACTGGGGGCCACCAAAGTACCTTCTATCACCTGAACTGACATGAAGATAGTTCTAAGAAAAGGTATATTACATGGAATAAAGCAAGTTATGAAGAATATGAGTTGTAGAATAATCCCATTTGTTTAAGCATGTTAAACATATGAACATATGTATATAGACATGGTTATACGTACATATGTAAATTTGTATTTGTATGTAAATATATACTTGCATGTGTGAGGAAGGAGTCTAGAAGGATACACCGTCAACAGTGGTTACCTCTGGGGATTAGGGCAGGTAAATTGTAAGTAAAAGTGTATATACCCTGCTGGATTGCTTGGGTCTTTCTCATCATGATGATATAATACTTTTATAATCTGAAAAAAATACATATTTCAAACTTGGGATAAGAGAGAAAGTTTTAAAAGTCATAACAACAAAATTGACCAGGTAGGAAAAAACCCTCATAATTTGGAGTCAATCTTTGTAGGTCAGAATTAATGTCAAGTACATAACGATCTTATTTACAAAGCAGAAATAGAGACACAGACATAGAGAACAAACGTATGGATACCAAAGGGGAAGGGGATGTGGAATGAATTGGGAGACTGAGACTGACATATAAACACAATTGATACTGTGTATAAAATAGATAACTAATGGGAACCTACTGTACAGCACAGGGAACTCTTGCTCTGTGGTGACCTAAATGGGAAGGAAATCCAAAAAAGAGGGGATATATGCATACGTATAGCTGATTCACATTGCTGTACAGTAGAAACTAACACAACATTGTAAAGCAACACTACTCCAATAAAAATTAAAAAATTAAAAAAAAATAAATGAAGGTTAATTGAGTGTGAAACATCATGATGCCTTTGATGAAAAGGAACTTTAGCTGTTAAAGGTAATTTTATATGTAACTGGCCTTGTTAGATTCATACCTGCTTATAAAATACATGGATATTTTAATGACTGTAATGGTGTTAAGTGGATTTCTAGTTGAATGTGTTCTATAACTTGGATGAACCCTTTCCGTGTTTCAGAGGTGAATCTCTAGATAACCTGGATTCCCCGAGAGCCAGTTCTTGGCGACAGCCCCCTTGGCTCAACCAGCCTTCAGGAGTCTATGCCACTTCCTCTGTCCAAGACTTCAGTCGCCCCCCACCTCAGCTGCTGTCCACTTCGAACCGTGCCTACATGCGGAACCCCTCCTCCGGCGTACCCCCTCCCTCAGCGGGTTCCGGGAAGACCACCACCCCATCCCCCATACTGCGCAGCCATTCCCCTGCGGTTCCGCAGCCCGGCTCCCAGCCACGCAACAGGTGAGGCCCTTTGGGTTTTCCCTCTTCTTCCCTTCGTCTCAAGGGGTAGTTTTTCATTAAAAATTTCCCAGAATCTTGTCCAAGCTTTCCAATGAAAAAAGAAAAACAAGGCTTTTTGAGTGTGTCAGTTTCAGTGTTCCTTTCCCAAATCAGTTCCTTGCTATCTTTCCATGCCAACCCAAGGGCATTTAGGGATGTCTTATGAAGCCATTGGAGGCCTTTAAAATGTTTACTTCACTGCCACTGCCTCGTTTACTTGGACCTGTGGTCAGTGTCTTAGATGCAGATGGACCTGAACAGTTCTCACTCTGGAATCATAAAAATATACAGTAGCTCAAGAATGCATGACAAATTGATGAGTAAAAGCAGTATTGTAAAATGTTTGACTGTTTTGATGAGACTGTAATATAAAATCATTTTATAGGAACTGAGTATGAAAGGAAAGCATTATAACCCAGACCCATCGTCTGTGGAACTTTGAACAAGCTGGCTTAAAAAATCCTTAAGTTAGATATGGCATTTTGGGTTTTTGATTTCCAAGACCATTGCTTGTCTCTTATCTGGTTTTCCAACATCTTACTCAGACTACATCAACTGAATTCTGCAGGTCATATGCTGCGGGAACTGTGTGAGAGTTATAATGGTGGGTCTTGACACTTGCCTTTTGGTATGGGTTAAAGCTCAGATTATCAGCCTGTGTTGGGGTGCTATATCTGTGTAGCTTCTCCACAGATCACTGATGCTTCACAAAGCCACATACAGCAGTGTTTCTGTTGAGACCTGAAGGGAGTGCTACTGGCCTCTGCTACTTTTCATCACTATTGAAATACTGAAAAGTAGAAACACAATGATTAATATTGGGATTTTTTTTTAAGCTATCAACTAAAGGATTTCATTCGGAGAAGATATTTTTATCTAGCTAAAAATGTTGCTTGTGCCGGGATTTATAAAATGTGTATCAGGGAGCTTAAATTAAGAGAAGAAGAGATGAGGATTTTTGGTAAATTTGGAGGGAAGATAGGGACTGCAGAGTCGGGGAGAAGCCAGAGGAGAGAGTACCTGTTTCCTTACTGAGAACCCTGCCCTCGGAAAGCAGAAAGGAGACGGGGCTGTGGACTTCTCTGCCCTGAAAAGGTCTCTATCTAGAGCACGTGGTGCTCTAACGTGAGGCACTCAACAGCTCTGCCCTTTCCAATGTCACTGAAGTGCTGTGCCAGTCCAGTGGGATGCAAAGATAAGAAGTAGCCTTCACCTTTCGGCCTGGGAGAAGAGATAAGCCTTGTAAATAAAGCAAGGTAGAAACTGCCTTACCTATCTAAATGGTAGCTGTCAGGCAGTTTTCATGTCATTCTCCGCAGAGGCAGCCCTGTAAACCAGAGGTACAGTCAGGAAAGCACTGATACTTCTGTTGACCTAGAATATCGGGTGAATGAGAAAGAGGTTGAGAAAATAAGGTTGAGGCGGTAGGTTGAATAGACTTGCAACACCTCTCCGAAGCGGGGCTGCTCTTTCGGTGTTCGATGAGCAGAAGGCATGATTAGAGCTGTGCCTTGGAGGGTTTACCTGGCAAGATGATGTCGGCTGCATTAGAGGAGGGGGGACTGTTGCCGAGTACAGATGTGGTCTGAGGGTGATAGCACCGCGAAGTGCAGCATGGACTGATTACACAGAAATCCTTCATGTGTGTGACTAGGTGTCAAGGGTTCCAGAGCCGTCGTGGAGGTCCATCAAGGTACAGTATAATCAAGGCATACTTTGGTTGGCTGGTGAACGTTTTCCTGCCACAGGTTTATAAAATAAAGAGTTTCGTAAACTATGATTCACGTTAATACCAGAGTGTGATTTTTAGATAAGAGCTTTGAGCTACTCGGATGAAAGCCACCCTTCCATTCTCGTTCTACGTCTAGGTCGGTCAGTGGGAAGCGCATGTGCTCCTATTGTCATAACATTCTGGGCAAAGGAGCCGCCATGATCATCGAGTCCCTGGGTCTTTGTTATCATTTGCATTGTTTTAAGGTGAGACTGAGCCAGACAGCCTACAGGCCCGCATTGCTTTGCTTGGAGAGAGCATGGCTTCTTGCAGCGCTGGGTGTGGACCTGCCACTAACAAGCTAGGTGCTGCCTCTGTTGGTCTGTGCTGCACTTTGAATCACAAATGGCCTGCTACTGCTACTAGGTTCTCAAACCTTGAACCTGGCTTCAAAACTTAAAGCCGGAAGCACTATGCACTTCCTATTTCCAATCTAAGATTCTATAAGTAAAATTCACCGTGCGTAAATGCTTTCTCTGACATGCTGCCACGGTTATTAACAGCATGGGGACATGAATTATAACAGTGTCCAAACCCTAGCTTTGAATAGGGAGAGTATGAAAGGAAAAATAATGTATTTTTACAGTTGCACAGTCTGCTTGTACCTAAGGGGCTCTTGCACATAAGAAAGAAGTAGGGCTCTATGACTCCCTTAGTTTGCAGTATGTCTTTAGAGACACATCTGTTTGATTCTTGAACTTGCGTTGGGCCAGAGAGAGAGATTCCGGTGGTTGATCCTGGAGTCCTTTAGAGCTCAGCTTGTTTAAGCTTGTCTATCTCTGGCTTGGGTTGTTCCTAGGCATAGCAGAATGAGTCAAAATTATTAGTGTTTGAGCACATGGAACCAAAATACCCAGCCTTGAAGGGAAAGCACTGTGAGTGAACCTCCCCGAATTGGTGCTGGGGGGAATGCCTGTGGTGACCCACCCCAGGGCAGAGAGCCAGACACCCAGTCTTGGTGCCCTTCACCCGTTCCTTCCTGTGGTGCTTTATCCTCTCCATTCCGCTGGGAGAAAGGAAGATGCAATTTCTTTAAACCAATCAACGAATCATTTCTATTCTTTTGGTATATTTAGAATGATATCTTGGCTCTTAAAATTGGCTTTATGAATTCTTTAATGTCTCATCTGGCAGGTTTCCTTTTCATCTAATTATCTTTGGGCCTTTTTTTTTTTTTTTCCTTTGCTGAAATGTATCTAAGAGCTTAGAAGCTGCATTTTGCTCAAATTTTTTTTTTTTTTTCTGGGAGTGCCCCAAGCTTTCTTGAGCTAAGTGTGGACGTTTCCTGTTTTTGCTTTTTTTTTGTTTGTCTTCCAGTGTGTGGCCTGTGATCGTGACCTCGGAGGCTCTTCCTCAGGAGCCGAAGTCAGAATCCGAAACAACCAACTGTATTGCAACGACTGCTATCTCAGATTCAAATGTAAGAGAGCAAATCAGGGAGAAAATTTCTTGTCTTTTACGGAGACCACGGGTTCCCATGCATTTCCCTGAACCTACCACCAGCTCCCCTTCAAGCTCCCTGCCCCAGAGCTCCAGGCTTCAGGAATCTCAGAGTATCCCCTGCAAAGAGGGTCCGGTGAGCGGGTCAGTGGGTCAGTGCTCAGGATTCCAGCCACACAAGGGTGGGTGTGGGACCAAGGAACCAGAGAGGGATGCGTGCCAGGAGTCAGGACGGTGTGCTGTGCAGTCTGCTGAGTCTGGAGAAACTTCTGATGACTCAAGCATAAAAACCAACCAAGACCAACAGTCAAAATGAATCTTCTGTATAGACTCTCATCAGTTTCTTGGCTAAGAAACTCTCATCATTTTAGCTGATTTCTATTATTTACTAATGGGGTCTGATTATGTGATTTAGAATATGACCAACTTTAAAAACTGTGGTTTAAAAAGGTAATAAAGAATAGTCAGCGTATGCTTTGTTACTCTATAATCATATGCTATCAAATTATACAATAATTTAAGCATTAATTCTGATGACATAGTGTTTCAGTGTCATTTTTGGAAAAATTGCGTTTTTCGAAAACTTCACATGCTATTCTGTGTCTAAGCCCGTTTTTGCCTGTAAGTGTGTTATAAACATAGGGTAGCGTAAGTAGATTGCATATCGTTTATAGCTACATAAAGACAACCATTCCTCCTTTTTATATTTTGAGCCTTGATGCTGGTAACGTGTGTTTCTTCCTTATTGTGAAAGGGTGTTTGTTACAAGTGGTATCAGCCAAACCATATGCTTTTGAGCTCTGAGGTATTTATATGGCCTTTATGTGAAGAGTGCTTTGGAAATGGCTTCAGCCCAGTCAACTCTCTCTTATCTGTCACCGTGTTTTGAGCCTTCTCACCCCGTTGGTCCAGACCTTTCCTGGATGCCAGCACTGAGGTGGGAGAGTGTCAAGGCTGGGCATGGAATGGGGAGGGAGTGTGTGTATGTGTGTGAGCTTTTCTCTCTTTAGTCAAAATTCCAAAGCCAAATATAATTGATTTTGGGAATCATCATGGAAAAATTGCCCATGCCTTTTCTCTCCTCCAGTACAAATAATAGAGAGTTGAGTGTAACTTGTTTCTATATCAGCAGTTAATTTTTACTCCATTTTTTTTTTTGCAAAGAAAGACTTGTAGAACCCAGAGGTGTGATTTGCCCAGCTTTATCCTAAGTGAGTAACAGGGTAACTCTTTCTACCTCATGGGGTCATTCTCTGAACGATTCCTGCTATGTATCCCAGGTGGCGATATTCGAGTGTTTCTGAATCTAAGCGCTTTTCTTTCTTCTCTCCTTGCCTGATCAGCTGGACGGCCAACCGCCATGTGATGTAAGCCTCCACACGAAAGCACTGTTGCAGATAGAAGAAGAGGTGGTTGCTGCTGGTATAGATCTATAAATACACGTTGTATGTCCTTTTGCTCTCTTTTTTAAAAAGAATAATACTTTTTCTGGCCTCTTTAGATTACATCAGAGCATTATAGTCTTGGTAGAACCTGTATTTTTGTTGTTTATTTATAAGAAGGTAATTATGTGTGGGGAAAAGTGCAGTATTTCCTTTTTGAATTCAGCATTATAAAAGCACAGGGGAAAAATAAGAACTTCGAAATATTTTTTTGATGCTGATAATGATCTAGTTTGACTTTCTAATGGTATTTTGAGGAGGGTTATTTTATTGTTTTTTTTTTTTTAAGTTTTGGAAACATTATTTGAAATAGTTAATATAAATATGTAATTGCATTTGCTCTGTTTATTATAATGTATTCTAAATTAATGCAGAACAATACGGAAAATTTCACTAAAATCCACCCCCAAATTTGCTTTCTGTATCCTTCTTTTCATTTATGTAATATTATTAAAATTTTTTTTAGCTTATATGACATTTTATTTGCTTGATGAGGGGAGCTCTATTTTCTTCACCAGAATTGTCACTAAGCAATTCCCAGTAGAAATTGCTTCTTTTCATTCATGGAAAATCATCATGGTTTGTATGCCAGAAGTTTTCTCCAGAAACTAGTGAGCCTTTCTGTTCAACTGCATTTGTAAATAAACTTGCTGATGCATTTAAAGAGTGGTTCTTTTTCTTCTGTGTGTGTCTGTGTTTGTCTACCTTCCAAGCCTTTTAATTATGTTTCAGTGTGTGGCTTTTCTTGATACTATGTTTTATTTAGCATATTTACTGAGGAATAAATTGACATACAATAAAATGCACATATTTAAACTGTACAGTGACAGGTTTTGACATGTGTATATACCTATGAAACTATGACTGCAATCTTGATATCATTTTTCCGGAAAAATTTTAACAAGAAACTTTATTTTTGATGGAAAGTTGTTTTTGAATGCAATACGTTTTTATGGTGAGAGGTGAAGTGAATGGTGAATTGCTGGATGATATGCATAGAATCTTTACATACTCTTTTACTTCCTCAGTGATAAGTTTAGAAAATCTATAGGATAAAAAAATCTATAATGTTTTAGAAATCTGGAGTGAGAGTGCAAGAACGCAAGACTTTAGCATGTTTTGAGCAAAAATATAAGCTTGCTTGAATCCTTTATAATAAGGAAACTGGAGCGGTTAATTCTAGGATATGAGAACTGTACTGGGATAGGTTAGAAATATATAAGAAGCTGTAATGTGGGAGAACATAAAAAATTTAGTTCCAGTTTTTATTTTTGTTTAGTATTCTTTATTTCTGATTATTAGAGTAATGTGTGCTTTTTGATGAAAATTTATCAAGTACCAAAAGCGTAAGGAATATAATTCTCAATTCCAAACTTCAAAGACAAGAGCTCTGTGTTTAAGCTCAATCCGTACACAGTTATTTATCCTGTGTTCCTAGTTAACATTGGCTTGTGAATTTTTCCATGTTCTTAAAACCATTTCTATATATTTTTATTAATGGTTGCATTACGCTCCATTGTTTGGTGCTGTTAATACTTACCTGATAGTTCCTCTACTGCGTGCATCTCAGTTGTTTCTAATATTTAACACTTTTTTTAAACAAATAGATTTTATTTTCTTTAAAGTGATATAAGTTACTTTTATTTTTTCCCCATAATTTTTATCTTTTATTGGAGTAAAATTGCTTTACAGTGTTGTGTTAGTTTCTGCTGTACAATGAAGTGAGTCAGCCATATGTATACCTGTATACCCTCCCTCTTGGACCTCCCTCCCCCCTCCCCCCCCCATCTAGGTCACCACAGAGCACCGAGCTGAGCTCCCTGTGATATATATAACATGGTTATATATACTATATGTATGCATATATTTCTAGTATAAAGTCTGTGATGGACTCTCCATGATCATATCTATTTCTTTGTATTATTTTCATAGACATGAGATTATTGGCTCAGAGGTTATGCATCTTAAGGCTGTCACGATGCATATTGCCACAGTGGTTTCCAGAAAGCTGCTACCAACTTAGACTCCCACTAGCACCACACAGGAATTTCCGTTGCCTTGTTCTCTGCCTGACATATAGTAGACCTCAGTATGCAGTAGCTGAATAAATCAATAAATAAACCACTGCTTCAATTTCTGTCTTGTTAATTCTGCTTGTTCCTATCTCTAGTACAAGCTTTATTTCTTACCTCCCAGTTTTAGTTTTCTCATCCAACATCTTTACTGATCAGTACTCCTTTTCATCTAAATCCTGTGTCTTTTCATCTTAACCTTGTATACTGTTTTTCTTCTTCTCTGTACATTCTTATGACTTTTTTCCTCATCTCTCATATTATCTTGTTAAGTGATAATAATTTTGTTAGTACAAGTTGTTAGGACAGCTTTCAGAGATTTTCTTCTGAGACACCGGTGTTATAGCACCTTTGTATGTGCCCATGAGAATTTGTAACTTCATTTAGGAACAAGGAAAGATTCAGTCATTCAACATTCTTTATTCAAGCGGTATGCGCCAGGCATAGTTTTAGGCACTGTAGATAGTGCAATGAAGAAATACAAAGTCTTGTCCCTTACTGGGCTTAGATTTCCAGTTGGGGGAGACAGTGATAAACGCAATAAAATGTAACATGCGTGTGGAGATAAGGGTGTTGAAGCACAAATGAGCGGGGCGAGGAGGCTCCATGAGTGTTGGAAGTGAAAGTTCCGTGGTGCCTTTTTATATGGGTTGTAGAGACATCCTCTCTGATATTTGAGCCAAAGCCTGAAGGATTGAGGGAGCAGACCTTACAGATATCTGAGGGGAATGCATTCCGGATATAGAGAATAGCAAGTTCAAGTGTCCTGAGGCAGGAGAATATTGGGTGTGCTCAGAAAGCGACCATGTGGTTAGGACGGATCAAGTAAGAGTGATGTGAGCAAGGAGGTGTGGGCAGGAAGACGCAGGTCTGCTGAGCAGGACAGAGACATTGGAGGGTTGAGCTGAGGAGTGAAATGAACTGACTTATGTTTTAAAATGACTGCAGACCACCACATAAACAATAGGTTGCAGAAGAGTAAAGGTAAAAGCAGGGAGGCGAGTTCGTAATCTATTGAAAGTGTCCAGGTGAAAGATGTTCTCTTCACCAGGGCAGGAGCAGGGGAGGTGATGAGGAAGGAGGTGACAGATTACGCAGTGTGCATATGTATCTCGAAGATGAAGTGACAGAATTTGGTGATGGGTTGGATGTAGCATAAGAGGAAGGGAACAGTCCAAGTCTCAAGTGTTGTCTTAAGGAGCTGAACATGGAACCACCACTTTCTAAAATGGATAAGGTGGTAGGTGGAGCCCAGTTGGGGTTGGTGGGGCAGGGAGATCAGGGTTTGGATTTTAAACATGGTGAGGTCTGAACAGTATTAGATAAACTAAATGACAGTGTCGAGTGGGCAGCTGGCTGTGCAAATCTGGAGTTCAAGGCAGAAGTCCAGGCTGGGGACGTAAGTGTAGGGTCATCAGTATATGGATGGAATTTAAGCTGAGAATCAAGAGGATATCACCTGGATTCTGACTGTAATTAGAGCAAAGAATATCTCAGAAGGACCAATTCCTGGGGTCCTCCAGCATTGGAGATCAGAGAGGCAGAGGCAGGAGAAGAACCCACACACTGGTGTTCTGGGAATCAAGTCAACAGCATATTTCAAGGCGGAAGGGACCTGCTGTGTCAAAGGCTACCCAGTGATGCAGTAAGATGAGAACCCAGTCGATGACTGGAGATCATGTACCTTTTGGTGTTGGTGGATTGACCACCTCAGATGTTCAGTTGGGCGGTCTTTCACGTACACAGCACCCAGCCCAATTTCCAGTGCCTAGCAACCTCTGAATGTCCTGATGTGTTGTCTATTTACCCAGTGAGATGAACTGAGGGAGAGCTTGGAAAGCCATCTCCAGGCCACGTTCTGTCCATACCACCCGCCCCGCGCCCATGATATATTAGGAATCAGAGCTGCACTTCCCAGTGTGCTGTGAGTGAGTTCCCTTGACACGTGTGCTGCTTCCCCTTCACCACTTGCCCTGTAGTTTTGGGGGACTCTCAGAATGTCCTGGAAACAGAGATTCTGGGGTTAGAGTGCACTGGCTGCTTCCAGAGGCAGAGACAGCCAGCTGGGTTCTGTTCTGCCGTGTTCTGAGACGCAAACTTTGGGTCTCTTGGCTGAGGCCCCGGACTTGGTCGCTCTGCCTTACTTCAAGCTACAGACAAGCTTTGGTCCTTAAATTATGATTCACAGTTGAGTTTCATGGTAGTTGACTGAAATTCTGTACCCTCCCACCCCCGGAGTCTAGCATTGCCAGTGGTAGATCTCAGTGTTGAGGCTTTTCATCACTTTCAATGTCTCCATGTATGCTTTGTGGGAAGCAGGGAGAGGCCAAGTCAGAAACTGCCCCATATATTTTTTTAATTAATTAATTTTTGGCTGCATTGGGTCTTCATTGCTGCGCACAGGCTTTCTCTAGTTATGGTGAGCGGGGGCTACTCTTCTTTGTGGTGTGCGTGTTTCTCATTGTGGTGGCTTCTCGTTGCGGAGCACGGGCTCTAGGTACTTGGGCTTCAGTAGTTGTGGCACGCCGGCTCAGTAGTTGTGGCTCGCGGGCTCTGGAGCGCAGGTTCAGTAGCTGGGGCGCATGGGCTTAGTTGCTCCGCAGCACATGGGATCTTCCTGGACCAGGGCTCGAACCCGTGTCCCCTGCATTGGCAGGCAGATTCTTAACCACTGTGCCACCAGGGAAGTCCTAGATGCCATATTAAGACATAAGAAAGTTCTACGTTTTAAAATTTCGTAAATATTCTTTAAAGTTACCCTTTATAATCTTGACTTAAAGAGGCAGTAGGTACATGTGTATTCTCTAGCCTTTCATTTGTTTTGTTTACACATGAGAATTATCTGTGTGTGTATGGGGAGGAATAATCAGAGTGCTGGGTCCATTGGGAATCTTTACAAGAGGCAGGGATCAAAAAATACCACCGTCATTTCTGCTGGCACACTTCCTGCTTCCTCCTACTTGAATTGAGCTTAGCAATTGAGTAGCCAAGAGAAGAGCTCTCTGTCCTCTGTGTTTGTGGGAGAATGACATGGGGGGAGAAGACGGCACATGGCCTGTGGACAGGCAGTTTCATAAGACAAGGCCAAGGAAGGATTGAGGGGCCAGGCCATTTGTGAGTGGCTAATTCTAACATCCAGTCTGTCCCAAAGAGGTAGTGGGGAGGAGTGAGTGAGTGAGAGGAGTAGAAGGAAGGGATGATTTCTTCAATATTTTTGAGAAATCAAAAGTTTTTATTCTATGGGTAGGCATGACTGGTAGAGGAGGGAAGAGGATGCTTTTATCCCCTGTAGTCATTAAAACCCGGAGCCTCTGCAGTGCTAGATTCAGAAAGGAAAGTAGCATGAAAATTAAATTTGTTCTATTCAAGAATGTAATCTAGGCATTTTATTCAATACTTAATTTTCATTTCTATCACGGTGTGAGAAGTAGCAAAAAAAAAAAAAAAAGAAAGAAAGAAAGAAAGAAAGAAAGAAAGAAAGAAAGAAAGAAACTAGCTGGGTTTCAAGGAATAGGCCTGGAATAAAAACTACTGCCTGATTGTTAGTTGAGAGACATCTCTAATAGTGTATATGCCAGGGCTGGGAGTTTACTCATTTTATTTACTGCTCTAACATCAATCCTTGCAATCTGGAAGAGGTGTTAAGGTATGCTAATGCAAGTCCCAGTTTATACCAGTAAAAGTGGCATAAAAAGAATTTGAACTGTTTGTAGTGAGGTGGATGGACCTAGAGTCTGTCATACAGAGTGAAGTAAGTCAGAAAGAGAAAAACAAATACCGTCTGCTAACACATATATATGGAATCTAAAAAAAAAGCGGTTCTAGTGAACCTAGGAGCAGGACAGGAATAAAGATGCAGATGTAGAGAATGGACTTGAGGACACAGGGAGGGGGAAGGGTAAGCTGGGACGAAGTGAGAGAGTGGCATGGACATAGATACACTACCAAATGTAAAATAGACAGCTAGTGGGAAGCAGCCGCGTAACATGGGGAGATCAGCTTGGTGATTTGTGACCACCTAGAGGGGTGGGATAGGGAGGGTGGGAGGGAGATGCAAGAGGGAGGAGATATGGGGATATATGTATACATATAGCTGAATCACTTTGTTATACAGCAGAAACTAATGCAATATTGTGAAGCAATTATACTCCAATAAAGACGTTAAAAAGTGGCATTTAAAAACCCTAGTATGTGTTTAAAATCCATGTGTACAGGACAGGAAAAAAGCAATTTTCAGATTAATGTCATAAAACATGGAGGGAATATTTGATGAATACAAAGCAATCCTTATTCTCATGGAGGGGAAAGGCACATACCCAAAGGATTCTAGTGCCTGGTAGTAAAGACCAGGGCTATGAGAGAAATCCAGTGTGTGAGAATCCATGAGACATTTACATTTACATTTACTCAGTTGTGAAGCAACTTCACAGCCAAGTTGATATTTGAACTACATCTTTAAGAGCAGATATAATCTTAGCAGATAGAGCATGCAGAAGGAACAAAATACCATTTCTGAGTTGGGATCAAATCCCCAGAGGTGCCTCCCTTACGTTGTATTCGATCAAAAGCATACACACTTGGGCCTCTTTCGCAGAGGAATGAGGAGATCCCTAGTTACACTATGTGGGATCATGTCTCCATGGAGTGGTGAAGATCTGACGTAGGGTGGTGAGACCGCAAAGAGGAATAAGTCAATGGATGAGAGATCACGACTCAAAGACATGACACGACCTAAAGAGAAGCAAAAGAATAACTGTAGGACCCCAAGCCTGGGTAGTGTAGAGACTGATATTGTTGAAAAAGGAAATGAGTTCTGTTTTGGACACGCCACAGTACTACAGGGTTGACATACATAGAGAAGAAGTAGGTGAAGGTAGCTGGAAATAGGGGTTTGGGTTTAACTAGAAAGAAATGACATCCATTAGAGTTGGTTCATTTGCAAGCTCAAATTGATTTAGATATAAGTTTATTTCCTCACCTGAGAGAAAGTCGAGAAGGTCAGTTCATCCAGCAGTTTAATAATGTCATCAAACACCCCTATCATTCATCTCGGGCTGTTTGGCCATCACAACGCTGGCTGCTCCTAAGGCTGCTTATTACCACGGTTGCAAGATGGCAGACAGGCTCCATGCTTCTTTTTTCATATTCACTGGAAGAGATGCTGAGCCCTCATTGCTCTTCAGCGTATAAGGGACCTTTTCCAGAAGCCATTGGCCAAACTTCTGTCTTCTCATAGGCCAGCCTTGGGTTATTTGCCCAGTTTTGAACCAGGGGGCCCCCTTAAGTGAGAATCACCTGGTGATGCTGACTGATGGGAGTTTGGTGGAGTAAATGTTGGGGGTTAACCCCAACATGTACCGTAGTTAGCCTTTATGAATTCTCTTAAAAATTGCATACTTGTATCAATATGATGTGAGACCCTGTCTTTCAAAATTAGAACCTTGTAAGTCCGCGAGTTTCTTCAGGAACAATATAGAGAGCACAGGGGAGAGGACAAGAATGTTTCCTCTGTCGTACCCACCAAGGATCATGTGAGAGAGTACTTGAGAAAATTTGTTCTGTTCAAGCAATCATGAAGAGATCATGGTGGTGATGAGGTGAAAAATTGGTAACCTGGATAATTTGTAAATACTTGTGACTACTTTATGAATATAAAGTGTGAAAAATAGTCTCATACTTTCTCAGGTTTTTTCTGTAAAAATTCATAAAAGGGAATGGTGGGTTCAATGCTCATCTTCTTATGATTAAATTTGAAACTTAAGATTGTGGGTTTTAGGTACTGTAATCCCATGAGATCGTTTAATACATTTAGGTGACCCAGTAATTTTCTTGATGATTCTGTTTGACGATTCTGTGTGAAGCTCTTTAATGCTTACACTGTAAAGATCCTCAAAGCTCATCATGGAGAGTATTTTTCAACACCAGTTTTATAACACAATCCTGTGAAAGATTATCAAAACTCCTTGCTGTTAAAATTAGATTGGGAAAAATAGGACTTATTGAAAATTCCATAGGAGAGACCTATTAGAATCAGGAAAAGGATGGAGCAGTGCTTTCTAGGTTACATCCAGGCTTTTAACTTACATATTTTTGTGTGCTACTTGCTGTTACTTAAATTTTTTTTTTTTTTGTATTTTTGATAGCTAAAGCGCTTTATTAGATCTGTAATGAATTCATTGTCACAGACCTGCATGGGAAGCGTTGGTCTGCCTGTTGCCATTTCAGGCTAAATAGAGAGTTGTTCTTACATTTGTCAGAAGCTCATTTGCCCTTTCAACCTGTTCTACGGCAGCAGGAAAACATCCATCACAGATGGCCAAGAGAGCTCCTGGGTCAAGCTTGCAGGTCCTCTGTGTCCTTAAATCCATTTCTACCTCCAAATCAGACTAGCTTCCTGGGAGCCCTTAGTCATAAAATACTGACTTTGTGTCAGTTTCAAGTTCGGATGTATAATGAGGTTTAGGATATCCATGTTGCCTTCTTTCTGAATACATTTAAGTTCTAGGGTCAGGAATATAGCTCACAGCTGAAGAGGAGGCCAATGGAAGTGCAGAGAGAAGCCAAGAAAGCCTCTCCCATGACCTGAGTTCACCTTAACAAGTCTTTATTGAGTATTTATTGTGTGCCAGGTGTATTAGGGACACGGTACAAGTGTGGTATTTTCATACTATAAAATAACTATGAATTCAGCTATGAAAATTAACATTTTTATAATTAAAATTATTTACAAACAATTTTATAGTCAAAATTAATATATACTTAGAACCCCATTCCACCTGAAGGCAAGAAAACTCAAATCTAATCTTGCCCATTTCTTCTCTCCAGCTTTTTCAGATTTAAGTCCAATCAAATCAGGATATTCCCTAACCCCTCTTTTGCCCCACAGTTGTTATGTGACCTTGGCTTGGTTTACATGGTGACAGAGTCATGGCCCCGTGGTGGACCTGTGGAAGCACCTTGTTCTATGCACCTCATTGCTATGCCAGTGATCACTGCAGCACCTAGCATGCTGTCTGGTCTTTCTACTTGGTTAGCCCTTCACGATGGCATCCACTGGGGTGTCAACTTTCCCACCTGATCCATGGCTTGAAGGACCATGCAGCACAGGTCACCCAGCGTTCAGCTTCAGCCCTCATCCCTTCATCTCAGGCAGGTCATCTCTTTGGGTCAACAGGTCTGCTCTGTCAGCCAAAGGTCCTCTCTGCCCCTAGATCCTGAATCAAATCTGCAAAGTCCCTCTTTCACATAAGGAAACATACAGCTTCCAGGGATTAGGATGGGAACATTATTTGGCATACCACAGTCACTTTGATATTTACCAACTAAAACCAGGAGTTAGCATTCTCCCCTTTTGCCACTATTTAAAAAGAGATCGTTAGGATGATTCTGACTAAAAATGTTAAAGTTTTTTCTCAAATAATATTTATAAATGTGTGCTCATCACTAAAAGGTGTAATAAAATGACATTTGTCGACTCAGTAGGCTTAATTTTCAGTGGGATAGTGGTGGTTCCAGTGACCTCTGCGTTGCCCGTTTTGCCTCATTTCTTTGGGAGCAGTCTCTACAATGATGGGCAAGATGATCCATTGTGCTGTATGAAGAACATATTAGAAAATTTATTTGTATGTGTTTTTATATTTGAAAAGAAACATTTTAAGCATTTCTGGTATTTCATAGAAGGGTTGGCACAGGCACGCTTGTCGTTATGGCTGTGTTAGTCACGTGTAGTGCAGAACGCATAGTGTAGTACGTAGATGCCCTGAGGGCTGAATGAGCACCCCACCCCGCAATGGTTTTTTCATTTGGCATGTTGTGATATATTACAATTTATTTATGTCATCACTTTGCAAGCAAGATTTTTAGAAACATGAGGAACACGAAGAAGAACATCTACAATTTTTCCAGTGATGCTTAAAGTCAAGTAAGATTTAATCTCTCCTTGACATACTACATACAGTAATAAATGTTTACAAGCATCTTTTGAGCTTACATAATAGCAGATGCATATGACGGCAAATCCCCTTGCTCTTCTTACTGAGGTTAAAATGGCTGAAATAAAATACTGGAAATAACATGGAAACTGACACAAGTATATTCCTTTGTCAGCAAATATTGCTGGAAGAGGCACAGAAGACATCACCGAAGTAGAAAAGAAACACGAATGAGAACAAATAATTCGGTGTGAGACGTTTGCTCCATAATACAGGTGTCTCCATCGTATCTCAGCTTATGGTATTTGCTAAATTGTTTCAATGATGAAATACAAAAAGAACTATTTATGAGCCATTAAAATGTTTTAGGAGACTGATACTCAACAGTAAGTTACTTCTTTATTAAAAACAAGGGACTTCCCTGGTGGCACAGTGGTTAAGAATCTGCCTGCCAATGCAGGGGACACGGGTTCGAGCCCTGGTCTGGGAAGATCCCACGTGCCGTGGAGCAACTAAGCCCGTACGCCACAACTACTGAGCCTGCGCTCTAGAGCCCACGAGCCACAGCTACTGAAGCCCGAGTGCCTAGACCCGGTGCACCGCAACAAAGAGTAGTCCCTACTCGCCGCAACTAGAGAAAGCCCGCGTGCAGTAACGAAGACACAATGCAGCCAAAAATAAATAAATAAAAATAAATAAATTTAAAAACAATTTATGGTAAAACTGGGTACATTTACCCATTGATGGAATGACTATTTTGGAATAAAAAAGAGATTCCAGAATATAGTTACAGAGTCTCTATAATATTACTATATTATTTTTACTGCATCATTTATTGCAAGTTTTAGTCTCAAATTGTAGTCAGAAATTAGCAAATGTGGTTCATTTTATAAAAAACAGGATTTTTTTTTCAGCTTTATTGAGGTATAATTGACGCATAAAATTGCCAGATATTTAAAGTATACAACGGGCTGATTTGATACACATGTACATTGTGAAAGGATTTCCCCCATGGAGTCAATTAACACCTCCATCACCTCACACAGTTATCCTTTTTATTTGGTGAGAACATTTAAGTTCTACTCTCTTAGCAAATCTCAACTATACAATACAGTGTTATCAACTATAGTCACTATACTATACATTAGATCCTCAGACCTTACTCATCTTATAATTGAAAATTTATACCCTTTTACCAACATCTCCCTATTTCCTCCACCCACAGCCCTGGGCAACCACTTTTCTACTCTTTAAAAACAAGATCTTGCTCCAGTGTCTCGTCTGCAGTCGGTTGTGTGGAGGGAAGCGTCTTGGTCCGTAGGCGCGAGGAAGGGAACAGCATCCATAGTCTGTGTTTGACTCCGTAGTTTGGTCCTAGGCCTCCCGGAGCTTTCCCGGGGCGGTCGGCAGAAAACGCCGCGACCGCCCCGCCCCTCCCCTCCGTCCCCGGGACCGGGAGGGACCCAGCCCGCGTCACGCCGCATCGCGCCCCCGGAATCAGACGGTGCCCCATAGATGGCCAGCTTTCCCCCGATGGTCAACGAGTAAGAGATCGTGAGATCACGTACTACAGGTGAACTCTTAGCTCCTGCAGCTCCTTTTGACAAGAAATGTGGTCGTGAAAATTGGACTGCTGCTTTTGCCTTAAGAACTTTCTCTTGCATGGCACCAAGAATATCACCAGTTCAAGCAGTTTAAGATTGTCAGGACAAAACAGTGATGGTGGTCAAAAAAATAAGCCTCGTGAACATATTATAGACGGTGGCGATATAGTCTGGAGTCTTGCTTTTGGATCTTCAGTTCCAGAAAAACAGAGTCGCTGTGTAAACATAGAATGGCATCGATTCAGATTTGGAAAAGATCAGCTACTCCTTGCCACAGGGTTAACCAATGGGTGTATCAAAATATGGGATGTATATACAGAAAAACTCCTCCTTAACTTGGTAGGTCATACTGAAGTGGTCAGAGATTTAACTTTTGCTCCAGATGGGAGCTTGATCCTGGTGTCAGCTTCAAGAGAAAAAACTCTGAGAGTGTGGGACCTGAAAGATGACGGAAACATGATGAAAGTATTGAGGGGCCATCAGAACTGGGTGTACAGCTGTGCATTCTCTCCTGACTCTTCTATGCTGTGTTCAGTGGGAGCCAGTAAGGCAGTTTTCCTTTGGAATGTGGATAAATATACCATGATACGGAAACTAGAAGGACATCACCATGATGTTGTAGCTTGTGACTTTTCTCCTGATGGAGCATTACTGGCTATGGCCTCTTACGATACTCGAGTTTATATCGGGGATCCACACACTGGAGACATTCTGGTGGAATGTGGGCACCTGTTTTCCCCACCCACTCCAATATTTGCTGGAGGAGCAAATGACCGATGGATATGATCTGTCTCGTTTAGTCATGATGGACTGCATGCTGCAAGCCTTGCTGATGATAAAATGGTGAGGTTCTGGAGAATTGATGAGGATTATCCAGTACAAGTTACACCTTTGAGCAATGGTCTTTGCTGTGCCTTTTCTACTGATGGCAGTGTTTTAGCTGCTGGGGCACATGATGGAAGTGTGTATTTTGGGGCCACTCCAAGGCAAGTCCCTAGTCTTCAACATTCATGTCGCATATCAATCCGAAGAGTGATGCCCACCCGAGAAGTCCAGGAGCTGCCGATTCCTTCCAAAGTTTTAGAGTTCCTCTCCTACCGTGTTTAGAGGATGCTGTCTTCCCTAGTATTAGGGACTGACAACACACTTTACACAAACCTCAAGCTTTACTGACTTCAAGGTTTAGGAGATTTATTTAATTTGATACATTCTTGTATTGCATTTTCATCAGTTGAGCTTTTAAAATATTATTTATAGACCTTAGGAGAAGTATTTCTGAACATATCAAATGTAAATATTTTTCTAAAATGTAACTGTGAGAACATATACATACATGTATATATTTCGATATAAGCTGCTGTGTGTTGAATGGACCCTTTTGCTTTTCTAATTTTTAGTTCCAATATGTATACATTGCTTCAGTAGAGCCACAATATGTATCTTTGCTGTAAAGTGGAAGGAATGTTTTCATTCTGGGACACTGAGTTAGATGGTAAATACTGACTTAAGAAAGCTGAATGCCTCATAACAAAATGTGTATTTGGTTGGGGGGTGGTCAGACAACTGACCTTCAAGTAAAACAGCTTTTGTCTAGGGAAGGATTTTGTTTTCCTTAGGAGTGGCAGCTGAGAGGTAGAATTTGACATTATTAAATGAAAAGTAGCCAGGATACAACCAGGAAGAAAGTGTGTCTTTTTTTTTTTTTTTTCTAACTACTGCTTGTGGGCCTTAATTTTGGAAAGCAGCTGGCTATTTTCACCCCTGTGGTATAAATAAAGTATTATAATAAATTTTAGTCAATTTGAAAAATCTGTCTACTGCATTATTGCTAAATATTTTGTTGTTTCTACTAAGGGACAATTATTTTATGACTGTAGTGGGTATTTTTGCTTTTTGTTTATTTTTTACACACATCCTATGTTTCTGCAGGGGGTAATATTGGTGACTTGCCAAAGAGAAGCAATACAATTAGTGTATCTGTTTTTGCCTTCTGTTATTTATCTTACCTGCAGATATTAAGAATGTATGCATTATGTAAAATGCTTGATTATATATTTTTGTTGAGCTTTTTTTTTTTTTTTTTTTTTTTTTTTTTTGCGGTACGCGGGCCTCTCACTGCTGTGGCCTCTCCCGTTGCGGAGCACAGGCTCCGGACGTGCAGGCCCAGCGGCCATGGCTCACGGGCCCAGCCGCTCCGCGGCATGTGGGATCTTCCCGGACTGGGGCACGAACCTGTGTCCCCTGCATCGGCAGGCGGACTCTCAACCACTGCGCCACCAGGGAAGTCCCTTGTTGAGCTTTTTAATTAAAGACTTGTAAAAAAAAAAAAAAACAGAACAAGATCTTTACTAGAATAAAATAACATTTTGTAATGAGATAGGGAATGACCATGAAAATATTTTTTTGCTACACTTGATGGCAACAACGTTTGATGGCTTTGTTTTCATTACTTTGGCAGTGGTGAAAGATATTCTGAAGATTTTCCTTTGCAAAAAAAAAAAAAAAAAAAGGGGGGGGGTTTCAAATTTGTTGACCTTTTCCCAAAGTGGCTGCCTGTAGTTTTCCTAGTAGATATTTAAAATACGAAAGCAAACTTAATAATCTTCTTGTACAATAAAGGTGATAAAAACAAATACAATGCATAACCCCTTTTGAAAGAAACATATGCTATGAGAGAACAGTTTGAAAATTAAATGTGTAAAAAGTTTCCATTATTATATGGTTTTGTTGCAAAAAAACCCCTAAATATTACACACATTTCTCATCAGAAACTAAAATGTTTAACAGTATTTTCAAGTGATATATTTTTAGCAGAATTTGAACCAATTTGTTTAAATATACACAAAAGGCAGAGGACTCAGTGAGTGGAAGTAGTGGGATGGAAATTAACTAGCTCATCTTTTTTTTTTTGCTGTGGCTGGGCCCGTAGGCCATGGCCGCTGAGCCTGCGCGTCCGGAGCCTGTGCTCCACAGCGGGAGGGGCCACAACAGTGAGAGGACCGAGTACCACACACACAAAAAAAATATATATATATATATATATATTTTTTTTTTTCCCCACTGTGTTGGGTCTTTGTTTCTGTGCGAGGGCTTTCTCTAGTTGCAGTGAGCAGGGGCCACTCTGCCGCGGAGCACAGGCTCCAGACGCACAGGCTCAGTAGCTGTGGCGCAGGAGCCTAGTTGCTCCGCGGCACGTGGGATCCTCCTAGACTAGGACTCGAACCCGTGTCCCCTGCATTGGCAGGCAGATTCTCAACCACTGTGCCACCAGGGAAGCCCCAAGCTCATCTTTAACAAGACATCTGCCTAAATGGTAGATGCCATTGAGCAATGAGTAGCTGCTTAGTGTGACTCAGTAAACCAGCCAAGGTCAAACTCCTTCCACCCGTCCCTTTGTGCCAGCCATGCACACCAAGGATGCCTGTACATTAGTCCACAACAAAATCTTCCAATCTTTGTATCACCAATCAAGATATTTTGTAAGATCAGAATATTCAGTCATATTGTGTTCATAAAAATATCTAGAAAAATAAACATTTTGAGGGAGGAAAGGCTTTATTTTTGTGCAGCAACGAAGACCCAACGCAGCCAAAACTAGCTAAATTTATTTAAAAATAAATACATGTTTACAGTTCTGGCAACTAAAACCGAAAGAAGTAAAGTATCTCAGACCAGAACTGGAACTTAGGTCTTGTCCTGTTTGGGGTTTTCCCATCTTAAATCTTTTTTTTTTTAAACATCTTTATTGGAGCGTAACTGCTTTACAATGCTGTGTTAGTTTCTGCTGTATGACAAAGTGAATCAGTTATACATATACATACATCCCCATATCTCCTCCCTCTTGCATCTGCCTCCCACCCTCCCTATCCCACCCCTCTAGGTGGTCACAAAGCACCGATCTCCCTGTGCTATGTGGCTGCTTCCCACTAGTTATCTATTTTACATTAAATGTATTTTTAAAATTACTCCAGGTGAAGGGAATCGCACTAAAACACACATCTGTTGGAGAATTGGAGCATTAGCAGTGGGACTCACTCTATTGTTTGGTTATAATACACATGGGGTAGAAACTTGAACTTTCAGAGACACAAATCTCCATGTGAAAAGCCTTTAGTGATCAAATAAAGCGCTCGGTCTCATCCTGAATTTTGCATTTTTCCATTAAGAGCTGTATTTACTTGTCCCCCAACTTGTTGATGGTTGGATCCAAGTGTTCTAAATATTTTGTACCACCTTCATGGCAATTAGCACTTAGAATGAGGGGCAGGACGCTGTGATGGTTAAAACAACAGTGCTGAGTCACAGGGTCTGTGGCTCCCTGCTTACCAGAGGTGTAACCTTGAGTGACTTACTTTCCCTCTCCGTGCCTCAGTTATGTGTAAAACAAAGTTAATATGAGTATTACTAATAATCTATATCTCATGAGCTTCTTGTGACCAAGAACAGTCCCAAGTCAATTCACGTAATGCCCTTAGGAAAGTGGCTTTTGCCAGTAGAAACAGATAATGCACGTTAGCTCTTCAGCTGAATGGCAAACGCTGAGTGTTGGAAGAAAGAATAAATAATCAGTCTTCTAAAAACTCGATTTCGGCTTTTGAGATGATACAGGGTTGACACAATTTTAGAAAATCAACAATAAATAACAGCTGAGAGTGCAACTATGTTCCTAATTCCCCATTTCTTTGGAAGGATTTACTTGCAGCGTTCCTTTTATGTATTTTTAACAATAGGTGGCAGTGTTGGCACAAGATGGGGGAAAAAAATCCACCAGGTTTTTTTGTTTTGATTTTTTCCTTTCCCCTTCATGTTTGATAACTTTCTGATTAGTTTTTAAATCACCGATCAGTCCAGTATTAGCAGTCTGGGCACACCCCAATGCTAAGTCCAACAGGAGAGCGGCTGAAGGATTAACAGGAAATTTAAATGATCATTGCTTCATAAGGAGAAAATCCGGGCTGTTGCCATGTGGAGAATCTAGGTCCTTATTTCTCTATCAGATGATTACACCCTATTTTAGGGCTTTTTTTTCTGCGCGGGAGTAGATTTAGGAACGCTTCAGCTCACTAACCGGCGGCCTGGAGACTGTCCCGGATTGCGCTGCCCGCTTAGAGAAGCTGTCCTGTCTCAGGCATCTCCACGTTTCCTCAGCTAATGAGCCACCTACAATCTGCCTGGGGGGTTTCGTTGCAACGATTACTGACTCTCTTTGTGGGAGAGGCGAGTGACTGCCAAGACATTTGGGTCTTGCCTTTAAAAATTACCAGTTTTTAAAATAATTCTCTTATTGTTTTAAGAGTTTTCACCTGGAGCTTCTCTGAGAAGGGTGAAGGTAGATTCTCACCTGTTAAAATGGAAAAAAAAAAAAAAAGCAACTGACACAACTGGGCAAAGGCATGGGGCCCACAGAAGGATGAGGATTCCTCTTCCTCCTTTGAATTGGATTTTTACAATGTTAATTGAGCCCAAAGATTTCCCATCAGGCAGATGAACTCTTTAATGGATTTGGGCATATATCTCTGTCTTTATATCCACACACACACACAATTTTTATTCATTCAACCCACAAATATGTTTTGATTGCCCACTATGAGCTAGGCATTGTTTACTGAAAAGCAATATATGACCTAAAAGGTGAGAATTGTTTTATTTGGTGGACAAAATTGAGGACTTAACCCTGGATGGCAGCCTCTCAGATAGCTCTGAGGGATTTCTCTGAAGAGGTAAGGGAGGAGCCAGGGTTACAGAAGTTTTGCCACCAAAACCAAGTAGTCAGAACATCAGAAGATTGTGAGCTCCCTGGTGGCCTAGACGTTAGGATTCTGGGCTTTCACTGCCATGGTGGCCTGGGTTCAATCCCTGGTCAGGGAACTGAGATCCTGCAAGACGTGCAGCATGACCAAAAAAAGAAAAAAAAAACAAGATTACTGTTAATTGAAGGAAAACCAGACATCTTAAGTTAATGAATTTAGTGCTTTTCTCTGGATGGGAAGATGCAAGAGTCTGGGCTCACTGAAATCATCCCTTTGATATGCACCCTAACTACTAGGGCCAGTAGCCTGCTTTTCTCCATCCAGAATCCCCTCCGGGTGCACAATTGGTGGTGACTGCAGTGGCTGCTTGCTTGATGGCCAGAACATCCTCTGTTTATTGATATGGCAGGTGACATTTTTCATCCACAGCACTGATATCAACAATGCAGATAAAGCCGTGAACGAGACACATGTCAGCCCTCTTGTGGCGCTTATATTATCATACACACAAATGTGGCAGGTGGTATATTATCATACACACAAATGTGGCAGGTGGTAAGTGCTGTGAAATAAGTGGTGTAAAGTGATAGAGAGAGATGGGAAATGAAGGGGATTCTATTTTAGGTACGGTGGCCAGGAAAGGATTCCTGAGTGTGGTGACGTCTGAGCAAAGCACCTGAATTACCATAGATTGTTCCTGTCTCCCCCAAATTCATTATGTTAAATCCTAATGCCCGACATCATGATATTTGGAGATGGGGCTTTTGGGAGGTAATTATGTCGTGAGAGTGGAGCCCCCCACGAATGGAATTAATGCCCTTATAAAAGAGACTCCGTAGAGATCCCTTGTCTTTTCTACCATGTGAGAACACAGTGAAAAGACGGCCATGTAAGAACCAGGAAGTGGGTCCTCCCCAGACACCAAATCTACTAGCACCTTGATCTTGGATTTCTCAGCTTCCAGAACTGTGAACAATAAGTTTCTGTTGACTAGAAGTCACCAGCCTATGTTATTCTGTTATAGCAGCTCGAGCAGCTGAGATATGAATGAAGTGAGGGAGTGAAACAGGCAACGTTCTAGGCTAAGACTATTCCAGAGGAAAGGGCATATAAATGCTCTGAGGAAATTGGGTGATAAGACACTGAGACAATCAGGGGCAGATGCAGACTGATGGGGTCTGAAGTTTATGAAAATTAGCCACCCGCTTTAAGAGAGAATATAAAATTAGATACAAAAGTGAATATGTGAATAAAAATCCCAAGAAATGACAAAATTGTAAAAGTTGACAAATTGTGTAAGCATCAAAGTCCAATAAAGACATTTATACTCATTAACTGCCTGACACACCTATGAGGTAGTTTTTGCCTGTAGTTTTGGCTACATACTCTTTGATTACTTCTTCATAGGACTCTGGTGGTATAATATATTTTTATAGAGATAATAGATAGTTTAGTCTTTCCTTTAACATCGTTGAGCAGAATATTATTGACAGTTTATAAATTTCTTTTTGGTTCTTTTTGGTTATGCCATGTAAATTTTCAAGATTCTCAGAGTTGAAAAAATCTCAAAAATTTCTTTGAAATATGAACTTTAAGATTTGGAAGAATTTTCCACAGAGAAAATTCTGGTTTTGTTCATTTCCACTATGAATACTTTAAAAACTGGTTGCTGTGGAACCACATGCATATCTTGTTTGACTTTTGCCCTCCCGTCTTCACACCCCGACACTGGAGGGTGGGTCAGCGTGGAGAGGGCCGGGCATTTCCTGGAAGCCCTTCGTGAACCACAGCAACTACCACGCACAGAAGTGACTGCAAGCCGCAGGGATACACCTCACACAGGTCACATGCCCTGGGATCTACCTCCCCTTAGCCAGACCCCAAATGCCCACGGCCACGCCACTGCCCTCTGACAAGAGGGGAGATGTATCAGAGGGAAATTAGGACTGGAAAGGAGACAGAGGCCTTAACTGATTGGGGTTGAACGATTTTTCTTTTGCAAGCTTTACAAATCTTATGACTACATTGACACATTACTGTACAAGTAAGGGCCCTGAACCTTAAGCTTCATAAACTCCATGGAAAACCCACCTCTCCTAGAATGCGAAGATATCTCTGCCCTACCCTTAGTTCATTGAAGGGAAAGGAGGTCCAGCAGTGTGTGGGATTTGTTTGGGAGAATACCTTAATATAACAGAGTTCCAAAACATACCCAATAAGCCATGGCAGACAGATTTCCCATCTTGGGCAGTTGTATTTCCCCAAACAGGGGTGACATGAGACCATGGGATGAACACGGCAGAGTCTGGGATGGTGACTTTATTGGATGTCTGGTGGTGAAGAGTGAAGGGGAGGTGGGTTTGGTAGTTTCACTGATAAGTTACTAGTCATTTTAATTTTGAAATATTTTTAAAAATATGTAAATCCCATCTATAAATTATGCTGATTTCACGTGAAGTTTTGCACAGGCTCAGCGGCCATGGCTCATGGGCCCAGCTGCTCCGCGGCATGTGGGATCCTCCCGGATCGGGGCACGAACCCGCATCCCCTGCATCGGCAGGCGGACTCTCAACCACTGTGCCACCAGGGAAGCCCGCATGTGAAGTTTTAGGCTAAAACAATCTTCCAGAAGAACTTCTCCCTTGCAGTGGCCTGCTGTAGGGACAGCACGATAGCCTTTTCACAGTTAGGGCTTCCTCAGTAGGAAATTTAGGGAAATGTATTCAGACTAAATGTTCCATCCTGTAGTGGCCTATGATCCCTCATTTACCAATGTGACACTCCTGACAACACTAGAGCTGATGGTCTTTCTTTATAGTTTCGGTTATTCACACGATCTATTTGTATGGTTAAGCAGTACAGCACAGAGGTTAAGGGTGCAATCTTTGGCACCAAAAGTCACAGTTGTTATGAGCATCAGCTGAATTAATTTTGGGCGTTAGTCATTGGTTGGCACAAAGTAATATAGTGCATGTCAGCTGCTTGACTGATTTCTCCGGGAGACTTCTCCTCACGCTCTTCCCTTTGCCTCATCAGTCCTCACTGATTAGACCAATCATTGGCATTCATGGTGCCACTTCTGGAACATGTCAGAAGGCCCGACTAATCAGGATGGGACCTGCCACCAGGCCTTATGAGGGCCATGGTCTAGCCTGGTCATATTTTTTAAGTTGTCTTAAAGCAGAAGCTTTGCCTTCCAAATAAAATCTTATAAAATGCAGCTTTTCAGGTTGAACCACAGATGGGGGAGACGGAAGCCCACCTCTTTGCCCTATATTACTACCCCTCCCTTCCAGAGCCCTGGGAACCCTCCAAAATCTTATTGTTTCATAGAACACAGTTTGGAAACCCTAAAAATCAGCAAATTCTCTTTCCTAAATGTCAAAAGAAAAGGCAGATATTTTTCTAAATATAGCCATGACTCCTTGTCATGTTAATGGGGCCAGGCTTACTGAGGGCTGTTTATCCACCTGTAAATCCAGAGTCGTGATCTTGTGTCTCAACCAAACCTTCTAACCAAACTGTTGAGTGGACTGACTTGAGTTCCTTTTCTGGTTCCTGCTCTGTGTATTTTATGGTTTGGGGGTGGACAATGGCAGGAAGAAAATTGAGGGTTAGCTGTATCCATTTTAGATTCAAGTAACATTTATTGAACATCTAGATATCATGCCATGAACGCTCATTGTTAACCTGTAAAGTATGTTTTCAGATGAATAAAGTGAGCTCAGAGAGGTGAAGTGCTTCCCTCACCTCAGAACCATAATGACTTAGAAGCATTTCTTAAAAAGTTGTATATTTTATACCGACAGTCCAGTGTGATGTGAAAATGGTAACAACTTGCATTTATTTGAAGCTCTATTATGTGCAAAATTCTCTGACTTTTGAAAATTTTGACATGTGGTTCTCAAATACAGTTTCTTTCCCCCCAGTTATTGGTCTCAAACTAGGCGTAAAGACTGAAACCGCACAACTCAGGTTGGGACTTGAATCCACTGTCTCTCTTTTTTTTAATAGATCTTTATTGGAGTACAATTGCTTCACAATACTGTGTTAGTTTCTGTTGCACAACAAAGCAAATCAGCCACATGCATACACATGTCCCCATATCCCCTTCCTCTTGAGCCTCCCTCCCACCCTCCCTATCCCACCCCTCTAGGTGGTCACAAAGCACCTATGCTATGCGGCTGCTTCCCACCAGCTATCTACTTTACATTCAGTAGT